>NW_026642649.1:11532500-12132500 GCF_028554395.1 Pezoporus wallicus
CATTTGGAAAGTTGCTTTTCAATTAGGTGGTCCTCTTTAACAGGAAACACACACCACACAGAGTTGTTGGGAAACTTACTACTACATAATCCTCTGGTTACTCAAGATCAACATCTGGAAGTAGCTGCAGGTATGAGTGAAACAGTAAATTACTGAGATTTACACAGATTTGTAACAGCCTAAAGAAAATAATATCAAAATACCTGGGTAATATCACCTGTACATAGAAAGACCACAGGAACACAGAATTATTCTATTCTAATTATTCTATTATGTACGGGTCCATACGGCCAACTTGGCTCATTCTTCATCTCCAGTGCCCTGTTGCCCTGATCACCAAAACTGTGCACGTGGCTGTTCACATCTGGGCTCCCTCTGCAGCGAGGAAGCTTGTGCCTTCTGTGACTTTTTGCTCCAGGGTCTGCTGTAGGCATAATACTGTGGTAAGCCCCACCAAGTTTGGCTTCTTCCTCTTGAGACAGCTCTCCAGCGCTACCCCGGAAGGCTTTGTGCTTTTGCATGTTCCTTTTGTGTCTCCTTCCAGGACAACAAAAACCTTAGGAAAATGAAAGACACCCACCCAACAGACAGAAAAACTATCTTCACATCATTGCAGGTACTTCAAATTGGAAACTCACAATTTCACTCAATTTTCAATGCCTCCAGACAGTCTGCACCAATCACCCTGGGAAACAGGAGCCTCTTGCTGGTGCGACCTGTAACAAGAATATAGACGGAAGTGTCAATAATTCAGTAATGACAAGGACTTCATTATACCTGTAATGTACACAATAAAGTTGGTCATAACAAACTCGATACACAGTTCTGTCGAAGTCACACTGTAAGACAGATAATTTGTAAGAATTACCTTAACCTAGACTGAAGTTTTAGAAAATGGGATTTAGTATTTCGATTTCAAATTCCGGAAATGTTAATAAAACTATTAAGTCCTAGAGTCAAGATTTGGGGTCCTACCTGAATGTGTATTTTCTTTTAAGACTTAAACTCACTTATAAAAGTAGACAGCAGTTCTCAATGCATAGCAAGAAAGACCAATTGCTAAAAGCTAACAAAACCTAAATACGAACAAGGGGATTAAATTTAACCTTGTTCTGGAGACTCTTGGACCAAACAATATCTTAAGACTGTTCTAACCATTATACTTTAATTTTAAATTAGATCAAATCTGGGTGCTTTCTTTGATGAAAATGCTTATTACTCGTATTACATTTATGTTTGACAATGGAATATAGCTCATACTGAAGACAAACACTAATGCTGCTTTTAAAAGATGAAACTGAGAATAACCAGCTACAAGGAACATATAAATGGGAATTGAGAACTCCGAAAAGAATAGTGAGGACTCTACAACAAGACAACAAAACTCAAAATATCCTTGAGGAAGATGTGAAAGCATCCAATATAGGTTTATATCTACAGGCTTTTTTGATTGTTCCAGTGAGAAAAAAATCAGTGGCTGTAACTATAAATTAAAACATAGGATTCATAAAAATTCGTATTATATGAAACAGCAAAAAAAGGAAGTCAATGTTAGAAGAATTAAAGACAAGGAGTGCTTTAATTCTATTAGGAAGAAGAAGGAATCCTTAAAACAGAATGAGAGCTGGAAATGGTAGAGTTATTCACAATAGTAAAATAAATGCAAGAGGGATGAGTATCTTGCATTAGTTTAACATTAATAGAGTCATGTCCCACTAGGTGCAAGTTACAAAAGATAGTAACAGATTTGAGGTACATAAGAGTATGTAGGATGTAAACCATCTTTTGTGAAAGAATCAGTGGCATCTATTTAACTTAAGAAATGACTGAAAAGTGATTTCATGTTAGGCTACAAGTACTCACACGGGGAACAGAACTCTTTGAATGCAGGACTTTCAAAAGTTCCTAAGAGATGATGCCATAGTGGACATAATGGAGGGACTCAGACCTGAAGGAAGACAAATGTAAACGTGCCATAGGAATAAGGAAAACCCATTATATAAAGTCCTGCAATACTAGAACTAAGGGGCACTTCTCAAAACTGGTAGGAGAGCCATAGCGGTTTAAAAGAGAAAGAGAAGAAAGAACTTTAAGCATCAAGCAGAGAACTTCTGGGCTTCACTGCCTCAAGAGATTGTGAAGGCAAGCATTATCTGCCAAGATCCACAACAAAGGTCCGAAAAAGACAAATTCATTGACAGCAACTTTGTTAACAGATAATAGGTGGAGCAGTCAGGAATGTGCCTTCTAACATCCCTAATTCCACGCCACTAGATGCTGGGTAAGTCCAGGGGAGTAGAGCTCAGAGGTAGATGCTCCCCTCAAGTAGCACCTCTTAGTGCCATGGTCGAGGACCAAGCACTGGGCTACATGAACCACTATTCTGACCGGGTAAGAAGACATTTCTTGTGTATTCTTTATTTTAATAGCAGTGAGTAGAGCTGCACTTGAAATGACTTACCAGAAATGCAGGGAATTCTGTGTAATTGGAATTGTTATGTCAAGGTATGTTTTCTTTAAGAAAAATGGTACAAAAAGGAATTAGTTCAGGTAAATCTCATGTCCCATGTTAGGGAGGAGTTCAGATTAAATTACAGTCCTATTCCCATCTTGCTTCATAATCTATAAATCTACAGAATTTTCCGGTAGCTTGATAATTTTTCAGTTCCAGGCTTGTTCCTTCTCTACTAGGCCCTTTATATTTTTAACTATAGGGTTTTTAAGAGGGTCCCTTACTACCTTTCCCCTTACGTACAACCACTGTTTATCTTTAATAAACAGATAATTGTACTGGCTTTATCCTGTTTACTGTTCTCCACATTTTTTCATCTTCTCTGTGTGTGCTATCCAGCACAAGAGGGTATCTTTCAGTAAAGGCTGCCTGAGTGTGGAGATAAAGAAAGGGAGCAGAAGAAACAAAGACAGGGAGTCAGGGTCAGAGGAAAAAAGAAAAGATGAAGGGAAATGTTATTACTGAAGGATCTGAAAATAATTCACTATAATTTGGAAAGGTTTTTAAATGTTGGAGAACACAAAACAACTATTTTAAAGAATTTATAAGAATATTTCTGATAATATTACCACTCATTTTTACAAAACTAGCTGGTCATTTAAATTTAAATATGCTGCAGTGGTGGGATATATTGAGAGTAATAGTTGGCAGTAATGGTGGTAATTGTATACTTCCATTCCTTACCTTGTCTTTTTGTTGGTATTGTAAATTACACAGGGGTAATTTTTAGTTCCAGTTGAAGAAGGCAGTTACTATGATGCTCATATGGTACTATGGTTAACAAAAAGATATTTCTTTATCCTTGTTAATGATTATCCCATGAAGATTTGTATATGAGCTTAGCTTTATAAGGATGGTGTACCTAACTCTAAGCCATTAAAGCATGTTATTTGGGTTTTTTAAATTTATAATTTAAATTGGTTTTATAGTTATTTTTCTGATAATTATTTCAAGAAGAAATGTCATCAACTTTAGAGGTGGATTAAGAAGAAAAAAGTAAACAACTGCAAAACAATATAATGCTGGCAGTTGAAATAGGATCTTTGTTAAAGCCCAAAGTTCCTGAACATATTCAAGATTATATTTGTGGAAGCTATGGTACAAACTGAACGTATCTTCACAGAAATAATTCTTTGACAGCAAGGGAGGAAAAGAAAAAAAAAAGCAAAAAAAAAACCTTTGCAAGTTTCTTTCTACAAACAAACAGAAGGAGGTAAGCCTTTGAACTCCTATTGTTCTGACAACATTAGCTGTGTTTTATCCAGCACTGTGTTTTTAAATGCTAGTAACTTACAGACACCACCATTTGGTTTTTTTTTACTGAATAAGTGGTGGCAACAGTGGTGAGAGACAAGCCAGCTGAATATTTTGTTGGATGAATGAGTCCTACTTGAAAGCAACTGAGAGCTCTTGGAGGCTGAAATACAGTAATCTCTACCAAATGGCATGGATACTTGCTACTTGTTATGTTTCACAGTAGTCAGGGATAAAGTGTGTTAAAGCAAGAGATAAAAATTCTAGCAGTATTTGAAATCTGAATGTTGGTCAAGGTCCAAGTTTCAATGGTAATTCTGATTTCTGTGGCAAAAGAGAAATCAGAAACTCCTGACAGACCTGAATTTTAGAAAGCTGGATGGGTGTCCTGGGTTCAGCAGTAGCAGTCATGTTTCTCCTCCTTGGTAGCTGGTGCAGTGCAGCGTTTTGACTTTCGGCTCGGGAACAGAGCTGATAGAGATGTTTTGGTTTGGCCAAGGACTTTGTGAGCCTCATGCTCTGCCAAGGAGGAGGGGAAGCTGGGAGGAAGCAGAGACAGGACACCTGACCCAAACTGACCAAAGAGCTATTCCATACCACAGCACGTCATGCCCAGGATGTAACTGGGAGTTAGCCGGAAGGGCTGGGAGACTGCAGGGTTGGAGGAGGTATCGGTCTGTGCTTGGTCGGGCTTGGGGGCGAGTTATCGGTCAGCGGGTGGTGAGGTGTTGTATTCTGTTCCCTTGTTATTTCCTCTATCATTATTATCATTGGTGGTAGCAGTAGTGATTTGTGTTATACCTTAGTTACTAAACTGTTCTTATCTCAACCCGTGGGAGTTGCATTCTTTTGATTCTCCTCTCCGTCCCTCCGAGAGCAGGGGGAGGGCAAGAAAGGGGGGGAAGTGAGTGAACGAATTACCTGACTGGGTTTAAACCACGACAGTTCTTTTTGGCGCCCAACGTGGGGCACGAAGGGTTGAGATAACGACAGATTTGACTGGATTAATAGTCATTCGTCACAATGCTGATTTATTGGGTATCAGAGTTGTTCTTGATCTCACAGCTTCAGACCGTTGTAACTTACGTAGAGCCGGTATTTGCTGTGTTAGTGTTTATCAAGTGTGGGGCCTGGGCTAAGGTTCTTGTCTCACTGTGCTTTATGGCAATGGCTTGTAATACGGGCGGGCTCCAGCAGCAGGGCGGGACGGACGTGGCCGTGGACTTGTACCTGGCCGTCCGGCTGCTCTTCACCGTCCTGGCCCTCACCCTACTCTCCATCTTCGTGAGGCTGCGGGGAGCCGAGGGGGAGCGGCCCCGGGAGGCGGCGGCTGCTGAAGCGGCCCGGGAGAGCGGCCCCGGGGACCAAGCGGCGGCGGGAGCGGGGCCGGAGGCCGCCAGGGGACGGCTGCCGGTGGAGGAGGCCGGGGCGGTCGAGGAGCAGAAGGAAGCGGCTGCCGAGCAGCGGGATAAGGCGGCGGAGGAGCCGAGCCCCGCGGAAGAGCCGAGCCCCGCGGAAGAGCCGAGCCCCGCGGAGGAGCCGAGCCCCGCGACGGCCGAGAGCATTCCCCGGCAGCCACCCGCCGAGCCTCAGGAGGATGCAGGAGACCACGCAGCACTTCCCAGCAAGGCAGAGGAGGAAGAGCTGGACTCAGGAAAAGAGAAGCCGGTGGTGGGAGAGCCGGCAAGCACAGCAGCTACACCAGCCCCAGTGACAAGCACAGCAGCATCGTTTGAGAGTTCTGAAGGCTCTGAATGGCCTTTGGGTATCCTTGGGACCTGCCTGCTGATTGTGATGGGGATCAGCATGTTGGCACACACACAGGCTGTGTTCTACCCACAACCATTTTGTCTGATCTCAAAAGTTAAGCAGAGTCAGGTTTGGGTCTTGTCTGGGGTTAGACAACAATATAGGGGGACCAAGAGATTTTCCCCAAGGCTGGACAGTCATGAGTGGCAGGGTGTGTGGGACAGTATGGGCAAGTATCTAGTCCACTGGGCCCCTCCAGTGCTTTGGAAGCATTGGAGATGGAAGGCAGCTGTATGGAGTCCCCAGCAACAAGCTGCAGAAACTGCTTAAGGGGACAGTGAATTATTTTAAGCCTGGTGGGCCCATGGCACTTCAGGCCATCAGAGCAGAGATGCAACACAGAGATGGACTCATGATCGAGGGGTGGACTTAGCAATGGACACTATTGCCCAGGTTGTTCACGAGTGTGAACACTGCACACAGTCTCTCCTGCTCTGGAAGACTGTTACAAGAGATGGAGCCTGACATGGACCAGATGGACGCAGCAGCTTTATAGGGACTGGTCCATGCACTAAGATAAGAGTGCACCGAGATAAGAGTGATGGTATATTGAAAATGTGGGATCTGAGCATGACATGAATGGTATCGAATAAGGGGTGGATAATGTCCTGGGTTCAGCAGTAGCAGTCATGTTTCTCCTCCTTGGTAGCTGGTGCAGTGCAGCGTTTTGACTTTCGGCTCGGGAACAGAGCTGATAGAGATGTTTTGGTTTGGCCAAGGACTTTGTGAGCCTCATGCTCTGCCAAGGAGGAGGGGAAGCTGGGAGGAAGCAGAGACAGGACACCTGACCCAAACTGACCAAAGAGCTATTCCATACCACAGCACGTCATGCCCAGGATGTAACTGGGAGTTAGCCGGAAGGGCTGGGAGACTGCAGGGTTGGAGGAGGTATCGGTCTGTGCTTGGTCGGGCTTGGGGGGCGAGTTATCGGTCAGCGGGTGGTGAGGTGTTGTATTCTGTTCCCTTGTTATTTCCTCTATCATTATTATCATTGGTGGTAGCAGTAGTGATTTGTGTTATACCTTAGTTACTAAACTGTTCTTATCTCAACCCGTGGGAGTTGCATTCTTTTGATTCTCCTCTCCGTCCCTCCGAGAGCAGGGGGAGGGCAAGAAAGGGGGGGAAGTGAGTGAACGAATTACCTGACTGGGTTTAAACCACGACAATGGGGAGTGTCAGCATCCTGTTAGAAGTGTCCTGCAGATTTCTCATCAACTAGAAGCCCTGCATTAAAGCAGGCACTATGAACATTTAAAGCAACATAGTATGGCTAAAATGTTTATTTTAAAAGACTTATGAAGAGTGCTATTTTTGGTGAACCATGTTAAAATTAAAGTAGAGCCAGCCTGTCGCTTGAGAAGGATCAGAGCCAAAATGCTCTACCTAAACTTCAAAGCCTTCATAATCTCACCAGGGATCCCAAACCTCTTCCTCTTGTGCAACTGTCTTAATCCAAACTTCAAACCTATGGCTTGGCAGGCAGTGACAGAGAGTAGTTTTTAAGGTTAGGACAGAATATTTACTTTCCTTGGGCAGTGCTATAGTTTTCACTCATGCTGAACTATGCTTAAGCTTGTCATCCCCAGAGGTTGACTGGGATGTTCTCAGGCCCAAGTCTGTAGGAAGCTATGCAGGAGGTGCTGAAAGATTTTAAACCCCATTGACGTCACTGCTTTTTGATGGCTTTCAGCAGTTCTGGAAGGCGGGTATGGGAGCGGTGGCAGAATCACATGCCAACATATTAAATTTTCCTGACACAATAAAAACCTATAATCACGGCAGATTGAATTCATACCTTAAGTCTAAACAAGAAAAAAATTAGTTTTGCCTGTTTCTGCCAGAAATAAGTAGCAAACTGTGAGTAAATCACATTGTTTATACCACTTACTTTATGTGCAATGGAAACAGGAACAGCTGTTCCTTGACTGCTCTGTTTGTAACAAATGTGCAGTGTTAGCTGTTATAATAGCAAAGTTTACAAGATCTGCCATCCATCCGTTCCCTTACACTCTGTTTTGGCTGGCCTTTAAAAAGTCAGTTATTAATGCTCATTCCAGTTTAAGAAGTGCCACAAAAAGAAAGAAAACCAATCCTGAAACCCCAAACCCTTATGCAGGTCTTTTTTTTTTTTCCCTTAAAGCGTAAAAAAACACCTCATATCAGCCAAAAAATATTTCACTAGATATATATATATAGTCTTCAAGCATCAGGTAAGATAGCTTGTGCATTACATATTACAGTTCAAACCCTGACTCCATTGACAGCAATGATATGTTTTTAATTGATTTGAACAGGACTGCAATTCAAGGAAGTTACAATGGGACTGGAATGAGTTCTCTGGGTAAGCAACACAACTGTCAGCAAACATCTCTTACAGTCTCTTATATAAGTTTACTACGTCTCATCTTGAAATCATTTCAATTTCTTGCCAGCAAGGTTCTTCTGAGGACCATGCGTGTCTGACACATGGAAATCTACTTCTCATTTCCAGCGTAAACACACTGAAAATAGCTGGTACCTATTTGATCTAATAGCTTGTACTTTAACAGCTCTTCTTCCTCTTCAGCTCTTTTTTGTTTCTAAACTGAAGAAGCCAACCCCCTCTTTTTTTCCGTCTTCTCCAATAGAACAGACCCTAAATTCCTGTCATCCTTTTAGTGGTGCTTTGCCCCCTTCCAGGTTGATTTCATCTTTTTTGCAACAAAGGTGACTTGAAATATACCATTATACACAGGTGAAGTCTCAACAATATTTTGTGCAGCAACAGCCAAACATCTCCCTGTTTGTAGATATCTCTTGACTTACATGGCCAGGATGACATCTACACACTCCTTTGCCATGGTACCCTGACCCTCCACAGGCATCTAGTAATAGACAAAGAGTTTTTTTTTCTATTACATCATTTGCAAATGAAATATATTCATGATAGTTATATTCATATGCTCCTGTACTGACACTGTTAACTTTGATAGCTCTCTCTCACCCCAGTGTCAAGCTCTTAGTGTGACTTTAAAGGACAGATCTATCTCTTCCCAGTTGAAACTATCATTAGTTTCTAAAGGTATGGCAATGACATACATGATTTTCACATCCAAGGTAATACTCTCTGCAATTAAATTTAATTGTATGGCCTTATGGTCTTCTAGTATCATATTCCAAGATTTCTCTTTTATTGTCAACATTGACCTGGGCATTTTTAAACTCTTGGCTTTGATCCCAAGGGTAGAGACTTGGTACATGAACACTGTAGCTCCACCTTAGACTTGGAATAGCTCCAAAAGCAAGTGATAAAACATACTGCCTTCTGCTCTTTAGCTTTGGTTACATTTTTAACATATGAAATAAGCAATTTGGGTGCAAGAAAGGCATTCAAGTCTTGTTTTCAAGTTAAAAAAAAAAAAGAAAAAAGAAAAGGCAGCAGCTCCCAGAACTGTACAAAGATATTTAGGCTTTCTAAAACTTTTCTCCTGACATTAAAGCATGTGGGCAATTTTAACATTGGCAAATTAAGTACAAATACACAGAGGACAGAGGCTGCTACACATCTCACCAGAGGATCTAATGGAAACCAGAGCTGTACTCAGATGGGCGCTAACAAACGGGCCTCGTCCTGGAGAACTGGCAGTCCAGTGCACAACATGGCCGTGAGCACGCTAAAGAAAAGAAAAGAAAAGAAAAGAAAAGAAAAGAAAAGAAAAGAAAAGAAAAGAAAAGAAAAGAAAAGAAAAGAAAAGAAAAGAAAAGAAAAGAAAACCACACGCCTCAGGCGAAACTACATTTCCCAGGTACCTCTGCCCTCGCCTGCTTCCTGCCCCTCACATGACAGCGCCCTGGTCGCGCCATGGCGGAAGCCGAGGAGAAGGTAACGCCGGGAGGGCATTATTGCAGCCGGACGGGCCGGGGAGCGCGGCGTAGCGCGTTTGTGAGGGGACAGGGGGCTTCAGCCAGCCCGGCAAGCGCCGGCGGCTGTGCGGCGAGGCCCCCGCTCCTCCTCAGCGCTGCGCGGATGGGGCTGCCCGCCGCGGCCTGTCGGGATTTGTGTAGAGCAACCCGAGGGAGGGCTGGGGGAGCAAGCCCTGGGGGCTCTGCTCTTTACACCTCACCCGGTGCAGGACCCTGGGGCTCGGTGGCTGGGGCGGGTGGGTTAGGAATGCAGCTGGCGCCGCTGTAGAGCCAGGATTAAAGAGCTGAAGGGTCTGAAATGATCGAGAAGCTGCCGTTTACCGAAAGGCGTGAGCAAGTTATCTCAACAGGGGAGGCTTCTCCTGAGACAAAATCCGAGAGGTTTGGTGTTTGTCACCTGAAGCTCCCCCCGCCTAGACTGCTCCTTCCCGAGAAATAAATAAAGTGCAAGCAAGAAGTGAAGTTTCCCGTTCTTTTAGATGCTTTCTCAGGGTTTCTTTGCCGAGCCAGGACTTTGACATACAGCTAAAAATGGTCCCTGTGGTCCCTTCCCACTGGTATTCTGTGATTCTAAGCTGTGTGATGCTTGTCTTGGGTGTTTAAAGGTGGGAGAGTGTTAGAATTGTCTCAAGGGAATTGGCTTCCCTGCTGCCAGAGGTTTGGTTGGAAAGGGTTGGCTTCCTTGGGGGAGGCTTCATCCCCTGGTGTGGTGGGGTTTTAACTGTGGCAGCGTTTGAAAGGGCTCTTGGGATAAAACCAGTTCTGAGAAGTTACCTTCTCTAATACTGCAGGAGATGAAAACAGCCTGTGTTTTGCTCTCTTTGGACTATGGGAGGGAAGTTACCTTATTCATTTCTGTTTATTTCCTTTGGGGAGCACACACACCCCTACTGAAAGGGATGTGTTTGTTGTGGCTGTGGTTTCTTTGAAACCCAAGTTTCATGGTTTTCCTCGCCCAACACCTTTGAGTTATGAGCCTAAACATACAGTGGATAGCATCTGACCTTTGCTGAGGTGGGGAAGGGAAAACCCTATATCCATCATACTGGAAAGCCAGCTTAGAATTTATTGAGAAGTTATGTTGGATCTGCTAAGTGAGAGATTATAATGGTGAGAGGTAGCTTCGCATTTCTGTGGATTGCTCATCCATGTACCTTTTATCCATTCTTAGGCTGCATGAGCAACTGCATTTGCCAGCTGGCTGAAGTGTACTGCTGATTTTCCCCTAGAGTCTGAGACCCACCAATGACAGCTCTTTCTACACGATTTGGGATTCTGGTCACCTACAAATCCCAGCTGAGGGATTTCCTTTTCACAGTTACAAGGCTACTAAAAAGTAGAAGTGGGGGATAATCCTCTTGGCTCATGCATTCGGAGGGAAGGGAGAGGAACCTAACAAAACCCCAGGGCAGTCATAACTGCAATTTACTCTTCCAGTTTGTTGGTGCAAATGGGTGAACTCAGGCAAAAAGCGTTTCATAGTAAGTTGCTAGTAAGTGAGTTAGTAGGTGTCAATTGTAAACACCTTCAGCTAAGTTCTTATCAGAGAACAAATACAGTTTCTGTATTTCCTCCCTAAGCCAGGACTCCCTCTGAGTTTTTGCATGTTATTTTCTGCAGTAAAACATAAAGGCTATGAAGTATTTGCCTGAATTTATATGCTGTTATGAAATTCAGTAGCTGCTGTTGCAGTGGCTCCTGAATGCAGAAGGGATACCAGGGCACATGTCCTAAATCGAAGCAGATTGATACTTTATTGATTCACACTGATTGATTATTTGAATCAACTTCTGGTGTGCCCTCGTTCTGTAAGCCAGTATTTTCCAAGGATGATCTCCCACATAATAACTTGCAACTCAGTTTAATCTTTATTAAGTGTTTTGGGTGCATGTAAGAATCGGCTTCTGTAAAAGCAAGTGGGTTGTTATTCCACCCTGCCTTCATGTGAGTCTGTCTGTGGGGTGTTAAGTACTGAGCTTATACCTGTATTTGTGTTCTCCTGAAGCCAAAGTAATCAGAACCGTGAGGGGAAAACTAATCTTAGTGTAGCTGTACTATAAAGTCTCATGTGTACCAGCAAAAATATCACTTCCTGTAATTGCTTGTTTTGTTTGGGAGAAAGATTTCATTTTTAAAACACATTCTCCTTTTACAGAGTGTGAACTGTATCAAAATATCTAAATGGTGGTGCTAATAGTTTTGGTTTATTGAAAAGTTGAGTAAAAAACTCTTGATATTCAGGAGGAAAGGCAGGGGGTTTTGTTAGGCGCCTAGTAATATGTTGCATTGGACTTTATGTGCTGCTTTAGCTTGTTCAGTAGGCTGGCAGTGGTACACAACAATATTTTAGTTCTGTCCTCAGGTACTGTTAAGTAGAATTTAAGATGCATAAAGATTGTATATAACAAAATTGTTATTTCCTCAAAGGTAACTGCATTGTGTGAGTAGAGACAGACTGGGACAAACAATTGTATTCGCAAAGTCAAACCTGAACTTCAAAGGCTGCCAGGATATTACTCTCTTTTAATCTTCCCTTAACTCCTGTGTTCTTTCTACTTGCAGTTTCCCAACTTAACTCACAGTATATAGTCAGATACACATGTGTATTTTAGAGGTGGACCTGGTTGTAGTAAGTAAAATGGACCAAACAGAAGGCAGTAATCATGGTAGCACCTTGCACTGAGTTTCAAGTAACCAGTAGAAATGCTGCTTTTCTTCTGCACTGTCTTTGTGACTATGGTCACTAAAGGTGAACCTCCACTAATGCAAAGGAGGCATTTACTTTTTGCCTAGAGATCACCATCAATGCATTTTATAAACACAAAATAAATAACTCTGTCAAAATAAAAATGACACTGGTTGTGAGTGCATTATTTTTTCATCCCTTTCTATTTCTCTTTAAACTGCTGGTAATTGTCTCTTCTTTTTTTTGCCTTCTCTGGTGAAATTCTCTACCGATTTATCTTGCTGTCCAAATACTACTTCATGAGGTTTGAAATGCTGCCGTCTCTCTCACTTGTTGTTTGTATAGCATTTTGTTGTTAAAATGCTTACATTCACTTTCAGCGTATTAGTTGTAATCTTTTATTGCTATTGATAACGATAAATACGTTAAGTAAATCTTCATTCTGCTGACCTCTTTGAGGAGGCGTTGCATCAGCAGATTTTCTCAGTGGACAGGTGAGAGATTAGGAGGAGTTGACTTGCAACATTTTTATTGTAGGACAGTAAGAATTATTGCCTTGCCAGAGAGAGATGTTTTAAAGATACAGTTGCTTCAAAGGCAAGAGAAAGCCCCATGGCATTGCTTTGACATGGTATGGGGAAGGAGAAAGTTGTTAAATGGAGAGGGACTTTTGAAAAGGGCATGTAGTGACAGGACAAGGGGGAATGGCTTTAGTTGGCAAAGGGGAGATTTAGATTAGATATTAAGAAGAAATTCTTCCCTGTGAGGGTGCTGAGGTGCTGGCACAGGGTGCCCAGAGAAGCTGTGGCTGCCCCATCCCTGTCAGTGTTCAAAGGCCAGGTTGGACGGGGCTTGGAGCAACCTGCTCTAGTGGAAGGTGTCCCTGCCTATGGCAGGGGGTTGGAACTGGATGAGCTTTAAGGTCACTTCAACACAAACCATTCTGTTATTCAATGAAATGCTGGGTTTCTGTGGAAAATGGTTTGAAATTATTGCAATTTAAGTTGGTTATCAGCTGAATAGTTGAACACCAAAGCTAGTCTGTGGATAACTTGCAAATGCTATTCTGCCTTGCAAGTCAAGGTGTGTGGAGTTGCTTTGCAAAACTTGCTGCAGCTTCTGGAAGGAGGGAAGCTTTCATAGGCATGGAATCTCAGCTGATAGAATCACTCTCTCTTTAGGGTAAATGATAATAGTATCACACTCAACTGGTGCCACTGAGTGTCAGTGTGGCACTAGATTGCAAGTGTAAGGAGAAACTGGATCTGAATGGAAAGGATGGAAACACTGAGTTGGTTCCGCTTTGTCATGTTTCTTAATAAAGGTTTAAAAAGGACTTTTTAAAGGGAAATACTGCTCAGTTATACATGTACTTAGTTGATTTCCGTTTGTTCTTTGTGTCATTTACAGGAAATCAGGTCTACTGAGGAATCAACAGATGAATCTGAGGTAAGCCTGCTTAAAATGCTTCTCATTTGAATCTGTGTCAGGACTAGTTCTTTTTCACTGCTTGAAGGTAAAATGCTGCCTTAGTGGTTGTTTTTAGAAGTTTTGCCAGTACTATGCAGCAGGGAATGTTAATCTGGGCTTAAATGATTAAAAAGGAGCTGTGATTCTTTATTAGAAGCTTCTTTATATTTAAAACCCTCACAATTGCCCCATTATGAAAAAATGAATCATGTTGAGAGACATTCAAGTGCATGCACTTCTGTTTTGATCAAATGAAAATTTAATTGTCAGTATAATTATGTGTGCAGTAATACTACATTCAGGTAATTGCTTTGTTATTTTAATAGCTTCACAGTCCATATTTAATAACGTGTAGTCTTTGTTCTTGAGGTGACATTTGTCATGTGCTGGAGAGGTCTGCCTACCCTGCTGTAGGTGCTGGAAAAAGCATGCTGGGGTCGTGGAGAGAAGGGGAGCTACACAGGGTTCAAGAATGTGTCCCCAGACAGCAGTGTAATACAAACCTGCCATCACTGAAGGAACCCTGAGAGATCTGGAAAGAGATTCTTGACTTTAGTGTTTTCTGGGATAGGTGCAGGAAGGAAGAAGTAAGGGTGATTGATCTGCTTCAGTTGTGGCCACCAGCAAGGACAAGTGGTGCAGGGCAGGGTATTAGCTTGATAGGGTGTTTTCATTTGTTATGCATCTAAGTGGAAGTGGCTCCAGAAAAGGCGCTCAAAAGCTTTAATGGACTTGCTGTTAAGATGATGTTCTGGTATTTACCTAGGGCCGAATTTTCATGCTTGGGTTCTGGTTTTACGCACTGGGTCTGGGTTTAATTAGGCAGCAGTCCTAATTTCCAAGACAGTGGGCATTGCAGAGACTGCAGTGGTGGATTCTGAAAAACAACCAACCAACTTTTTTTGCAGAGGATGGTGGCTTTGTTTCTTGTGGGGTAATTTTTTTCCCCTCTGCCTTTCTCTGCAGTGGCACCCTAGGGTGTTCTTGGTGAGAAGCAGGAATTTCTTTGGCCCTTTAAAGCTGCTGTGTGCTGCCTGGACCAGGGTTTTTTTTTTTGCGCAGTGTGAAATGCTTTCATTCTAGATGTTGCTTTGTGATGTGAAGTGCTCATAGACAATGATTGGGCAACGACTCAGTGTTTGGTAGAATAATCCTCTCAAGGGTTGACATTCACAGGATAGTGAACAAATACTTGCCTGCTGAGGCAGTTAGGTTTTTTTCTTTAAAGCTTATTTCAAGTGGGAACTTGTTTTAGTGGCTTTTTTAATGGCCTTTCAACATTTCAGCCTGTAGTAAATAAGTATTTACAGCAGAATTAATCATAAATGGGTTGCCAGCTTGTTGGGGTTTTATTTAGTTTTACCTTAAGTAAAAGTAGGCATCGTGCAGCTTTCACAAAATTGGAAGTCATAAAACTTCAACAAGACCTTTGTTATAAAGTTGATGTCTATTTTTAATGTTAATTTTGCATGTGTAGAAAGGTGAAAAGGAAATACTCATGTTGAGAATTTAGATGCTGGATCTAAAGAACAATCTAATCATCATTCTAATGCCTGTGAAAACACTTCTTGCATTTTAAGTCCTGTCTGTAGTGTCTTGGCACTATGCAGGTAGCTGACGAAATGAAACTTGGAAACCATGCTTAGAAATTACTTAAAGGCAGTAGTGAACAATTGTCACAATTTTAGTGATTACATCACTCGTTTGACTGTTTCTAGTGATCGGTCAGAACCAGAACTAGTGGTAGAATCATGAAGTCTAAATGTTGTCAGGGCTTGCTTATATTATTTGAGGTATGATCAGAGATCAGACTGAAGTGACGGCTTCACTCTTAAGCTCTTGAGATCATAAAATTGTATGATTTCTTTTGTGTGGCCCAGAGTATGAATATCCTGATGTATTAAAACTCAGAACCTTCCTACTTGGGGGAATCAAAGCTAACTTACCAGCCTGGAATTTTGTTAGTTGTTTGTTAGTATTCTGCTGAGGCTGCAAGCAGATTGCCCTGGTCCAGGATGTGTCTGTTTTTAGAGGGATTACCTTTTCAGGTACAAGTCTCACCGGAATACTATAGTACTATATAGTATTATATCCACTGATATAATAGTACTATATCCAATGAAGTGATCCTTTTTTAAGGAGTTTCACTGATTTTTGTAGCTGCAGTGTAGCATAACTTTTTTTGTATGGTTGGCCTGTTAAAGGGAGCCACCCACAGCTATGGGTGAAGCTATTAATTTTCTGCAAAAAGTCATTAAAAGTCCCATTTTAAAAAGTTGCATTAATGTGTGCATTACTGGTTTGGGTTTGTTGTGGGCTTTTTTTACTAGGTTTTTGTATGTGTTAGCCATCAGTGTTGCATGTTTTCATCCTAACATTTCCATTTTTCTGTCTCCTGGTCTTAATTCCTTGGGTTTTGCTAGTTTTGATCCCTGCTACCCTGTGAAAGGGATGCATTTATTCATTTAATTTATTCATTTAGTTATTTAAACACTTTTATTAATAAATTTTAGGAGAGTTTGTAGAGATAAGAGTGTTGTACAAATTCTTGGTTAACCCAGAGCTCCATCAATTTATGGTGAATTAAAAGTATCCCTCACTGCTATACTTTTACCACTGAAATTGATAGTGGTTTTGTTCTTTTAGGTTTTAAAGGCTGATCAGAGCAGGAAGTCAGTTGGGAAACATCTAAGCCCTAAAAAGAGACAACTAAAAATCCTTGGTGGTTTCTTTTCCTTTTCAGTGCACTCCAGATCTTAGTCTTGTACTTCGGGTCTGCATTAGGTCAAAGCAATTAAATCATTTCAAGTAAATAAAGCATCTGGTAAGAAAGGCTTCTTGTCATACTCTGTTTCCATCAAAATGCTCTTTTAACATGGAGCATGGAGCATTGGGCTGGAAGAGGTGAGCTCTTCTGTGGCTAGTAGCTTTTGAAGGGGCATCACCATTGCAACAGAAAAATAGGTGGTTGAGGAGCAGATTTGGCTACTGTACCTCAGTCCAACTTGCATTTTTTTGTCTCCTCTCTGACCTTTACTTCTTCTCATCATGCCACTCTTCCTTATTGTTAAGTGGCTCTATACTAGGTGACCATTTTTCTCTTCCAGTTGTTTTAAAAATACAAAATGGCTGAAAAATGTGCAAAAAGCATATTCTGTTTCACTTAGCTGAGCAATCTGAAGAGAGATTGCTTCCTTCTGCATGGCTTTAAGTGAAATTGGCCTTTTAAATGGGGAGAATGGAAGGAAAAGATGTATAAATTCCAAACAGAAAGTTCTTATTGATGAGAAAATATATCATGCAAATAATTTATCAATTTGAGTCAGTAGGATGAGCATAGTAAATTATTTATTGAGGTTTAAATGGAATCTTTTCATAGATTAATTTGAAAACCAAGTTTGCAGTGACTAGTAACTAACATTATAGTATACATCGTTAGAGGATTGACTTGCAGGAAAAATTGATTATTGCTATATTCTTTTAATATCTTCTGATTTTGAGTGAAAATTAGATACTTCATTTAATGAGCTATTAATATTAACCAGAAGCGTCTGTTCTATCTGTGTGTTGTGGAATACATAAGAAGTAAAAATGCTGCTGTGCGAACTACATAAATTAAATGCAATTGAAAAGCTACTGAACAGAGTATGGAGATGTGGCTTTTCCAGAACGCTAAATGTATTAATCTGGGTGGAATAAGACTCTGGGCAGGAAAAAGGGAAGTAGTGGGAAGTTTGACTGTTTACCATCTAGCTCTTCCACTGAGGGGAGTGAGTGAACTTTAAAAACTGCTGTTTCCAAAAGTGCACCGTAGAGTTTTCATCTGCAGTACATCACAAGGTGGCAACTGGGCTGCTTGAGTAGTGTTCATGGGGGAAACAAATGTTTGGCCAAGTTCCTTACTCAGCAAAAGGAAAATGCAAGTAGAAGTGCATAGTTTCATTGAGGTTTGAACTGCGTTGGGATTTTTCAGTGTTGGAATTGGATTTGGACGTGGAAGATAAAACAGCCTACCCTGTGCTGCCTCTGTATGGTGCACTTGATGTGGATGGACTGATGCTGTGCTTTTGAACACTGAAGTGGGTTGGAAAGTTTTCAGGTGTTCTTTGCCATGCACAAAACTACCAGTAAAATAAAACAGATGGATAGGAGTTGAAATGAAACCAAATTGTAATACATGGACGTTTTACTAAGGTGGTTTTTTTTTTTTCTTTAATGTGCCATTTCTAATGATTGCTCATGTGCAGTATGTCATCTCTGTGTTACTTCTGCTTCACAACTTGGCTGGTGCCCAGCTCCTTCAAACCTGTAGGAGTGAATCTTCAATTGGTGTTCTGCAAATGTAGTGTGACATTCTCTGTACCACAATAGTTTTGAGTAGAAATAGATTGCTCTCTGCTTTGCCTTTCATCTGTGTGTCATTTCATACTGTGAATGCAGCCCATTTTGATACATATTCACAGGCAGCCATATCATCTTAATTCCTTGCTCCTGGTGTCTATCTGCATTTTCTCAAAGAGGTCAAGGTATTAAATAAATCCCTGTGGAAAATGCATGGGGAGAACAGAAAACTGCTGTGTGAAATTTTACCATACTAATCCTTATTTACCAATTTTACAGCCAGATACTGGGGAAGTATTGGTGATTTGCCTTATGAGGAATCATAAAAGAACTGGACAGGAGTTTATTCGCTTTCATCAGTGAAGTAACATTAATGTGCTTTCACCATAGAATTATAGAAAGAAAATATTTTTTAGCAGCATTAGTCACAAATGTGTTTTCATGGTTTGGAAGTTTCAGTCTTTATGGCTTTTGTAGTCTTGTGCAGCAGTAGCTGCAGAATAGAAACTAATTCTCGTGCAGGTTGGAAATTTGAATATGGTTTTATTATTTATTCCAAACTATGTTAGTTCTCACAAAACCTGTCTATATGGGGGTCAAAATACAGCAGCCTGTGCTCTTTCAGAATTTTTCCTGATTTTTTTTAATTCACTGGCCATATTCCCATGCGTTGCAAATGGGCAGTGCGTTCACTTGGATATATAAACCCAGAATTACTAAAATAAAATTGCCTTTTCCCTTCGTGTATTTGAAGTTAAGGAAACAGGACATGGAAATAGAATATGGTAATTGTATTCCAAAATCTTCTTGCTCACTGGTCATTCTTGGTCACTGCCCCCGAGTGTCTGTGTTGGCATGGGTGTGCTGCTGGGATGGGATGAGCTATGCGCTCTGCTTTTCCTTAGATCCAAATGCAGTGTTTGCTGAACTGTTAGCGAGTTCCGTTGGTGTCTTGTGAGCATCCGTTTCATGTCAGGCTGTGAGCAGTCATTAAAATCAGTGTATAGGAAAGCTGCTTTGCTGTCAGGGTTGCCTGGCTGGAAGCAAACTTCCAGGTGGGAACGTGGTGGCTTTGGAGGGTAAGGAAGTGGGGGTCTTGGCAGGCACACTGGAAGGTGTTGAAATAGGGATGAGAGCCCAGGGTGAGACGGTTTGGTGAAGTGTTTGAGGGGTGTTAAGGTAGCAGCAAAGGTTGGTTTGAGGGCTGTCAGGGGACAAAGCAGAGCAGGTTTGGAAGGGGGAGCTAGGGGAGGGTGAGGTTGTGTTTCCTCATGCTTGTGAGGGTTCAGGACTCACAGTATTAAAAGTAGAGATTATTATGTTGGGAGCCAGCACTTTTAATCTATTGGGTTTGGATAGCTGGACTGTAGGCGGGATTGGCTGGTGCTTTGAAGACAGACCACCGCTTTCAACCTCTTGTCTGATGTGACATTGTGTTGAGCAGAGTCACTTGTCTCCTTTTCCATTGGCATTCCAAAATCCAGAATAGGCCATTCAGCAGACCCAGTTCTGCAGAGCTGAAGTAAAGAATTGCTGTGCCTGCATCTTGCCTTCCCCTCCAGACCAGGCTGAAGGAACTGCTTGTTGTCCTAGCTGAGCAAGGGTGTCTAAACTGAAGCATTGTTCCATGGTGGAGAAACCACAGTTTGTCCGTTTTGTTTCTATGTAATTACTGCCTTAAACTCAGGGTTTAAACATGCAGCTGTTAGAAACAGTAAGTATCTTTCCATGAAATATTCTGACACAGGAAGTGCAAAATGGATATTCCTGGAGTGGTACTGGGAATATGGAGATTTGTGCATGGTCATCTCGATTACCAGTTTATCTGGGCCACATTTAGCCTAAGTACAATCTGTGTAAAGAGAAGTAGAGACGACAGATCAATGGAATAGTGAACCTGCTTGTCTGAGGACTTGGGATTAGATGAGTATTTTCTCTGAAGAATTTGGGGAGTGGGGTTTGGCAAACTTAAAGTCAGGTTCATTTATGCATTGGTGCTTCAGTATTTCTTGACGCTAAATAAAGGGAGATGTTCAGGTCCTAAGGAACGTCTGGGATCTGAACTGGGAGGAAAAAGACTGGAAATAATCATAATTTCTTTACTAGGCCAGAGGAGTCATTCCAACCCTTGTGAAATTCCCAGGCGTGGTAATGAGGTGAAGGTTAAATAAAAAGAGGTGAAGCTTAAATAAAAGGTTTTAGCTATATCTGCTGTTGGGTATTACTTGCTTCTTCATGGAAGTCTTGTGACAGTCATCCTAAAGTTTGTAAGGTGCTTGTTGGGCCTCCATGTCCAAACAGGTTTGCATAGTTGCCCTGATGCAGTTCTGCCCTCCCAGGCGATGCTGGAGGTAGGAAGAGTTTGTGGATGGCCTGGAGGATCAGGCTAAAGTGTAAATCCCCACTGATGATGTGCCTTTTGTAGCAGTGTGGTTAGAAATCACCCACTGCACTCCTCAGCAGGCTGCTGGCCAGTCAGGTAAGTGTTCATTGCTTGCGTGTCAGTTAGGGGATTTTTAGGGGGAAGATCCTTCCCAGCCCATGGTCCTACAGGCTCTCAAAACCAAAACTGAGACAACCAGTCTGACCCCCTGATTAACACTTCAGTTCCGTTAGAAAAGTTAACAGTTGCGGATGGTTATGCTTTGGATCAAGTCAAGATGTCAAGACCAAAAAGGTAATGCATGATCTTGGTAACCGAGTTCTGCTGGGTAGTTTGCTGCACTTTATGCTTCTCTAAGTATAGAAGAGAAGTAAGAAGTTCTCCCTGGAGATGCTGTTCTAGGGCTTGAGGTCTTTTTATGTTTGCTTTTTTATATTTGTTGCTGAATGTCTGTAATAAGTGAAGCTGCCCCCAGCAGAGCACTAAGGATGTGTTTACTCAGTTTGGCGTAACAGAGGGTGTTCTGTGAACCTTTATTTTAACTCAAAAATAAACTCCAGAATAAATGTCTTTGGTTCTACTGGAGATGTTCACGTAGTCTGTATACTAATAACTCCTGTTTTTGCTTCTGTGTGGTACTGATGACTGTTTGGCTACATGAAAATGCTGATTCCTTGGTAGGTTCTGTGTGGGTTACCAAAGATCTGGCCTGTTATTAAATGTCAACAAAAGTTCCGCTCCCAAATGACTCCTCATTTTTTAGCTGGGTTTGTACTTCAGCAGCAGGATGGTTTGTTTTTTCTTCCTCCTTTTTGTTTTGAATGAGATTTTAGAATGTGTCCCACACATTACCTATCCAGACATACAGAGGCAGAGCACTATTAATGGCCATTAGGCTAGGAGGAAACAAGCTGATTTAATATTATTCTTAGAATGTCTGAAATCAGGGGGAACTTGAAAGAAAGCCCTTTAGGAAGGCCTGTGACACTGGGCCTTGCTGCAGTAGGGTGTGAGCATAGCTCCTGTGAAATTGCTGGAGTGATGGATCTCAGGTATCTTTGTCTTCGAGTTTAAATGCTTTGCAGGGTCAAAGCTTGCAGCTATAAACAAGGCTGGGATGGCCACCTATAGTAATGAGAATTCTAGCTGGGACTGGCCAGAAGACGTGCAGCAAAGAGGAAGGGCACTTGCCTGATAATGTATGCACCGTTTATTTCCATAAAGGCTTTGGAAAACTTGGAGGGCAAATCGCGCAGGAAGGATGACACTTGCTGTCAGTGCCCCTAACATAATTAGAGTATCTGCAATCAGCAGAGCATGTAGTTCATGTGACAGACTGTCCTGTGGGCAGATCCTCTGCTGCAGGAGCAAATGTGGACTAATGGAATAACTCTGGGAACTGCCCACAGGTTCCTTCTGGAAATTTTCTTCACGAAGACTGATTTCAGATTTATTTGTTTTTCCCTACTCGTGATTCCACCACAGTTGTTCCTGTAGGCAAAGCTGGGAAAGATGAGGCAAAATGTCTGAAGAAGGTTACGAACCTGCATTCAGAAGGCAGATGAGCATCCCTTGGAGTGGCACTGCCCTTTTGAGAGCTTATTGCACATTTGTAGCTCTCCTCAGTTTTGTAAGTCTACTCCGGAAGAGTTCATAGGGAGTTTCAGAAGTGCTAGATGTTATGTGTGGGAAGAGGAATCTGATTTCATTCAGGAGTTCAGCAATAACAAATGGAAGAGCTCTTAGTAGGAAGGGATTTGTGTTAGTCTTACTGGTGAACTAGACTAATTAATTCAATTGGAAGCATGCTTTCAATGGAAAATGTTTATGGGTACCTGTTCTTTATAGGTTCTTTGCAGGTTTTTTTTTAGCGATTTGACTGCTAGCTTGAGCAGTAGAAGGCAAGTATAAAACTAAACGGGATATGAGTTTCAGTTTAGCATTCCTGTGGCTGAAAAATGGTCATTATTTGTTTTGCAACATCACAAAGGCAGCTTCCTCCTGTCAGCTCCATGGATCTCCTTCCCATTCAGAATTTAAGGCTGCCATGTGTGGAGTGCTTAGCACATTTTCTGCAATATATATGTCTTTTCCTTGTAATACATTTGTCAGGAAATAAAAAATTCAGCCTTGTTGGGCTTGTTTTGGTATTTTTTTAGGCAGAAAATACAGAAGTGTTAAGCAATGGTACAAAAAGCAGTGCTATAAAATTTATTTTCAAGTGTTTAGAATCCTCTAGGATGGTTTAAAGGACTTTCCTTTAATTAAAAGTGCCATACACTTAGTAAAAATCCATGTTAGTTGAGCAATTGATTTTTTCTTTATTTTTTTTTTTTTCTCTTAAGAAAGGAAAGCTGTGAGTTTTCTTGTATGGAGTAAATGTCACCCTGTTTATATCTTAGCTTTGCTGCAAGTCAGGACTTGTACTATTCCTCTAGGTTGTCATAGAAACACAGCTAACTGTCATTTCAACTCAGGCTGCTGATGGTTTTATTTGTAGGTTTTCAGGATTATTAAAATTTAACAAAAATTATTGATTTGTCTTTTTATTAACACTGGCTTGTGTTTACTTTAGAAGTTCAGACTGCATAAAAGCTTTTCCTGACAAAAAAATACCTTTAGAATGATTAAATTCAGATACTCTGACTAAGAGCTCATCAGGTGCATTTAATATATCAGACAGAGTTTAAAGGAGGAGAGAAATCTTGCATTTTTTTGCAAATCACCTTTTTCATTTCATTTTGTTCACAGCAAAGTGCCCCTACCACATTTCAGTTCACCTTTCAGCTTGACTTTTACTTAACATAAAAGATACCTGTCAAGAAAGCATGAAATGGGTACATCATCGTGCCCAATATTGGAAGTTTTCGTTTTATTCCCTATTTTTAAAGCCTGGCAGAATGCTTCAATGCACAGACTTTTGAAGTATCTATTTTTTGTATATGCATGTGCAGGAAAAAATTACTTAGTTTTCACTCATAAATAAGACAGGCAAAACTTATTTACAGTAACTTTATCTAATGGTCCATGGATGAATGCTTTTATGCAAACCGCTCAAGAGACTAGAATTAACTTTTCACATTGGTTGCACATTGGATGTCCAGACTCCAGCAACATGTGGGACCTTATGAAAACTAGATGACTGGAGTTCAATTTTTACTTTTCTGAATTTATTCAATGGTTAGCCATGCATTTCAAGTGTAATCTTTGTAGGCAATGTATAAAATGCAGTAATGTATTAATTGCCATAAAATGGAGGCATACTTCCTTCCATCCTCTTTCCATCACATGTACGCTCTTTTCTTTGACTTTACCTCCTCTCTCTACCCTGTAGTCATTTATTAAGGATCTATAGGTGCAAGGAATTTGGCTGATTTATAAACAGCCCTGTAATTTGACATTGTCATTCTGTCTGCTAACAACTTTGTTCAGTGTTAGATTTACTGAATAAATTGTTTCTTGGTGGACATTTTGACACCTCACTTCAGACTTCTACGTCATGGGCTGCTGACATCCCTACATTAATCTCATTTGTATTCTGTCATAAAACTCTCAAATAACATTTTAAAAGGGCCTCTCTTTGCAGCATATTTATATAGGCATTGAGCTAAATACTGAGTGTTTCCATAGGTCCGGATGGCTTTTTTGTGTTTTGTGTGAGGGGATGTAAGTGTTACTGTGTGGGATGGTAGCCCATGTCGTAAATGGCCATAATATTTAACTTGGGAAGTACTCCAAAGGCAATTTAATAAACAAAATATGTTTTCTTAGCAAGTTAACATGTTTCTTCCGAATTTATTTTTCACGTCATTAGCTGCTAGAAAATGTTGGACAGAATACAGTTCTTCTGCCATAGACTGGCGCTGTGCATTTTTATTCGCTGTTCTAGGGATTGGAAAGCAGTGGTTCGTGTAGGTTGAAGTAAAGGGTCTCCTTTACTAGAGCACTGCAATGTTACATTCTGGTTGCTTAGGAATGAAAGACATGTTTTATGTGGGGAAACACACTCAGCATTGATGTGTTCATTAGAACTAACAGTGAGCGTAGGAGACAATTGTTGCAGGTGTACTGCTTCCTAGTGAAGACCAAGGGATATATATGTATTTGTGTATGTCGATGCGTGCATAGTATTAACAGAGTCTTACTGAAGCTTATGAAATCTCTTTCTGGCATTATAATTCAGTAGACCATCTGTTACAGATAGATGCTGATGACCAAAGTATTGTTTTGACATCTCTTTTCCTAAGAGAGAAACATTTCGGGTCTTTAATCAATGAATTCTCTGCTTGTGTCTTTGAGCTCAGTCTCCTTTCTCTTCACTTTCTGCCACTTGATGCATCATGTTTCTTTGCAACTAAGTAGTGTTTGGGTGATAATAACGAACATATTTGAGAGGGACGCTTTGCTATTTACCAGGAAAAGTTCCTAACATACAGATGATGGTGATCCATAGGAATACGCTGTGTCTGGATCTTTTTCCCAGACAGTTTTGCCACAACATGTTTATATTCTTTTGTTGTTGTTGTTTGGGGGTTTTTGTAACATAAACCCATTGGTGCGTTTTATACAATTAACCTATTCCTAGCGGATTCTTTTTACTTTCGTTCACAGCACTTTGCCTCTAGCCTTCCCACAGAGGTGCAGCATCTTGTGAAGGTCTTGAAGTTTCTTGTAACCTGCATGCTTCAGCTTAGAGTTAATTGTGGCTACAGTGGCACACTTTATTTTATCATTACCCATTTTTCCATATCCATCCCTTTTACATTTTTCTTCCAAACTGTGAATTACTAACTTTCTGTAACAAAGTACACATGTACATTTTTCCCTGCCTCTTACAGCTGAATTAATATGCTGCTATACAGTCTTTGTTTGCACCCAGAACTTTGGAGTAAAAGGAGAACCCAATAACAAAAAAGCACAACCCAAGCCCCGTCCAATGACAAAAATGTGAAAGTTTGGCTTTTGATTGTAATGGCTGCTGTTAAGAGATACCAGTGACCCATCTTCACCTGTTGCTGTGTTTTGGGATATCATTTAATTTGGTTTTAATTTTAAAATAAACTTCTAAATGTGTTTTTTGTTTTGTTTTTTTTTTCTCTTGCTCCCTTTTCCTTACACTCTTAAAAATTTAGGAAGATGAGAGTGAAGAAGAACCGAAGCTGAAGTATGAACGGCTTTCTAATGGAGTCACTGAAATTCTCCAGAAGGATGCAGCCAGCTGCATGACAGTGCATGAAAAGGTATTACCTGACTTTGTGGCAGAGAGAGAACTTCTGCTTCATTTTATGTATTTATCTGTCCTTATCATGCATTGGTGGATCTCCTGTGTGGAGATGCTGCCAAATCTAGAGGTGCAGCACAAGCCAACACAAAATTCATGGTAAAACCTGTGCTGAAGAATTGACACTTTTGTAGTGAGAAAATGAGGTGAGAATTCAAGGTGCAGTGATTTGTTAGATGAGATGTTTACATTAGCTACTGGGAAAGTGGTCACTTATTTTAATTATGGACATTATTCTGAACAAAAATTGGGATACAGTCCCAACTTTTTTTTTTTCTTTCCCAGAAAGGAAGTTGGCATATACTGTTCTTATTTGTTTAGCCTGAATCCCTGAAGACAGACTTGATCATGCCAGGGGTTGACTTAGGATATATTCCACTGTGGAATACAGCTGAGTTTGTGTTAATACAGTGTAGAAGGGAAGTAATAAGAATTTTCCTTTTTTCTTTGTTTGTTTTTTTTTTTGGGGGGTGTCATACTAACACTTTCCCGTCTCCCTTCCCTGATTCAACATGTTAAAAAGGGAATGCACATGCTCTAATGCTGGTAACATTTGAAACATACAAGGAATAAAATGGAGAAAGTGATGGACAGTGCAAAATGAAGAAATTTTATGAAGGTTCATTCCTTTGTTCTGACAAGGAATAAACTTCCTACGTTTCTTTAGTGATTTAAGCAATTTTTTTATTTTATGAGTTCTCTGCTTTAAATACTGCAGAACATTTTAAAATATTAAGGAATGCTGAAGAGCATCTGAAAGTCTGAGTTAATGATTTGTCAAGTAACTATTAGTATGTAAAACATAGTAGCTATTTTCTGAATGTATAATTTTTCACAGCCAGTAATAGCTCTTTAACAGCTTTTGTTGAGGGATCTATCTCTGTTATTGGCTATATTTTTAGATTGACTTGTGCTGTGTTTCTTTTACTCAAAGGACTGTTGCCATGGCTCAGGAGGCTCTTAAGATGAAGCTTGTATTTTAACTGTGCGAATGAAAACAATAAGTCTTTTAAAAATATTTTTTGACAACTTGGAATTACACAGATATTTGGAAAATTGGCAAGCCTTTCCTCCTGCTCTGTGGCCTGTTTGTGTCACTGTTTTTTCCCTGAGCCTCAGGTAAATTTTGAAAGCTGAGAGTTGAACAGGCTTTTTCTATAAGGATGTGCACCGATACAGCTTTAACTATAGTGTCACAAAGAGTGACAATACAGGAAAGCTGTTTAAGTATCCCAGCACTTTTAGTTTTCCAGCAAACTAGATACACTATTTATAAGAAGGATCAATATTGTTAGAAATCAGGTGCTGGAGTCTTTTAGGAATAGGTCTCTTACAACAGAGAGCTTCAAAATGAAGCTGGGTTGTAGGTTTTGTGAGGTTTTTTTCTGTTTATTCTGGGTGGGGGTTTTTGTTTGTTTTCCCTGCAAGAGATTCATCATTAGCAAAATTACACAGTACTATGTAAAATACGCCTCTGATTAAAGCAGTTTAACTTTGCTGGGAGTACTGAAAATCTGGCTTCTGTATTCAGATTAATTTCCCCCCAGAATTACTATTTTTTCCCCCTTTTCACTGCTAAAGCATCGTATTTTCACCAGGCTTGCTGTCTGCACTGGATGACTAATCGTCATGGCACCTGGTGCATTCAAGCAGGCCTGTGCAGTGGAATAGTCATACCTAGTTATGTCTGCACACCTGATGTTTTATTAACCAGTATTGATTTTTTTACCCGGGGGACTTTTTTCTTCCTGAAAAAAGGCAACCTTGCAGGAGTGAAAGGCATTGCAGGGGATGAATTTCTAATGAACCCCTTCTTTCCCTTTCTTGACTCCTTTTAATGTAGCTTCATATTTTAAGTGCCTGGACTGAAATTTCATTTTAAGCAATTCCATTTTGATAAATCCTTTTAAACCTTGACTTTCTGTAAGGTTATTTTTTAAAGATTGTGCTGCCTGACTGACACGCTTAGCAGTGCCTGTAAATTTGAGCATTTCATTATAGGTTGCAATGAAGCATGCTCACATGCAGTGAAATACAGAGAATTGAGGAGCCTAGACTATTTGAGTAATGCTGAAAGGAGGGGGGGAATAAAAGAAACCACTGTCATAAATCAAGTAGTACCGAAGTTCTTCCTTTTCTGTTTAGGTGTAGTTCACATGGTTCAATTAACAGCTGATCTCTCAGAATCAATTCCCTTCTTGTTTGTATCAGAGTAAGTTGGTGATAGCATGTATTTGTGTGGAGTTTTCTCTATTTTTGCTACTGTTTTTTAGAATGGAACTCCTGAAATTTGTAAGGAAAAGTGTGTTTCTCTTGTGAGTGTTCAATGCAGGAGGGTTCCTGAGCGAAGGAAAGCAAACCCAGTGCTTATCTCTGTGCTTAAATGCATACCTTCCATAATTCAGCAGTATTTTACCAGTGGCTTACTACTGGCCTTTTAATGTGTTTGAACATTCGGATTTTATGTCAATTAGGAAGATAATTAAAAATAAAGCCCAAAGGAAACCATTATGATTGAAACAAAGCTGCAGAAAGGATCTAGGAATTATTTCAGGTCAGTGTTGGTCCTTGCTTTCACACTGCATTTTTAATTTGCTGCCACAGTCCATCAGGCAGTGTGTACGGACTGCAGACAAACCATTAGTTGTCAGTGGATGAGGGGCCTCATGACTCATTCTGACAGCTAACTTGCACTATCACAGTAATGTGGGCTTGAAGCCCTGTTTTATACCTTAGTTGCAGTTGAAATAACCTTTCTCTATAGAAGGTGGTGGTGTCTTTTTTTTTTCCCCAGGTGGTGCTAATCATTAATCTGCTAAACATCCGAGAGGCCACTAAGAATTGCTGTAGTTCTCATTGAGGTGTCTTTGTGTTTAGGTAATCAGTCTCTTTCTTTTACAGTTTTTGGCACTGGGAACACATTATGGCAAAGTTTATTTGCTTGATGTCCAGGGGAACATCACACAGAAGTTCGATGTTGTAAGTATGGCATTACTCAGAACACATCTACTGGGATGTAAAAATGCTGTGATGTACTAGGTGACAAATGGGTTACTGCTCTTGTTACACCTGAAATTTTACAAACGCATTTCATGAACTCCCTCCCCATAACATAAGAGGGAGTATATGCTGCTTGCAAAAAGAAGTTAAACTGGATGGTTTTGTGATGAGCACATTCCGGTTTACATGCAATGAACTTTCCTCATGAAGACAGAAGAGGAAATACATACTTATGATTGTAAGTGGCTATTATTAATTATGTAACCCAGGGGCTCACGACTTCCATAAGGCATGAGCCTGCTCATTAGGTGACTATTGTCAGTTGTTAGTGTGTGCACTATCACCTTATCTAGTTGCCACAAGTAATTGAAAATTGATTGATGGCCTTGCTGGTTCAGTTTATCTACTGCAAATATATAACGCTAATATTTTATGTGAATGTTTTGAAGCTCGGACTCTTAAGGGATTGTATTGATTGAAGGAGAAGCAGCTTTTTCCTTATTGTGGTTCCTGATACTAGCAGATGAATGAAATGCCAAATTTTATGCTCTGTTCTAGGGTATTAAATATTCCTTGTAATTGTGGCTATTTGTTGATTATTTTTTGTTTGTAATAGCCCATTTTCATGTTCCCTGTCTTCCACGGCTGGTGGGAGGAAGAGAATTAGCAATTATTTTTTTTCTCCTGGCATTGTCACAGAATCTAGTAGCCGAGCATTGTGTTTTCATAGCAGTGTCAGCACTTGTCAGAGTATCCATCACAAGATGTTGGCATGTTTGAAAAGAGAACATATGTTTTAGGGCTGACACAGCTAGCTGCATGGGAGGGGTGAAAGGATTTGTTTGTATTTTTTTAAACCTAATTATGCAATTGTGCCAGAATAGGGGACCAGGAATGTCACAGCCTTAACTCCTAAGCACAGACTCTGGAAGAAATTTTGTATATAGCATTGGTTGGATTGACAGTGACTGTACTGGGTATTAATGAAAGTCAAGCTAATTACATTCTTCTATTTCTCTTAACTTTGTATGTTCATCAGCCCCACAGAGGAGGTGCTGACTGCATTTCTAAAGAGGAAAAGCTTTTGGTATCTTCCTTACAGTTTTGATTACTTTACATATATACTACATACTAAAGATACAGTTTCTTTCTCTCAGAATTCATCTATGTAGGGCAGGCTGGACTAAAGTGTACATGAATTCTTCTCTTCCATCTCTGTAGTAAAAGACTCACTCAAATGAAGTGGAGATTTTCTATTGAATCAGGTATTAACTGTCTTAGACTTGAATTCGTTATACTCTGTCTATACTCTGTCATGTGCTTGGAAGAGCCCTGCATCCTCTTTATGTCCACCAACCCAAATCTATTCTTTTCCTTAACACAAAGTCCTACCAGTGCCTGCTGGAAGGTGGTTTCTTGTGATGAAGTTAAGCTTGGGCTATGTAAACCATGTTCTGCTTCACAGTGCTTATTTAGTTATCCGTTTTTCAAACTTGATGAATATTTTTGTGCCATGTCTTATAGAGATGGCAGTGATATCTTTTAAAACTATTGTTTGACTACAAACTGCTTTTTGAGACAGAGAATAGGAAAAAGAAATTTTTCTTCAATTCTGTTCTTAATGTTTCTGTCTCTTTTTCTAGTGTGCATGTTTCCAGTGCAACAGAAAAATTGTATCATGAATCTGATGGAAAGGGTGCTGCTTTTTGTTTCTTTTCTATAGTTTGAACAGAAATTATTTTGATGTAGGATCACTTCTCTTTAAAAGAAAAAATTTCCAAGGAACTGTGAAGGGTTGTAGGACAGAATGGGCTGTGTATGTGAGAAACAAAGCAGCTCTGTGACATCACTGACTGCTTAAACAGAGAAGTTTTCTGAGCAAATGTCGTTGGCTGTTAAACCCATAGACAGTTTAGTCTGGACTGGTGGTTGTATGTCAGACTATTTTCCATCTAACCTCAACTTTTCAAGGTCATAGACTGCAGACGTAGAGGCATCACTATCAAAACCTTTGGTGAGGTCTTCCATCTGTTCTGTCCTGCCAGTGCTGGTTTACAGTCTCTCCTGGAGGATTTGCATTAGAGCATCACCATGTTGTAAATCCCAACTAAAACGTACCCGTTTATTGAGAAGTGGGTCACTTCCTGAAGTGCTACGGATACAAAGCATTCCTTGTCAGTGTGCTGGGGCAAAGAGTATTTTCTCCAGTGGTATTGTCCCTCGTTCTTTGTTGAGTCAGATTCCTCCTGAAAAGCATTTCATTGGTGAAATGGCAGATAAGGTTTTACCTTAAGGTTCTAAATAGAAGTATCTGTTGTTACTAATTTTAGGAAATTAGTAGTTTATAGCAATTGTTCTGAGTAAATAAAATAGTCTCTCATTAAAGAGCAAGCAGTGTTGCCACTGAACTGTTTTAATTCTTTGCAGTAAAAAGTGTACCTGGGGAGTGACTTTTACAAGTCACTTTCACTTCTGTCTTGAACAAGAAGGCATTTGAGAGAAAGAAGTAATCCAAGGAATTGTTCTGCATTCAAATCTTCGTCTGTATATTCCAGGGGGTGGTTTGGGGTGGTTTTTTTGTTTGTTATGTTTGAAATGATTACTTATCTATACATCTAAGTCTGTTAAATGTGTAAATAGAAAAGTCAAAACGTACACAGGAAAGTGTAAACATCGCTAGATCTAACTTAGTGTTAGTATGTGGAATACACCAGAATGGAGAGAGAGGGTTTTATTTCAACCTTTTTAAAAAGTTTGTTTTAATGCAAGGTCATATTAAATATATGTAGAAAACCACCATTGCTACTACCGTAGTCCTACTGATTTCAATTTTTCTTTCCTAATCTCAGATAATCATAATATAAATGGGCTTGGAAAGTGAAGAAATAAGAAACTTGTTTTCATAATAAATCATTTGCTTTCAGTGTTGACTCACATCTTAATTTGAATCAAATTGTAAAACAGAAAGACTGCTCTAAGAGGATTTGCAGCATAATTACTGTATCATGTCTCCAGCTCCTGTGAACTTTGAGGGAGAAAACTCACAGGTATGTTGCATAATCTCCAAGGATGGACAGTTGTTTAAGGATGGCCCTCATGTTAAAGACTGCATTCGTTTAGCATTTTATATTCCTAAAAACAGCTGTAAGAAACACTATAATGTAAAGGCTGGCATCCCTGTAAGCTCTGCTATTGTGACGTGCTTCTTTGTTTGTTGCTTAAAAGAAACCTTTCAAGACTTCCCTCTGTAATGTCCACAGCCGCAAATGAATATGAGTAACCTGAATTTCAGATACTGGCCTTGGGCTGCAAAGACTTAATCATGTGATCTACTTTGACCCATAAATATTCACCCAGGTTTCTGTGAAGCTAATGTAGACAACTAAAATGTCTTTTCAGAAGAGGGTCTTGCTCTCATCCTGCTCAGAAAATACCTGATGCTGGATCCTGTGCCATGTAGATGACTAATCTTTTCAAGTTTGCAAGTCCTCTTGTCAACAGCAGTGAAAATGTGTGCTTTGAAACTGATGTGACAGACTTTTTGTTTGGGGAGAATTGAGAGGCAGGAATTTGGGTGCTTTGGCCTTCAGTGGTGCTGGTATCTCAGCAGCCATGCTGTGCTCTCGTGTGATCCCTCTTTCCTCCTGGCCTGTTGTGTTTTTATCTCTTGCCAGTGTGGCTGTCTTTGACAATGTCAGCCTTCTAAGATTAACTGATATGCATCCTCAAATAACGTATGTTTGACAAACTGGTGTTCTCTTGTATTAGGGTTCAGTGCATTGAGTGAGATGAAATGTGTCAAACGTACTGAAAATTATTACTAAAAGGCAACAAGAAAGGGAGAAGAAAAAAGCCTGCTAATGCCACTGACAGAGGATGATTTAGGACTGATTCACAGCATGTTAATTCCAAATGCCTCTCCATCTTTCTTTTCTTCTTAGGCTGTCTACAATTTATTAATATAATTATTGCCTCAACTGACATCTTGTGGATTAAGGACTTGTAGATATGAAGAAAGCTGTACAAACATGTTTAGTTAAGTAACAAATCAAAAACCTTTCAAAGGGCATGATAACCTGCCCTCATTCTGGTCTTCTAATAACGATCAAGCTTGGAGCAAAACTAGTAAGAAGTCTTGGCTGGTGGCAGTGGTACTCTGTGAGAAGGGGAAACGTTGTCTATTTTACAGGTAGGGGGAATTTAAATGTTTAATGCATTGGAGGTATTTCAGAGGTGATGCATGAGCCTAGAAAACAGTCTAAATAGCATTATAAAAGCATCTGATAGTGCAAAGAAATTAAGGTCCCTTTTAGCATGCAACATTTGTGAGCTATTCGGATATGGCTGGAGTTTCAGAAAGAATGAAACTTTAAGTAGAGGCCCCTTCTTGCAGCATTTCTTCTCACCACATATTTCTTTGCTGGCCTCGCCATTTTTTTTCTGATTGTCTCACACTATGTAGCACTAAATGTTCCTTTATGTTTTTTTAATTGGAGTGGCAGAAATCCCAAACCACTAGGTCATCTCTGCTACCTTGAAAAATGAAAGGGGAGTTGCTTCTGTGGTGGTATCGTTGCCCTTGCAAGTCTGTTGCTTGCTTGAACGTCAGTCAGTTATGTGCTGATTTTGCTGGTAATTCAGCAGGTTGCAAACAGAATGTCAGAGGTTTCTGTTGACTTGACTTGCTTTTGAAAGAGTATTAATTACAAGAAGAGCATATTTCTAATGAGGGAACAGCAGCTGTTAAGCAGTAAATGCTCTGGCTGGAAATGATGCGGAGCCCACTAACTGCTGTGAGAGATAATGCAGCATCTTTCAATGGGGAAGGTAACTTTCAGCATTTGACTGTATAATGAAGAAGTTACTTTGAATGGAACTTTACGTAAGTTTAAGAATAAGATGATATAAACGTCACTTATTTTGACAGGCTACTTAAAATTCTCTGTTTATTACTTTAACTACATCATTTTAGTTGTCACTGTCAGACTATGAAAGAAGACTTAGTTGGGAAATGAAGTGAAGCACAGAATTTAGAGTAAAGATCTAGGTAGCTGTGTGTTAGTATTTGCAGGATGTCACTGAGCCTGTTAAATTTGAAGCTGAAATGCTGTGTTTTGTACAAAACCAAGCAGGCTGCTATACGTGTAGGCTCCAAGAACCAAAGTAAAAACGAAGGTTTTAATAGGAGTGAGTGTCTATGCAAGGGACAGATTTCCTTTCTGTGGAATCTCCCACCCAAATGGCTGGTGTAGTCGTTGGGCTTAAATGCTTTAAGTTAACCCCTAGCTCTGCCCAGTGGAGAAACTGGAGAAAAAGTGACATCTTTTGGGAATTTACTCATAAGACTTGAACGTCTACACCCCATTTAATAGCCCTTTTTCTGCCTCTGTCTGCTTGTCTTCTCATTTTAACTGCAGATGGTTTGGAAGTCCAGAGGTTTTTACAACAGTTGTGGGAGTAACTCGGATGGCTTTCTGATTCTGGCTTTTTTGGATGTTATAAAGGCTAGGAGGGAATGTCCTGCAATGCACTAGTATGTGTTTATTAGATTGTTTGTGACCTGGAGTATTTCCAGTGGAAACTGTGGAGCTGTTGAAGATTAGGACCCTTCCTTGGCAGGAATCATGGTGTACCTGGGTATCAGTCACTGGAAAAGAAGTAAGGTAGCTTGCTTAGACAGTTAAAAATGGTAGTGTCAGGGCTGGTATTCCATAGGTCTAGATGAGTTTCTCGTCTGACACAGCTGAAACAAAAATACCCCTCTCACAGACATCTTGCACATGTACCCACTGTATGTAACCTACCTTTGAAGTGGATGTTGCTTAAATTTTTACTTAAACCAAGAGATCAGGTGAATGTGGAAGGGATTCATTATTGCTAGAAATGTTGCTTGGAGTACGGATGAAATATGGGAATTTCAAACAATTGTAGTATCATGTATGATTAATTTTTGTAAGCTGAAAACTGAGGAAAGCCTGACCATTTCATTCAATTACTCTTTCAAGCTTGTAGCTTCACTAACTCTATAGCTTAGTGCAGAATAACATTAAGTTTAGTTGGAAGTGTGGATTCAGCTACAGAAGGTCTTTTATGGTCCAGCCATTTATTTCTTGAATGCTTTTAGCTCATATAAGTCAAATGCATGCTTTTGCAGTAACAGACAGTAACATGGTTGGTGTAGATTGAATTTGTTTCAGTTAATGTATAAAGCTGATGTACTTTATCAGCTGTTTCTGGGACTGCAATTGTTTCTGCCTTCTGTTTTGAACTATTCACTAGCAGCTGTGTTGCCCATATACCTTCTTTGAGAGGTACATTCAGCCCCATCTTTAGACTGAATGATTGTTCTACAACTTCATTACTCTCCAAATGCATATTGTTCCTCTATTTTTTTTAAACATAGAAACATAGTAGAAGTTTCCTTTTTATTCCGCAGTATCCATCACTTTTCTACGGAGTAGGTATCCTATTGTGTGTCAGTTGCATTTCATGACCAGCTCTGAAAGTATTACATTTAAAGTACCTTAGCAAGTCCATTTCAATGTCATTGATTTTTGTTAATGTCATCTCTTACTGAGGTGTTGTAACTGAATACTGTTCTGGTACAGTCATCTAGATGTAACAACTAGTTCGGGTTCTCTTGACTCGGCTGGGTCCTGTCATATTCTTTGTGTTTTCTCAAAATTGAAATTTGGAAAATTCTGAGGTGTGTGTGGGGAAATACCTCATTGTGAGAGAATGCTAAACATGAAGGACATGAATACTTTACTATTTAATACAGCATCATTGGTCAATGGAAGGTCAAAGTTTCCAATGTATTTTTCATTTTTCTTCACCAGACCTTGTAGGAACCCTGAGTCTATTTTTGTGAAAGATCAAGCAGAGGACCTGCCTGTAATTCTGCTAAGTGAATTTACATGTGGCATTTCAAATATCTTTGAACAGAATTGTTTGTGACATTATGCAGAAACATCAATATTGTCAAAACAGTTGTTTGGGTTTTTTTCTTCTCTTTCACCATCCAGGTTTGGTACCATTTGAATGCATACTACATCTTGTGATTATTTAGAAAATGTAATTTGTGTTTGCAACTATTACTGACCTTTTCTCTGAAAGAATGCTCTATGCACCATAATTGGACAACAGTATTAGGCAACAAAATGTATTTGTTTTGAAGAAAACCACAGAAAGATAGTTTCTAATTTCAAAGACATACAAACCAACCATGCACAACAATATTATTTTCATCTCTGACTTAAGCAAAAGATTACTTTTCTAGAGTGTAGTCGGCACTTTAAAGAGAGCCTGAAAAAACTCCCAACAAATTTCAAACAACTCTTAAATAAGGAACATACATTTCTGTGCCTTCCAGAGCTTAGTCCCTGATAAGAAAGACTAGATGCTGTTAGGTTATTTTCTCTTTTACTGCTTGTTGATATCCAAAGAACCATTCTCAAGAACAGATTCTCACTATCAGGGATGTCCCTGCCCTACTGGGAAATTTCTGGTTTGACCAGGTGATGTTGACTGATACAAGACATATGTTCAGTCATCTCAGAAGCATATTGTGCCACATCTGTCTCATAGCCCCCCTAAGTGCTCTTTCCTGACACATAGTTGGACCACTGGGCCAAGTTGCACTAGATTTTTTATTAGCAGCAACAAAACAGCTGGTTTCAGGTAGCACTGATGAAGTCTCTTCATAAAAGACTGATAACAAAGATGTGCGTTTTCTAAACCCTAGCAACCTTTAAAAGCATAGGGAGGATTTGGAAAGGTTTAATTCCTAAGAAACTAGTATACTGCTGATTCCTAGAGCTGTTTTCCTTTCAAATGGGGTATTATGTACCTAGATGGCATTTTCCTCAACAAGGAAGGCAGGCACTTACATGCACAAAATAATAGCAGTTTGCCTGTCAGAATTATTCAGCATTCCGGCATTAATAAAATATTATTTGCATTAGAAAATGTTTTCCTAGTTAGAAAGTCCAAAGGAACAGAATTCTGGAGGACAATGTTTTTTATACAAGTTGACATTAATGATAGAGCTACAGCCCTTTGTTTCCATTAACAATATAAAAGCAGCACTATTAAAAGCACAGAATGACATAACAGGGGCATAATATGATGAACAAAACATGAAGGCAAAACTAAGTGTTTTTCCAGTGGGGGTAAGATATTACTGATAATGAACTTTGTAGATCTGATAAAGATTCCTTTCTGAAGAATGAGACTTGTTTGTTTTAAAAGACATGACAGTGTGTATAGCAGTTGCTTACTGCATTTCTGATGCTAAAAGTGGACAGTCCAGATTTGACCAGTTTATACCCTCAGAGTGGCTGCTGACAAAAGTAACTACTTCCAAGCTGGCCATCTCCACTGTAATAAAAGTATAAGAAGTTTCAGAAATCATTATTTTGGTGTTGGAAGTTTCACCATTGTAACCCTAAACTGGTTGCTCTTAGAAGTTTGTAGTTGCTGCAGGTCTTGGCAGTTTTGAAGATAGCAGCTGTGAAGATGGAGGACTGAATGAATCTCTGCTTTTTAAATCTAAATAAAGTTTTTTAATAAGCAATCATGTCTACACTTCACTGGTATTGAAATAGAACCTCTTTGTATGTAAGTGCATGAGGAGGATGCACAGGATCAATTCGTCCTCAAGTTTAGCTTTCCCTCTCTTACTGTCGCAGTGAGGATATGGCATGCAATACACCACTGACAGTAAGTTACCATGAACTTCATGATCCATAGTTTCTCCATATGAGAGTACTCTCTACTCTCCTCCTTCCCCCCCCCCCATCATTTTTGATTTGCATGTCTTTAGCATCCTGTCAAGAGTCAGACACGCAACCCTGACCCTTGTTGAGTATCTCTGGTGGGTTTGCATGACTTTCCCAGATGATAAAATTACAAATAAAGGAAGTTCCAGAGTTGGTGTCCAAAGAGAATACAGTGCTTCCAGTAAGGAGAAAATGTGTGTATTATTGCATATAGCTCTGACTTGTGTCAATCTATACCGGGGTTGATAACCAGATGTTTGCATGGAAGATGGTGATCTAGCTGTTGTTTGAACTTCAGCATTGATCACCCAGTGTAGTATTTATGGCAGGGATGTGACTAGTTACGTCATTTTCAGTCAGGAAGAATTCATTCCCTTATAGTATTTCTGCTTCTACCCGATTCCATGGGTGAGAGATCTTTTCACTGATGTCAGTAGCTATCAGATTGGAAACATTGTCTGTAGTGGAATGGTTGACAGGCTAAAATAACTGGAAAAAAGTACTTAGTGCAGTTTTTCATTGCAGGAGCTGATAGAAGGAAGAAAACTATGTAGTTGTGGAGAAAATAATGGCTACGAAATGGACTGTATGGAGAAGCAGAGATGCTAGGTTCCATGTGGTCATGTCCTCTGTCCTGTGTTAGGTCAGGGATGCGGATGAGCATCACGGCTGTTGTGATCGACCTTCCTGGAAATGCTGTTAGGCCAACAATGCCTGACCCCCGAGAAGAATAGTCAAGAGATGCTGCTTCTTTAAAAGTTGTTTGGTCAAAGCACCAATAAAATAATCTTTAAAAAGAAAACCTGTCCTGACAGTACCTTGCACTGTATGACCTGGTTGGCCTTTCTCATCAGTCATGTCTCTAAAATGTGGCTTATCAAGAAATGGAGAAAAAAAAATCTCATGCTTTGTACTTCAGGGGGTAGAATTCTACAAACTCCTGTTAAATACATTAATGATGGTGGTGGTATTCTGTTAGAAACAAGCTGTGAAAGTGCTCCAGTAAGTTTCTTCCTCAGGGATTTAGGAATGTTTTCTGAATTGTTCTTCAAAGCTCAATTTATAATTCAGTAGCCTGTGTGGAAAGTTAATGCTCAATGATGAATTCTTGAACTTCATTGTGCTTGGGGAAGCATTCTGAGAAGAAAACAGTTAAAGAATCAGTGAGGTGAACCTCCAGATTGCCTGGGATAGTCTTCTCCCACTGTTTTGGGCCTTGTGAGTAAGGCATATGTAGTCATTGCCTGCAGCCCTTTCTTAGCCCTCTGCCTGTACCTCAGCCCTCCTCATGGATGTGTGATGGGAATATCGCTTCATAGTCTCAGAGGGTTTTAATACACCGAGAGCAGAGGCAAGCTTAGGACATACCATATTTGAAGCCCTACAGTTACACAGTGGACGGTGAAGGGGACTTGAGGAGAAGAGGAAACGAAAGTAGTTTGTTTGCTTTGGCACAGAGCTCCCACGAGGGTATCTCCTTATACACCGGTGTATTAATAAAGAAGAGATTCTACTTTGAATCTGTAAGAAATTGGGTAACAGTTAAACTCTCCTAGGAAGCAGTGTAGGCTTCCAATGCAGATTTGTTTTCAGTAATAGTTCCATTGTTCCTAGACAAGCATTCTGATTACCTAGCAACTGCTACAGAATTAAGGAGATCCCTTGTTAATTTTTTTCCCTTGCATGTTTCTTCTTTTTCCTCAGTCTCTGTAGTTGACAAACAAGATTAAGGGATTCACTGATGTGGAATGTATTGAAATCACTGCGGGCTTTTTGGTCTTTCTCACTTTCTCAAGACTATATCTGAGGAATTTCTTGTCCTCATATTCCCTTAGTTTTAGGCAAGCTTTTGAGATCTTTCTTATAGACAAGGTCTGCCTTTCTGCAGACAAAATAAAAGTTAATGTTATTGTTCTGTGTCCCAGACCTTGTTATTCTCTCCAGCTTTGCCCCTTCCCTTTTCTTCTAACCAATATAATCTCCTGTTTTTCATTTGGAGAATGAGAGATTCAGGAGTGTTATAGGAAAAGCACTGGAGCAGGAATCCTCACTTACTTACCTGAATTTCTCTGCCAGTACTGTTGAACAAAACCTCTGGTGTGGATACTAGTGAATTTTTATAAAATACAAATTTTCATCAACATTCATTAAATTTTCATCAAATCAAAATTAAGTGTTGTAAATTCAGAGTATACTGCTTCTGTTGCAGGCAGTGGTGAACAGCTTATTCTGTGTCTTTTAAAGCTGCCTCTTCGGTTTAAACCTTTGTGTCACTAGGTTATGTCTCTCAGTTGGCTTTCCTGTGTTGCTTTTCCCTCTATTGTATTAGTAAAACTCTACAAATATGCAAAATATTCATAAATCAATGCAGCAGTGCAGCATCTGAGGGAAGGAAAGTGCACAGGTTCAGTTTGTGCTTTTTAAAGGTAGCTCCTCTGTGTGAGACATCTCTGGGCAGCAGTGTTCTGAGGTCAAAACAGGGGAAAACAACATGTAACGCAAGTGTTCGTACTTAGCTCTTGCACGGCTTCTTTTCTTTGTCTTTTTGAACAGTTGAAGACTCTCTCACTATCTGGTTTATTTGCTGTCACCTTGTATCACTTCCCAAAATGAAAAGGCCCTGAAAAATAGAACTCCTTTTTTGACACGTTAAGTAAATTAGGCTTTCTTCTAGGTGGGCTGAGGGTACCATTTTTAATTGGAAAGGCGCCCTTGAAGGAAGAGAATATTCAATACTCACCTAGTTTTTTGTTTGTTTCCTTTTTTCCCCAATAGTCTTAAAGGCATTGTCTGTTTCTTATGATTCAGTGGTGCTGATGTGTATAGAATGTCTAATTTATGGATAGAAAAGCTGAATTTTTGGGTTTCTATTCAAGGCCTCATCCTACCTAGAGCAAGGCTTGCATTTGAGATGATCTTAGCTTAGTTAGGGCATTAATTGAAGCAGTTTCTGTTTACACATCGGTATTTTGTACTCAGGTGCTTCCACCATGGTGCAAATAATACCGGCATAAAAATGGTAGTTCTTACTCCAGAGGGTAACATTTTAAGTAGTGGGTTGGTTTGGCAGACTGATGTACATTGGAGTTTTACATGCTTGTTTATGTGAATGCCATGAAGATGGAAACATGAATAGATGAAAAATAGGCACTTTATTTTGTTTTCAATTACAATTCAAGCTCAGTTTGAATTGGTATGGAGAGCAGAGACACGTTGGTTATGTAGATCCTGATTGATATTAAAGGGAAGACCTCTGGGTGTTTTTCTTCTTTGGTATGTATATAGGTGTGTGTATGGACAGACAAATAAAAATGTTTGGGTTAATTTAAGAAAAGTTTCTGAAAATTCTTCTTAAAGGTGGGTCAAAACGCTGCTTAAGGGGGTTGTATTAGCAATGAGAACCTCTAGAAGTAAAATGAGGTTTGCTGTAAGTATGATTGAACACTGCTTTGCTTTTCACACTCCTAATGTGCATGTTGCTTGCCTGCTAACCGTGGCTAAAAGGCATGAAGTTGCAGGCAACTATTAAAATGTTTAGATTCCTAGCTTGTAAATATTGCATTTCTCACAGATTTGGAGTGAAATCCAGTCTTGTGTTTCTTGTTCATCCATTTCATATCCGTTGGGATGCAGCATTTGTGAAAGAATCAATTATCCATTTGTTAGTCAGAGGAGCTTTACAAATTATACATTAGCAGATTGATTTCTCAGGTTCACCACTGGGGGACTGATAGTATAAGGTGGGTTGATGATGAGTGTCAAGGGAGAAGGAGTTGCCACAAAGAACACAATTAAAAGAAGCTTTCTGAGTGGCCGTGAATTTACTCCTAATTGAAGAGCTGACATAATCCATACTGAGTGCCTTTATTTCAAGCATTTTACATTAGGTAATTGATTATCACATGAGGTACTTTTGCTTGGAGGTACTTGATTTCCTTTAAATTTAGGATTTTGCAAAAGCCTGCATTTAGATCTTTGTGCAAGGTGCCTTCTAGCTTTTTCTCCCTCTCCCTCAACTTTTCTTTCTTCCATTAAGGTAACATTTTTTTTGTTCTATAGTGTCAGCTTGACATTATTGATTTTGAACAGTCAAACTTACTTATGTTGTCCAGAATTCCAAACATGTCTCCATCAGAAAGAAAACTGCAGCTAATGGAAATTCAGCTGAAGGTGTTTCTTCCCTCTTTGCCGGAACTTCCACACTGTAGGAAATTCTGAAGCTGTTTCCAGGTTAATCATTGTGGTTTTATCTCCCTTCCTAACTAACGGGGTCCCCCTTATTGCCAGATTTGAATTATGCTGCTTTAGAAATACTTTGTGTGTTACTGTCATTGATGCAGTACTGGAAGCGTGGTTGTGACCACAAAGAAGTTGCGTGTTTTCACTTGTTTGCCTAAAGCTAGGCGTTCTCATTAGGTTAGAAAAGATGACCCAATGTAGTGCTAATTAAATAATTATTCATAATTTCCTCAACATCCTATATGCAGCTGCCTATGGTTTTATGGTGTGGGGTTTTTAGGTTAGATAATCTCTTAATTGAGTAATATATTTACATGGATTATATGTTCCTAATGAACTTTGTCCTGAGATTGCTGTTGTAATTCTTAATGGTTTTATTTTTAATGCTTTTTGTAAAAGACCACTTTGTGGCAGGCAGTAATTGTGGTATTTCCAGGTAGCATTTAGTGATAACACAAAGTGAGACCAAGAGTGGTGTCTCCTGCACGAAAGGAAGTGGGAAAGCAAAAGGGCTGGAAGCAGCCTTTTCCCAACTCAACAGGCGAGTGTTTCTGTGCAGGCTTAGTTGTTTCATTTTGATTAGAAAGAATCTCTAGAAAATGAAATATGATTTGGACATGCATTCTCTTCAAGGTGGAAGAGAAGAAGGCTTCATTTCCCTGAGATGGATTTTTTTTGTGTGTGAAAAATTATGGGGAAACGCTTTCCAAAGGCTTTGAGAAGACCTCAGTTTATCTCCAGTAGATAGTCCATCTGGACAGTGTGTTTTTAGTGTAACTTTTTATGATGTACTTTTTATGTAATTCCAACTGCCATAGCATATATAGGAACCTGTGATATTTTAGACATGGTTGTGTAACATCTAACGTGACCCCATGACTCCAGCACTGTTCCAGTGGCACTTCCTTTTCACACAAATATATGGTGGCTTTCTCTTTAGTCATGCTCAGAACCACAGAAGCTATCTGTTTCATGGTTCAATCAAAATTTCATGAGAGAAAGAAAAGTTGTTCTTAAATGTATGAGAGACTCACGTGGGCAAAGATCCTTCAATGATGCTTGAAATGGCATTTGTTCCAGAATGTGAAATCAGGATCATGGTATATAAGAAGGTTCTTGGTACTTGAATATAACTGAATGGGGTTTGTATGCGAGAGGATATGCATCGTATTACCCAAATGATGTTGTAAGGTAATCCTTAGTACTTAAGGTAAGGATAGATGTTTAAGCTAAAGTAAGCGGTAGCAGATGCGTATAGTGTTGTGGCTAGAACCAAAAGTATCTCTGGATAGGGAAAGGAAAATTTATTAAATCTGGGCAGTTTTCAGGCTTTTCTCAGCATTTGTCTGAGAATGAGTACACCTATGTTGTACTTCAGTGCTTCCTAATCTTCGCTTCTGAAAACACTATTGGAGGCAACACCGAAAGAGGCAGAAGGGATTTAAAGGAAGAAATAATTACCAATATAGCCATCAGACCAAACCAGAATTTTCCCGGGCACTTTGGTGGTCAGTGTGTTTTATGCTGACTTTTGATAGCAGGAGAGGGTCTGAATGAACAGCTGTGGTGCACAGGCACAGATGCTCAAGCTCTGGGAGCCTTTCACTTCATGGGAGCTCCAGAACGCTGAGGCATGTAACTACAAAAATACCAACTTTCTGGGTTAGGCAAAGGGCTGGGAAGAGGGCTGTCTGTTGGCATTGTCATAGAAACATCTATTCTGGGGGGGATTTTGATTCATGCAACTAAACATTACAGAAGACACGACTCTCAGGAAGGGGACAGAGTTAAAACATGTGATTGGTGATATAACTTTAGTTTTCTTTAGTAGTCTTTTTCTTTTCTTTTCTTTCCCTAGAGCCCAGTGAAGATAAATCAGATCAGCCTGGATGAAAGTGGAGAACACATGGGTGTTTGCTCAGAAGATGGCAAGGTACAGCAAACCCATTCATATCTTTAATAAGGTAGCATGTAGTCTTGAGTATTACACTTGAGATAATTTTGATACCTCTGGAGTTAATTCATACATTTAACCCAAGCACTTTCTCCATCCATTTTGAGAACTGAGCTCACCTTTGAATGCTCAAAATTAAAGTCAAATATATTTTGCACAAATGTGCCGTAGGAAAAGTAATTACAAGTATGTCAATAATATAACTGGTATTAAGCTGATTAACAACTGTGGCGGGAGGACATGTCACCTTAATCATTACTGCTGTGCCAGTTATACTTCAGTGACTACTCTGCTGTTCCTGCAAGACAGTAGTTTAATGCCTTTCTGCTATAAATCCACAAAATTGGATTTTGTGGGCATGATTTCTGTGGGCTGGTGGTTTTCATTTTCACACATGTTATGAATGTTTCTCTTGAATTATAGAATCTTTTGATAAGCAATCATAGTTTATCAGAAGAATAAAGTGTCTTACAACAGCCACATTAAATAAATGTAAAATCAATATACGTACAGTTTCCTAAAAAACTGGCACCTACTTCCTTGACTGAGGACATACATCATTTGTGCAGTGTATAACTAACAATTATCAGTGCTTCTCTGGAATGTTGAGCTGTGACATTTAGTGGTTTTGGTGATTGATTTTCCACTTATAAGAATGTCTTTTTTGTTTTAAAGTCAATGGCAGCCTTTTCTAATGTTGGTTTGTAATGATAGAATTCTAATGCACGGGGTGTATTTAAGCTTCTTTTTAAATATAATGCTCATATACAAGTGCAGTGCATAAAATATCATTTAAATCATTTCTCTATATCCACCTGACTTACTGAGAACATTTCTTACAGAGTAGACTTGGGGGAGGAGGAATGTTGGTGATCCTAGTGGATGCATCCCATTCAGCAGAAGTTCTATAAATTAAAGACAAAATAGCATTTTAAAGTAGGCAAAATGGGGAAACAATCCCTTTAGACTGTATGTGCTTGGGTTTTTCCCTTCCAAATAAGTGAGGCTTTTTTCCTCAACAGGCAGTTTATGTATCCAAGCCTTTTGTTTCTCTGAGATATCTTGATGTCAGTATCTTGACACAGTAATTGGGATACTAGTGCCTATCAAAGTGGGTTGTAGAATTTTACAGCCTGTGAGAAACACAGCAAGAGTGTCCTAATTGTCTGAGCAAGATAAGGGAAGAGTCAGTAATTGTGCAAGGTAATAAAAATGTTGAGCTGGCGTTGTTGGTTTGGGTGTTTCGAATGCTGGGAGAAGCAAGCATTTGCTGTAAAGGGCTCCTCAGATGTGACTGGGGGTTACTGACTTGAAACATGTATGTGGCAGTGATTATCATGCACATTTTTACATATATTAAATACATATTAAAAATACATCATTTCAGAAACATTAAAAAAATCCATAATCCCTGCTCTCGTGTGGCTGCATTTGAAAAGACTCCAATACTTTAAATGGTGATTCTGTCTTCATTGAAATCACTAATGTAGATCCAGTATGTGACATTACATGCTATACAAGGCACTGTAAACTATGGTTCCCAAGCCAGGGCTAATTCTGGTAATGGTTTTGACGCAGGGCTGGAGTATTGCAAGTACGATATTCATCATATTTGTGTTCATATAGTCCAGGGGCATTGATGCTTCACCGTATTCTACTCTGAAAAGCTCATTTGGAGATCTGACAGATCTGGATGTTTTAGAAGTTAGACTTCCCACTTGACCCAGAAGGATGTGTGTCTATGAAAGAATCCATCCCTAAAAAGGGTGAAAAAACATATTGTATGCTGTGCTACTGTGCAAGAAAATGGCAGAAATTCCTGGCCAGATAATGTAGCACTTTTAAGGTCTGGGTCATAACAAAAGTGTCACTTTACCGTCTTTCCTTACAGGGGTCCAAGTGTAAGAATTTAAACACCTGTACAAGTGGTTGTCAGGTTGTCATTAACTCAGATAAATACAGAACAATATTGAAATCCTTTTTTTAAACAAAGAAGGAAAAAGCACAACAGGTTGTTTTTTTTAAATTAGTTTTGAGCAACCAAAAAGCAAGGACGTGTAACTTTTGAGCCGTCTGGGTTGATGCAAGTATTTTCTACCAGTTAATGAAATAGGCAGGGAGTGCATTTTCCCCTGTCAAAGTGGATCCCCTGTGAGGGAGATGGAACTGTTTGTCTGCTTGAAGGAAGGCCTTATGATGAGAACACCTTCCTCACCTCTGTACTGCAGTCTGATGTGTTTTGTTTTACTACTTTTTTCTTTCCTTTCCTACTCTCAAACTAGTTTTGAGACTGGGAGGGTAGCATAGCAGCACAGTGCAATTCTATAAGCCTCTTCTTAACATTCTTGTTGGGCAGCATCCAGACCTAATGTCAAGACCTGGCAGCTATGTGTCATACGTGGCCAGCAAGTGCCTTGTTGGCCAGAAAAGCCACTTGCAGCTTCTCTGTACTGCACGTTTGGCTCTTTGAAAATCTTCCTTGCCAATGAACTCATCTGCAGTTGGTCACCACTGGCATGGAAAGGAACAGAAATCAAAACCATCACCAATACTCTAGTCTGGCTGCTGGCTGGGGAAAATGGCTGGGTGTTGAAACATTAAGGTATAAAAGGAGAATGTTGGTGCTGGAATGAATAGAAGGGGAAGCAGGCTTGCAGCTTTAGAGTTGTAGAGTGTGTTCAGGCTAGTTTTTTGCCTGCTTGTATGGTGTCCTGAAAAACCTGGATCTGACTCCCGGTTTTGCTAGTGCTCTTATGTGATTTCATAACAGTGATATAATTTGTGCCCTTTTCCTGGCTTTTAGTCACTGGAAGTTGGCTGCTTCTTCCACATGTGGAAGCAAAGAAACAACTAAGTCTGGATGCACTGCGGTGGTGGGTTCTGGATATTTAAAATGAGACTGGCAAAATATAGTGGACTCTCATTGCGAAATCCTGTTTCCAGCTACCGAAAACCATCATGATCTGAGTGGGCATAGAAAGTAGAAATAGATAAATCCAATATGGGTTTGTAATATCAAAAAAATCACTTTCTCTCTGAAGAATAAAAGACATTAAGAAGTAATAAACTGTTATATGGTGTCCCTAGAGTAGGCATGGTAACATGTATTTTATGCTGAGTTGTTTTTTCCTCCTCAGTTAACTGGCTCCATTTTGTTTTCATGCTCTTAAAGGAGCAAACATTGCCATGTTTGATGCAGTATTATGAAAATGTTGAAGACACCGTTGCTCACGTTAATTTTCATTAATGAGTTGTAATTTGGGAGAGGTGTTTTGTCATTTTTGAGGATTCTGGAATTTGCAGTGTTGTGTTTTAACCTTATTTCCATGTCTCTTCTTTTTCTCCCTCCTTTTTCTTTTTCTCTCTGTCTTGTTTTCTCTTTCCTCTGTTTCTTATTTTGTTTGGTCTGTTGCATTGGATGTGCTGTGCCAACTGATGAAAACAAAAACCCAGAAAACAAAATCCTCTAGACATCAGCCCGAAGGTTTTCTAGGCTTGCAGCCAGGCCCAACTCAAATACAAGCCTTTGGTTGGCTTTACATAATCACAGCTTTGCGATACATCTCACTGTCTCCAAATATTGATTTTCTAATCCTTTGGAGCAGTAGCTCAGCCCTACACAGTGCATGCAGCAGTACTTTTAAAGCGTGTTGTTAGAAGCAGTATATTCGCTAATGAGTAATGGGCAGAGCTGATAATGCTGCTGAGGAGATGTATCCAGGAGACAAGCTTGAAAGGGAGATGAGGTGGTTTGAGATGTTTTTAACTTTGCTGAGATGGCTGAACTTTGAGCCACTCTGAGGAGGGCTTAGTTCCTCACTGATGGCTTAGCTCCTCTTGTAGTTTACCTGAAGTCTAGTATTTTTACTGTCTCCTTCACTGTCTGTGGGAAGTTTGGGGGTTCTTGTCATCTGAACAGATATTTTTAGAGCTATTAAACCTCACTTTTTGCGGCCTATTAGTTGTATTTAGTGGCTTTGTTCAGCAGATCTTTGTCTAGTGGTTTCTTCGGGTGTTTTTTGTTACTCTTATTTTTTGATTGTACCCCTTCCCTTCTTCGAGAAAGTATCATGAAGGGAATGTGGAGAGAGAAAGAAGTAAAGTTAAAAGATCTCTTGGATCTTACAGTTCAACTTGTTGAACATGCAGAGCAGAGTTACTGAAGGGATTATCTTTTCCAGAAAATAAGGATGACTGAGTAACCCTGAGAGCCCTTCAGAGTACATTTGCTATCACAGTTTTCCACCAATCACTCCATGGGATGCTCTTTTTTTGTTTTTCCTCCCTTCTCCCACTTCCAACAGCTTGTGGCAACTGGTGGAAACCTCTAAAATCACAATCAAATGGCAAACCAGTTGTTATTCTTTGTGGAAATCATAGTTAGTAAATCAAATGCTAATTCCTGGCCATAGGTCTTCAGCCCTGTTTTACTCCCTAAGTTTTGCAGGTACTCAGTTGTCAACTGACTCATCTGAGAACTGGTGGTAAGAATTGTTGCCTATTGGATAAAGAAGCTTGTACTTAAAGCTTGAGAAAGCCTATTCCATAGTCAAGAGTATCAAAATCTCAATAATACTGCTTAACACTTGACACTTTTGTGCCTGTTCTATAAGTAAAGGGAAGAAAACATTTAAAATTGTGTAGTTCTCTTGAGAGTAGAAACATACTTGGGGTTTTGTTTGCTCATTTTGTTTTTGGTTTTAAACATTGAGCCTTCTTCAGATGGATTAATCCTGGTAGATATTTCGATGGCCCATGGTTACAACTTACTTGCTGACTATTAAATGTATTGGGACATCAGCATAGATGGGAAAGGAGGAATCTTCAGAGAAAGACATTTCCAGTGGTCATGGAATAAAACAAAATAGCACTGGATACACTTGGGCGGAGGAAAGAATGAAGAGAAACATTATGGGGCTTCATTTTCAGGCTGGTTTTGCTTTATTGTCACAAGTTTCTTTTTTCTTATGTAAAGCCTGTATTGCTTGAAGGGGAAAAAATGCTACAGTTTTTTTCTCAGAAAGGAAGAGTTTTTAATTTATCTTCTCCTGAATGTTATTATGTTGCTCTTACCTTACTTAGATCAGTATCTGTTAAACAGATTTGATCAGCCTAAAGCAAAAGGAACTTGTAGGTTTTGCTGTCTTTGTAACAAAAAGAAGAAAAGAAAAAGATTCAAATAAATACTTTTGCACTGCTGCAAATAGTCAGAGATGAGCCGTAACAGAAGCCCAGAATGTCTCAATTTAACTCTGAATTGTGAAATATGACCTTTTTTTTTTTTTTTTCTTTAGGAAAAAAGATGTAACTTTAAGCATTCAAATTAATCTTCTAGTTTCTGATTTGCAGACACCTTTAATTGTCAAGTAGTTATTTTTGGCTATTTTTATACTTCTTTAGGTGCAGGTGTTTGGACTGTATTCAGCGGAAGAGTTTCATGAGACGTTTGACTGTCCTATTAAAGTAAGTGCTTGTTTTAATCTTTAGTAATTGTGTTGTTGTCATCTTTAATAACAGAAAGGTCACATTGAATCTAAATGAGAGAAAGGAATTCCGCTTCCTTGTAATGTTATTCAAGTCACTGGGAAATAGTTATCTATCTCAATATAAAAGCTTTTGATCTGGTTAGGCAGGAAGGAAGCCAATCTTGGTTTTGTAAAAAGTATGCTTGAGTGTTTCAAATACAAAAGGCAAAGTGAAAGTGTCCTGTTTCAGCTGTTACCCGCCTCAACGTATTTCTTTCTGTGTACTTCTGTGATAGAAATTCGGAGGCTTCTGCTAACTGGGAGGTCAATAATTTGGCAAGTAATTCATACCTGTTAAACCTACCCTGGCATAAGGGAGTGGGTGGTGATGCCGATGTACCCTGTCCGAAGGGAAAACTTCAGTTACACCCTGCTCGAGAGACATGTGGCTGCCTGGGTGTTGAAAAAGCACTTTCTGTTAGGTATATGGGAAGATCTAGCTTTTTGAAATGAGAAATGTTTCTTGCAGGATGAAAAGTGGTGTGGGTAAATGGTTGCATTTTGCTGCTTAGGGTCTTCCGTGGTGCAGCTGCTCCTGGAGGGGGAAGAAAGGAATGAGGTCCATAAGTTTTCACACACATGCAGTGTGACTCACTTGCTTCTTAGAGCCCTTACTGCTCTTGCATTTGGATCTCCCACTCCTGACACATAACACACAAGGCAGAGAGGCTGTTTAAGTTCTGCTTATGCTACAGAGGTTGTCCTGCCACAGGGCTGAGGTGTGTGTGGCTTCTGGGCAGGCCTCCAACAAGACTTAATGGGTAACCCTTGCTTGCAGCTGTCCTTTGCTGCACAGTCCTAATTCTGCTACCTGCTGTGCAAAAAAAAAAAAAGTAGTTATTTGGTATAACGTGGCCCTCAGTGTCAGGTGTGTGACTTGTCACGTGGCATATAATAGGGAGAATTTTCTTCTTTTCTAGGAAAAACAACCAGAGATGTCTGAAACAGCCAGGCTCTATTTCAGAGCAAGAACTCAGATGTAATACTTGATACTTGCCAAAGGTTTATTTAATTGAAAAAGTGATGTGGTGCTCCTTGTAAACTCTTATTTAAGCCACAATCCTCTTCCTTCTTTTTTTGTTCTTCTCCTTCTTCCCCCTCAGATTGTTGCTGTTCATCCTCATTTTGTGCGATCCCACTTCAAGCAGTTTGTAACAGGAGGGAAAAAGGTAAGCAGTTGTGAACTTAGGCTATCTTTAAACAGCTTTTAAAAATAGCTCAGAAAGTTGCATATGTGATTTGTAACACCTAGAGGAAAGAATTCGGCTTTTTGTTTCTCTTTATACACTGTATTCCAAAACATTCTTACTTAATTAAGACTAATTCCGGAGGGATGGGGGTTGGGGAAATGCACTTTTTAGGTTAAAAACATGTTGCAGCAAGTTGAGCTTCAGAGAAGAAATAATGCTTACATTGTCCAGACTTTCTCCATTCATTTTAATTAATTGAAGTGGAAGCAGAAGTTAGACCTTATACTGGGCTTTTCCAGTGCAGGTTGGTCTTGGTGTTTGGGATTTTTCTTTTGCTTTACCTATGTTTTTTTTCTTTTAAGTAAACAACCCCAAGTTATCTTCTTCATTTCTAGTTTGTGGTGTGGGTTTTTCATTTGTTTGTATTTGAAGTAATTCAGGGCAGCTTTTGTTAGACTATAGCTCCCACTTTTATATGTGCTTGCATCTGTCTGATTAATGTCTTCAACTTGGGGCAGTTGTTACTTTAAATGTGCGTTGTGTCTTATTGGTGTAGGGTGCAAGTCTGATTTCCAGACTCCAGCTGTTCCCAGGTCCTAAAAGTATCTTGTATGCCATTGCATCTTTTCACTCAAAATAGAAAAGTTTGATTTGGAACTGTTTCTTGAATTTTCCTGTTGCCTCCTCTTATGAATTAAGGATGAACAATCCTCACTTACAGATGCATCAAACCGAATGCTGTGGCTCCCCCTTTCCAGTGTGTAAGAAATATAGACTTCTAGTGCTGAACACAACTTCGTTTTCATTAACAGTTCAGTATGTTTCAAAGCATAGCAGTGTTTTTATTTTGCTTTTAAGTGGCATGTGTGCTTGACAGCTTTTTCTGGCTGGTCAGAGTTGGTGTTGTCCTTAGAATAATGCACAGTCAGTGTATGTCTTTGTCAGCCACCAGTTTGTGAAGCTTTTTAGCGCTGATAAAAGGGTATGGAAAGAGAGAAACAGGGAATTAATAGAACAGGGCTCCGTCAGGTGGTAAAAGAGCTTGCATTCACCTGATGCCGAACAGAAAAAAACATCAGGGAGTTAACACATTCTCTTTGGTTATCTTTGATTACTTGACAGGTTGTTTTATATTCTGTCCTCTGGGGAATGGTATACCCAGTCTTAATGCATTCATTTTTTTGCTGAGGAACTTTCTTTTCAGGAAAACTTTAATTGACATCTTAACATTAGGTATTTAGCATTGAAATGAATGTCCCTCGACACTTGTAATTGGATTTTATTGATACATAAACCCAAAAAATAAAAGCTCTTAGCCTTGTGGTAGAAACCCTTCCCCTTTTTCTCCTTTCCTCCAGAAGGAGCGTATGTGCTTGTATAAAGGCAACAGCAAAATGCTCTGTGAAAATTCAGAAAGTTAAATTTCACCTACTTACTGATCAAATATTTTTTTTTCCTTTCTGAAAAGACAAAGGCCTTAAAAAAAATCTCTGCTTTTTATTTGCATCTCTCCTTAAGTATGAAGCCCAAGAGCTGTATGGGGGCAGCAGGCAACAGGGAGTTGGTCTGCAAAAGCAAAGGCTGAATCGTACCACCTCAGGCTGTGACCTTGCATCTCTCCCTGTGCCTGGAGGTGTATAGTTGGGTGAGCAGCTGCAGGGAGGGGAATGGGACCTTCTGTGGCCCCTGAGGTCTTTGCAGTGACACAGCGACTTCATAGTTAATAGCAGGCAGTGATGGGAGGCATGCTGCCTGCTTCGCCACCTGTGCTAAGACAGGACAGCACTAAGGATAGAGGTAAGGCTAGCCTCAGTTTGGTTGAAGCTTAAGAGAAGAATTTGGCTTAAAGCCTTCGTGCTATGCTCCTTGCCTGAGCTGCATTCAAAAACAGAGTGTGAAGTGTGTAAACTCCTCATCGAAGAGTTTTAGGGTCTGTCTTTGGTTTTTGTTGTTCTGGGAGGTGGTGACATAATGAAAAATTAGCATCTTAAATGTTGGAGTTTGTGGGTTTTTTTAATTATTTGAGCAAATAAAAGAACCAAGAAAGAAATGTGGTCGTTTCCTCAAACGCCTCTAGTTGTATTGCGAACATTATCATCTCAGAACATGAGAAGATGTTCATAGAATCATACAGAATGATTTGGGCTGAAAGGGACCACCACCACCACTCCCCTCCCCCTTGTCCTATCACTATATGCCCTTGCAAAAATGTTCTTGATTTCTTCAATTTCATGCTGGTTTTGGTTTACAGTGAAACAAAATAAAGAAGCCAAAGTACACACACATGCACATGTGAAGCAAGACCTTGGCTCCTGGCCTTAACATTCTGGTTTGTCTCATCTCAAAAAACCATCACTTTAAGATATGCTTAAATTTATTAATTTTATAGCCACGAATCTGTTTCAATAGGATCCTTAATGAATGGATGGGAGGGACTATAACTGTCAATTACCACCTCCCCAGGTTTTTGAGAAGCAGTTCTTTATACCAATATAAAATGTCTGAAAAATACACTTCAGTTTCATGACCCTCTGCAGAGCATTTTGCACATGTCCAAAGTGTATAAAAGTCTTCAAAAAAATAATGTAGAGATAGAGGGGGAAAAGGACTAAGTGACGTGCTTCAGGGATAGCGGTGCAGCTCCTCGGGTCTCAACACAGGTGGGTGTTTAGAAGTTGGGTGAACAGTTGTGTGATGCTGAGATTTGCCACATCTTAGAAGCTCAGCCTGACCTAAAGCTGAGTTAAGAGCATTGCTCCCTGGGGTAGCTGTTTAAATCATTGCAGACTGTTGGAAGCTTAACTCTGCTGTGCATATGTTTACACGGTTGCTTAACTAGGTATGTACTAGAGTCTTCTAAGAGCAGTTTTCCCCTCAACTGTATTATGAAATAATTAAACAATTTAGTTTGTTTACTAAACAAATGTTCAGCCTGGAGAAGGCTCTGGGGAGACCTGAGAACAATCTTCCAGCACCTAAAGGGGTCTTATAAGAAATCTGGGGAAGGACTTTTTATACAGGCATGTAGTGAACAGGACAAGGGGGAGTGGTTTAAAACTGACAGAGGCAAGATTGAGATTAGACATTAGGCAGAAATTCTTCCCTGTGAGAGTGCTGAGGCCCTGGCACAGGGTGCCCAGAGAAGCTGTGGCTGCCCCATCCCTGGCAGTGTTCAAGGCCAGGTTGGACGGGGCTTGGAGCAACCTGCTCTAGTGGAAGGTGTCCCTGCCCGTGGACAGGCGGTTGGAACTGGATGAGCTTTAAGGTCTCTTCCAACACAAACCATTCTATGATAAAGCACTGGTTTTTAAAAGTAAAGCACTTTCATTAAGCTTGGGATAGTATCATTGACTTCTGTTTTGGTCTGGTTCTTTCACACTGTTTTTTTATTGAATGCATGTTATCTGTGCCTAGAAACAAGGCACGTACTGTGGAAATGTTGACACAATCACAGTGAGAAGCAAGAGGTATCATCCTAAATAGAGGTGCTTCCCTGTTCCTCTCCCCTTTATCTCTGCAATTAACTACAGCACCATTGATGAGATGACTTGACAGATGCTGGTAGGCCTGAAATAATACCGTATATTGTAAATAACAGGGCATTCCTGTCCAGAGTAGACAGCAGAACTTCAAAGCAAGGGAAGAAACAAATTCTATGCTATTGAAGGCCGTAACTTTCTACCCTGTAAAAAAGGGTCTAATCTTAAAAAATAACAGGGTAAATCCTAACTAAATGAGGGTGCTAAAGCTGAAAACAAGGTGTTCTTCATTTAACTGTTAGAGTGCTGTTTTTCCCAGCACATCAGCTAAGTGAATGTTATTGCAAAGTCCAAGTATCCATTATATCCACAGGGTTATAGACAGAACTAGCAAAGAGCTTCTCTGGGCACCCTGTGCCAGCACCTCACCACCCTCACAGGGAAGAGCTTCTTCCTAATGTCTAATCTCAGTCTCCCCTCTGTCAGTTTAAAGCCATTCCCCCTTGTCATCTCAGTACACGCCAATGTAGAAAGACGCCATATACTCAGAAAGGACAGCAACTGCAAACAATGCATGAGCAGGAAGAGAAACAGCATTCTCAGGGTCTGCAGCTGCTCTTAGGAGTGGTGGAATCTGTGTGTTAAAGTCAAGTCTGCCAGGGAATGTCTCAGACTTTTTGCTTTCTTTTTAATTGTCTGCTTTTTAGTGTCAGCAGATGCACTTTGCTTTGTGAGTAGGTAGATGACCTTTACCTCTGAACCCTATGATATGTTCTTCATAATAACTGGTTGGACTACTCTGACAAATTATTAAATTGTCAGGATGCTGTTTGCAGCACAGTCCATTTTTAGAAAGCAGATAGTCAGCTGTTTGGCATTATGTTGGGTAGAAGAGTACCAGACAAGAAAGGCAGATTGCTTTGTAAGCTATAAAATGTCAGTCAGTAAATACTCCAAGGTCTGGTTTAAGTGAAGAAAGAGTAAATACTGTGGCTTTTTTTTTTTTCATGCATTGGATAATTTACCATAAGCAGGAAACAAACTGTAGCAGCAGGCAAGCTGCAGTGATACAGGTCTGTGATTTGCTTGCTGTAATGTATAATGCCCAGACGTATCCCATATTACTGAACAGATGAGACTTTGATGTGTAGTGATGTGCTGTTTGTTTAATAAGCAGATTACTTGGCTTACATTTCTTCTTTATTGTTCCTGCGATGTGCATTTCTTCTTTACTGCAGAAAACAAAGCATTCTCCTTGGTTCTGTTGCACACAAATTTGGTTTGTATAAAGAGGGGATGGATCATAGTCCTGTGTGCGTGTAATCTCTGTGTTTTCCAAATGTCTGCGTAGAAAACTTTTCATAGCCTGAGGTGGCAAGCAAAGAGGATCTAACTAGGTGAAATGTGTGAGACCTTGTGTCTCTTCCTCCAAGGCTGCAGGACTTGCTTTCCAAGTTGTTAATTCTGTAGTCCTTTGTGAATAGGCAACAGCTGGAATCTAGCAGTTGAGTTATTAAAAGTACAGTTTAATAAAAATCCTATGGCATTTGTTTGTATTAAACATCTCAAAATGTTTAGCTTCTCTATCCGGGAACTACAGCAGCAGCTCCTGTTTCCATGACTTGCGTCCCAGTGTTGGTGTTGTCTGCTGCTGCTTCCTTGCTTGATTTCCCTTGATTGCACATACTACCCTTACCTCCATCCACCCCCAGCTTCTTAGCCAACAGTGCTTTGTGATGGTACTTTGAAAACTCATCTTCAGTTGAAAACTTGAGGCTTACGTTATTCTCTGTCTTGTTTGAGCTCATGCAGTCCATTGGTGCTCCAAACAGAAGTGATAATTTTTTATTGCTGCTGTATTTTTTCCTAGGGATACACGATTAAACAGTAAGTCTTAGTGTAGCATTGCTGTTCTGTATTACTCCTGCATATCTGTTAATCTTGTCTGTGCCTGTAAATGTTGGTTTTACGCTGAAAACAATAAATACCTGTAGTGATTACTTGTAACCATGGCAGTAGCATTACAGAGCTTTATGTGATCTTGCCTGGCTGAGGGAAGAGGTTGGTGACAGAGGTGCCAAAAACCAGGAAAGATGCCACAGGTAGGCACATCTTCACGCTAAGGCAAACAAAAAACAGGACAAGGAAAATCATTTGCCTCTTCGTTCAGAGGATTGAGAATTCCTGTACATAGTTGAAAGACGGGGATTACATGTAATTAGTGTTAATGCTAATTGCATGAGAGGCTCCATTAAATCCAAGTACTAGTCTAGTTGGTTTAGTGCATGCACTCTGAAATTGAGCTCTGTTTGGAGGAGGTTAATCTCCTGGTAGTGAAAAATAGAGAGAGGTGCATTCACAAATCCAAGAGAATTATATCCACTTGTTTTTAAAACCAGAACGTGCCCTTCACCATCTTCTTGTCTTACACATTTCAGTGTGTCATTTTTCTTAATGGTCCAGTGCACAAGCATAAACATTTAAGAAGAGTGGCAAAATAATTAGTGTACGATCAGAAGATTGCAACGTACTATGAAGGAGCGCGAAGTCAAAGTTTGTTTTATTTTAGCTGTGCTATGTTGTGGAACATGCAAGAGTTGCTAGAAGTATGTTCTAAGCCCTGCTGTATTGTATCAAAGGACTAGAAAGACCAGAGCAAATCATAAAGGGGTAAATATAAGCTGTATTGCAGAGAATGAAAGGAAGTGATTTTTGTGGCTGCTGTTGAAATATAAGTACTGTGAATGCTGACTGCCAAAATACGGGATTTATGAGAAGTAAAGTCCTAAAATATTTTTTCCCCTACCAAAAAGGGAGGTGGTAGGAGGAGCCCTTCCAGAAACTGTGGGTTTTTGTTATGTGTGGACATTCTCTTGAAGTTTTAAATGGTTTTCTGGTGCAATAAACATTTCAATGTGAAGACAGAAAGGAATTCTAAGAAATAAATTAGGCTGCTTATTTTGAGAGAGATGGATAGCAGTTCCAAAACACATAGCAAAGTTCTGGGTTCAGTAATTCAGTTTCCAGGTGTCATTGCTCTAAGAAATAAGAGGTAAATCACATTGTGCATATCAATAAAATGCAGATAATTGCATGGCAGATAAATTAGTAAAGCATATTTTGAGTGTCCTTTGACTTCAGTGTTGGACCTGTTACATTTGCTGATAGGAAATGAAATTCGGGATGCTGCAGTAATCCAGATTCACTTCCCATCTTTATTACGGGCAGTATCAGACTGTTGTCTTCTACTGCCTTGGTCCAAGAATTGAATTAAGCGCATGCTTACAGCTGAGCATAGACTGAAGCAGGATTTTTTCTCATTTCCTTGTCTCCTCACCAGTTCTTTCTCAGGTCATTTGTTTTCTTTGCAGTTTCTCACTCAAGTAGAGTGAGAAGTGAGAAAGCATGGTCCACAAACCAGGAACAGTAACAGAATAGCTGCAAGTGTCATTCTGAACTCACTCTGGGTCTTGTGTGTAGTAAGCGAACTTAAATAATGATTCAGTCACAAGAAGAAAAGATTGAAAGTTCAGTTAATATAATTGACATCAGCCAGTTTCAGCCTTTCATGTCATCCGCATCAGTTTTCTCAAGTCTTGTCCAGTAAGTCCAGATGAAAATACAGTGTATTTTACTGCTGTCCATTGGGTGCTAGTGAAAGAAGCATCCAAGTGGCCGAACTAGGAAAAAAAAATTAAAGTTTGGATCAGCACAGCACTTTGTTTCTAGTGACATCCTCAGTTTCTGAGTGGAGCTGATTTGGGCTGAGGGCTTCTCAGCCTGTGTTTCCTGTCCACCTACCAGCCTGCTAGTGGAAATGCCTCTTGCCCTGCCTTATGTGCATAGATGTTACCCTTGCTTTCAGTCTCTTGCCTTGGTTGCTGTAAAAGATCTATTCAGTAGCCTTTTCATAGGTGGAAATGTGAGCTATGTGAAGGACACGGTTATTTTGGGCAGGGTTTAAGTGGCTAGATGGGCTTCAGTGTGAAGTTTGATGTTTGCAGTGCACTTTAGGCAAAACTTTCTGATAGATTATGATAGGTAGTGAGGCATTTAAACTTTTGGGGAAAATACTTGTCTTCTGGTGCCATCTTGTGGCTTTAGGAGAGAGAGGCAGTCTGTAATTGCTGTTAAAAATCTCGTACTTTGTTGAAAGGTATTACTTTAGACAGCCAGTGTCTTATCATTTGACACATTTATTCATATACAGGTGGCAGGAAACCATGTATAAAATAGGCATGTCTGGCTGGAACTTAGATGGGAAATACTAGTAACACAGGTACTTGACTTATGTTTTATTGTGGTGAAAGTCCTTGCAGGTTTTACATCTCTCAGTGGTCATGGTGCACTTGTGTGAGCTTGGGTTCAGGTTGTGCATGTGCCTGTGCAGGGGCGTACTCATGCAAAGCACTGGTACTTTAGATTATGATCTTTATAGGCGCTTCAGTTTCTTACTTGGGTATCCCCATGAGCAATGCACTTTGCATCACTTAAAAGTGATTCCATGTTATAATCCTACTAAATAATTTCCTGAAGCCATACAGGAACTGGTAAAAGAGGTGGGCTTTTGAGCAAACTGTCTGCATGTAGCTGGGTTTTCCTTTGCTGCTGCAAAGCATTTCATAACATCTCCTATGCATTTAGATACTCCAAAATAACTTCCTTATTTGCAGAACGCGGGATTCCCATCGTACAAGTTTTGCAGTCAGCAGCACTTGTGGTACAGTGCAGTTTGCATGTGTGGGACTAACACATGCCATCTCTAGAGCCCTGTGGAAGGCCATATATCTTTAAAATAGAAATAATTATACTTTCTGTTCTTCAGAGAAGCTTGATGGAAGGTCTGCTTGTTAAAATCAGCATTGAAGTAGGTTGAATTCTGTAGTATGCAAGATTCTCAATGGCTCTGTAGTATATGAAAATGTTTGACTGTATTTGCTTTTGTTTTGTGATGGGTGTGTATTTTTTATTCACCTTGAATCCAAGAAGAGTAAGGGATAATGAAGCAAAAATTACAGCACTGTGTCACAAAAGTATTTCTTGTTGCACTTCCTTCTAGTTGCTGTTATATGAGAGAGGCTGGATGAATAGATGGAAGCCTTCGGTTTTACATGAAGGGGAAGGAAATATAAGAAATGTAAAATGGAGAGGACACTTGATTGCTTGGGCCAATAATATGGTAAGTATTTGTCACCTCAGTTAAATGAACAAAAATACCACTGTATTTCAATGTTTATTGCCAAAATACTCCATGGAAAAATGGTGCATTTGAAGAACACAGTATAAAAAATCATTATAAAAAATATAGAGTTTTAGATCCCATTTCTTCATAAACATTTCTTCTGGTCTTTCCTGTGGGCTAGGCAGTGTCCTCCACGTGATTGCCACTTCTGAAGAAATTAGGAAAAGTAGCTCTGCACATCGCTGTTGGGGATGGTCACTACTGTGCACTCTTATAGAGTTTTGACCAGTGCAATTTCTTGAAGTGACCTATCTGAAGAAGGAATGCCAATTTATTTCTTCTCTATATACATAACAGAACATCTCTACCCCCTTGTAAAAAAAACTAAACCTGTCTGGATTTTGTAATTTGTACTGAAGTGACAGTGGGTAGGCCACTAGGAAAGGCGAGACTTAGGAAAAATAGGCCCTTTTTGCTCTAAGTGTAATTCGGATTTTAAAGGGAACCATTGCTTTGATGCTGAGCGTTGCATTTCATCTATCACTGTATCTCTAATTGATGGGTCAAGGTCTATATTTTAAAGCTCAGCTGTGAGGGATACGTTTTAAAGTGTGTATCATGTCTAAATTCCAAATTCTTACTTTAAAATGTGGTAAAAGTACTTCTGAAACACTTCATAGAATCATAGAATAGAATCATAGAATAGTTAGGATTGGAAAGGACCTTAAGATCATCTAGTTCCAACCCCCCTGCCATGGGCAGGGACACCTTACACTAAATAATATCACCCAAGGCCTCGTCCATCCTATTCTTGAACACTGCCAGGGATGGAGCATTGACAGCCTCCCTGGGCAACCTATTCCAGTGCCTTACCACCCTAACGGGAAAAAACTTCTCCCTTATATCCAATCTAAACTTCCCCTGTTTAAGTTTTAACCCGTTACCCCTTGTCCTGTCATTGCAGTCCCTAATGAAGAGTCCCTCCCCAGCATCCCTATAGGCCCCTTTCAGATACTGGAAGGCTGCTCTGAGGTCTCCACGCAGCCTTCTCTTCTCCAGGCTGAACAGCCCCAACTTTCTCAGCCTGTCTTCATATAGGAGGTGCTCCAGTCCCCTGATCATCCTCGTGGCCCTTCTCTGGACTTGTTCCAACAGTTCCATGTCCTTTTTATGTTGAGGACACCAGAACTGCACACAATACTCCAAGTGAGGTCTCACGAGAGCAGAGTAGAGGGGCAGGATCACCCCCTTCGACCTGCTGGTCACGCTCCTTTTGATGCAGCCCAGGATACAGTTGGCTTTCTGGGCTGCAAGCGCACACTGCAGCTGGCTCATGTTCATTTTCTCATCGACCAACACCCCCAAGTCCTTCTCCATAGGGCTGCTCTGAATCTCTTCTCTGCCCAACCTGTAGCTGTGCCTGGGATTGCTCCGACCCAGCTGTAGGACCTTGCACTTGGCATGGTTAAACTTCATGAGGTTGGCATCAGCCCACCTCACAAGTGTGTTGAGGTCCCTCTGGATGGCATTCCTTATCTCCAGGGTATCAACCGAACCACACACCTTGGTGTCATCGGCAAACTTGCTGAGGGCGCACTCAATCCCACTGTCCATGTCAGCGATGAAGATGTTAAACAAGACCGGTCCCAACACCGATCCCTGAGGGACACCACTCGTTACTGGTCTCCAGCTGGACATTGAGCCATTGACCACAACTCTGTGTGCAGCCATCCAGCCAGTTCTTTATCCACCGAGTGGTCCATCCATCAAATTGATGGCGCTCCAATTTAGAGACAAGGATGTCGTGTGGGACAGTGTCGAACGCTTTGCACAAGTCCTGATAGATGACATCAACTGCTCTACCCCTGTCCATCAGTTCTGTAGCCCCATCATAGAAGGCCACCAAATTGGTCAGGCAGGATTTCCCCTTAGTGAAGCCATGCTGGCTGTCACCAAGCACCTTGTTGATTTTCATGTGCTTTAGCATGCCATCCAGGAGAATCTGCTCCAAGATTTTGCCAGGCACAGAGGTGAGACTGACTGGTCTGTAATTGCCCGGGTCATCCATTTTCCCCTTCTTGAAAATGGGGGTTATATTTCCCTTTTTCCAGTCGTCAGGAACTTCACCTGACTGCCATGATTTGTTCCTTCCCTTGTTTTTCCCTCCTGAAGGGAAGCGTTTATTAAAATATTTCAAAGCCATTGTTCTTTTATTCCTTTCAAAGCCAGTTTGATATGAATTGTTAGAGGTGGACTTGTGTTTATGTGCTCCCCTTTAATAACTGCATTAGAATTGAAACTTCAGTGAGTGCTTGGTCGACATAACATTATCCTTTTTGAAGGTTTTGTTCTTTTCAGAGCTATACAATTAAAATATATATTCTAGGTGAATCTGCTGGGAGCGGATAGGACAGTTGAGGAGAGCTATCCCTAGAGATAACACAGAATACTAATAAAATGTTGAGAGCCATCTGTCAGAGACAAAAAGCCATGGTCAGGGCCTATCTTTCAATGAAAAATGAAATGACACTTGCCCTCCAAAAGATTAATATATTTGGTTACTGGCCTTTCCCTTCCCCCTTTACTTTTTTAAACATTCCTACATCCTCTAGCAAGGTTTTGTGTTCCATTTCTTTTCTTTCAAATCTTTTGTAGCCTTGCTGCTTGCTGTCTATATGTAGCTGCCTGGTTTTTATTTTTTAATCCCTTTGTTTGTTTGCTTTTTTGGCATGCTTTATGCTTTTTAGACATTGGCTATTAGGAGGTTATATAGGCAAGGTCTAATTCTGCTTGTCAGATGCTGTGTTTGCTGCTGTGCCCTCTTCCTTGTCCATGGCCAAAAGTGTAAGTTTCACAAATGGAGACACCTGAGGTCCAAAGCTTCAGAGGTATTTGGCTGCATAACTCCTTGTTTAACAGGTTTCAGACACCTTAATGATAGGAAGTTGATTCTGGAAGTCCTTTTGCTTCATGATGCAGATGGCATGTTTACAACCATAGAGGTTCCTATGCTATTGGTTTGAAAAGCTAGTCTACCTCATATAAGATTTGCTGCCTTGTAGGAAAGCAAGTTGTGATATGGGTCACTTTTATCTGAAAATCATCCTTGAAGACAAAGTGGCAAGATTATTAAAAGACAGCTTTATGAAAATGCAGTTCAAGCAAGACTGCAAAATTTTATCAGATGAGCTTAGACAACACAAAGCATTAAGCTCCTTGTTTATGTTACCCAGGGACCTGGGCAGATGCTGTGTGCAAGTTTTACCTGAAACATTGGTGGCTGTTAACCAAAGAGATGCCAGTAGGAGCATGTTGCATGCTCACAGTTCTTCAGTGGCAAAGATCACTGGAAAAAGGAAAAACAGCCCACCCCCATGCTGATTTCTAGCCTTGTGACTTAAAAAAGTCATGGCTTAGACCGCGACTCTCATGTTTAGACTCTTTGACTCAGCAACAGTTGAATCTGTACAGCTGGGAACATAGAAATTCACAGTGGGGGGGAACAGAAACAGACAAGAGAATCTTTTAAATCTGTTTTGTTACTAGGGAAATCCTAACATGGAATGGCATCCTGGACTCTGACCTTTAAAGGTCCTTTCTATCCCCTTTTCTGTGATCATTAGAGTTGTTCTTTAAGCTCAATAAGCAGAAAAGAAATACCTACTAAAAGGCTTTGTTTTATTTTGGGGACTTTTGTTTCTAAATCACTAAGAACAAGTCATTACTTAACATGAAATTAATCTCCATTTTGCTATTGCAGAGGCTATAGCTCACCTTGTCTAAATGGCATAGAAAAATCTCATTAATGGCTCCTTTTTTTTACCCTCTCTCTCTCAAATGACTTTAATCTTCCTTTCTTTAAACTTTCTGTTCTGCTAGTTTAGGAGTTTCCCCAAGGAGGCAGGAAAAAATCACAGGATGCAAACCCAAGCATCATTTAAATAAGCTTGTTTTTCTGTTTTAATGTAAGAATAGAAATGTATTTCTAGAGAAATACAGATTGGCTTCACTTATCTTGATGAGTTGTTGCTTCACATCTTTTTGTTTTTCCAAGGTGGAAGTTTCTGCTTCTTTACAGGGGCTGTTGTGGAAGACCTGGGATTTTTTTCATTTCTCCAATTGTAGCACCAGCCCAACAAGCTGACCTTGTTCATGACTGGAGTTGCTCATCTGCCACTCATTCATTTATTATATCTTTGCATTTAGCATATGAATTTAAGATATCTGACTTACTTTCATCACTTTGTTCTTTTGTCACCTCCTGGGTTAGATGGGTCTTTGTATCCACAGCTTTTTCTTTTGGGACTCTCAGCCCTGCCCTGAAATTTATGCCATAAACTGCTATGATTGCTTTAATAGTATAGGATGTCATATAGAAGTTTGTCATGCTGAATGAAGTTCTCTTGTATTTAAACTTTCAGGGTGTGAAGATACTTGACATGATCTCCAAGCAAAGAATTACCAATGTGCCTCGAGATGACATAAGCCTTCGCCCAGATATGTATCCCTGCAGCCTTTGCTGGAAGGATAATTTAACGCTGATTATTGGCTGGGGAAATTCAGTAAAGGTGCAATTACCTGTCTTTGTAATAAATGCTTGCTGTTATCACAGAGAAACAGAGGATTATTTCTGAAAAGCAAAGACAATCGAAAAAAATAGAATTTGGTTTGACTACAGTGTGCAGAGCTCCTGCTGCCATAGAAATGTCATTGGACTGACCCTCATGAGGAGAAGGAGTGATAGACACCCAGCGGTCAGACAGATCTCTGTGTGTGAGCAGGCAGTGAATGTAATCCTTAGGGACACTTCTCTGTGCCTTGGAGAGATTGCCTCTTTTGAAAGCTCTTAGTGGGCTGTTGAATTAATTTCTTTTGATTAGCATTAAGGAAGAACAGCTTCCCACAAGGTGTTTTTGGAGGGGGTTGTTTTGGGGGCTGTGGAGGTTGTGACTGCTAAAACAGACACATGATTTGGGTCAACCATGGTACAGAAAGGGGTAGGGGGCCAGGCTGCTTGGGGTTTTTTTCTGCTTTCAGCACGGAACTGGCATTACCAGCTTGCGCATTGCAGACTACTGACTATTATTTGTTCAGACCAGCTCCTGACATGAGTTTGTTAGAAACCTGTTAGCTGTTTTCTAATAACAGCGTACTACATCACTGCACAGTGGGAAATTAAAAGTGCTCAGTAGGAGTAAATGGAAAGGGAGGGTAAAGTGAGGTAGGTGAAGTGTAAAAAGCTTTTGGAGCATTCAGCTTAAGAGTTTTACAAATGAGAAGGTTTGCCTTAAGTTTGGCATCTGTCTGCCTTGTATTGTGTGTGCTTCACAATGTTTGGGGATTGGCATTTCTTTGTATGTACACACTCTCCTCCTGTTACTGGGAGTTTCAATAGCATATTGTTACTGCCATTGTAAGGTAATGAGACACAAGGTGTGAGATGATAGCAAAACCAAAATCAAATATATGCTACTATGAAGAAATCACAGTGGGCTGCTGTTTTCAGATTTCTCTGACGTGGTCCATCAGAGTGGACCAACAGAGGCCAGCTGTGGACTACAGCTGCAACCTTCATGTCTGATTTTCTTCTTCAGTGATGCATTGTCACTGTTGTACAGCTGGTGCTTTTCAAAATACAGAGATGTCTGAGAATTCACAGAAACTCTTTATTGAGGCAAAGTTAGTATCATTTTAGGAATTAGAGTTTGTTCATCATAATGATCCAAATCTGTATTTCCTAGATTTGCTCAGTGAAAGAACGGCATGCCAGTGAAATGCGTGACCTTCCAAACCGCTATGTGGAAATAGGTATGATTGTATCAATGTGCTCTTTTTCAAAATTATATAAGCTTTAAAGGTCTGTTCTCACATTCTAGCCTGAAAAGCTGTTACAGTTCAGAGGCAATGTGTATTTGTAACATAAATGTCTCCTCATTTTTAGTTGATGAGGTTGTCATAATGTCCTCCTGCATTGTGAGGTTTCTGTTATTATTTATTTGTGGAGTCTTAAATTCCGTGATCATCTAAAGCCAGAGATCCTTGTATTGAGCAGTGGATGTCTTAACTTACCCTTCACAGAGATTCCTGCAGAGAGTTTGGTTTTCATCTTGGTTAAATGACGATCAGTGTAGTAGTAAGCAGAAAATAGATGCTACTTTATTTGATTATGTGTTGTTTGACTACACTGCTTATAATGTTTTTTTTCTCTTTTTTTTTAACATCTCTGCTATAGTGCTGGAAAATTGATTTGAATTCCTTCTCATTGTCTTTTATGCTTCTGCATTTTATGTTCTCCTTCACTTTCTTATTTCTCTAGCTTGGGTAACATGAATAAACTTGTGCTAATTAATGGAAAAGGTCTTGACAAAACATGTATTAAAGCACAAAGTGGAATTTAAAGGAAATTTGGAGGGGAAGAGAGACACAACTGAAAGGAAATACCTATGAAGAGGTAGTGCTAGGAAGATGAACAGGTCCTCTGAGACTCTGCAGACCAGAGCAGACAACAGTCTGTAAAGTTTGGTGCTTCCTTGTCTTGGCCCTAATGACATGAGATTGTAGACAAAGACTGTTTAGGCAAGATCCCGATTCATGTCAGGTTAGTCTGGTGCATGGCATAGCTGTATACTCTTATTTCAGCAAAGAACTGTCTTAAAATAGCTTCTGAAAATCATCTGGGGGACTTGTTGAATTCTGTAGGAACTCAGGGTAGTGAGAGATGGTGGCATGCCTGACAGTTAACTGAGACCTGAGCTGCTTGCTGTTTAAGATAGCATAGTCCCAGTAGAATACTTAGCTGTGGAATTCTATGATATTTGAGATATTTTTGTAAAGTAGAGGTTCAGTCTTGAGTTTTAGCCTCAGATCTTTTCTGTACTTTTAAGTAGCTTTTAGAAAATAATTAAATGGAGATGTTTAATGACAAGAGAACAGAGGCAACTTCTACTTCAGCTGTAATGTGTCTACGTGGAGGGAGCTAGTCTTGTGTGACTGTCTATTGGAACTTCATTTAAATAAGAAGTAAAAAGCTTCCCTCAGATATTCAGGTGTGGACCTGAAGGTCAGAGATTTTTGTGGAAGTAACTTTCATCTTACAACTTTTAGCCTAAATTCTTCTCTGTGTTCTTGACAGCTGGTGACTTATCTCACTTAACCTGTTAACCACGTGCTTCAGGTTTTTCTTTCTGGTTTCAGGTCAAAGCACTGAAACAGCTCTGCCAAATGCACTCGTTGGAATGTAGGTATTAGGTTGGGAGGGAAGAGAGATGCACGTTATTTGTTCAAGTCTCAAGATAGATTTCAGTAGCATTTGATGCAGTCACATAGAAGGTCTTCTTGAGAGCTGTGTGTCATGCCATAGCATCTATTTCAAACTTATTTCAACTTTTCAAAGGCATAGCAGGAAAGGCTGGTATTATTAATGAGCAGGCCAGCAACCAGTGTAGTTTTTTGTGAGACCATTAATATCTTAAGTGGATGCAAAAGCTGAAACACTTTATTAATGTAAAGAATTTGCACAAGGCAAGAATAGCCTTCAGTGGCAGAATGGCTGAATATCATTCAGATGTTTTGACTCATAACATCTTGGCAACATATTGATGAAAAATGAGACTTATAACATAACTTGTGTCGTGGTTTTGGGTGTTTTTCCTCCCTGCTTGTACAATTTTGCACCTGGCCTGAAAACCAGAAGTGGAATAGTAGACTTAATAGTCTCTTGTCTGCTCACCACAGTAATACATATGAAGTCTAGGATAATACAGTGTTTTCTCATGTCTTAACAGTATCAGATTTATGCTCTTTTAGAGCCATTCTACGGGCCTGAAAGTGCCACAGTAGTATCATAGTAAACTGTGATGGCATTAGTAGATCATAAATGTTTCCTCAGTGGTTTGCAGCTCAGTGAATAAGGAAACAGACTATTTCCTGCATTGCAAGTCAGGTATATAGGAACCTGTGTAACCAGGTCCTCCTCATCTTCTGATTCTTTCTTGACACCTAGCTATACTTACTCTTAGACAGGAAATAAATACAGTGTCTACTGTGATGCTTAGTCTGACAGCCCATAACGTGGGAAAGTGGCACCACTGCTAGCAGTTTGATTTTAAAGAAGATAATGCTGTGATTACCTATAAGGGAAATCAGGTGAATTACACAGGTTTCATGCACGGGGATCCACGTGGCATTGCTAATTTTATTTACATCCTTCAATATATTGATGGTGTTTTTCTTCAGTAATCTTTTCTGTTGTCTCTGGTTATATGTTACAGTTCGTTGGCTCTGTGGGTCTTCATTCAGTGTCGAAGATAAACTACAGTGAAATGTTTCCATGTAGGTTTAAATGTATGTTAGCTGAGCAGATCCTATCAGTTTAGCTCTTTCAGCTACTGCTGTGAAGTTAGTGTATTGATTAGAAAGTATTGGTATTGAATTACAGGCTTAACATGGACTAAATGCCATTGTGATCCTTCTTAAAGAGTGCTTGACCTCTGTGCTCACTCATGATGCGTGTACAAAAGCTGTAATGCTGGACAGCTTCTGATCAGAACTAGGAACCCTTCCTCAACTGGAGCCCATGAGAAAGCTAATTAGCACTTTGCAGTTAATACGATGCCTTTTCAAAGTGAAAGGGGACATCTCATCTTCAATGTCCTTGTCGGGTAGCTTGGGATTCTATATACTTCTGTGGAGAAGTGCTTTATCTCTGCCTCAGTTACTCACGTTGTTAATGATAGCAGAAAATAGATTAATACTGAAGTCAATTAAAAACTTTAAGTCAATTACAGACTTCCTATTACATTTATTTTAGCCCAAATTTTGTCTGAGGAAGCTCAGCTTAATTCCAGGTACCAACCAGCCAGCAGTGCCTCATGAGCACTTGGCTTCCCTCTGCATACCCCAGGTTCCCCACGAAACAGAACTCTGGCTTAAAAATGACATGATCTGTGGATGTGCTTGTAACAGAACATCTGTATGTTTCGTGAGGGAATTGTTATATAACTGCATGGCAGGTTACCACCAAACACTGAAATTTGCACATTTATATCTAAAAAGAAAACATGGGAATATTTTTTGGTTTTGCTTTTCCAGTGAGATACCGGGATCTACCATACCAGCATCTTTACACAGAGTTTAAAGCTTAATTAATGAATGTGATGAGCAGGAAATTACCTGTGACTGAAGGCCATCAACTTTGTATGCTGATTTATGCAAACATTTCATTGGAGCAAGCCTGCTACACTCTGAGAAGCCAAAAAAAGAAGAAAAAAACCCAACCCCTTTACAGAGCTGATTCCACTTAGACTTGCGCTCATCTTGGTTTGCCACAGGCCAAATCAATCATTTATAAATATGTTGATTAAAATTACTCCAGACTGTCAGACTCCCGAATATTTTCCCTGTTGGTTAATGAAGGTTTCTGACTTCACTGTGTAGTGGAAGAAAGAGTATTTTCAGGAAATCAACTTTGAAGCTCTGGAACTTAAGTTCCTGACTTCCCAGTTGTCATCAAGGTTTCCACGAGATTTCCTTAAAGGTTGTGTTTGTCTGTAACTAGAGTTGCACAGGGAATTGCTGTATTTCTAACGATGATTTTTATTGCTGTGTGAGATGGAATAGGGGTAAGATGATTTCAGCACCATGGTGGCACTTCTATAACTCACAACCTGACTGCACATAAACCAGCAAATTGTAACACTGCTTACAGTAGAAAAAGCATTTCTGTACTTGAATTGAAAGTGCAGACCCCACCAGATGGATGATCACTGCCATGGTGAGGTGGTGGTTGCTTTTAAGCCGAGGTGGGGTTTTTTGTTCAGTGATTATATTCAATTAATAATATCATTTTCATTGCCTTACTTTGCTTTAATGAAAAAGCTCATGCTTTGTTCTGTGTCATTCAAAGTTATATGTAGAATGATTAATGGTTGCTACATTTTCTCTGAAACTTTTCTGAACCTTCAGCACTTGAACAAAAATAAACTTGAATATGACTTTTCCACCTATTTTGATAACAAATAAATAGCAGAGAGTTTGAATTCCAAGTTTGGAAGCATCAGGTTTTGTCAATCATTGATGTTTTGGACCCACTGTTGATTTTAGTCTTACCCTGCTGCTCCTCCTACTGAAAATCAAGGAAGAAGATAAACCCTTTAAAATGCCATTGCAGTATGTACATGCTTAGGTAAATAGTTTCTTGCTTTCACATGAGTTAGTACAGGTAGCAAATTTGTAGGAAGTTCTGAGGATACTCAAGGCCAAATAAAGGACCATCAGGTAGGTTGCTTCACTGCTCTTCCCCAGAAGTTCCTTTTGAGTCACAGTTGGTATTTCTTTAAGTGGGCACATCCACCAGTTTATTTGGTTAAGCAACATAAACTTTCAGTTTCAGTCCCCAGCATGTTTCTATCTTTAAATTCCAGGGGAATTTGTTTTATAGAGTTTGGGTAAATAGCATACCATATATTGGTTTATTCCTGTGCTGTGGTATGTTTAATACATTTTGTTTAATGAATAACAACAAAATATTCTCAGGTTTCTTTTTGCTTCCTGGTAATTTCTTTGACAGCTGCAGAGTAGATCCGCTGTCTTCTCTCATGACAGGCATAAACATGTATGACACATGGCCATACCTCCGTCATTCCCATTTACTTCAATACTACGTTTGTTTTAATTGTTTTGGACCCTTTTCAAATTAACAGCATTTCTGTAGTGCCTTTATGTTGTATTTCTTTCCCCCCTCTTGATCACAACAAAGTGTCCAGAGAGCAAGTCAAATTAACCTGTTAGTGTTCTGTGCAGCTATAGCTTCTATAATATTTTTCGTAGTAACTTTTTTGATTAGCTGCATCGAAGGTTTTTATCAGGTCAAGCAGCACTGTCTGTGCCAGCCATTCTTTGTTCAAGGCTATAGCAGCAGAGCTAGAGCATTGTGTTTCAACAAGGCCTCTCAAGGAGCATGAGCTGAGAGAAAGCTGAAAGTGAAACCAAGGAAACCAAACTCTATTTAAAAACAAAACATGAAGTGATGATTTCTGTTTGTTTGTTGTAGTCTGGCAGAACAGTGCCACTGCTTGATTCCAAATGCACCGTTAGGTGGATGTTACATATATTTTCAGAGGAACCAAAATTGAAGTGAAAGTCAAAGAAACACCCATGGCTTTTCAAAACTGTCCCCATAATCTTTATAAATGTATCAGTCACTGTGCTGTTTTCCACTGCAAAATCAAGCCACAATATTTTATATACCTTTGAGAGTCTTCTCTTGTCACTTTTTAAAGCTGAAATGAAAGTTGCTTTGCTTGTTCTTCTAGCCAGCATGGTGGATTTGACTGTTTTTTCTATGTTTTTTCTCCTGCCTTCCATATTCTTTTCAAATGCCAAATACTAAATTACAAGCAAGCAATAATATATATTATGTAGATGTTTGACATGGTTTGTTTAAAATCATTGCTCAGCACAACATGTGACACAGTTGAACTAATCTCATCGGTCTTGCAGGCTACAACAAAATAATTACATGCAGGATTGCAAATGTGAACCCTTTCTCTCCTAGAATAGGTTAAGTGCTCTACCCTTGTGCCATGCTTTGGTCCCCCAGTGATGTCAAAGTGTCAGTAGTCATTAAGAGAAAAACAGTATTTGCTTATTCATTGAGACACAGGTGGCAAATCTGTACTTTACTTGTCAGTACTATTTGTTCTCCTTTAGCAGGAGGATAATTATTTCTCCTATTCCTCCTTATTACCTTGGTTAAAGAAAAACAGCTTTAGTTTTAGCATAATAATGTTGCATTTTCTGTTTGCTTTGCTAAAATAATTAGTAACTATTTTAGTAAACAGTAGATATTAGTAGTGGAGTATGCTAACCAGTAAGCAAGGAAACTTCTTTTTCCTCCTTAGGTTTAGATTCTCCTAAAACCACGTTTTGGGAGAAAATGATGATGCATCTGGTATTTTTATAAAAGATTATAGGTGGAAGTTTTTCTAACATAAGCACTTAGCTGATTCCTGGTTTGGGCCCCATGAGAAAAGAGCCTAGAAGAAAGGCTGCACAGTAAATCCAGCAGAATAAAACGAAATAGCTGTTTCTGTGGCAGGGGTTTGCTTTAATGAGTGTTTTTCTAAATCCAGTTCAGCTCTCTTTCTTTTTCTTTCTCTTTCTCAAAATAGTCACCATGTATTTAGGTTCAATTTCAAGACCAGTTTTAGGAAATTACATTTGACGTTTTATGCACAAGAGAAGGCACTATTTAACCGTGTGTTTTCCTTGTAATGAGGGTATCTGTAAATCTTCCTGTGATGTTTAGAGTGATGATAAATAAATAATGATCTCTGTGTTTTCATATATCATACTAATAGATGCCGCAGATGTGATTCTCATATGGCCACATGAACTCGCTGCAAATATGCAAACCAATGAAGTTGTTCTATTTATTGCCTATTTTATGAGTTTGGTTTTGGTTTTGTTTCCTTTTTTTCAATGTGATTACTGAAAATCAGGCTGACCATTCATTTCACGTGTTTCATCTGTAGCATGTCCTGGAGCACAGGCGTATTTATCTTGCAAGCTTTAGTGGAATTTAGTCTGTTAAGTATAACTTTTCATCTTGCTGATCCAACTGGGAAGTCTGTAGGTTTGTTATGTACTGAGGCTTCATTTCTCTGGAATGCTACTGCATGCTGTTGATTGCCATTGAAAATAAGTTGTGTGTTTTTTCTTAGGGAGCAGTTCGTACTCATTCATTTGTGTAACAGTCTGTTGGCTTTCCTGTGTTTCAGTTTTCCAGTTTGACACGGAATTCTATATCAGTGGACTCGCCCCTCTCTGTGACCAGCTCGTTGTCCTCTCATACGTAAAGGAGATTTCCGACAAAACGGTACTTGTTTTTATGGTAGAGTTTCTGCGCAGCACTAACCTGTGAGTTGGGCCTGAAACCAGTCACACAGATCTGATTATCTGTGAAAAGAATTGTTATGTGCTAATAGTGAACAGTGCTTGAAATGTCTCTGACCTATGAAATAGTCAGTGGAGGTCATGTGGAAGGCTAATGTACTTACCTTTCAGAAGACCTGTCTGGGTTCCTCTGTTTCTTGCAGAAGGCAGAGAAGATTTCCTCTAGATAGTCCTTGTTTGATTCCCACCCCACGTTCTCTCTCCTCTTCTCTCTTTCTTTCTGCTGTTTCTGCACCAAAGGAGATGTAGAATCTCTTTCTACGTATCGTATACGAGGGGCTTTCTGACATTTGCATCTTAGAAGTGAGAGTCATGAAGCTGGACCTGGCAGGGGTAACTGTTGGACTTGACAATCTTTAAGGTCTTTTCCAACCTAATTGATTCTATGATTCTATGGTCAACTCAAGCAGTAACATTCACTGTGGCTGGGAGGGATGCATGACTGCGAGCAAGTGGCATCATGGTCTCTCTTGCTTCCAAGACTTTTAGTTGTGTTCACCCAATATGTGTGCAGATAGATAGAAATTAGAATTCATGTCAGCCGTTCTGACTGCACACGGGTGAGCACTGTGTCTGTCTCCAACATTTATTTCATATTGCCAAATAAAAGGCGAGGCAGTGGAGGGAATCCTTGAAGTTGCAGTGTGAGAATGGCAGATGCTCTTGATCATCTCTTTGATAGTATGTCTGCGTTGGGCAACCATCACCATAGTAACCTTAAGCAACTTGGTGCACAAGTTGCTAGGCAATGAAATGCTGTAGGTTCAAACAAATGCTCGAGCCTGTGGAAATCAATAGGGTTTGCTTCTAGCTCTGCTGCAGGATGTCATAGTACTATTTCTTTATTTATATTAAGGATAAAAATAATGTCACAGCAGTGTTTCCCCAGAGAGCCAGTGTAGTGGCCCTCGAGTGTGGGGAGAGTCGGTGAAAGAAAAGGAGGCAAACAAATAGGTAAGGGAGGGGGAGGAAAAAGTGCATTGAAATACAAGGAGAAGCAAGGAAATTGGGAAGCTGCTGTTAATGAAGTAGCAGCATGGGAAGGAAACTATTGTGAAGAAGGTAGTGGCTGATAAAGGTTAAAGTCACTCTGCTTCAAGAGAGAAAGATGAAAAGAGAATTTCAGGTGATACAATGGTAATAAACCACAAAGATTCTCTTTTTTTCACTTATTTGTTTTTAATTAGCAGAATGATGGACTCCTCAGTCCTCTGCAAGGAAACAGGTACTCTCCTCCCTGACACCATGTCTGTGCTCTGGTGTGGTGGGAATCCCTCTGTTAGTGTCTTGGCTCTATGGAGCCTGAGCTTGCAGCAGAAGTGCTGCTTGCTACAAATGGTGTTGGGTTGTGAGGAACGCCGTTCTGCCTATGCATGATTTCACAGCTTTCAAACGACAGCTTCCTGCTTGTTACAGATTGGAACAGAATTGAACTCCTGGCTTGCTTTGATATTTTTCTTTCTTTTTTTAATTCCTTCCCCTCCTTTCCCCCCACTTGCACTAGAACAGTTGAATTGAGAAAAGACCTAAGTGGTGCTGCTGATGAGTGAGTAGGCTAGAGCTGTGTATATTCACTTTGTATGTCTCCTTGTTCTTCCATTCTGTACTCTGTTGTAATTCACATTCAGAAGTATGAAATAAGGGATTGTTTTGTACCTTGACTTAATTAAAACTCCATCTCACTGAAGACAGCAGTTTTCCTTGGATAGAAGATGAAAGTGCATGATATCATCTTACCATAACCCTCCTGAAAAGTCATTTTGGATTATTCTCAGAATACTTTTTTCCTACTGCTTCTGGACTCTTAAAAGTGCAAAATTAAACATGAGCTAAAAGAAGCCCAAGTTCCTCTTGGTACCAGAATATCATTGATTTTTAGAGATCTGTCCTTCAGGACCTGAGCCCAGCTGAGATTTTGTCTTAAATTGTACTGTTGCTTGTTGAATGCAGTGGTTGATGATCATCTGTGATAGCCCTGAAAACTTCTGTGACCAGGAGCAGAAAAATAGTGAGCAACCTCAGGGGAAAGGTTAGACCTGTGTCGTGTCTAAGCCTCCTTCTCCTTGCCTCTGTTCAAGGGAGGCAAACCAACGTTAGGAATAACTTCTCTTTGTGTTTCAGACATGATTACAGCTACTCTGTTGAGCACAACTTTGCAACTTGTATGATTCACAGCTGAGTACCCAGTGCAATGTAATGGACCTTGGGGAATGTTTTGAGCTGTTGAATTTCAGCCTTGTTTGTAGGTGACCATCAGTTGGCATTGCTAAGGTAAATCATGTAGATGCAACTAAGATGTTGGTATTTTTCTAGGAAGTGGAGTGTTGTGCAAGGCCTAGACTGGATATCGTACAACCCCTACCAGAGTCCTGTGAAGAGATCTCTTCTGATGCACTAACAGTACGAGGATTTCAGGAAAATGAATGTAGAGATTATCATTTAGGTAGGTGCTCTTAATAATGTGTTGTTTTATTTTCATAACTTGGTTAAAAAAGACCTGATTTTGGAGGACTGAGCCTCCTTTTTCATTTTTATGGCATCTCCTTGAATAACTGTCTAAAACTGCTTATAATGCAGAAGCGTCAAGTGGAAATCCAATAGAAACAGTTACATGAAAGAAAACAAATGTGTATGTTTAAAGTCATGATTTGTAAAACTGTCTATTGTGTCAAACATACTATGGAAAGCAGAAATAAAGATCTCATGTAATGTCCAGTATTGTGGGAAGCAGCATCTTTAATAGAGATGTATTGAACATGTGATCCATATGAATTCTTGTGTCTCTTTGAACACAAAGGGCTTCAGGAATAGTGAAATGAGTGCTTTAGAGACAAAGAGGGAATAAATGTCATTTCAAATGTAAGATGCGCCTGGATCAACTTGAAAGGGGCACACTGATAATTTAGCTTCCCTGTACTGACAAAGCTGTTGGCATATAATAGACCCCAGAATGGTAAAATGTAGTGAGAAGAAAGGATGTTTTCAATAGGAGATTGGCAAGTTCAGCCTAAAAGATAGGTTTAATAACCTAACAGGCAGGGAGATTAAGCCAGAGTCTTTTAAAAGAGATGGGATAGTTTTCTGATACATGTGTTGTAGTTTAGAAAGATGCATGGCAAAGCTGATGCAGGATTCCTTGGTGAAGATTATATAGCCTGTGTTATACAGAAACTTTCCCTCTGGCTTTTAAAAACCATGAATCTGATGTTTAAACATCTTCTCTGGTGGCATGCTTTGAAGCATAGGCTTGGCAGGCCCCTTTGTGTATATCAGTGCCCTTAAGCCACAAGAAACAGTATATCTCCTGGTCTCCAAACATCTCAGCTGCTATCAATAGAACTGGAATTTTTTTATACCCATCCCTAAGCAGAACTTTGATGTCCACAGTTGTACTTTTATGCTTAATGAATATTCTAGCTAATCTGACAAGTATTATGATTGGATATTTGGATGGCTTTAAAACAGACGTCATTTCGTGAATTGCCAGTTCAGTAGTGTATTTGTATGTATATAGAGTTACAGATAAAGGGTAGAGGATGGTTTTGTTTTCTGTACCTACAAATGGTTGATGGTGTTTTTTCATGGCTTCTATGGAAATAGTAACTATCCTGAACAGTCATCTTCTGTGTTTGATTTTACCCTTAAGTACATTTCTACTTTGAGTTTTCTCAAAAATAAAGGCTTATGGTATAAGCAAATGCATTATACATATAACCTTAACTTATAGCATTGCAAATGCGTTGCTGTAATGATGTGCTGTGTCCCCAGGGGTTATGGCATCTATCATTTATGCTTTTGATGGCCTTGACCTTGATGGGGAGGATAAGTTTATTGCAGGCTATGTAGTGTAATAGTCCTCTAAAAGTATAATAATGTGTTCTAAACCATCATAAAGTTTACACATAGTGGATGAATCAGAATTTGCAATAAGCTGTAGTGATTTTTTTTTAAGGATATTTTGCCATTTAAACCAATTTTAATTTATTGGGGAATACAGCTTCCCAACAGGCATGTTTTGCAGGAGCAGCTTTGCTCTCTTCCTTGCATCTCCTCTTTTAAAATTCCCCTCAAGGGTGTACTAAAAAGCAGGGGTTTACTTAAGGAAAATACTACTACTAATAATAATATAATAATAATAAAAATAAAACTATGTATGCATTTGCAGAGTATTCGGAAGGGGAATCACTCTTTTATATCATCAGCCCAAGAGATGTGGTTGTGGCTAAAGAGCGGGACCAAGATGACCACATTGACTGGCTTCTTGAAAAGAAGAAATACGAAGTAATCTTTACAACATTCTTTCTTTCAGGGTTTAATGGTTTGGAAATTGGAGTGGGATGAAGAACTTTGCTAGGTTATTTGGATTGGATAGTTTGTTCCTACAGTCATTGACGAAATGCTTGTAAAAGGTGGGAATTGACTCTCCATCTCTCTGGAGAGTTAGTCTTCCTACTGAAACAGCTCATCTGAATTGCACCCAAGTGAGGTAGCTGAATTACATGCTGTGAATACTGCTCTTGGCATCAGATGTGAAATGTATTAGCTGTTACTGAAAATTATTAAAGCTGGCTTTTGGCTTTAAAGCAGCAGAGCAGTTAACTAATGAGCTATGTGGGTGTTTTTCTAGATCTATCCCAAATAAAGAGAGAAGGGAAATGGACTTGGTGGACAATATTAGGTTTTTCCCATTCTATATTGCTTCTATTATAGAACAAAAAGGTTGTGTGCTCTGCTCCATGTTACTTACCTTCAGTATTGAAGCTCTTACAAGTAAAATAATATGGGCTCAACCTGTAGGTATTGGTGCTGAAAGCAGTGTTACAAGAAAGCAGAGTCAATATTAAGAACCAAGGGTGTACAGCTCCCTTGGAAAAAGCAGCTCAGTATTTGGCTGCTTAAATATTGGTGTGTTTAAGCATGTATATCTAAACATCTAAACCAATAATAAATTCTTACAGATGATATCAACATGCACCCAGTGTTCTGGCCTCTGGTTTCCTGCAGTTAATGACTTAGAGCGCTTGTTATGGTGCATAAAGTAACTTGCAAATTCTTATTTCCATGGTATTTGTTGGGCACCCAGTATAAGAAAAATATACATGGAAAAGCCATTCAGCACGTGTTCCTTTTGTTAATGCAAACATTATATTCTTCATGCATATTTGTTTAAATCCATGTGGATGCTTTTGCATCTCAATAGCAAACTCGGATGATGAGTGCAGTTTTGCAGTTTATGTAAATCACAGCATTTGGTCCCTGAAGACTCCAGTAATTTCCAGCTGACAGCTGTGTGTGTGCCTTTATGAAAGCCAGTCAAGGTAGTAGATAGCTTGTGTGTTACCATGTATGTTAAAAGCTTTCATCCTGTTTGTCAAAGTGCCAGCTTTGTTTCTGTACATTTGAAAGAAGTAGAAGAATGGCACACTTAAACATAAATCATTCCGACTGGAGGAGACTTTGGGGCTGGAGAAGTAAAAGGTAGCCTTCTCCCACCCCCTCTGTGATGATTTTCACAGGTTTTGGTAGCGAAGGGTTCTCATTTGAAAATGATCCAATGCGATTGCATTGTCTGTTCCGTTGTAATCTTGCGATTTGATCCTAATATAGTAATGTGGAGGGAACCCAGATGGAAACAAAAGTAGTTTTCTCTTTGGTTGACTGCTCTTGTTGGAGAATGGATTCAAAGCTGTTCATCCAACCATGGCAATAAAAATTCTAGTGCTTCAAACACGCTGCTCTGAGATATAGTTGATTTATGCAGTTCTAGAGCTTTCTGTATTGAAAGTTGGTGTATTTGGCTTGTATCTGTTTTCTGCTTTCTGAACATAGGAAGCTTTGATGGCAGCTGAGATCAGTCAGAAAACTATAAAAAAGCACAAGATTTTGGTAAGTCTCAAAACTTCTATTCAAAACAAAATACCTGATTTCTTTTAGAATGCTGTGAGATGCTACAAACACAGTCTGTGTTCTATATCACATGAGACAATAGCTGTTAGGCATACTCCAACTAGCATTCGATTTCTTGGTTTCAGCTTCAGAACAGGAAAGTTAGTATGTGAAACATGAAGGGATCTGGGTTTTATGAAGGTGCTGTTGACATTAAAAAGAAGAGAATTCCACTCTTGATTGCTGATAGGGTTTTTATTTGCTTTCACTTTTGTATTAAGTTTGCTGTTGTTTCAAGTAATGCAGTATTTCAGTGTTAGAGATTGGGTAGGGGGTGACATATTTCTCTTTAACTTCTACCTTGTGCATGTGACAGGGTTTCGGCAGGAGTTTAAAAGGTGCAATTGGAAGACCTTTTAAATGTTATTGAAATTCAGTTGCAGTTTCACATATAGCTCTCTCATGTTGCTTTGCAATTCTTACTACTTTACATACTTAAGCTCCTTTTCCCTTGTATAGTTATTTCCTATGCTTTATAGTCCCTTCTCAGAGCAACAAAGGGTATTGATGTTTAAGGCAAGAGGGGGGAATAACTTAATAGTCACAAGGGCATCGCTCATTTTAGCTCTTTTTTAGGTCTTTGTTTAAATTGACCTTGATGTGAACATGTTGGAATTTCATTAATACTGCTGCTTCTTAAAGTGGAAGTTTTTATTTAAGTACAAAGTGTTAAATGTGTTTAGATTTTAGCCAGATTACTGCTATAATATGCACACTGTATATCAGTAGGTCTTAGAAACTCTCTTCTTTTTGTGTAGTCCAGAAGCTGAATCAAAACCTAATGGCATGGCATCACCTATCACGGAGTTTGTATGATTTAGCTATTCTGTGGCCCTTGCAAAAGATGTGAAAGGAGATCCTGGCAATTCATTAGTTAAAAAAAAAGCTTTTCTCCTGGTTTACAGAGATTAGTTCTGCTAGGATGAAATTCAGTGTGGGTATATACAAGCAGCATTGTTGAGTGTTTGGTCTCTAATGCAAAACCCATGGAATGTGTTGAGGAAAGAGATGTTGACATTGAGCCTTAAGTGAAGGATTAGTGGTACAGGGATTTAAGTCAACTCATGCTCTCACTGCCCAGCAGCATTTAAACCAGTGACGCCACACTGACAGTCTGATGGCCCTGGGGATATTTTAGGCTGCAGTAATCGTCACTGTTCCTCTACACCACTTGAGCAGCATGCAGGGGTCCTCAACAGCCACAGATCTACAGCTCCTTTCCATATACTGTCTTCTCTGCTTACTGGGGAGCTGGCCCACAGGAGAAGGAGGCTGCCAGAAGTCTTCACTCTTGAGAATGGTGAAGCTGAAAATACGAAGGTGGTTCCTAAATCCTAAAATTTGGTGTATATGCATGATTTTTTTTATTATTTTTTTAAAACTGTGTGATAAACTTCTGAGAAGGGGAATTTAGTATGTAATAATACGTAATAATCTTGCTCAGTTCTTGGTGATCCCTTTACTTTATGGAGCAGCACTAGGATTTACATGCTCAACCAGCATTTTTCCTACCTGCAAACTTGATGTTGACAAAGTGTCTCATACAGTGGCTGGTGGTTTTCTTTCTGAGATAACTAATGCAAGCACTGAGCCATCAGCTGTGTGCTTGGAACAATCATTAATATGTAGAGGTGGCACATTCTTCCCAGCATCAGTGAGATGATGAGAGTTATTTGAGTATCTGAAATTGCACCCATGAGCAGTCTATGCAGGTATTTTGTGTTGACTCTTCTCTGGGCCCTACATCTAAAGGAGAACTTGGGGTATCCAATCAGGGCCTGGTGCTTGACTTAACAGCAGTGCACACAGTTGGAATGGTAGTTATTGGGGCAGTTAAGTAGTAGACTTCCAAGCCTTTACAGCTAACTCTTTATTTGTATACCTTTTAGGACATTGGCTTAGCCTATATAAATCACCTCGTGGAGAAAGGAGAGTATGACCTGGCTGCTCGGTAACTTATTATTATGGATTTCTTTACTGGCTGAAGTGTGTCTGTGTGAAGCAAACTGTTCATTCTGAACTCTTTAGTGATATTGATTTTCTGTGGGTTCCAGACTTTCAGTGCATACAGATGTATTTCTGTGCCCTATATTTGCTTGCCTTTAGTGACCCAAAGTTTGACTAGTATTGAGTTACACATATTTTTGGAAGTCAGCCTTGATCTTTTGAAGTCATGCTGGGTTTTCAAAGTCGAGGTTTTCTTTGGATTTTGATAATTTGGTTTACTAGTGTGTCATTGGCCTGTAAGACCGTCAGAAAATAATGTGTGGTTATGTAGGTGTAATGTAAACAAAAATGTCAAATATGGGTATCTCAAATAGGGATCAGAAATTACCTAAGATTTATGTTTTCATGTATGTAGGCATATCTTTTTAAGTGCAGCAACACCTTCCACTAGAGCAGGTTGCTCCAAGCCCCGTCCAACCTGGCCTTGAACACTGCCAGGGATGGGGCAGCCACAGCTCCTCTGGGCACCCTGTGCCAGCGCCTCAGCACCCTCACAGGGAAGAATTTCTTCCTAATGTTTAATATAAATCAGTAATCAATAGGGATGAACGCATAGAAAGTTGTTTAGTCCTCTTGGATGCAACAAAAATTAAGATCTGAAAGGAGGAGTACCTGGCATACTCTGCTTGAAGCAAGGGTTGCCAAAATAAGTCACCTTTGAAAGTAACCAATAGGGAGAAGAAAGAGGAAAGAGGATCCCTTGCACTCGTGCTTCACATTTGTATTATTCTGTGTACCTACTTTTGTTCTCTCCCCTTTTCATCTTCCTTCCAGAAAGTGCCAAAAAATTCTTGGCAAAAACACGGAACTCTGGGAATTTGAAGTTTACAAGTTTAAAGAAATAGGTCAGCTTAAGGTAAGTTAATTTCTGTCTCTGCACTCAAGTCATTGGCATGCTGTACATCCCCCATGTTTTGACCAAGTATGTAAAGGATGTCATTTCATGGCCCCATTGTGGTAGCCATGGTTTCACTGCTGCCTTTGAAGTTCCTGACCCAGATCTCTAGTTGTTCAGTTGTCTTTCAGATTGATGCTGGTATGTTAACATGCATCAAAGCAGAGTTGGAGGCGTAGCACATCCAGGTACTCAGCTACCTATTTTTAACTTGTTGACAGCCCCTAAGTGAAAGACCCATCCTCAATGCCTTTAATTGCAAAGATGCTGACAGTTAAATGCATCTTTCCCATTTGCTTTTCACTCTCTTCTAGTGCCTTGAAAAATCCTACCCTAACTCTTAAGGAAAATAAGAGGGTGGGTGCCAGCCTTTCCAGAAAATCCAAGCCCCTTATAACAAAGCTACAGCTTTAAGTGTTGAAGAACAGTTAAACTGCAAAGCAACAGGGAAAACCTATGCTGTGTGCTAGAAATGGTGGCAGGAAAGAGCAACCTGCCCTGTCTTGTGTTTTCTCTGGTCACGAGCCAGCTACCAGAACAGTACACGTTTAATGTGAGTTTCTCAGTTAATAAATTGCCCAGGACATAAGGCTATAGCGTTGTCACTGCCAAACCGGTAGAAAACATTATGCACACTCCCTTTGGTAGCACATGTACATTTATTTCTGAATTTTATGTCTTCCTATTCAAACTCAATGAGCCAAAAATGACATATTATTAAGATCTCACAGCATGCATCCCTTGCTGGTTTTGAGCTGTTTAATTCCGTTCAAAGAGCTAAAGTGTGTCAGCATTAGGGTTTTCAGGATGTCTGGCTCTTATTTTAGAGCCACTCCAGTGCAGGAACAGCCTTGCCTTTTGTGTGAGTTCTTAGTGATTTGGTGCACTCTTTGCCACCTTGGAAGATGAAATCTCATATTTCTGTCTCTCTATTTCAATCCAATAAAGGACTCGAGTGCAGGTACAGGTGAAATTTTTATACACTGCTTCCTAGTCCTTTTGGGTTTACTTTGTTCTTTGGATGCAGCTGTCTGGAATGGGTGTTTTCTTGTCTCCACTTATGTCATCCAGCAGACTGGAAAATATAAAAATATTTGCAGGTTTACTGCAAAAACATCTCTGTTAAATTACTACCTTTCTAAACAGTTGGTTGTTTTCAGCCCCTTGAAAGTGGACTTAGAAAAGCATAAGATGAGTCCACTGTAATATTCAGCTTCAAGCTGCAGTTCTAGAAGATGCTTTTCTTATTTTACTATTTCAGTCACATAATAACTTTTCCTAAGTTCCTAAAGACACCTGAATATCATAAAGGACGAACTAAAGTTAAGTCAGATCAGAATGAAGAGGTTCCTGTAATGCTTGGGGTCACTTGGGTGCTGTTTGCAGTTTTTGCCTATTTACTCACCCACTGGGTATTAAACACAATAGTCTAACGGACCTGTAATGGCTTTAAGCCCTGATGTGTGGACTTCATTTGGGATTTGGAGACAAAGTGTATTCTGAAAGGGAATTTTCGTAAAGAATTTGCTGTGCATATAAGTGGTTGCCTGAAATCTGATGTTTCCAATCTAATGTGATTTGGCAGTAGCTAAGGTGGTGGTAAAACTAAAGGTTTAAACTTTCCTTTCTGCAGAGGGGTTAACTAGTGATACCCCAGTGTCAAAGCCTGTGGGTGAGTGTCTTGCTTGCGGGTTTAGGGGCTTTTTGAGTGTTCTGTACTGAAAGTTACTGTTTGGCTAGCAGAGGCTGCATTTTGGTTTCTTGATGTCCCTTGTGTCATCAGTGAATGTCCTCTAGAAAACCTTTTTATGGCAGTTTCCAAATCTTAGAGCCTTGCGGTGATCTGCTCCTCTCCTCCAGCAGCAGTGGCTTAATGGAGTTATGTGCTTGTCCCTAAGTCACTGCAGGGTAAAGTCCAATGTCTCAGCTCATACAGTTAAGGAAGGTGGATTTGAAGGAAGCTGCCACACTCTGTGTATGGCACAAGGAGTATGCTCCATTCTGTTGACTCTGCTGCGACAGCAGTGACTGTCAGCAGGGGTGCAGGTTGATCAGCTAGCGGCAGTAATGCTTTAATGCCCAAAATGTTGGCTAGAGGACATGTGAAAGACTTTACCTGTCTCTATTGAGTGTGGCATAGAGTAGCATTATCCAGACAGCCCTTTTCATCTCATAGGTGTCCTCTGAGGAATAAATAATTGTGGTTTGGGCTTATTGGTGAGGTGGTTTAAGCGATCTCATGGCAACTTTTATGTCAGTTTTGTTGTGTGTACCCTGTCCTTATACCTACTGACCAAAAGTCTGAAAGCAGGTCTTCAGAAGAAACAAAGAAAGAAAGTATTTGTGTGTATAGTATCTTTATTTAAAGTCACTTTGGCCACGTGATTCAGGAATTGCTGCAAAGGCATCCGGGTTCTGGAGCTTTTTGTCTGTTCTCGTTCCTTAACCTCTGCTTAGAAATAAAATGGAAAGAGTGTGTAGCCACCGGCATGAGTCTTGGTTCATCTTTGTGCGTAGGCTTAAAAATAACTTGGATGCTTCTCAATCTTTGCTGAGCATGGGAGCCATACTGCAGGAGGTGGTTGTGCATTTCCTTCAAGCGGTGGGACTTGGGGCAGGAGAGATTTCCTTCCCAAGGCAGCCTGGCCCCCATGCAACAAGGCAGCTGCACTGCTCCGCAGCTCACTGTGCGGCCGAGCTGCAGCCAAGAGTTGCAGCAAAGAATGTTGGATGAGGCTGTTTGTTTAGGAGGTGGCAGGAGGGTAGAAAGCAGGAATGAAAACAGCCCTTGGAAAATGTCCTCTGCCTTCAAGTCTTTAGATGATATCCATCTTGCTTGCTTTATGGTCAGAAGCGGCTTTTTTATGGGGGGCCAGGAATATGATCCCCAGGGCAGCTGGCACAGCCGTGCCCTGAGTTAGCTGTTAAATTCTGTGGCAGATGGTGGGAGCTGATGTTGGCAGTGCGCTGTGTTTCAGAGACTGGCCAAGCTCGAACATCGTGGGGAGAGAAGAGGACTCCTGTGAGCAATGAACTTCTAATTTTTGCAAAGTCATTAACAATGCTTTTTTTTTTTTTTTTATTGGTCTTTTATTTTTACCTCCTGTTTCCCACAGATGGAAGACGTGAATAAAATACGTAACTTGAGCAACCGGTTTGATTTAAATACTGGGAGAATTTGTTGTGAACACCCCTTGCTATCTCTAAAACTGCAAAACCCGAAAAATAAAGATGTAGTGAGATGTTCTTTTTCTTGCTTTGTTCAAGCAACTTCACTAACAAGATGCTTCTGTACCATGTGCCATTAGTGGGCAACAGGCAACATCTCTTGAGTATTTGGAGGAATTTCTTCAGTGTTGGGCCTTCAGCTACAAACCCCAAAGTCCCAACACAGCTGGCAGCAGTAGGGTTTACTTTGGCAGGTAATAATCTTGGCCTCTAGTTGTGTGGAATAATAGTGCTAATAAGATGCTGTGTTGAAATTCCAGGGTATGAGCTGATTTATTCTGGCAGGTTCTTGTCTCCTGCGTGCCAGAATGCAGTTCCTTAACACCCCCTATAGAGCAACAAATCACGCACCTTCTTCACCTTTTCCATGGAGACGTGTATTCTCAAATTAGTTTTCATTTGGGTATGTAAAAATAGCTGGCAAAACGGAAGCTTGCATCAAATGTAGTGACCCCACAGGAAGACATAAGTCAAAAGTGCACCATTGAGACCATTGTACAAGGTACAGGACTGAGAGTGGACAAAATGGATTGTGAAAACTTTCTTCTTTTGAGGGATCTTTTATGGGCTTTGTTTTCTAAATGGCTGCCAGGAAATACTCAGACTTCTCTCAGCGCAGTGGCTGCTGCTTCCATTCTAACTAGTATCTTACCACCTACCTTTCCAATGAAAATACTTCCAGGTTAGTAATGCGTTTGCAGTGTGTGCAATCCTAAAGTGAATAGCGTCAGGGTACTGCTTACAAATATAAATAAGCAGCGTTTCCAGAGCATTTACCCAGAGCCATGTTTGCCTCACAGCTGTGGTTTTTTTGCCTCACAATTCTGTTTTCCTGTCACCAGTGTACCAGGATGTTTCATGTCATTCCCCTTCTGACGCTGTGTTCTCTTCGTTCCTATAGGCAATTAGTCGTTACTTGCCCAGACGGGACCCAGTTTTGAAACCTCTGATCTATGAAATGGTCCTGCATGAGTTTTTGGAGAGTGACTACGAGGTACCGTAGCCTGACATTGCCACTTGTAATAGTTACTGCCACCCAAACACCCTCAGCAGTGTAGAATCGTGACAGCAAATTCTCTGTTGTATTCTGGTATTTACTGATGGACAGTTCCACAATAATGAAAAGATCAAAAAGATGAATTTTGGGTTGTTTCTAAGAGAATAAGTAGAATGTTCTTCAGAGCACTCAAATACTTCCTCTATTATCACTTAGAAATACTGTTATTTTAGTTTGTTTAATGTAGCATAAGTGCTTGAAGTGCTGCACAAAGCCCATAGCACCTGAAAGAGAATCAGCTTCATGAATCTTAATAACATTGCCCTAAGAAGGAAAATCAGTGTTCTGCACTATGCACATCTGTGGGCACATAAAAGTGGCTTAGAGGTGAAGCCAGCAGGTGTTATCTCAGGGGCTTAGCTGAAGCTTTGATGTTTTGAATTGTTCCTTAGGCAGTTCTTTCTGTTACAATCTCCTATACTTTTAGGGGTTTGCAACCCTGATAAAAGAGTGGCCTGGAGATCTGTACAACAACACAATCATAGTTCAAGCTGTAGTGGATCACCTGAAGAAAGATCCACAGAACAGGACTTTGCTACGAACGCTTGCAGAATTGTGAGTATGGTTTTAAACTCCTGTTACAAAAAGTAAGCTTGAAATAGTGTGCTGTACTTGATAAATATTTGCCTAGCTCTCTTAACAGAAATATGTCTACAGAGTATCAGCCTTCTCTCATCCCCACTCTGCTGATTGCACAGCTTGCCTATTTTTCCACTTTTTGATAAAGTGTATGCTGAGTATGAAAGCAAAGAGTTCAGTAACAGATTGGATATGCTGCTCCTCTTTCCAAAGCAAATAGCTAGCATTCAAATAGGAAGCCTCTTTTGTGAAGCGTGCATTTCAGAATTGCCCACAGGAAAATCAAATGGTGGGGTTTTTTTCTCCCACAGTTTCACAGGTAGTATATTTAGGTTTACTGTGTGGCTGGAAATATGTGACTGGAAAATGCCAAAACTGATCTCGTTCTAGGCTCCTTTGTACCAGGTTAAAGCTCTTTGGTTTTCTCAGCCTGATCAGCATCAGTTCTTTTCATACCACTTCTCTGAAGCAAGTGAGGTGACTGTCTATTGCTGTGTTACAGTCTGTCCCCAGGTTGTAAGAAAACAGTATTTTTTAGCTCTGAGGAGAGTTCCAATTAGTTTCCAAAACCAGAAAAGCTAGCATTTTGTGTGGCTTCCCCTGTGGTTTGAAAATGGGGAAACAAAAATGCAGAGAAAGAACCACTGAGCAGAACACAAATGCTGTGGCTGATATAAGGAGAGTTGAAAGTAATGTTGCCCAGTGTTTTATTTCCCTTTAACAGAAATGAATCACAGCAGCTATTTAGATAATTATCAAATCAAGGAGCATCCTAAAACGCTTTACATCCTAGATTTATATTTTCCCTTATAAGTGATGTTCCTACACTTAGATATATAAGATCACATGTATTACAGCATTGTTTTCTATCAGGTATACTTACGACCAACGCTATGGCAGAGCCCTAGAAATTTACCTGACTCTGAGGCACAAGGACGTCTTCCAGTTGATCCACAAGCACAATCTTTTCAGTTCTATCAGAGACAAAATTGTCCTACTCATGGATTTTGATTCAGAGGTACAGTCATCCTAATGATTTTTATATTCTTTTTCCACTAGAGATATTTTAATGGATTAAAAATAAATGAGCTAAACGTGGTGTTGAGGCAGAGAGTGTGTTTCCTGTGTCTGGATACATTCTGAGGTAAGGAAGAAAATGTTTGCCTAGAATGCAAAGTAATTTCTTTGTATTTCAATTTGAACGTCGCTCACAGTGAGAAGAGTGCCAGGTCTGAGATCATTGTTGTGATTCTCAAGTAAACTTTCGCCATGATCTTCTTTCTGCATTTTTAATAAAGTAATGCTGTTAATAAACCAAAGAAAGGAGGTAGTGCATTTATTATGAGGCATATATTAAATGTGCCTTCCACGCATCCTTTACTGCAGTCAGTCTGCTTCTGAAAGTTTGCAAGATTATTAACCTAGATTCAGATAACGAGTAAGTGTGCATTTTATACTGAATTCTATGTTATTTCTTCCCAACTGCCTATAAAACCTCATCAAATAATATTTGCTATGATCTTAGCGGGAAACCAGGTAAATGTGCTCTTTTTTCAGTGCAATGCTGATTGTTTAAGCACTGGAACAAAAATATGGAGCCATGTCTACCAAAGATGATTGTCTTTGGTATGGCCATTCTAAACTACATGGGGAAAAAACAGTGTAATTCTTTTTTTATTAAACAGAGTAAATTGTATCAGGAATCTGTGGGTTTGTATTTTTTGAGTTTGAAGCAAAACTCCTTGTAAGAGGAAGCAGAATCAGAATCCTGGTGGCCACCGTGGTCTTTTCTGCTTGTGTTACTGTGTCAGTATGCAGTAGTTTGGAGGAATCCAGTTGTAAAACAAGCTGCTTGTTTCCCATACAGCCATCACCCTGCAGTTCCGTTTGGCCATGGGACAAATAGTATTTCTGTCTCATTTGGCAGTGGCCTTCTGTGACCCATGATTCAATGGGCATGCTCCACCTGCAATAGAAGTGCCCAATAGACTGCTGTTAGCGTGGAAACTTTAGGAGAGGTATTCTGGAAGAATACATGATGTGTTCTCCTGTAATGCTGTGCTGTTGGGGGATGCTGATGTTATGCAAAGTGCTCTCTGAATTACTGTTGCTGAAAAGAGTAGGCCTGCAGTATCTATCTGATACCCATCAGGAACAAGCATAATGCTGTATAGAATGTGAGAAGATGTGTGTACCTTTGTGTTAACTGGGTTCTTTCTCTTTACTTTAGAAAGCAGTAGACATGCTTTTGGATAATGAAGATAAAATTTCTGTGAGTATATCGAGTCTGTGGCTTGGCAGTCCAATGTTTGCTTGTATTACCCACCCTCCTTTCAGACCTGTACATGTGATATTTGTCACAGGTTTGCTGATCCATTGGGGTTTATTTGTTTGATTTCAGATTGATAGAGTTGTTGAAGAATTAGAAAACAGGCCTGAGCTACAGCATGTTGTAAGTATTTGTTGAGCTGAATAAACTCTTTGCTGGACATGTGTTTTACAAATATGATCTTCCTGTCAAAGTGCACATAGCGCCGGAATATCATAAATCATCAGAGCCCAAGTGGCCACTTCTGCTAACCTATTTCTTAACATGGCCATAGTGTATTTACAACAGTAAAATAGTTTTAAAATGTGAGCTTGTGAGTAGTTGACCACACACTGCTTATTTAACATGCTGTGAGGTACTCCTTGTGGCATTGCAGACACTTCTGTTCTCTGGGCAATTACTTCTTGCTTGTTTCCCTCCTCTTTCCTTACACAAAAATGGTGTTGGGAGAAACTGAAGCACATTTTGCTGATCTGTGGAGGCAGGGAACTGCTTGTCTTTCTGTAACTCCCATATGCTGCAGGATTGGTCTTGTTTGTGCAGAATTACAGTATCGGTGTAAGGCTGCACATTGCTATTCCAAAAGCACCTCTTTGGTTTGAATGGGCTGTCAGTGGGATGTGTAACATGTAACCCTGGGTTTGGGCTGATTCAGGGAGGGAAGTTTAACTTGCTGCTGTGTACAGGTGGGGCTCAGGGAATTGATCTGGTTTATGTGTTAGAGACCTGATTATAGGAAGCAACTCTATCAAGTGTGCAGCCCATAGCCAAGAACTTTGCTAAGATGACTGCCTGTCAGTTTGTGGAAGGGATGCATCAGTTTCAAAGTGTGACGCCTACTTCCCTTTGAAAAGAAAGTGACCCTCAAAATTACTCTCAAAGCTTTCCTGTGCTCATCTAAGGGGGAAGGAGCTTTGCCACAGGATCGGTACTTCAAGGTGCTTTGGTTAAAACACCTTGTGGTAAAACTTTGGTCTATAGTTATCTGTAATGGTCAAATGCATCTAGATAACCAAAATGTTTAATTTGACATACTTCTCCAGGGTTTTCCATAAAATTCATCATCCAGTAGTTTCCTTGAAGGTTAAAGGACAGTTACTTAAGTCTTGCTGAAAACCTGTTTTATAGAGCTGGTTTTGGAGATTGCTGTGATAAGAGTACTTCAGAAATACATAGTCTTTTGTGTGAGGATTTAATCTCTGTACCTTCTAGTACATTCCTGAAGAAATTAGGAGGAGTTTTTATTAGTGGAGAACAGATAATATTGTGTAATCTGTATTAATGGCTTTGAGTTCTGATTCTCATTTTTGATTCCTAGTATTTGCACAAGCTTTTCAAAAGAGACCACCATAAAGGCCAGCGATATCACGAGAAACAGATCAGCCTGTATGCTGAATACGACCGTCCAAATTTACTGCCGTTCCTCAGAGACAGCACACACTGTCCGCTAGAGAAGGTAAGCCCAAAACCTAAACACAGGTCCTCGATGTTTGTGTCTGTAGCTTGTGATGTTGCGTTTGTAACTGTGTCTGGTACTGCCCTCTACTGCTAAAAGAAGGGATCCTTTGAGTGTGTGACCATCACCCACAGGAGCCTGGGTTGCAGCGCTGGCTGATGGCCGAGACCTTCCTCTCTTGGCTCACAGGGCAGGAAATAGTGGGGATGTTAAATGGAGAAGTTGTGAATTCACACTTGATGCATACCTGCAGCGTGTCTGCTAATCAGTGCATGGCCTTGCTGAACAGCAGGTTCAGGTTGCAAGAAATCAACCATCATTTAGCCAAATCTAGGTTTGCTCAGTGCTAGATCTTGAAGACTGAGTACCTATAACTGGAGTTTTTCTAGCTTTGTATTCCAGGGTCCAAAGTTGCTTTCAAATCATACACACAGTATAAATGTCACTGAAGTAGCAGAGCTAGAAGTACTTTGTACTTCTGCTGGTAGTCTTGGGGTTGTACAGAGAACCATGTTTCTACCTTCTTTAGCCTTTTTATATTTTCCTTTGTTGCTCTTGTCAAATGAAATGTGAAATAAAGTGAAGGGCAGTCGTGGTACTTTTCCCCCCTCTTGAATTAAAGTAAATCACATGGAAATTTAATTTTTCCTCTTTAGCTGGGTCATTGTTTTATTATTGGTTGCTGTTAATGGCCAAGCAAAGCAGACTTTTTGAAAGGATGTCTCTCTGCGTGCAGCTATAATGGTGACACCAGTTGCAGTAGTTTTAAATGTAATGCTGAATATTGCATTTTATGTGGTTGGTACTCAAAAGAGAACTAGTACTGTTCTTGGCATTTGCATGCTGTTGCCAACTTTACTGTGCAGCAGCAGGAAACACTGGAAAATACTTTTGTTAAGGTTGCAGGTTTGGTGTTTGAAACTTGCACAAAACTCAGTTGTCTCAGTGGACTTGTGTCTACACTATTGGCTTATTTGTTTATGAGTCTCTGATTCTCTTGTAGATTTTGCAAGTTAGTTTTAGTAATTGCAGATCCAGCCAATTATCTTCAGTGATTGATGGTGCAGAAAAGTGCTGTGTGTAAATGATACAAGTATGTTGCTGGCACTGCTTCGCTGAAGTTATGGGCTGTGAGAAAGAATACGTCAGAGACCCAGGAACCTTTGGAAGGTGTGAGAAACAAAGTGAGGAAAAAGGATGTTAGAAAAAGTGTCATTCTAACCTTAAATTAAAATGTTATGTTTCAGTAGGAAGCTAAGGAAGAGAAGAGAGATACCAACACTACATAAAACTTAGTTGAATTTACCGTCACTGCTAATTCTGTAGTTACCCTTCTTACCATACGTATCATATAGTAACACTTTTTGCCACCTAGGAATCTTTGTTCTAAGGAACTAGAAAGGGGACCAGAATTTCTCATGTATCAGTATTTTCAGTTCCTGTGAAGCAGGCTGCAGTGCAGTGCAGTGTGTGAGTTGCAAAAAGCCATGGTTATTATGACTTTAAAAAAATTACAAACCCGGCAAGAAGAAATAATTCTTGTTCTTTAAAAGTGCGCTTTATTCAAGTGCAGTGCAGCAAATGTTTTACAAAATGAGCTGAGAAGGAAGCATGCATGTTCCCTGTTTTCCTCTAGAGGGAGCATGACAGTCAAGAAACGTGCAGCATCCAGAACTACTGAGTACTTGGTACTTTGTAGTTCAGCTTCCGAGTGGGGAATAAAAAAGGCTGTCAGTTGTGTTTCTAACTTATTAGTATTATTCATAACTTCATTCCCCTGAAGTATCCGAGTGGGTAGGTATTCACCTGCCTCTACCCCAAAATTGGTTGCCCAGATCTCTAATCTTTGTAGTCACCCATCTGAAATAATTTGAGAATGGAAGGGGAAGTTAATTCCTACCTATATCTTTAGCTGTATCTTTGGTGTTTATAGTTTTGATTTCCAGGTATGAAAATCTTTACTGGTGAATAGTTGTCTTTACAGGAATGCCATGTATCTTGAGTTTGCTTTCTGCTTCCAAACTGGAAGCGGACTTGGCATCATTTATGGCATACCAGCCCTGCGAGTTTTCAGTTGGTAAAAAGTTGTTGGTAATCAGTTTGGTAGTTTTGGCAGTTGTGTTAGTGATTTTCAGCAGCACAGACTCTGTAACCCCTCATGAGGGTTTTTAGCCCTCAGGGCTCTAAACCAAATTTGTAAGAAATGCTTCCTCCTTATTCTTTCATATTTGCATTGGGTTAATTGTCTTCTTGGAGGTCACTGGTACAAAATTCAGAGGGCCTTCTCTGCTTCCCAAAACCATTTTGGTTGCCCTGAAGAGATCAGCAGTCTTGTGTTGTGAATGAATGTTAAGTAGGCCTCCATCGCTAGAGACCTCATGAGTCCACCTGTGGGAAGCAAGTCTTGACAGCAGATAAATTTAATGCATTTGGGTTAACCAACTTTTGGAACCAGAAGAAGGAAGTTGCCAGTAAGCTGAAAGACAGACATTGGCATAATCTAGACTGAAACACCAGTCCTGTCCTCAGATTTATTTAATCTTGGAGAAAAATAAAAGGAAGTGCCACGGAGTTTCTCCTCTTCATTAGTGCCAGAGAACCTGACGGTACTTATTAAGGGAGCTGTATTCCTACCAAAATGAGTAATGCAAATTCATTGAAAAATATCTTTAAGCCTCTTGCAGCATTTGTGATCAATAAAATATTGTGTAACATGGTTCCCTATGTTTTCTTTCCATTCTCCCTTCCCTTAAACTCAAGGCTCTTGAGATCTGCCAACAGAGGAACTTTGTAGAAGAGACAGTCTATCTTCTGAGTAAGTAACACTCAGTATGATAAATTACAAGATGCTTTTAATCTTGTCATAAAGTTTATGCGGAAAAAATGTATGATGTATTACCTAATATCATTTGACATGCGTTCCCAAAGACAGAGTTGGTGTGGAGTCAGTAAAACCAAGTAACAGCATTTAGAAACTAAAACCACTGGCTGTTCATATGATGTTTTAACTCCATATTTTGTGTTATTGTGTTTCTGATTTGGCATTTTTCTGGGGTTTTGGAATCTCCCAATACCGTCAGTTTGAAGAGAGGGGAGAAATAAAGCATGTTTTATTCTGAATACATCTCAAACTTAAGTGTTATCTTTTGGTGAGGTGGAAGATTTGCATACATTCCCCTTCTTGTTTTCTTTTTTCTTTTTTTAATAAAAGCGATTGCAAATTAACTCCACCAGCAGGCCAAGGAGTCTACCTCTGAATGTCAGACATGAGTCATGAGCAGCATGGAAAGCTTTTCTTTAATCAGTCTTTGTTTTAATAAGAAGAATTATTTGTGGAGCATTGGAGAGCAGAGCTGGATTTACACATGGCTTCATTTAAAGAATATTTCAACGTTTCTACTACTTGTTCTTCCTCCCTCCTCTCATTTTCCAAGGGTGTAAGCTGTGCTAGAACTGCAAATTAAGAGTGCCCATGCAGGCTCATAAAGGGGGTGTTTAACGTCATAGTTAATGCACGCACGTACATACACACACTCCCCCTTACTTTAGATGTTGCTGCAGCTTAGAACCCCTACTGTGACCCAGCGCATCCTTAAGCAGGCTCCAGGTCCCAGTCCAGCAAAGCTTTCCAAGCAGTTGTTCCGATTATACTGGTTGCTCTGGGATTTGCATTTCTGCTTCAGATTAGATTAGATTTGATCTTGGTTTAATGAGTCTGAGCAGCTTCACACTTACAAAATTCCTGTTGAAAGCTTCTTAAAAGCATTGTGCATTGATAAGTATTTAGGTTTTATGATCTCTTTACTCCTTCATTTCTTTCCTTGTAGGCAGAATGGGAAATAGCCGTAGTGCCTTGAAGATGATAATGGAAGAATTGCAAGATGTAGATAAAGCCATCGAGTTTGCCAAGGAACAAGATGATGGAGAACTTTGGGAAGATCTCATTTTGTATTCCATCGACAAACCACGTAAGCAGGATAGTTTCTCAGAAGCTTTGCATATGTATTTTTCGTGTGTGTGAAATGCTGTTGCAATTGAAGGATTGAATTATCCACGTGCGTGTTAGAGAGGGTGTTAATGGATGGCCAGGGAGGTGTTCTGGTTTGTGGAGCTGTCCTACTGTGCATAAAAACCTCCAGTAAGGCAGCATGTTGGCATGCTGCAAAATGAGTACTTAGGATTTAACATTTGACTAAGCTCTGTGTAGTTAATGTCGTTAATGACAAATCAAGGGAAGAATGGTGCTTTTAATTTGGCAGAATGAGGCTTTATTTTTAGACTGCATCAAGACACAGTCTGCAGGCTTGATGAGGATGTTGTGTGTCTGCTTATTGCAGCTGCTTCCCTTTGAAATTCTGAAATGGAAGAGCCCACACCTCAGTAGAATAACTGATTTAGTTTGTTTCTGGGGCACAAAGGTGGATCAGAAATAACGAGTGCATTTTGCCTTTCATCCGTTATATGAATAGCTACTCAAGTTTAAAGTTTAGATGAAATCAGAAAGTGGCAGAATCTTATAAGCAACATCAGTTTGCTTTTCAAGAGGCAGATTCAGAGGAGATCATAGGACTGAGAAAATAAAGAATTATTTTAACTGTTCTACTCCATTAGTTTTGCCACCTCTTCTGGGGCTTGAAACCAAGGCTTTAGAGTCTCTTTTGGGACCTCTTTTCCAAGGGATTGAATGTCTTGTAGAATTACTGTCAGAAAATGTATCTCTTCATCCCTTGGACGCTAATTCTTAAAGGAAAAAGCAACCAAAATCCGTAAGTCCTTTAGAATGGCATGCTCAAGTTGCCCATACTTACATTCAGGGTGTCACTAAAGCAATGCTGCAATTAATGACATCTTCAGAGCTAAAGGGATTCAAAGCATATAGAAGTCTCTCAGTTTCATCTGTCCATATGTAGAGCAACTCCACTGATGTTCGAGTTTTGGAAGTTGAAGAAAAGCAGAGTCTTGAGATTCAGCCTTCCAGTGTTTCATTTACCCAGGTGCATGTCAAAAAGCAGAAGACTTCTTTTGTGTCACTCTCACCAACGTTTAGAAACATGTTGGAGTTGGGTTAAGTGGTTGAGAATTTGGTTTTAAACCCTGGACCTGGGAATGGAGCGGTCACGTAACGTAGTAAATTCTCTGGCTCTGTTTGCTCAAGTGCTCTTTTTATTGAATTCAAATTCATTATTTACTTGTGGGTTTGTGCTGGTTCCTATTTTAACCTGAAAAACCCTGGATGGTCTGTGAATTGCCAAACTGTATCTTCTGTTCTCACCCAAAGGCCTGTATTTAGGTAAATACAGCTGCAAGAAACATATGGATGCTACGTAAGAGTCTTAGTGTTAATCTCTTAGCAGAGAACTGGCGCAGAATCTGTCAAAGCCTGTATCTTGTCACCAAAGCATCCTTTAATCAGGTATTTTGCTGGATTTTTTTCTTAATTTCTTTGCCTTTTGGTTTTCACAGCTTTTATTACTGGTTTGTTGAACAATATTGGAACCCACGTTGATCCCATTCTGTTGATCCACCGCATTAAGGAAGGCATGGAGATTCCTAATTTGAGAGACTCGCTAGTGAAAATTCTTCAGGACTACAACTTGCAGGTAAATGTTGCATTCTTCCTGTGATACTCATTTTCAGAGAGACAGCAAGACCGCTTTGCCATTGAACAGCACAAGAAATGGCTGTCATGAAGGTTTGTCCATTCTGTTGACACTGTGGGATGCTACAAAACTAGGACAGAAAGGGTGGTGATTTAAGACAAATAGTCTCTTGATGGCTTCTAGCACTTATAAATCTCTCCCACTCTGTTATAAGCCCAGTGGGAAAGTAGAACTGGAATGATCTTGGGTGATTCCAACTATTTTATATTGCCTGATTGTCCAGTATTGGAAAGTCTCAAGTCTCATGACCAGTACTGTTTCATATGAGGAGGCAGAACATAATGTGCGGTCACTAAAACAAATATTCACCAGGTATTAGAGCCGTATACTAAATGCCATACTAACTAAAGGAAAATGATCTTTTAAAATCAAATTCATCTCTGTTGTGCAGAGTGTGTTGATGTCTCTGCATTTATATAAAAAAAAAGACTGCTTGTTGCATTGTGAGAGCTTTTATCCCAGCACAATTACACAGATATGTGCCATTTCCCCCATAACTGGTTCTGATAGGTGTTTGTAAGAACTTACAAGAAGCGTGCCCATCAAAGTAACAATAGGTAGAGTTGCCTTGCGTACTTTAAATCTCCCTGCTACAAAAAGAGGCCAAAATTTGAGTTTTCTTTGATGCTGCGCTACACCATTTACTGAGACATAAGGATACAGAGCAATTTGAATGCCTCTAGTGTAGAGCCCAGAAAGGCAGCCCAGTAAGCAGCTGAAACTCCCAATTTTCTTATCCTCATGAGCATTTGTTTCCAATCTCCTATTAGTCTTTGGACATCTCTAGCAAATAGGCTTGGTGGCTTTCAGTAAGGTCATGGTTGGTCTCTCAGTGGGCCGTATAAAGACTGTATCTGCTAGAACCTTCAGTGATGTCAGAAAGACTTCTAAAAAGGCAGCGTTTAAAGCCTTTCCAAGGCTTTTCCCTTATTTTCTTATCATTTGGGCTTTGCATTATAACTTCTCAAAGAAGCATTTTATGTGTCTTGTTCTCCTGTCACTTGTTATGTGCAAGGAGCTACCCCAGATAAATATAAACATGTTTGCATGTGACACAGGTTGTAACATTACTTCCAGTTTTTACTTGACTATCATGAAATGATACTAGCTAAATAGCATGCTATTTAGCAGTTGCCTGCGAATCTTGCTGCTGTCAGTGACCTACAGCTTGCACTGCTGATCCTGCTGTTCCTGCCTTCAAATGTATGTTTTGGGGGTGTCTGCAGCAGACTGAGAAGGTGCTGTGTGAAGAGCTGCAGCTTTACCCTGCATGCAAACTATATTGCATGGCTTCAGACAAAGCCGATGACATCGTTTTGGTCATGGGGAGGGAAGAATAATTTTGTCCTCATGTACCTTTTAACAAAATTACTTTAGGATTAAAAGGCTGTATTTAACCTTCACAGTAATATCCAAAATTATTTGCTGTTAGCATTGAAATGCTTCATAGATTCCAAATTAATTCATTTTGAAGTAGATTTGGATAGCTCTAGGGCTAAAATTTAGATCTCACAGGAACAGTAAAATTAGGGAAGGTTGATGTAATTTGTGCTTGGCTTGCTTGTAGGATAGCAAGACAATATAGCCAGAAAAAGGGGCCTTTAGAGGAATGTGAGCTGTAGCTTAAGCCTGTTCCTGAAGTATTACCGACAATGTAAAGTACAGTTTATGAACAGATAATGTGTCTACACTGAAAAGTAGAGATGTGATCTCAGCTCTTGAACACTCACCCAAGTAGCCTTAAACTGGCAAATTAAATCTTACAGCAGGGCTGTTTCTGCGTCCAGCAGTTCCATCATGACTGCTGCCTCATTAGCTGGTTTAAAGCTAGCCTTTGGTGTGTTTGTATGATGCCTGGTCCCACCTTTGCATCATGTTGCATAGGTTCACAGTGAGAAGTCCATGCCCTCTATGTTTTATGTTTATGTAAGTATATGGATGCAAATTTCCTAATGCACTCCTATCTCTGCGTTAGATGTGATGTGAAACATGGGTAGGAGCTAAAAGCAGTGCCTTTGACAGTCTGTCTTTTTGAAAACAATTCTTTACATCCCAGCAAAACCAAGTGAATCAAATTGGGTGGCTGCCAAAGCGTGCCATATGTGGCTTACAGTGTGCGTTAGAGAATCCAACAGGGAAATCTACTGATGCAACAGAGTTTGTTGTTTTTTTAATCTGGGATCTTCCCTGAATGGTTTAAGTTGTTATTAATGTTGGCATATAGCAGACAGGTTGCTTCACATTAACTAATTACCACCCATTAGATGAACTGCTGTAAGAGTTCTGTGTGCTACTCCAAGCTCACCTTAGCTCTGCGTGGTTAACTTACACCTGTGGAAAGGAGTTAATATCTGTTCACTACCAACCAAGCATGGCACTAATAATAGACTTAGGTATTCTACTGGGTAAAAATAAAGTGTAGATCACATGAGACTTTGTTCTTAGGCTACAACTTCATGTAAGGACTGTTAATTTGCTTTTTCTCTGGTGTTACATCTCTGCTTTACAAGTAGAAATCTCTTAAGCTGCATTATTACTCTTCAAGAATACTCATTTTTATTTTCCCACTTCAGGAAGTGCAGTCTACCACGAACTTAAATCTGAACACGCTCTTGGGTGTTCCCCTAAGTAGGAAAATATTTAAGTACTTAAGTGGTTTTCTGAATTGGGATTAAAACTCCAAGTGATTATTCTTTGTTTGGTTGCTTTTTTACCTCCTGAGGATCATTTATTATAATGTTTCCTCTTTGTCATCATCTGAGTTAATGTATTAAAACCACAGCACATAATCGAGTAGCACTGATGTATTGTAGCGATGAAAGTTTATTTATTCCTGAAATAATACTGATTTTAGTGTTTATACACAGTAACATCCATAGACAACAAAGGTATGAAGGCATAGGCAACAACAACTAAGTTCTAGTTGTCTGCATTTTAGCTGGAGTATTTATTAAGTGTAGGGTAGTCTAAATTTTTTAATTAGATTTTATATTTAACTCCTGAAATCTAGTTCTTTAGGGCCATAAATCTATAGCTAAAATAGACCACAGACTACTTCCTTTGAATTTATAAATCCTGGAGATGCGTTGCCTTAAGGAGAAACCTGCTTATTTATGAGAAATTACATATTCCTAGCACAACTTTTACTTAATAACGGGTAAATCACTGCTCTTCTGTCAGTGTGTTCAGCTTAACTAAATACCATTTAAACGTGTGGTCAGCTAACCAAACTGAGGCCAGTCATATTGATCCCCTGACAAAAGCTTAATGGTTTTCATTTTTACTGCTTGCATTTAAAAGTGTTTTCCAAGACACAGAGCCAAAACTCAGCGTTGTCTCCATACAATTGGAAAGTTGTTGTTAGCGTAACTTGAATTTGGTTTCCATGCATAGACATTGCTTCTGTGAAGCTCATGAGGAACCTCTCTTCCCAACAGAAATTTACAGTGTAATTGTTCTTAAAACCTCCCTTAGCCAACACAATTAGAGCAGTAATGCTTCTGTTTGAAAACTGTAGCAAAATCAGCATTTATTAATATTTCTATGCAAAATATAAATTCAAACTATTGTATTTTTTTGGTGAAACAAGTGCTACTGACGTTGGTTTTATACAACTTCTGTGGACTGAAACTCACCAGTTTGACAATGGTCTGATCTTACAGACCTTCTTTCTGGAATATATTGGTGAACTTTTTACTTGCCTTTTATAGTTAGTTCCTTGGAAATAAAACTGAAAAATATATAAAACAGTTCACACGTTTAATTCAGCCTTAACTTATGAATGAGGAATGCAGGAGCCTGTCTTAAAATAAGAACTTGCAGAGGGTGCCCAGAGAAGCTGTGGCTGCCCCATCCCTGGCAGTGCTCAAGGTCAGGTTGAACGGGGCTTGGAGCAACCTGCTCTAGTGGAAGGTGTCCCTGCCCATGGCAGGGGGTTGGATCTGGATGAGCTTTAAGGTTCTTTCCAACCCAAACCAGTCTGGGATCATGCTCAAGGTTTCTAAAGCATTGTATCACATGTCTCACAGAGAAGGCTGATAGAAAAGTCCCCTTATTTGTGCACCTGTGAATTATAAGTTTGTTACACTTTCCAGGTGTATAAAATAGGTGTCTTTTCAGCGTTAGTCTAACCTGAATGAACTTCAGGAAATGCTTGTGGTGTTGGAAGAGATTTAAATACTTCCTTTGTTTTAGAAAGAAACACCCTTTGTATGACGGTTGTTAGAAGGAAACTTCAAAAGATGCTGGTGTTTTCTTTTCCCCTAGTTTTAAAATACAAAAGCAATTTGTTAGATGCAGTACCTCTAGATCTTGTGGACTGGCCATTTTACTCAAATGTTGACTTACGAGTTTGCAGTTCATCTGCACCTGAAGTAACTCTGATGGATAACAGAGATTCATCCACTCACAGAATTCACGTCAATCCAGCCATAACAGAGTTCATGAGCGAATAGAAACCAATGATCATTTGGTGAATACTTGAAATAGAACATGAAAAAATTGTTGGCTCTTGCTCCTGAACTTGACTAAGCTGCTGTTCAGACACCTTGGAGGCACTAGAGGGCAGGTGACGGCTTGAACAGAGGGACATCTGCCTTTTGGTTCTAAAGACTAAAACTAATGTGCTTTTAATTGTGGTTGGTTCGTTGGCCTTGAGAAACTTGGACTTGTTCGAGTGCTAAACTGAAGCAAGGCCTGAATTCATTCCCAGAGGTTTGAGTAGATCCTTTCAAATTAACTGCATGCTGCAGTGATTTCCTTTAAAGATAGAGTTAGGCGTTTGTAAATCAGAACTTTTAAAATTGAATAGAAGTTTTTATGGCTTCTGATTTTAATTATTGAGTACCATCTTCCCTGATAAAATCAGAAGATGAATTAGTGTTCTTTTGCAGTAGACGTTTTGATTTCAGAAGTTGTCATTAATTTGGTAAAAAGCATTATATCTGCCTAAACATTTTCTGTAGATGTATCATGCTGTCGTGCTTGTGCTTACAATGATGTTCTTGTAAAGGGGGAGAAAAGATACCATTTCATCCTGAGTCTTATTTATTCTCCTCAGAAAGTGGTTTCATTACAGATTTAAGCCTGACATCAATTTAAGCCTAATCTTAGGGTGCACATTTATATACTTCTCCTTTTAATGTAAAGAAGTTAATTCAAACATTCTTTCTCCCTCTGTTTCATCTCCAAATTGCTTTTCCTGCTTCTCTATGATTCATCTCATCAATTGAGCTCTTCAAATCTGTTTCTGCAGAAGTGTTGAGATTTATTACCTTGAGATTTGACATTTTACATTCTTTGCTGTGACTTTTCCTTTTATATAACAATAGCTGCTTACTGTATTCCATTTCTAGCAGAATAAGGTCTGATAAACAGTCATTGAATGAGGTATGGAAAAATCTCAGTGGGGTTTAAATAGTGAGGGAAACATAGTGCATGAGTCTTAAAAGATATTGCTGTTACTTCTGGTTTTCAAGCATCAAACAGTATTGAGGCTTTCCAGTAACTTAATGATGTTTCTCCCTTTATTTGTCTGTGTTTAAATGAGGCTTTCCTATTGTCACACTGTATTTTAAGTAGAAAATAGTAAATCTTGCTCTCTTCTTCCCATTGTATTTCTGTTCCAGCCCTCTTATTTAACACGCTTTCTTTACTCCTTTTAGTTAAGCACGGGATTTTTCATCTGCTTATGCTGAGTGCAGCTAGCAAAGTATGTAGCCAAGACCTCATCTGCTCTAAGTTACTTACCTGTCTTTGGGATATAATTTGCTGGTTGAGAATATTTTGGTCTAGCAGGCACTCATTCTGAAAGACAGTCTCATTCAGTTGTCCTTGCAAAGTGTTTTAGTATTTTTTTTCAAAGCTAGTGACATTTTTCTATATTTACACCAAAATTGAACATTCTCTGTTGCCTTTGGAAAAAGTTGGAACGGAAAAGACATACTCATATAGTTCCTGATATTACAGATGCTAAGGATTAGTTTTCTAAGCATTTGTCTTGTAGAGCTGCATTCTGCTTCTGGTGCTCTGAGATGTTCTATAGCTCAATGTGTCGTAATACTGTGTAATGTCATTTACACACTGACGTGCCCAGTGTGAAATTCTTATTGCTACTCAGTTTTCATTTTCTTAATGTGTTTCAGATTTGCACATCATTCTTGGCTGTGTGTCCTTGTTGCTTCACAATATGTATACAAGAAGATAAGGGTTTGGACAGTGTTTAACTGGCTGTAAAATCTATTCTACTACTTTTTAGGTATTTGCATTAGTATTGTGGACGATATTAGAATGCTCAATTGCAAATAGCCTGAAAAAAGGAATGCACATTGCTGCTTTATATGACTTTTCTGGTGGGGTGGTTGAGCTTACAACTGGCTGTGAGCTTCATTTCAAAGGAATTGTTGTCTTGGAAAAGAAATATCCAAGCATCAATTTGGGAGGAGGAAGAAAAATCCCACACAACTGATTTGGGTTTGTCATATTGTCAGACTTGCTTTGTTAAAGTATTGTGAAATAAGGCTCTGTATCATTCTGATGCCCTTGATTGCATTTTGTGTTTCACAGCACTGTCAGGCAATGACCTGTCAATCTCATGATAAATACTAAATAAGTAGAAAGGGGGCTGAGATTTTTGCTAAAGAGGAAAAAGCTCTGGACCTTTGGTTGTGTGGGCATTTGGTACTGCTTACAAAATGACCCTTCAGCAAGAAATACGTTGGAACAAACTAAATTTTGAATTTCTGTGTCTACAGTTGGAAACCAATTGTGAGGGGCACTGTAAAAATTTGTTGTATTTTGTTCAGACAAGCTCATAGGAAGATCATAATTTATGACAACAGCGTATTTGTAAAGAGTATTTTATTATGTGGGGGGTTCATTTAGGTAGAGATGGTAGCACCTGGAGGTTCCCCCTTTCCCTCCTTTATAATAGCTTGAAAAGTCTTAAAACATTCCCTGTGCTCTCTTTGGCAGTGAAAACCCAGTGGAGACATCCCAGGATAGCTGATATCCCATCTGTTCAACAACCGCTGTATTTTGTTCTTTGCACCAACAGATCTTGCTTCGGGAAGGTTGCAAGAAGATACTTGTTGCTGATTCTCTTTCGTTATTAAAGAAGATGCATCGGACTCAGATGAAGGGTGTTCTAGTAGATGGTGGGTACAGAGGAAACATGGCCACTTTCAAGGTTTGAAGTCTTGGTTTATACACTGAAGCCACATGACTTTCTGCTTTGGAAGACGCCCAAAGCCTGAGTATCCTACCTTATTGGTAGAGTGTAGTAGGGTATTAGTGCTTTCCTCTTTGAGTAGGAACTACTTGTATCTCAAAAACTGCAAGATCCAGCATGCAGCTTTTTCCCTTAATCCATCTCTGCATAGCCAGTAACACATGGTGTCCTGCAGTTCATCTATAAAAGTCAAAAATGCTTTTTAGTGCCAACATGGATAGTCAGATGATTACAAATCTGCAACCAAAGCAAAAGCTACAAGATAGTTTTCAGAAATAGTTGAAAATACTTTGCAAGGTGCTCATGATGTGTGTGTTAGTACAAAGAAGCAGAAACTGACAGAAGGACACAGGATCAGAGCTTCTGCTACAAAATGCTGCAGAGATACCGTGTACCCATCTTATGCTTCCTTTGTTCCAGTTTGCCTTGTGCCTCTACAGTGCTGATCCTAAACAGCTCCACTCCTGCAGTTCTGCCATCATTACAGTCAAAAGATCTAAACATTTCTCATGCTGTTACTAGAAATGCTGCTTCAGTATTGCTCTTCATTCTTTAACAGACTCTGTTAGGGATCTTAAGTAAATACTTTAAGACCAAGCACTGTTTCTGTACTAGTAGTATGTTCATGCCTACTTCATAAAAAAGTAAACCTGGAGTTTGTTAACAAAGCTGTTACAAGTTTGTTTTGTTTTCATAGAGGAGAACATCTGTGAATCATGCCTGTCTCCAATACTTCCTTCAGGTAGGATGCTTTGCTAGAAGGAAAAGAGGTTGTCTTTTTTTCTAATTATTTTTAGAGGAACTGCTGTTTGCTTTTATTCATAGAAATGTGTAATAGCTTTCCTTGATAATCCCTGTATAAATATCAGTCTCCTGTGCAAAGCTTGCTTAGGAATTCTGATATGGGAGTAGAGTCAAGTGTGAACTATTTTTGTTGCATTAAACCCAGATTTTCTTTGACTTCCTTATTTTCTGCTTGGAAATACGTGGCAGCTTTAAATTCCATCAACATACATGTTCTCACAAATTATCAGAACCACAAAAGTAAGCTGTTGCCACCAAATCTTGTCCAACTCTGTTGAACGATTTAGGCTGAACTTGTAGATCATGACGTTTTATGGAATATACTTTTTGTCAGAGTGTGGAACGCTCTTGGCTTCAGTCACTGCTGTCGTGTTTGAAACAACTTACAACAGACTGTGGTTTTAAAATATCTTCTAAAGTGAGTTTTGAAACTAGAAAATCAGGATATTATTTTGAAGTTGCACGTTCTGCAAGGCAGCTATAGCTCGGATACACCAATAGAGTTGTTGGGCATCTTAAGAAAAAAGGAGAATCTCATGGCATCTCCAAACAAGAATGTGTAAGACAAAATATGTATGGACCTATTTATTTTTGTTTCCCAAATAGAATCGATTAGTTTTTCAATCTGCTTTCTACCATTTTTCACTCTAAATAAAACCAACTATCCTATGATCATATGTGCCACCGTACAGACCACAGCAGTCGCATGGTGATAAAAAAACCTGGCAGTGATGAATGTGCATACCTTTTGAGGTATGCATGTTGAGGGAGTGGAAGCCAAGGAATTGAAAGTTATAGAACCATAGAATCAATCAGATTGGAAAAGACCTTTAAGATCATCAAGTCCAACCATTCTCCAGCACTGCCAAGGCCATCACTAAACCATGTCACTGAGGGCCTCATCTACACAGTTTGTGAACACTTCCAGTGATTCCACCACTGCCCTGGGCAGCCTGTTTCAGTGGAGGATTCTGATGAGTAAGGCAGTTGTTATTTGGATATGTGGACATATGTGGTATGTAGGCTTATAACGGGGCTAAGTATTCACGTGGGAATCGAAAGGCACATCATGCACTTAGGCAGCTTCTTGCCAAATTTCAAGATCACGGCGTGCAGTGTAGGCACTAGAACTGCTTAATGTTCTGGTTCTCCCCACACTACTAGCACAAGATCTTCTTTGCTAACTTTGCTTCAAAATGGCTAAATTATTTGCTGGTAGTTTGCTGCTTCTCCCTCCCCAAATTTTGCATGTAGCACAGACTAACATGAAAAGTTTCTGGTGCAAAGGTATACAGCATTTAAGCCATGAAATAAAATTGTCTTCCAACTCCATCATTGGGACATCTTACCTGAAACCATCACTCTCCACGGTTTCTATAAATGAGCCAGAATAAGTTGGAAATTAACTTGAGAGCTGTTACTCAATGTTTCTGTGTGTAGAACACATTGCAGTTATGTACTGCTGTAGCCACTGAATTATTTGTTTTGTTGCCCTGTTATAATGCATTTACCTTCCTCTTTTCCTAGATGCATCCAAGTCCTTCAATGTGGTAGTGTTCCACTGCAGACACATGTTTCACAAGGAGTGCCTCCCGGTATCTAACACAGTAAGGAAATAACTTGATCTCTCTGACACTTTTGCCTAAGATAAAAGGACAGATTACTTCCTTTTGTTGACTGTAGAGAAGTGCATGGCTCTATCAGAAATTACAGTGTGATTACACTAATTATCTGTGGTGATAACCTATAGCAGTATGTGACCAAGGAGAGGGAGTTTAGGGCCACTGCAACTAAAGTTCATCCAATTTAGAAAGAGATTGCTGCTGTTTGAGGTGTACTTTATCGCTTCCTGCAATCTGAATATTCAGCGCACCTTTGAGACATACAGGGAATACAACCTGTTTGATTTCTTTAATTAATTCCTTTCCATTGCAGCTCTCACTTTACGTATGTTTAATTAAAGACAAGAATAAAGATATTTTCTCAAGAGAAGTGTATTAAATGTTTCTGACTTGGAAGAAAAAAAATCACTAATTTCAGATTTAATATTTAAATATCTTTGTAATCATCTTTATACCCAGAAAATGCTTGTTTTCATCAGGGAATTCCCCCCCCCTTAAAACAAATCAAAATCTAGATAGAACCATTCTTGAATTTAGAATGGAAAGCATCAGAGTGGTAACAAAATCACCACAAAAATGGAATTTAATCTGATTCTGCATATGTATCTGAAAATGAACATCCACTGAAAAAATAACTTCGGTGAATCACTTAATCTGCAAGTAACCAAGCAAACTGCTTGTAGCCATATGGTACAGCATGTCTACTTAAACATGTCCTGAAAATCTAAATGAGTTAGATCGTTTGCATGAGAAAGCCCAACAACTAGTAAATATTTATTCAAATAATGTTTACCACTAATTTTATTATTTGGGAAATAAGCTAAGTTTTATCCAGCTTTCTCAGTTTTTTAGAACAGGTAACCTGTGAGGTGGGTTTCTAAATGTGACATGGGTATTACAGTATATATATTCTATAGCATGTAAGAATGTAAAGACACCTGCATGTATCTGGGCCAAATTCTCCAATGTATAGTATTTCTTGGCCTTAGGTAATCAGCTGTGTTACTGATACTTGGTTGCCGGTGACATACTGAAAGGGAAATAACGCATGCATAAAGCATCACAGAGCTAAACTCAGTAGTAACAATAAATACCTGTTTGATCTCAAATGGACAGTATTCCTGCCATATCCTCAGCTGCTGGAAATCTGTTGAACTCTACCTAAAGACAGAGTCGTAACTGAGACATCAGTGATCAGTGGAGCTGACCAAGCGACTTACTTTCCTCTTATCTAGGAAGATAATTAGCAGTGCTTTTGACTCTGTATGTTTTTTGTTGTGGAGGAAATTGGACCTTACTCTCCAGGAGGGTGGTGAGAATGTACTTGGAGTAAGTGGTGAGGTGTACTGCCCTCTGACTCCAGAACAGCCTGCTTTGTTACGTTTCTTCTGTATTGCTGTCCTGTGCCTGTCCACGCTGATGTTGATAGCCTGACTCTGAGCAGTAACATTGAGAAAGGCACTTTTCCCACACTCTAATGTGGCTGCATTTCTCTAAGAGATTCTTTTTTTCTTTTTCATTTCTAGGTATCTTCTGTTCAGTTCTGCAACATATGCAGTGCCAAACACCGAGGGCCAGGAAGTGCTATCCTGGAGATGAAGAAATAGCAGTCCCATAAGAGTCTGTGACACCAAATCTGTAGGACCATGCTGAGCTACTGTAGTTTCTGTTAGTTAAAATTTCTGTATATAAATCTGATTGTGCTTTAAAACTTGTTTGTGTAAGTTATTCAGCTTGTTGAACATTTTGGGGAAAGAGAAGATGTGAAAATGTTTTCCTAGTAAGTCTTCGTTACACAATTCATATGCCACTGTTCCTTTGCTCAGCTCATTACTTATCTCTGCAACAGAAAAGAGAAATAAAATAGGAAGGAAAGAAAACAGTTTGAAGATTTGTGCTTGCTATCAGTTAATGTGCTTTACAGTTTGGAGCTGTATCAGGCTCCTCATAGTTAGATACTGTAAAGGAAGATGGATTGCTGTGTACTTAGCTCGCTAAACCCCTTGAGTTCTGATGTAGTCTATTACTGACGTGTTTAACTTGAGACCCATAGGAGTCTGACTGCTTTCAGTGCTTCAGTCCTGCTTCAGGACTGTCATTAAATTAACAAACTCATTAACTGTTCCACACATGGACAGTTTACCTTGGTTTTATGGTAACACATTTGTAGTTTGCTATAAACTTGTTATTTACCCAATTGATGTTCATAATGCAGTAGTTTAAGGTGACCTTCTCTCCTGTTAAAATCATCCAGAAACCTTAGTTTTGTTAGCAACAGCTCTTTACACTTACAAGTGTGGTTCTAATGTCTGATTTAAGTATGGGGAGGGGAGGAAGGGAAATCTGACCTTTCAAAGATCTCTACAAGTTTATTTTGGCCTTAGGAAGGGAATAGGGAAATTAAATCAGTTTATTTGGATGTTAAAAAAAACCCATATTTATTTTTAATTTAAACAGCATTCTGTTTGTTGTTCCAAAGGAGGTTATCTTTCACAATGTCTTCACAGTAATGTAATCTCTTTATAATGTTCTCTGATTAAATTAAATATAAGCATCCTTTACTTAAGAAAAAAAAAAAAATGTTTCAGAACTCCCAAGATTTTTTTCCTCTTTTTAAGAACTGGAGTTTGAAGGTAAAACTACATGTTTTACCATCAAATTGTGAGGTTTAAACCAGTAGTTAACGCCATAAGTTCTGAAACAGTGGTGGGGTGATACTGGAGTGTATCTTCAAAACTGGAAAATGCAACACCTCTAAGTCCTTCTGTACTTTACTCCCATGTAGGTACACCTTAAAATCATTTGTATTGTCGAAACCCGGATTTCTAGTTTATGTAAATTCATTACACTCTTTTGATATCCTCTGGGCAGTTGGCTGAGCTGATCTAGCAATCTGAACAGTGATTTTTTTGTCCGCTGAGTAGATCCGTATAATACTGGTATAAAATTTTAAGTGTATTAGAAATAGTAGGATTTACTCTGCATAGTTACAGAGACAAAATTATCATTGAAAGGATGGATCTCAAAAACATAACAGTCATTCTGTTGTGATAATACAGACAGCTGAGGAGAAATAGATAATGGTGCAGGTGGTTTATGGACATGTAGTAGATAAAATAACAGAAGGATAGGAGCTTTGTTAAGCTTCACCCGTAAGAATTACAGCCTGGCTCTGTAGCAGTTCAATTCACTGGCTAGTACATATTCTCAGGTATATTGTTCATTCATTCATTCTTTACTTCACTGATCAGAAGAGCTGCTTTGATTCCTAGTAAACAGAATGCTCCAATGAACTCAAGAGCTGTTTCATCGTCATATATGAGCTGTTGCAATAGACAAGTTTAGAAACATCTTCAAAACCCACTTCTTCAGTAGCTATAAGCAGCTTTTCTATGTAACACCCGAAGAATGCACTGTGCAATGCCGTAGCTGTCAGCTTGCAGGAGGAAAAGGTCAACTAACTTCTATACAGTTATGCCACAAACTAACTGTAGCTCAGAGTTATATGCTAATTTAAAGTAGGTCTGTTGTTTACTTCAGCTTGACCTTAAATTCCCTAAAGCATTTGAGCATTCAGTGACTCAGTTTGCCAGCCTGCCATCCCTAGCAATCATACTGCATTATAACCTGGCATATTCTTTGCATTATGCAAGTCATTTTAAATGACTGTATGAAAATCTAATCAAAATCTTCTCTAAATCCAAAGCTTCTTTCATTTTGGGCTTCAGGGACTACTCTTTTCATGTTCCTGAATTCTAAATTCCCTCATTAGGATTCCACAAGAAATACACAGTCCTGACTTTGATTCAGTTTTCTTCATAAGAAGCCTTCACATCATAGAAAATGTCTGAAGTTAAAGTCTAAAATATTCAGCTACCCAAGAGCTTTTCTACCGGTGAAGAGTTCTGACTAAGAAGTAGCCTTAAAGAAAAGACCTTCAGAAAAGAACAGAATAGCACTTACCAGTTTCACCAGAGCTCATTTAAGATGTCAGTCCATTTGTCAAACTGCTTGTGCTTCTAATGAAGGTAAACTTAAACAAGAGAAATACTGTTTTTTTCACTGATCCATCCAGTTCTGTGTGATTTCTACAATAATGACCAATAAAGCTAACTGAAAGGATACGTGATGGATCACCTAAGAATGTGTTGGTCTGCCATATCTAAGAGACAAAAGTATTTTGGTTATATGAGTCTTTAGATGGTTTTTGTCATCTGCCTTTGGTTTATGGTTTTGAGACAGTGCTGTGTGATAGGCTTGGTGGCAATGTTGGGGCCCATAAGGAGTGAGGAGTGCCCAGAAGAAGTGCTTGGTGAGCATGAGGCTCTTTAGTCCTGCTGAAATGAGAGTGCAGGGAGAAGTGACAGCATCAGGATAAAGGTTGACTTCTGCAAAAGGCAGAGTTTATCTGTTCCCTGCAGACCTGTGGGGCCTGGGACATGCCCAGAGTGAAGCTCCAGCCAGTGATTTGTGGGGCAGGTAATGAAGTATTTATTGGGTGATCTTTTAATGGCTGATTCAGACAGTGTCTGAAAGGGACTGGGAGAGGCTCTGCAGATCTTTTGGGTCTCCCTGGGGTTGAGAGGTGCACAACTGGCTTTTGCTGTCTCCTGCTACGGCTACATCTCATGTGTTCACTGGCTCGTAGCTGTGTTTCAGTGGGCTTGAGGCAGCTTCTCTACCAGATGAGTGATGTGTTGAATCAACTGTGTTTAGTGCTTGGGCAAGAGTCTGCTGCCTAGCATTGCATGAATCAGTGGGTCAGGTAATACTTAAAGGAGTCATTCTGTACACAAGGTATGTCCTCTACCTGGAGCTGCACCTGACAGCTGTGGAAAACCTTGAACATGGGGGGTATCGTGTGATGAACAGGAGTAAGTTGTTCCTTATCTGACCCTGATCTTGTGTTACAGAGCCAGAGTGATGACAAAATTAGTTATTTTCCCATTTTTAGATCCACATCATTTTCCTATTCGAAATGAGTGTTTTCATGGACAGTTGCTGCCAAGCACTTGACTGCAGATTTGTCAAGGACTGCTGTGAAGCAAAGAACAAGAAATACCCAGTTGCCTGCTATGTTTTGTAATGTATTTTTAGTAGGAGACCATGCTGCAGCATCTTTTTCCAAATTTTGGCTGATGGCAGTATAGAGGCTGTCAGTATTCTGTACAGACTGCACAGGTTTGCTTAGCAAGTTTTCATTTTAGAGTGTATCACTTTAAGAATATATCACTTTAGAATATATCACTTTAACCACTTTAAATGGTTAATAGCTAAAGTCTTCTAGGCAGGCACCATTTTCCCCTTTGTGTACTCCTATCACAGTGGTTTTCTCCTTGGTCAGTCGAGTTCCTGACTGCCATTCAAGAGAACTGGAATAGCAAATAACCTCTTCAAGGAAAACCTCACGTTGGATTTCCCATTTGTGGAATGTTGTAAAATTAGCATTCAAGTATTGTATGCCTTGGTCACCTTGGAAAATACAGTGTCATCTCTGCAGCCTGGTTGGACTAGTCCCTGCCTGCATCATTTGGCAGCAGTTTGGAAAAACACTTGCAGGAAAAATCTTACCTAATGCTGAACAAGGACCATTATCTGAATGAGGGAAATCTCTCAGAGAAGCCTGTTTTCCCTGTCTTCTGTTGTACAGTTCTGACTTCATATCCATGCATCATCACTTTCATCCTTATTTACAAATGCAAGACACAACATTAACAGGGTCTCTTCCTCTCTAGAAGAGCTTCTCCCTCGAGCAGATCTTTGCCAAACACCAGCTCTAAACCAATTGCTGTATTCTTAAAATGCTTTAAACAAGACTTGTAAGGAAGTACCACATTTCCAGAATAACTCTTTAATTATATACTTTGGGGACTGTCTTCTTACTCCACTGCGCCATGAAAGATTAATTTTCTCTTGGCATTATAAAAATCCCTAGATAATGTTTTTTTCTGTTCCTCAAGACAATGTGTGCTTTCTTTTACTGTAATCAAATATTAAACTATGCAGAAAACGAGACATCTGAAGCATCTGAGGCATCAAACACAAGAGAATAGGATGTGTGAGAAATTCTAAGAGAAGTCAATGAGTCATAGTGGGAGTGACCTACATTCTGTCTTAAAAGGCTTCAAGGAATAACGATCATAGTAAGTTTTTGCAGTAGAGTGGGTCTCTTGCGACATCCACCACATATTGCAGTCTGAATGGACAGGGCTGCCAGTGGCTTCTGCTCCAGGATTGTGCTTAGGACCAGTTGTGGTGCTGCAGCAGCAGGAGGTTGGTGGGACGCCATCCTGGAGGAACTGCCAGGAGTAGAGGTGTTGGGAGAGTAGTTAACAGCTAGAAAGTGGCAGAAGCTGCAGAGGGCAGTTGTGTTGCTGGTTGGAGTTTTCACCGTTGCTTTTAGTCTGATCCCAGTAGGATTTAAGTCCAATTAGGTTGACAGGATAATGGTATCTTGGTGTCCAATGGCTGTAAAATTGTATTTAGCAAGATGTTAGCTGGATGATGTATTCCGAATAGTGCTCCCATAAGATGCAGGTTTATGTCAGTGGTGGTAGTGAGGGACAAGAGCCACAATAAGCAGTTGTGGATTGTTTAAAAATCAGATTAAGGGAAATGTTTTTAAAAACGAGCAGTTGTCTCACGTGTTACCATGTCTTGCACACAGTATAGTAGCAGCACTGCAAGGTGCAGGTGACAATAGTGGTTTCACTCTGTAGGAGCCATTCAGTAGCAGCTGGTTTTGCACATGCTGACAGAAGAATCACTGGAGCACTTTTCAGTGTATCCAACACCAGCTACTAAGAGTCTTCATCTGGAATTTCTGCAAAGTAATTGATATCTTTAGCTAAATGAAACCAAAGTTGGGAAGCATTTTCTTTGTGCAGTCTGTAAAGCTGAGCCAAGAATGTATTTCTGCATTAACTCTGCTCTGCGCTATGCAGATTTTCATCCTCTCTTCAGTGTCAAAAAACTTCTGAAATAGTGTGCCTGCATAAAGAGCACAGTAATAGGGGGGATATATTGTCAGCCACCTGACCTGTATGGTAGCACGGTGTGCTAAGAGGCGAAGGCACAAAGAGCTGCCAGACTGGCACTGTCAGACTTCAGCCATGCCTGTGTAAGTCACAATGAGGCATCATTAGAAAATGGCATTTTCAGTGCTTCAAAAGGCCTTGAAGCACCTCATCAGAGGGCACAAAAGAAGAATCAGTCCTTGAGTTTTTGCCCTGGGAACTGCACAGAACCTGAACACTACAACTGAAAGGCACTTAGTAAGAGTCCTTAATGTGGTCAAATTCAATGTCCTACTAAGACGTAAAAGCAAGAAAGTAATCTGGCACAGTAAAGCTTAATTGTTCAAAAGCAACAACAACCACAACAAACAGCTAGATAAAAATGAGGGGGCAAATTAGACGCAGTCAGGTTTCCTGTGATCCCTGCAATGGGAGAAAGAGGTTTCCGTGTTAATGAAGCAGAGAAAACATTTTTCAATTCAAATACGTTCTAAGGTAGCAAATGTAATTTGAAGCAATTTAAAAGCAGTTAATATGTTTTGAAGAAGGAACATCGGCAGTTTCGGTTTGTGGAGGTGAGTGTCCTGTGTCCAGGTCGGTGTGTCCACAGGAAGCCTGTGTTTGTGTGTGTCTTTGGTAGGTTCTATGGGAGCACACTGTAACAGGCTCCCTTCCTTCCCCCTGAAGTCAGATGCTGCCCCATCTACCACAGTGGCAGCTCGCTTAGGGGACATGTGCCAGCTTTGGCTGAGGTCCCCTGTGCTGGGCGATTTGATCTCCTTCATTTGGCACAAGCTGTGACAGGATGGTGAGCTCTCCCTGATGAAGGAGACAGTAAAAGCAATTCAGCATTCCTATTCAAAGCATGAAGGAGAAGTGAAACAGGATCCCTCACTTCATTTACTCAGTGTGGAAAATTTAGATCCTTCTTTCTCTTAAGCCAGGACTTGTCTCAGGGCTTGTCTGTTTTCTACCCTCCCACTGCATCTCACTATAGCAGGCTTGTGGCTGGCTGCTGCTTGGGTTTTGGCATGAGGAATGGAGGTAACATACTATAATGAAGCATTACAGTTCTTCTGAGGTTGCCGTCCTTGTTTTGCTGTTATTAATCCCTCCTAAAAGGTTCATTGTCTTGAGAGGAAATAGAATCAATGATTCACTGGGCCAAAATCTGTCATTAAGAATGTCACACTGCAACACTTTCAGATCGCCAGGCTACTGAGTGGTACAACAGAAGCCCCTATCTAAGGTAGTCCTGAGAAGGCAACAGCTGAATTCCCACTTCACTTCAAATGGCCAATAAATCTCACTGAATGACAGATGGTTAGGTTTCAGGAGGATGATGGAAGAGAAAATTCATAGCTGCTGCTATTCTGAGAACCCTGAGCACCACAATGATTTGATACACACATAAAGGTTAAGATGATCCTGCAGATGAGGATCAGATGGCTAGGTGTTTGGATTAAAACAAACATGTGCTTTTCACAAAGAAATTAATGTAACTCTTTGCATTTTTTATTTAATTTGTGTTGTGAATCTCCCCGTCAGGTGATTGAACTATAGAAATAAAACCAGAAGTAAGTCAACCCAAAAAGAAAACATGAGAAAAAAAAAAAAGACAGGCAAAAATACCCAACACAAAAACTTCCTGTGATGAAAGCAAAATCTCTGTCTCACACTCTGACCTTGGTGCAAGCATACCACAGTGAGGTGGCAGAAATCCATGTTCTGGAATGATTTCTTGCTGCTGAACACCAGAGAAAAGCGATCTCTTACTATGTTGGCATCACCAAGCAGCATGGTGTGAGTGGAACAAAGCAATTAGTGCTGAGCATTCGGTCTCTGTGTTACAGATGCTTTAGCCCCCTGGCCTTAGAATCACAAGGCTAACACAGGTGAGTGACAGTCTATGGTTGTGATCTCCACCCCTGAGAACAGGATAACAAAACTCAGCCACAATTGCACAGAAACTTGGTTTGGTGGATTTCTAGTGAGTTTTCTGAACACAAGGTAAGGGTAGGTTTATGCTGTATGTGATAACATAGTTAATTTGTTTTTTACAGGTGTTATCCCTCAAATATATTCAGTTTTATGTCTGCAATTTCTGTTATTCTGGACTCGGATGAACTGTGTAAAGCAAGAATTATGAAAGCAGAACCTCAGCATAGTGATAGTTAAAATCACTGCAGTAATTTTAATCATACGCATTCATCCTTCTTTTCAATACAACATTTAAGCCTAATTGTACTATGAAAAGCCAATGGTGCTATCTTATTCAACATATCTTCTGGTTGGTTGTTCTTAGTTACGTATTTTAAGAAGCAGAAAGGGTGGTGCGTAACCAGCTATAGAACCTCCTCTTGATGTTAATCTGTTTATAAGATTGCTTCTTGGTGTCTGCAATACTTACACCTCAAGCTGCCGTTAAGTATTCTGCCAGTGTGGAAATAGCCCTGCTTTGCAAACTAAATCAGTTCCACTTGAATAATTTAGAGAGCACCTTGGAAGGAAAACAAACCAAGGGAATAAAAATGTTCTAAATGTTCTGGTTAGACGTCTTTCATGGGATATGTTTTTATTTGCACATAAATCCATTTTTTGTGTAGTCACTATTTAACTTCATAAATAGACATGAACGAGAAAAATGGCATAGTACAGGCATGATCTTAGTTTCCAGTGTTTTAATCCTATTTTATATGCTCAGTAAAACTGAGGTTAAAGCCAAATGCCAAAACCTGAAGCCCTCCCTGAAATGATACTTTGAACTTCTGCAATTTTAGCTGCTAGCGCTAATGAATGTATAATGTGCTCTTGCTAGAGCAAATGGTTTGTTCCAAAGTGGGCTTGTTTTCTCTAGCTTATCCTGTCATTAGCAGTCCCTCCCTGACGAGTGCTACAAGTACTAAATATATTACCATCATCAGCTTCTACCAGTACCTGCCATGCGTCCTCAGAAAACTCACTGGATTCTTGACTTCGACCTAAAAAAACCTGTTTGCTCAGACAAGATTGTTGAAAGTGTCTCATTGCCCTCCATAAACCAGACCGAATTCACACAGATCTGGCTTGCAGATAGAATCTTTCTGATCATTCACCTTTTCGGTTTCTCCATAGGCACATGAATTAGCAAAGACTGGTAAGAAGATTTTCCTAATTAAGTTCATTATGCACTTCAGAAGGATCTCTGTAGGCATAGAAAGAAACCAGTGTTGTTCTGCTTGCTGCCTTTTGTTGTCTTCTCTGTTCTGAAATTAAATTAGCTCTTGGGCAGCTGCCTTTCCTTGCTCTGTGGTGAGGTATGCACAGTGTCTCTTAGGGTTAATAAATGGCTGTTCCTAATATGTTCCTCTCATGACAATCATTCCAGTACAGTCATAAAGTGCATGTCCTGATTTATTAAGATATTACAGTAAAATACTCAGACTGCTTCCGTGAGTACCTCACAAGGAATGTACATCTGGAATTTATAAATGCAGTGGTGTAAGTGTCACATACACAATGGATTGCCGATGTTGAAAGTGGTGGCATCAAAATGATGTTGAAATGAGTGAAAAATATTCTAAAAGCCCCTAAATTTCTGACCTGATGGTCTTGTGTAATATTTGTATGGTTTCATATTGACACCAGTATTACTTCTTCTTCTTTTACAATTCACCTGCTGCATCTCTTTAAATATTCATCGTGACCACCATGCTGGCCGAACTAGGTACCACAGCATCATTTGATATGCATCCTAAACTCTTCTCCTTTCCTTTCCAGCCTCTGGTCTTTCAGGCACTAAGCAGCATCTACCTGGCTAGAGTTTTACTTCCATCTTGGTGGCTTTTCTTGGTGATGGCTTTGATTCATCTGTCTCAATTTTATCCATTAAAAATGTTAGCGTTAAAGTTTCTAGCATGTGAGCCATAGGCAATTGCTGTCATTTGCCTTAGGAGGAGAGTGCTTCCATCCATTTGTTTAAATAGAGCCTGATTTCAATTCAGATGTCTAACTTGCAGAGGGCTGCAGGGAGAGGAGATGAAACCCAGCCTTAGTGATTACCATAAAGGTTTACAGAGGAATCTGATTTCCTCAACAATCTTAAATGCTGGCCTCATGCTTTGATTTTGTTCCCTCTAGGATGCGATAAAATTAGAGGGATTAGTCTTGGACTTTTTCCATTTCAAAAGGAGCATGTTTTCACTTTCACCTAATGACACTTGCCCACTAAGGAAAATGTGTGCCTTGAAATGCACATTAAAAGCAAATTAAAAGTAACAGCTGCCGTGAAATTTCAAAGCAGAACTGTTCATTGTCATTGCACAGGCAATTGCACATTAAGGTTGGGTAGTACAAAACCCTACATTGCCATTAAAGTTGGTTTGTGTTGCACAGAGCCAAAGGACGTGGATAGATGCATCCTCTGCCTCAGAGTATTAAATCCTAAGCCAAAATTTATTCAAGTCAAACAGAAGTTTTTATTGGCTTTGATAGTAGCTGGGACAGGCCTTGAAGCCCCAGAACTTCAAAGGAGCTCTGTAGTTCTCTGTGACTGTACTTAAAAAAGGCATGAAAAATGTAAGCAATTCCACCTGATCCTCTACCAAGGGCTGTTTCTTAATCATGTCAGATTACAGGGGAGACCAACATTAACTGGGCACTGATCTATTTGTGGGAACCAGGCAATATGTTTGACACTGTTAACACTCATTCATGTGGTCCTTTAATTCTCATTTGACGTAAAACACTGAGAACTTTTGTGCAAGTTATTTTCCTCTCTTTTTTTTGCTTCCTTCTAAAGCTATTTTCATAGTGTACCTAAGTTAAATGTGCTCTATCTTATTTATAAAGATGATAATCAATATAGAAATCAGAGTCTTCATTTGCATCGTGCTATGCTTCAATATGAGCACAGCTTCTCCCTCTCTCTTGATGAGTGCTGTTTACCAAATTCTTTATATAGGGAGTTTTTCAAAGTAATGAATGTTGCAAAAGATGATGAGGGGTTTTGTTGGTTCATGCTGTTGAATGATCCCATCTGACTGCCCTTCTGACACCCGCATGCTAATTTTGGAGCTCAGGAATTGCAGCACTGCTCTTTTGGATCAAGATTTTGAGCTATATCTCAAAGCATGTGGAAATGTGTCATGTAAACTCTACATATTAAGCAATATTTTGATGAGTCATGTAATATAAAGCATGACTTAAAATATCTTTTCACATCTATACTACACCAATCTGTTTCAATCTGCTGCTTCTGCTCCTCTTTATCACACCCCATTGCTCTCTGCTCACCCCTGCATCTCTGTATGTCACCCTCTCCTTTCAGCTCCTACCTAGGTCATTAGGCCCAGATGCAAATGAAAAGCTCGGCAGCTCAGTCCTGCAAAGCCTACACTGCATTGCAGAGTTAGGTCTAGAGGGGCTGAGAGACAGGTTCCGAAGTTTCCTGAGCTCTGAAGAGTGGGAGAGGGAGAAAACATTCGTTAACTGTGCAAACCATAGTCCCTCATCCCCTTTATTCAGGCAATTCTTACCATGAGCAGATGGAAACTAATGGCAGGGTTTACACAGTGTATCCCACGTACACAGAACGTGGAATTGCAGAGCAGTTCACTATTGTCTAATAGCTAAGACTGGTGAGTTACTGAGCTAATATGCCACCACCCCAGCAAAGCACTAGATTGCAATGGGGTTGAACCTTCATGTTGCTTTTCTTGTTTTCCCCTTAGATTTTAATACCTTTTCAGGTCACAGTTTTCCCTGCAAAATTTTCTCAATTTTCTGTCTATTCCAGTCTCAACAAACTTGTCTCTGCCTGCTGTTTTGTTTTCCACGCTTTGCACATCTCTAGCCAACATGCTTTCTCACAGCATCCCTTCACATCTCAGCTGCAATCTCAGGAGCCTGAGCCCTGGTTGTGCAAATGCACTGAATCAAAACCAGCCCTTTGCTCACTTGTGGCCACAACCTGGGGATTGCAAATAGGCTCCTTGGAGTGACCCCAGCTGAGGGCACACCTCTGCCAGCTGCTATGAAATGCTGAAGACAGAGATGTGTTTCTCACATGAAGCTACCGTGGAGCTAGGTAGGAATCCAAGACTCAGTGCCTGACACCTTAAATCATGATATTTCTCCTCTGGGTGGGAAGGGTAGGAGATGAGATAGTTACCACCCACTAGTCTAGTAATAATCTAGCATTTGGAGCATCTACTCTGCTGTCATAGTTTAACCCCAGCCAGCAGCTAAACATCACGCAGCCGCTCGCTCACTTCCCCCTCAGTGGGGTGGGGGAGAGGATCGGAAGAATAAAAGTGAGAGAACTCGTGGGTTAAGATAAAGACAGTTTAAAGGTAAAGCAAAAGCTATGCCCAAGTGAGCTAAATAAGGAATTCAGTCACTACTTCCCATGGTCAGGCAGGTGCTCAGCCATCTCCAGGAGAGCAGGGCTCTCTCATGCATAATCTCCAATACGGGTGTTGCAGCAGGTTCAGGTGCAGAGCTGGACTTCTGCTTGTGATGTGGAGTGCCATATATCTCACCTCAGCTCTCCCTGCTGCCAGCAAGGTGGAGTGAGACAAAGCCAACCTCACTCCAAGCCTGAGGTGTTGTAATAAGAAAAAAAGACTTTCTAAGAAGAATCCTATTCTCCTTCCCCCAAATGCCCATATCTTTTGATCTTGCTTTTGGATTTTAGAAGCTTTTTAGCAAAAACTGGCTAACAGGAAAAAGGGGTTTTGGCAGATGTGAAGAGAAGGATCAGAAGAAACTTGTGTCATGCTTGACATACAGAAAGCGGAGGCTTCAAAGATTTGTTCATGGGTAGGTATCCTTTATACTGAAATAATTAGTGGTGTGTGTATCACTGCTCTGACCTGTGCCTCTCAGCAGCCCCTCTGAGCTCCTTGTTAAACTTCATGTCAACTGGTGCATGTCAGCCCTGGCACAGTGAAGCTGTTGACACCTGCACTTATTCTACTAACACTCTTAAATTTATTCCATGCTCATCTGCTATTCCATTAACCTTGATTAGAAATTCTTCCCTTGACTTTGAAGGGGACACGACCAGGTCTTTTGCTTCAAAACTAAAGTATGAGGGTACCTGAAAATACTGGTTTTGAATGATGCTATGCTGAGATGAAGAGAGATCAGTGCCTATATTCAGCTCCAGGTTCTACTCATGTGTTTTCTGCAAATCCTTGCCCCATCCATTGCAAATCTTTATCCTTATTTTGAGCCTTCAGTCTGCTCTCTGACCTTGCTCCTCATTTTTCCTTAGTATGACAGTTTTACAGGTGCTCAGGGAATACAGGAAATATATGAAGCCCATGACCTCTCTCTACAGAGCAATGCATTCATTATTGATTATACAACATGCATTCTATTCATCTAAGGGCATTTGCAGGTTTTTTAAATTTAATTGATATGCAACAGTAATGAATTAATTGGTGATTGAGATTTTGCTATAGGTTTTCCTTCTAAAAGCACTGATTTCAAGAGCCAAACAATTAGAAGATAACATTACTGTGTAGTTATTTCTCTTGTCTTGCTGCATGCTGTTTCTGAGACACAACAGGGAGAACAGTAGCAATGTGTGAACATTTCTCAATCCCGTTTTGAAGAGGTGAAAGGGAAGGGAGAAGGTGTTAAATTTTAATTTGGATTATGTATAACTTTAACTTTTACCGAGGCTGCCTCTGATAAAAGATGCAAAAAGCTGCAAAAAGATGCTTCTAAAATAAGACCAGCATAACATTATTAGCTAAAGACTTCTTTTTTCCCCCCACAGCGTGAGAAAAAATCACTGTCTCGCATGCCAAGGACTAGGAAGCGTGCAACAGTTGGAGAGTTTGGTTCCTATAGTGACTGTTAGAGCAACTGTTAGCATCCAGAATGTCTTTTCATCTAATGATTGAAATAGTTCAGAAAAATCTCCTTTCAGAGACAGTTGCTGGATGAGTGTTTATTGTCATTCCTACATCTATACTAAGGTGATACAGATCAGAAATGGAGTCTGTGGCAAAGCAAGTTTTGCTGGGATCTGGATGTAAAGGTTACCTGGCCTCCAAATCCTGCCGTTTGCTTATACTGTTTTAAATGCTGCAGAGAGATGTTTCTGGGAAAAAAATAACCAAACCTGGAACACTACTTTTCAAGCCAGCTGAATAATACACTAGCCACAGGTAAATAACAATCTCCTAAACCAGGCAGGCCATTTACAAGTAGGACTGTTTTAACTGTCTCCAGGGACTGCTTCCCCCTCCATCACCTTTGGGATGTTATGATAATATGAATTAAAGATTTTTTCCCAGTAAAAAGAAATGTATGTTGGAACTTTTCAGGGTGCTGCTCTTATTCATTTTGATGAGAGAAGTGCTGGCATTCCCAAAGCTCTGATACAGAGCACAGGCATGAAATTCAGTTCGGGATTCCTTGGAACAATTTAGGGAGTATGGTGAGAGAAGGCAGGTCCAATCTATCTCAGTTAAGAACAAACCATGTATCAAGAAAGAAGAGTGGAGAGATTTGAATAAGGATCCCTGACAATCAAAAGCTGGGGATATCTTCAGAGATTCCATAGACATAAAACCTGACTTTTGACTTCACAACTTAAAGTAGCAGATGCTACAATTTGCTAGAGTCTCAAGAGGTGCCTTTTTGAAGTTTGGTTCAATATTTTCCTGTGGTTTATGGTCTTCATAATTAAAGTGCTTCTCCTGTGGCCAGAGATCACATCATTCCCTACAGAGCCAGGCTTTTTAGGACATGCCTGATGGGTCTAGGTCTCGTAACTCCCTAGTGCTGCTCTCACAGGCGACCTTCTGCATACCCGTAAGCAGATCCATGGTAGCTCTAAACTGTTATTACTTCCTTGGAGGCAGTGAGTGTCAAGACGGGAAAATCTGCTGCAGGAGAAGAGGCTTCCGGCTTCCATAGCCGAGCTCCAGGTGATAAGAAAGAAAAATGTACTGATACTTTGAAAGTGCTGTGTCAGATATTAAGCCAGCACAATTAGTCCACAATGGTTTACGAGATTCTGTCTTCTTGAAGAAACCCAAATCCTATGACTTTTGTAAAGAAAATAATTACATTTATTATTTTGCATGTTTATATTATCTTGCATTTCACGGCCTTTTGAAATCAGGGGCACACACAATCACAACAGTTATGCTAGTCATCTTCCTCCAGTTTTAAACACTCCAGGATTAGGATTACTCATCTTTCACAATGCCCCTCCTCCTCCAAGCCCATGTGAACTGTGGAAGCAATGGCACTGTGTAAATGTGCATTAGCACCAGGAATAAAAAGAGAGGCTGGATGATGCTTTGATGTGCTCATAATATCATTATCAGCTAATTCATGAGCAAAGAGTCATTTATGGAATAAAATTGATGCCATGCAGCTGGTCCCTTTACAAGTGCCTAACTTGTGAGACGAACTCACCACTGGCGAGGTGGGTGCCCCAGTGAAGGCAAGATTGTGGTGGAATGGCTTAAAGAAAAGAGAGAGATTAAGTGTCACAATATTTATTTTTATTGTTATGCAAATGGGAGATGTGATTTTCCAGATTCTCACTGCAAAAACTGGGAATATCACAAATACATTCGATAGGAAAGAGCCTATGGAAAATTGTGTGTGGAGGAATACACATTCAAGCAAAGAGGTTGCCTGTTATTCCAGGAGAGATCAAAAAGGTGCCTTACATAAAAGCTTTCTGTCTTTTAACCTGACAGTTAAAAGGGCAGGTATTTCTGATTCTGGCCAAGGAAGATGGAATGTGTCTCTTGAAGTTGAAATGTTGTCTTCTTAGTCTTCCAACTAAGAAGAAATGTGTCAAGCACATCTAGCCCCAGATTTCTCAAAAGCAATTTTCAATCACTTCTGAATGCTGACCTCAGATAGAATAAAGGAGCCTGAATTTTAGCTAAGAGTGGTTGGTACTTAGCAGAAAAGTTATATCATGCATCTAAAGATTTAGTTTGGGAGAGTCTTTTTTTTTTTTTAATTCTACTTTTTTTTTTCTTTCAGTGTAAATTATGTTCTGGATTTTTTTCCACATAAGTGGGAAAGCTCATATGCTGTCAGCACAATTCTCCAAAATTCATCTTCTGTACCACTCACTGTGGTTTTAATTTAAAACCTGACACATTAGGGGATGAGGCCAACCGTAGCACGAGTATCCTATTCAGCATTCATTTCTAATGCCAGAAATGGTACTGGGTACACAGCCTATCAAGATACTGTTTCCATTAAAATTATAAAACGTAGAGCAAATTTCTTTGTGCAGCCTCCTTTGCGATGGGTGTAGGCTGGCAGTTATCCTCACCGAGGGACGGAGCTGCACGTCCCTGCAGCTCTGGCCTTGCAGAAGTTCATTCTTGGATCTCAAGAAAAGCTTTTCCTCCTCACCACTGCAGTCTTTTCCTCAAGTTCCTATTTTATTGACACTGCAACTGTGTAACAAGTAGAAATCTCTGGTATTAACTGGTACTTAATTCCTCGCTCCTACCCCCACCTGCAACCCTAAAGGATTTGGTTCTCTTGTTATGTCTTCTTACCTACTTGTGCAGCCTCAAACCCAAAGATTCACCCAAAGGCAGCAGTAATTCCAGGTATTTTCAGGTTCAACGTGTGTTAGCATAGTAATGACCCAGATGTTAATTTGAAGTTAGGTTAGTGAAGGAAAATGTTGAAAAAGAATAATCTGTATTTTGCTATGATAAGAAGAATTTTAATTAAAAATAAATGCCTAAGTCTTTACTTACAGAACATGTATGGCTATTGAAAATTTCCTCTGTAATTAGAGTTTTACAGGCTTTGGCACACATTTATTTTATGCAAGTACTTTTCCTTTTGACATTTATTTTCCACTGTCTTCCTTGCTTTCCATGTCTTGTGATTCTGCCAGGCAGCTCTCCTCTCTGTGACCCACATTCAAAAAGCAGCAAGACCTGCAGAAACTGCCCTGATAACTAAGCTAGTTGTTTACTGTCCATTACATGCTTACCTAAACCACCAGTAGAGTGCCAAGCTGTTGTTTATAAAAGGAGATTTAAACAACAGTTTGATTATTCAAGATCAATTCAGATCCTGTACATCTTAAGTCATTTAACTTCTCATGTTGCTTTCCCACGATTGCTGATCTGTCTCAACTGACAAGTGACAATTTGGGTCCATACATTCTGCCTCTTCAAACCCTCAGTTACAGTATGATTTCAACTCTGGGCTGTCCTGCAGCTTCATTTGAACAATCTTCATTTCCCACTCCATTTTGCCGCTGCAGAGAGTATTAATGTGGTATGCTTGTGATGGGCATGTCTTTCGTCTGCCATGTCCAGTGTGTGAGTTGTGTCTCCGTGTACTGCTGTTTGTAGAGCTCTGTGAGGTGAAAGTTGCTGTGTTGCTCCAAAGTAGGTGATAGCTGTATTGTAATTATCACTGCAATGGAGATGGCTTCAATACACCCAACAGTTTCTGCTCTCTCAACTCTCTTGTAGAATTGGCTCCTATGGACCAGTGTCTTCTAATTTTATTGCTTTACAGGAATGAAGAGTGCACAGAAAAGCAGAAATGCGTGATGAGGAAACCATGTGTCAAAAGAGATGTAGATTTCTTCTTTTTCTGACTAACACTTTGAGTGAACAGGGACCACCACCTGGCAAAAGTGGTAATGTAGCAGTAGCGGTAATCCTTACCTTCTCCCTTCCCCTCAGAGATTTTACATTCAAAAATCACCACTGATTTAAGAGCATGCTTCTATGAATGACTGATCATCCCTGCTATTAAAAACTGAAACTGAAGTGAGATCTCATTTTAAAATACCAACAAATAAACAATAACCCAACAAATACATAGGGAAATCAAGCAGGTAAACTGTAAGTGATTCTGTGTTTTTAAACATTGTCTATTTCAGACTAAAGCATCAGAAACACACAGAGAAATTTGCTTTGGAACACATGTTAGTGGAGAAATTTTCTCTTAAGAGATTTACAATAGATGTTATGTGATGGATAGGGAGTATGGAGAAATTAGCCTGACTTCTTGCTGATAATTACTTTCTTAAATAAGGCTGATGGAGAGCAACACACACATTAGTAAACCTGTCACTAAAAAAGCCAGTTCTGTCTGTTGTCCCAGGCTGTTCAATGGGGCAAAGCCAGCTCAGGTTATCTGACTGGAGACGAAGAGAGAGGCTGTATGATGCAGTACAGCCCATACATCTTCATGCTCCCCATCCACCACCATGAAAATGCATTTTTGGGCTTGGTGGTGGTGGATCTCCTATCATTATATCAGATAACGGGACAAAAAGGCATGACAGAGTGCCCTCCTGAATAGCCCAAATGCAATCAAATACATTCTGTGCTGCTGACATGCGTTATCTTGGTTATCCTTTGGTGAAGAAAATGCATGAGTAATCAAAGTTAAGACCACCTCATTCCATGATTTGTTTGTTATTTAAGTGGTGGGGTCCTTCTGGATTTAGATGCCAAACTGTCCAGAAAGAAAAACTCTGAAGATGTGAAAAATGACTTCAAAGGATTTGGGAGCCCTGTGCACACTGGGAGTTTGTTTTGATCTTTCACCAGCTTAACAGCATTATAACAGACTGCCTGCAATCTTTTGGATAAAATCATTCCTTGGTTGCTATGATGTGTTTTCTTTGTTTCCTGCTTTTGCTTGGTTGGGGTTTTTTTAAATTATGATTTTAAAAGATGCTTATGTGAGAATTAAATAAGCATATCCTTTTATGTAGGTCACGATTTCTTAGTAATGATTGTTACTGCTGCAGTCAGAATGTTAAATCTAATTCCTAATGCTGCAGGAAAATGTGTTGTGCAGGTCTGGGACCAGGCAGATGTCATAAATACAAAGTCTCAGGAAACGTAGCTGGACTTACAAGGCATACGAGACAATCTTCTTTTGGCAGCTACGAGACCTTCTGTCTTATGTTTTGTTCCAGTCTGAAAAATAAATGAAAAGCATTACAAACAGAACAACTTCCTATAGAGGAACACAGGCACAGGCTCAGAGTCTGGAGTTCCAGGGTTTTGCTTTGCATTGCTTTTATTTTTTTCCTCAGCCAGAAGAGAATTAGGGGCTGTGGTATCTAAGCAAGCCGACTTTGCTATCCTTGAGTGACTGGTGCTGAGCCACTCTGTATTTGGAAGATTTTGGGTTGCTTAATTGTCAAGGGAGGACAGAGTTTTATTGCAGCTTCTCTCTAGTTTTGACTGCGAGCTGTAACTTCAGGAACGAGATCAAAAGCCTGAAGCTGGTCTGGAGCCAGTTTATTGCTGTTGGATGCTACATCAAGATAGGAGTGAGCAATGGATAGGAGGAGGACGCAGAGAGCGGTGCAATGGCAAGCCAAGGCACACCACCCACATTCAGGGCCTGCACCAGTGACCCCAGCTTGGGCGCAGCCAGGGTGCAGGTCCCCCAGCTGCAGCACCCAACTATGCTGCATGCCCACGTTGCTGCAGCCCCCAAACAAGGGTGAAAGACTTCAAAAGGGGCTTGGAAACTTGGAGCGGCTCTGACCTGGAGGGAATTCCTAGGGGGTAAGTGGATGCCTCACGCTCTCTGGCTGTACGAGGGCCGCTTGTACCAGTAGCAGACACAGCCTCCGACTGCCGCAGCGCTGGAAGTGTCTGGCAATCTTCATCCCCGTTATCTCCCTTGATGATTTTATTACCTAGAGGACCGGCCCCATCGCCAGCAGAGGCCCAACAACCGCTGCCTATCCCGAAGAGCCCGGGGAGGGCTGAGGCGAAGAGGCCCGCAGCGCACCTGAGGCAGCGGCGGCCCCGCCTCCCCCCTCTGTGTCTTTAAGGCCCTCCTCCTCTTCCTCACCCTGCTCCTCCCCGCTGGCCCTCACTACATCCATCCAGCCATCCCTGCCTCGCCGCTGCTCTCTGTCGCCGGGCTCTGCCTCGCCCGCCTGCCTTTCCCCCCCGCCTTCCCCATCCCCGCCGCCAGCCATGGCCGACATGAAGACCGGCATCTTCGCCAAAAACGTCCAGAAACGCCTCAACCGCGCCCAGGAGAAGGTGCGCTGCGGGGCATCGCGGAGAGCGGCTGTGGGGCCGGGGAGGGGCGGCCTCGCCCCGGTGGGCAGGAGGGGGAAGGCGGTGGCGATGCCTGCGGTTCGTGAGGGGAGGGCGATCCCGCTTTCCACTCAGCGCTTCCCCTCTGCCCTCTCGGGGTCTGCGGAGCCGCCGGCGGGGTCGGCTGAGGCGGGAGGTGGGGGTGTTGTTATGTAACTGCCCCACATAACGGTACCCGCCGCCCCTCGGCCGTGCCGGTGTCCGTCCCTTCCTCACCTCCGGGCGGCCTGAGGGTCGCTGCCCTCGAGGGATGCGGTGGTGCCGGTGCTCGCTTGCCGCAGGCCCGCAAGGGCCGCCGCTTCCTCGCCCGTGGGGATAGGCCGGGATCGCACCGCCGTGGGGCCACCGAGTTGCGGTGCCGGCCCGCGGCGGGCAAGCGGGGTTCGCCTCGCCTCACCGCCCGCTCTCCTAAGAGGATTGCATTTCCTTTAATATCCACGCCGGCTCATCCCCGGCTGGAGCGCTCCTCTCCGAGCGGTGTGACAGGAACCCCCTTCGTGTGGCAGGAGCCCGCGGCTTCGTTGGCAGCGCTCCGGTTTTGGGGGGCTGGTCAGGGTTGTGCAGTTAATAGCGATGGTTGCTTGGAAAGCTCGGCGCCGATTCTGGCGTTTCTGTTGCCTGGAAATGAACAACCGTCAGAGTCGGGGAGAATTTGCATGAGTTCCTGGTCGGAAATGCTGGCTGCTGTTTATTTTGCTCCTTTTCAGTAATAAAAGCGGATCGGTATAAATGTTCCACACAGTAACTCCTGTTTAGCTGTTTGCTGTTGCAGAACAGGACCAGATACAGACATTAAACCATGCAGAAAAGCTTTTGTGGATGACTATATATAGCATCCCTATCAGCTATTAGGACGGTTGGTTATAAAGCTGTTCTCAGCATGAATTTGGGAGGCACAGTTGTCAGCAAACATTGCAAGACATCTCTGTTGAGGGCACATAAAACCTTTATATCCCTCTAGCATGTATCCTGTGCTGCTCCATGCCCTATGTAATAGGGCTCTGGAGAATTAATAGAGATTATTTTATGACCAGTATTTCTCAGACTTCACTGCCTGTAAATCCCTACTTCCTTTTGGCCACAAATTGAGCTCTGTGGAGCTCAAAGGGAATAAGAAGTGGAGCAATTAATATGTAGAAAAGTCTCATATGTAATCATGTCATTATTTAAGAATCTAATGGTTGAGGCTGTCATTCATAGGCAAGTGATGGATCTTTCCCTTTCAAATACTCCTGTCTAGCTCCCAAGGTCATAAAGTACAAGACTCTTCAGTACCAAAGTCATGATAGTGTTCATCAGGCCATTCCTGAAGGCTCCAACTGTTACCGAGTAAAACACCTAATATTCTCTTTAGTAGTTTGAAGGGATCAGATGACTATGGTGTGAGTTGAGGTGGGTCTGTAGCTGGAATAGAAGCCTAACAATCCTGTCTTTGTCAGTGTTGTTACACCAGTGCTTTACCAGATGGTTAATTATAAGTCTTTACAATCCCGTGTACTCTTCTCAGGTGTGTCTGTTCTTGTTTACTGAAATGTGTGAGCATACCAGAGGGCGCTCCTTAATCCAAGTCCTTGAGGTGCTGGTGTCCTGGCAAAGGCTACTTGTGCATCAGCCCTAGGGTAGACACCTCAAGCCCAGCGGGTGCCTTGGGTGCAACCTGGCGATGCTGCTGTGTGCCAGATGGGCTGCTTTATATCAGCCATGCTAACAAGGGGGAGTTTGTCTATTTTGATCTGCATGTATTGCAGTCAAGTGTCTGGTGATTTTGGCCTCACTGTGGTGTCTGTGGCGGCTATTTCTTATAGAAGTGGTCTAAATGTTTCATATTTACAAACAATGAAAGCTGTTAGCAGGTCACACAGTACCATGTAACTCTGTATCCTTGCTTCCCTTTTCATGGCATGCATATGCAGTGATTGTGTGAGATCATCAGTTCTCTTGTGCCTACAGTTCTGGTTAGCTTTGAGTTCCATTATGGTTATTAAACAAGAGATCCTGCTTTATTTTTGCTTAAACTTAACCTTAAAAAAACCGCAAACAAACAAAAACATAAAACCAAAAAACAAACCCCGAAGGTCCCCAAGTGGGAGTGATAGGAAATGACTGATTTTTGTTTGTTTGCTCTGGGGGCTTGATGCCAAGAAGTTAATTGTATTTAGGAGTTAAAAGTCTATGATTTACCTGACTTCTGATGGTCCGAATAGGATGGCATTGTGACAGATGTGTAATACCAGACTGACTTAAAGAGTGTTTGAATGCGTTAAGTTGTTTCATCTTGTTGCTGTTATTGGGCACCTTCAGTTTAATCTGTTGTTATAGTCAGTTGTGTTTCTAAAGAATTTATACATGTTTTCCAATTATTCTTTATTGATGGAACATAAGTATTAAAGACATAAATACATACGTAAACCATAAGCCTTCATTTATGGAAACTTCTTCTAATGATGCTATCATTATCTGCAATTCTTTGCAGTCTAGAAGAAACAGTTGTAGGTTGTAGGTAGTGAATGTGCCCATATACACGTATGTCTGATCCCTATGTTACAAAAGCTAAATGACTGACATAAAACCATCTCATATTGGGTAAATTAAACTGTCTGAAGTGGTAATGAGGGGAGGAAGGCAGTTGTCCAAAATGGGCTGGACCGAGCTAGTACTCAAAATGTGAATTTGAACATCTAGAAATAGTAAATGATCACTTCATTTTTCACGTCATGCATAAAATAGTAACACGTGTGCCCTGGCACCTGATTTTGAATCAATAAGTGTCCCATTTACTGAATTACACCAGTTTTCACTGCATTTCTTCACTCACTTCCCCCCCCCCAAGTTCAGGATGTGCTGAGCTGGCAGCGTCTGTTGAAAGCTGCCAACAGTCAGCAGGAGGATCTGGATTAATGTTTTAAAAGTATTGGTGATATTTAGGAGCCTAGAAGTCAGATATAAATGAAACACTGATGTGTTTAAAGGTCTGTTTATACTGAAACCTGAATAGATGTACTGGTAGCCAAGGCTGGCTGAGTCAGTTCTGAGGACAAGACTACTTGGAAGAAAAGGCTTGTAAAATGGACTAACATCGGCTAGCTTGCAAACAGCAGAGACCTCCCAGGATTTGTTGTAGATTGTTAAAAGGGGTCCTGCTGTAACATCTGCTATCTCCTTTAGTACTCTGGAATGAATCCCCTCTGGTGCTGTGGACTTCATGAATACTCAACAGGTACAACTGGTCCCTTACAATTTCAGTGTCCACAAATGGAAAGGTACTGTTCCTGCAGGTGTGGTCCTCCATTTCAGAGGATTGAGCTGCCAAAGGTAGTGCCATGCACATTTACTATAGCGCAGAGAGTGAATGGCTATTATGAGTGGTCTCTGGTCAACAGGGTTGATTTCTGCCATGGCCTGAGAGAAGAGTGGATGAACCCAGAAGACTTTCAAACACTACACTTCATGCTTGCTGCTTGAAAATCTGTGCAGATGGTCAAATTATCTCAAAGTGATCCGCAGTTCTTGTCCCCATTGGAAGGTGTGTAACTCCTTCCCACAACGTGCCAGCTGAGGCATTGGCTCTGCTGCATGGTTGTGGATATTCCAGTGCCTTCTGCTAGTGCAAGGCTGGGAAGAAATGTCATCAGAGGTTTCCTTATCATTTTGTGGTAGGGAAGGGAGGAAGTAGGAAGATGACCAGAATAGAGTAGAATAGCATAGCACAGCATACCTCAGCTGGAAGGGGCCCTACAGTGATCATCAGTCCAACTGCCTGGCCACTTCAGAGCTGACCAAAAGTTCAAGCATGGTATTAAGGACATTGTCTAAATGCCACTTCACCACTGATGGGTGTGGGGCGCCGATCCCCTCTCCAGGAAGCCTTTGCCAGGGTTTGACCACCCTTGCATCATAAACAGGGTTGTTGCTGTCACAGCACTTCCAAAATTCAGGTTCAGGAAGACTTGTTTGTGGGAGTTTTTTGTGTGGCTCTTGAAAATCCACCTAATGCATTTTTTGATGTTGAGCTTCTTGTCATTAGTATATCTGGTTTCATCAAAAATTAAATATTCCAGTTTGAGAACTTTGGAGGCTTAACTAGTGTTTAAAGAATTGTAAAGGAGGAGGTTCCATAAAGGATACACATGCAGGAGATGGATGCAAGAATATATTTGTGATAGGCATGTTATGTGTATTGTACCTGTGCTGACTTGCCTGCAGTGTGATGATATAGTTCTGGCAATCTTTGGGCTCATAAAAACAAATTGCTGTCTAATGATTTAAGACATTGGCCCCACAGATGTTATAAAATCTGGTAAACTGGAGTCATTACAGTATTATGACAGACTACAACATCTAGGGCCTTGCTGGCAACAAGCACATGCAATGATGAGGCAACTTCATCTCTGAAGATCTAATTGTTAATTCTGGGTTTAAAAACCCAGAATAGAAGCCAATAATTTCTCATATGATGATATGGTCTCAACTATACAGCTCAAATTCTTCTAGCTTCAGGCTGCAGTATAATAAAAAAATGAATTTCCCTTTTTTAGTTTCTTTTATTTTTCATAGAAATTGTAGAAGAGGGGGAGCACAAGTGGTCATTTGGCCCATTCTAAAACAAAGCAGAACCAGCTGTACTTAAAATTATTCCTTAGGAGTGATTTTCTTGGCAGCTCTTTTAAGTATGTAATGGTGGAGATTTTGCAGCTTTCCTGAAATTATCTATGCCACTCATTCAGAAAGACCTCACTGAACAGAAAGGTCTTTTTTTGCAATTCAAGCCCTTTCTTCCCCATTCTAGCTTTCCTTGTTGTAGAGGAGTGTGTCCTTTCTTTTTTTTCTCAAAATTTACAAGTGATATTCCTCTCTTGTCAGCATTCCATATGATCTCACTGGAGTTATCATATAACCTTCCCAATCAGGCCAAATAGTAGCTATTATTAACATAGTGATTGCTTTCAACTCTTAGTTTCTAATGTGCAGATTAAAAGGTAGAGTTAGATTCTGGTTGCCAAGCACAGAAAAAAAGGAGAGAGAAAACCCCTGTTAGGCTCTTGAGTCATATGAGGGAAGGTAATGTTTCTTGTGTTCAGTTTTCTCCCCATATGCAGTGTTAGCCATGAGTTACCATTTAATACATACTTCCTTGCTGCCACTGAGCTTCCATCAAATCAAGAAAGTACTGTTTCTTCTGTTTTATGGGCAACATATCTTCTTGTTTGCTGACTAAAGCATTATTAATATCAAGGCGAGCTCTTCTTCTGTTCTTGCTTGGCAGTTTCACCTTTTCACTTTGATTCTTCCTCTTTCAAATGTTCTCTTTACACTTCACTTAGACCCTCTCTTTTATTTTGTTTTTAAAAATCTGCTGCTAATTTGTTGGGCTCGGGTCTGGACTCTTCACTACATCATGCTCTCTAGTAAATACTTTCTCTTGCGTGGTTGTATTGTCTAAGACCCAATGTTTCTGACCCAAGGTCTTGCAGGCCTTCAGTGAGGCTGTCATCAGTGGCCCCCATCCCCTCATCAGTGGCCCCCATCCCCTCCTCAGTGCACTGCCACCTTCCTGTTGTGGCATGATTAAGCGTGTGACTTACAGGCACATAGTGGAGAGATGCTGGGGTGGTGATAACCTGTGTACCTGGAAAATACAGGAATTCTTGGTCCAGACTGATCACTACCGCCTGCCTCCTAGAGCAGGATGTGCTGCCAGGGGAATCCACTTTGCTTTTTGCCTCAGTAGCCTAAGTTTTCTACACTGGCTGGGAGAAACTGTGAAGGAAGCCGCTCAGCACCTTGTCATAGCAGGATATCACAGTGGGGATAAACGGTAGAGAAAAGCAGGCAAACATGGGGAGGAGAGGAGGGCATGGAGGAGAGAGCAGCATGGCTGGCCAGGTCATGGAGAGCCCTTTCACTGGCTTGACAGCTAACAAAAGCAAGAATGGGATGACAGACTACTGAGCTTGGGAGAAAATGAAATTAAAGAGGGGAAGATGCCTTTTAACACTCCTGCAGTTGCCTACATGAAGAGGGCCACAGCTCCCTCAACTTGCTGGGATATGGCAGGGGGATTTCTTCACCTGCCCAAAATATGCACGGGGGATTCATCCCCACCAAGTTCTCTGATCAGGCAGCACTCACTGCCTGTTATGCCAGTCCTCCTGCTCACCTCAGGGACTGCAGAGCGTGGGGAGAAGGGGTAGCAGATGGCTCTGCCACTTCAACATGCAGAGCATTTTCCCTAGGGAACTGCTGTTTGGTATAGTTCATTGAGCTCTGCTGCAAACTCAGCTGTTTGGAGCCTCCAATCCAAAGTGTCTCAAGTGCTGGGTTGCTCTTCCCTAAATATTCTTCAGCATCAGTGCTGTGCATCGTTGAGTCTTTGCTGTTCTCAAGTACAAGACAGTTGGTTCCTGACCTAATGAGTAGCTAAGCTAGTTAATCAATAGTTGCTGAAATCATAAACTGATGGCCAACTTGGAAAAGCAATTGTGTCACTTTGTCATGTTGACTCTCTGCTGATTGGAGTTTATATATCTATTTAAGAGGATAAGGTAAAATATAGGCCTATGGTAAAGACACATATAGCACAAATAGACACTTCAGAAATGTATTATGAGAAAGCTAAAGCTACCCTTCTTTCTTTGCTCTCATTATCTGTAGAGCAAGTGCAGAGCACAGACAGGTGTGGACAAGAACCGAAGTGGTAAAATTCTGTTTAGGTATTCCTAGGAAGGTTGATGGGGCAATGGGAGAGGAGTTCAGGAGCCTTTCTATGGGTGGGGGCACAGAGAAAGGAGGGGCTGGACCACACTTCGAGACTGGTCTGACTCATATTGGTCTGCTACTACTCGGTTTTCTGTTGTGCCTTCTTTTCCCCCCCCCCCCCCCCCCCCCCCGGGACTCCTGCTTACTCCTAGGTAACATCCTCTGCTTTGTTCTCATCTCTGTAGTAGATTAATTTCTTTTCAGCTTGGAGTCGCTTTCACTCTGCCTTTTTGTAACCACGAGATTGCTAGATCTGTGCTTTGTAGTGATACAGAGGCCAGTGCTACAGTCTGTGAACTGCAATCAATCTTCTTTATCCGTGATACAAAAGAGGAGCAGAAGGCCTGCCAAAGTCTTGGGCCATTACTAAAAAAAAAACATTTCTAGTCAAGATTAGCAAACAAACCTCTATTATTTTTTCCAGAAAGACTTCACAAAATGCCATCTTTCCAGTGTGTACACACGTGCCTAAACATGCTTGCAGGGAACTGTCAATCTTGCTCTTCCCAGGCTTCAGTCTGAAAAACACTGTAAGAATAGATTGATGTTTTTTTTTCAACAAAACAGGGGTTTGAGAAAATAAAAGTTGCCTAAAGAACACAGAGGACTGGTGTGCATTTTCTTGTGTCCTTGCAGAATTATAAGAGGTTAGTGATGTGTAGTTGGGGTAGGTGACAGCCTATAGTGCCAGGGGAATGAAATTGTTTCTACTGATGATTCATGCTTTACGTCTCAGCAAAGCCTAATTAAGTGACCCACATGCACAAGGGTTAATACACTTAAAGTAGAAGCAGATGAAACACTGTGTACACAGAAACAGCCTGATAAGAGTAAAGATGATCCATTTTCCATGGAGAATAATCGGTCTTGGAGATCTAAGAAATGACATTGATTTTTCACATGAAATGCATGTATTAGGTTGAGATTCAGGAAGTTGTTTCAAGACTTATTTGTGTGCCGGGTGTGTAGGAGAGTAAATAAAAATGTGATACTGTCATTAAACCTGTGCAGATCTGTGTATGGATGCTGTTGCTTATATTTAAACTAGGCTTCCAGTTGTTCTGCTTGGCATTATTGCCTAAATCCCTCTTGGTTTATGTGGGTGTTATTTTTTCACACTGGTGTAGCCACTCTGTGCAGTTTGGATGAACTTTAAAAATATGTAAGGCATGCTGCTGCAATGGGTCTGCTGTGAGCATGAAATCATGTCTTCAAAATAAAATTGTCAGTAATATTAAGTATAGGACAAGTTTTAGTCCTGTAAAAATCATGAGGAATGGTTAATGAGGCTGATCAGAGAGGAAAGAAGTTAATTGATTGCCTCCTGGTTTTCACATCTGTACTAACCACATTCCTATCACAGGGGGAACAGAAGAGCTAGGATCAAAAGCAGGAAAAAGGAAAGGAAAACTCATGGGTCTACTCAGGCCTGCAAAGAGGCAGGAGTGCAGCTTGGTCCAGAGGCAGGTTGGTCTGGTGCAGGCTTAGGGCAGATGTCCCCATGGCCGACCTTGCTAACTGAAGGAACACCATGCAGGCAGGGGCTGGCTGGCTGCAGCAACCACAGCCTGGTCACTGCGGGACCATGTTCAGGAAGCAGGAAAGGAGCAAATTCAGTGTGTGTGAAGCGGCAAGTGGAAAACAGCCACAACAGAATGAGGTTGATATGTCAAAGTGAGAAGATGGCTGGCTGAGCTCCAAAAACAGCTGGATGTTTGGAGACAAGATAGGAATTTGAAATACGGAATTTGGATTTCAAGACATCTGGAAGTATAACAGTGCAGGGAAATGCCTTTGATTTTAAAAACCAGTACAGTTCTCCCTCTATATTCTCAAACGATTTCTGGATTAATTAGTGAAGAAGTTAATATTCCTTATGATGTGACAGTCTTGCAGGCAGTTAGTATTAGGACAGTTGTATCTTAACATATGTTCACCTTCCCTCTTCCTTCTTTGTCCTTCTGTCTCATGTCACCCTTTCCTTGCTGCTTTTGCTTTCCCTTCCTCTCTTCTCATATGCCCAAGAAAACAAGTTGTTGCAGACTTCACCACCAAAGCCATTTAGAAAATTGACTTCTGTTGCACCATGGGGTTACTTGGTAGATGAGCACAGCTGCACACTTTGGAGATGATTGCGTGCTTAGAAATCAGTACTGAGCCTCCAAATGTTAAAGGCTTTCAAAGAGTCCTGAATGTTCATTTGGTTTATTTGCCTCCTGATGTGTGTGAGAGGAGGGACATTGTTCTGGAAGAGGGCTATTCCTTCAGGTTTTGCAGGGCTGATCAAGGTCCTCCTCATGCAGTGGGAGGCTGGGAATAGAGTGACAGCACCCCCCCTGGGCAGTGCAGAGTACCTAGGAAACATGGAAAGACAGGGAAGGTGAAATGGAGAGTAAAACTGCCTAGTAGTTGAGACAGCACTGCATGGAGTATGAAGCTGAAGGAGTCTGCAGTGGGATACCTTCATGGGCTTTGTTTATATTGGGAGCTCCAGCTGAGTCCACAGGAACTTCACTCAACTGGTAGCCTTAGACTTTGTCCCAGCAGGGCTGTCACTCCCGATCCAGGGAAGTCAAAGGTGCTATGTGTACCCAGACACTTTTGAACTTACTTCTGCCTTCTGTTCGCATACTAAAAAACCCTACCTCCTATGAAATTTCTATTTCCAGGGTCTGAAAAGCATGTTTCAGAGAAGGCAAAACTCTTATCACCATCCTGGCATTGTGTTTTCTTGTAGTGCCAATCCAAGAACATAGTTGTTGCAAGCACATTGCTAGCATCTTTTGTGCAAAGTTTTGTATTGGGGTAAAAATAAATGGTAATTCATCTGGGTTGATGTGAAAGCCGAGCTCAGAAGCAAATTGGGAAGAATTTGTCAACCCTTAGCTGATAAACACATGTGCCATCTGAATAGCATCTTAAATCTTTAATGAGTTGCATCTCCGAGAGTCATGAAGTAGCACTGTGTCAGGACAGGGAGGAACAAGCTCTGTCCAATACAGTTCAAATATGGACTGACAGATATTTTGAATCAAGAACATGTGTTTGCAGACTGTAGATGAATGCAAGTTGGGGTATGGTGTGTTTTGCTCAATGTTTCAAGCTGGATTTTGCTGTTGAGTTCTGTTTTCTATAGTGAGAGCTGTTTTTACAGGCAGTCTTTATGTGGAAAATAATTAAAACCTGGTCCCCATTAAAAAGCATATTTTAGGTGGCCCTGTGCAGTACTGAGGTTGCTGTGTCACTTTTCTGAAGGATCTCTTCTTGTGAGCAATAAATCATAATTTTCGACTGCTAGTATCTAATTTCCAGTTTGACTTAAAGCACTTATGCCAATGTCTGTTTGCTAATGCTCATCAGTAGCCTATCCTACCAAAGGCTTACCATGAAGTACCCTGTTTAATAGTGGTGTTGGATTTGCCCAGTAGTATCTCTTACACGAAGTGTTTGTGGGATTTAAGTAGCAATATAAACCTGGCCATTTTCTTCCCTTCTCTGGCTGAAAGAAGGGTATTTTTCACACTACATTATACAGAAAGAGTCATTCAAGACATGAAAGCAGTCACCAATCAAACATATTTTATTGCACATTAATGCATCTTTGAATATTTGCATGTTTAATGGATATGAAAAGAAACAGGCAGTGAAAAGTCAGTCTCACATACACTTGTTATTCCTCTACTCTTTCTCTGTAGCTCAGGGTATTTTTGCTTCTGCTTCAGGGAAGGTGTTGTCATGCTGTTGACAAAAAAAAAAATCGCCTCTGGCAGGTTGTGATGGGTTTTCTGTCTTTTTTTTTTTGGTAAGACTTCATAAAAGAACTGGAAGTAGCAGGAAAGTGGGGAAAAAGCTCTCTAGAAAGAGGTGCAAACTCATTTCCACTAGAAGACGTGGACATCAACAGGTTATGTCTCCATCTAAACTAGCTTTAGCTATAACAGTAGTGAGCAGATGATTTCCTATCAGGCCAAAATTACCTGCTGTGCTACCAAAAAGTGTTAAGGAGCATATTTCATCCAAGGTTTTTATCTTTGGGACTTTTGAAGGCCTTACTTCCCACTCACACTCCTCTTTTAATTTAGGGTTGTTGATAATTCAATTCCTTATTTATAAATATGCCTTTCTGTGCTGCCAGCACCTGCTGAAGTGTGGTATGGAGGGTTTCTCCCTTGACCTCCTCAGTTTTAAGAGCATATCATTCTCTTACCTTTAACCTTTAACACAAAGACTTCAGGGCCAGACTAGTTTGATGAACAACAACAAAGTTACAAAAGAGACCTGTAGAAGGTGTACACTTGACCCTTATTACATGGTCAAGCTGGGCGTCCATGGAAGTGAATACGAATAATGATTGGGAAAAAACTGAGCACCAGCCTGCCATGGGGTGTTTGTTGCAACGGGAAGCTGGTAAACAAAGAATATTTGGTCAAGATTAAGTTCCCCTGCTTTCTGCATCTACTGTACCGGTCTGTCTGTCCTGAGTGGGATACAAGTAGATTTTCTTTGTGGATTTTGTTCCATCAGAAAATGCAGTTCCTATCTAAAGTTTTAGGAAAACATTATACCTTCTCTACAATATCCTTTTCCATATTATTTAGGAACTAAGATTAAAAAAGTCTTTCACATTTGCAGTCTTAAGAGAATTTTGTCATAACTTTGTCAAAATGGAGAGCAAGCACACACATGTGTTGATATAAATTGAACCCAAACAGATGGTTGGATAACTTTATATAATGTATGATGCTATCAGAATTAAAGAACTCAGCCTTGGAGTACTTATAATTTAGTGAACAGTAGAGAAGCTGTGTCTGATTCCCACAAGATAGTGTTGATACAGAAATCAACTGACATTTTTATGGTAGAGTTTCTGCACAGCACTAACCTGTGAGTTGGGCCTGAAACCAGTCACACAGATCTGATTATCTGTGAAAAGAATTGTTATGTGCTAATAGTGAACAGTGCTTGAAATGTCTCTGACCTATGAAATAGTCAGTGGAGGTCATGTGGAAGGCTAATGTACTTACCTTTCAGAAGACCTGTCTGGGTTCCTCTGTTTCTTGCAGAAGGCAGAGAAGATTTCCTCTAGATAGTCCTTGGTTGATTCTTACCCCACCTTCTCTCTCATTTTCTCTCTTTCTTTCTGCTATTTCTGCACCAAAGGAGATGTAGAATCTCTTTCTACATATCGTATACGAGGGGCTTTCTGACACTTGCGTCTTAGAAGTGAGAGTCATGAAGCTGGCATAAAATGTTTTTATAGCTGTAGTAGGAAAAATGACAAATTGTTGAAGTTTACAATCAATATATAATACTTTCCAGAAAAGTCTCTCTATTGTAGGTTGCACAGAGAAGCTGTGGTCTGCCCCATCCCTAGCATTGTTCAAGGCCAGGATGGATGGGGCTTGGGGCAAACTGGACTTGTGAAAATTGTTCCTGCCTATGGTGGAGGTTGGAACTGGATGGGCTTTAAGGTCCCTTCCAACACAAACCAGTCTGTGATTCATGAGTCTATGATCAAATCTAGTTACTGTGTTATGCAAACCTGAGATACAGTAAAGAGCATAATAATTTTAAAAAAATGGGTCATTTTATAATCCTGGATGTGTGGGTGTCTATTGTTGCTTGGTCCATAAAATTTGCAGTAGCTAATTTTACCAGGAATGTGAGAAAATGCCTATCTTCCCATCTGCCATCTGACTGATGCTTCAGTCTCTGACAAGCAGAGGAGTGACAGAGCTCTTCCTTCCCCACCCCCTTCAAAAGAAAAGGCTGTGGTTGATTTGTATGGGATAAACCGGAGGAACAGTCCTTCACTGACATGGTTTCTGTGATTCATACTCATAGCAAGAGGTATTTTGCTCTATCAGTAATCTTATGCAAATACACTGGACTATACAGATTATTCCTACGTGCATTTAGCAGAAAGAAATGTGCAAAACCTTAGTGTCAACCAGCTTTCCACCTATACTTCATTTATTCCCTTTGCTTTTTTTGCTGTTGTGAGTTGTTCTAATACATAACCTGATCTTGAATTGAACTGTGTGGGAGTTTAGTCAGAATAAAAGAATTCAGATCAGAGCCATGCACTAAGAAGCACTGATTATATCCGTCATAGTATTTAGGATTTATGCCTGTTACAAATGATGATGAACTTGATATCAAATCGTGTAGTAGCTGTCTTTTAAAGATTTGATTCTACTCGTGTTGATTTTATTCACAGCAGGATGAGGCTCTGAGGGTTAACTATAATCCAGTTCGCTGTGCTAGCACAAGATTTAATACTACATGCACTCCCTGTACTGGCTCTGCATGGGACTGGATTTAAGTTGTAGCTGGTTGTGTAGCTTTCTGCAAATCAGACCTGTGCTTTTATAGGTGTAGTAGTGTGTATGCATATATTGTGTCTTCCAGTACCTAAAGGGGGCTTACAAGCAATCTGAAGAGGGACTTTTTCCAAGGGCCTGTAGTGACAGGACAAGGGGGTATGGCTTTAAAATGACAAGGGAGATTTAGATCAGATAGTAGAAAGCAAATCTTCCCTGTGAGGGTGCTGAGGCACTGGCACAGGGTGCCCAGAGAAGCTGTGGCTGCCCCATCCCTGACAGTGTTCAAGGTCAGGTTGGACAGGGCTTGGAGCAACCTGCTCTAGTGGAAGGTGTCCCTGCCCGTGGCAGGGAGTTGGAACAGGATGAACTTTAAGGTTCCTTCCAACCCAAACCAGCCTGTGATTCTGAGGAATTTTTACCTTGGGGATGTCAGAAGCCATGTTGTGAAATCTCAAGCAGTTATAAGCTGAGGTCTCTCCTTTCTCTGAGGGAATTTTTCTGGTTATGCCAGCAGCAAATCTGTCCTGGAACTGTAAAATTCCTGTCTGTTCTTTCCTGGTTGACCTACCAATGGCCTGCATAAATCAATACCTCTAATTTGATGATACTGCAAGGTTTGTGGCTAATTCATTAACTGGTCCAGCAAATTTGAGTAAACCTCCACAGCTACTACATCCAGCTTGGGGGGGAAATGCTGGGCACTAACCTGTGCTGATGTCTTGCAAGGGTGCATGCAGGTCACTTGCTCAAGCCTCTTGCTTGCTCCCTGTGCAGCAAACACCTACACACAGTACAGAGGGATTAATACATCAGTCTGGGACAATCTGTCACTGCTTTTAATCTTGCTAATTTTTCCTTGCCTGTTTGTACCCCTCAGTTGATAGTACTTGGAACGTGCATGCAGTTTGAGTGTTCCCTTTTCTTTTTCATGCACATCAGCACCTTACTTTTATCTGTTTGCTTCACTTGTGGCCGGACCAAAAGAGTGCAATGTGTAGGCTAGACCCTAAGAATTATCAGGCTAAAAGACAGTCCTTCTTCCCCTCATTTGATTTTTTTTTTTTTGCAGAATAAATGCAAATTGTTCATGCTGATTTAATTAAAAAGAAACAACGCTACCCCCCAAAAAACCCAAAATACAACCCCCTTGGTACTTTTACTTGGCTGGTTGTAGTAACTGTACAGTACAGCAGTGGATTGCATGCAACTTTAGCCATCTAAGGAAGGGAGCATTACCTGAAATTGTCATGGGCCGTACAGAGGATTTGTGGCTGATATTGAGATACATCTGTAGTCTCTCACAGAGAATTCTTCTCTGGAAGGTGCTGATCCTAGAAGGGGGTCCAGATCGTTGTCAAGGGTGAACCTGAGGCACCAGAAACATGTATTTCTCGTTTCTTAAATGGATCCTCAGCACAGCCTTACTAAAAGGTGCTTTGCTTTATCACCACATATGAACAATAAACCAAAATACTAAAAGAAAAAAACCCAACAGTTAACCTGTGTTCATATCTGTTTAGTTTAAAGCTAAGCACAAACTGAAGGGTTTGGCTGAACCAGGACTTCATGGCTCACAACATATGTGTCTTTGAGGACCTCCCTGCCTGAGCAAATGTATGCTGAGAGCAGTAGGAGGCCTGTACTTGCCTTTCCACTATTCCCCTTTGTCAGAAAATATGACTTTGTATTTACTAGACCCTGATAGGCTATGTATATATTAAGTTTTTTCATAATCATGCTCTTGAAGCATAATTTGCTCTCAATTCTATTAATTTATTTCCTGAGAAAATGGCTATTCTGAAGCACAGGATATAGACCCCCATACGTACCCTACATGATAAATTTTTACTAATTTTTTTTTTGCAGGCTGCATGCATTTTGCAGGTTTTGGTCTGTGTTTAATATGCAGCTAACTCGATAAATGCTAAAATGCAGAGTAACTGTAAAGCCACTGGTAAAGCTCTGTTCTGCTGCAGGCGAGGGATCTAGAGATCTGCATTACATAGGCTGTACCATCCTTTACTCATAGGATATTTACGAATAAAGATGTCTACATGTCATCTCTGAAACTGTTCCAAGCATGTGAATTGCTGTTCATACATTAAGTGCATGCAATATATATTGTTCCTTTGATCAAAGGATAAAACATCTCATAGCATTTATTTTCTTTATCCTGGGTAGGTTGTATTTATCTTCTGTTTCTCTTTCACCTCCAAAAGTACATGGGGATTGGGAAGGAGTGGACACAAGACCCTTAAGGCTAAGGGCAGCTCAGAAGACAATTTTATTCTATTGAGTAATACCATCAACCCTTCTCTGAAGTTTCATATGAAAAGCTCGGGTTGAGTCCAGTGATAGCCGAACAATATGTCTGATATTGTGTGCTTGCATGCATTTTTCATTAGGGTCCGTTGTTCTTCTTCATGGGCAGAAGAGGCAACAGAGAGCTTAATCTTACACAGCCGAGATGATAAAAAGTTGGTGTCAGCAACCCTGCCCTTAGAGTGGAAGAACACCAGGCAATCTTCAGATCTTGCATATTTTAAAAGGACTTTCATCTTTATCTCTTCTCTAATTTTTCTAGCTCTGAGCTTTATTTTTGTAGTGTTTTGGGATGTGAGAAACTTTAGTGTTGTTTTTAATTGCATTTACAAATCACAGCACAGTGACAAAGTAATTTGAAAATTCTACAAGTGATTCCTTTGGTATAAATTGTGAGGAACACAAGTGCAATTATGGGTGGTAGAAATTTTCCCACTGAAAATCACATATAAGTTGAGACCAAAATGAAGTTTTGACTGAGAAGTGCCCCTTAGTGTATAAGGTATGGAGTACACTTTGTTAATTACTTTCATCCTGTCCTGAAATTATTTTCATTATACTTTTAATTCACACCAAAATCAACAAAACTAGTTTTGCTTCTCAACATTCCGTGAGCTGCTCATTTAAAAACTCCAACATGAAGTCGGGACATCTCAGTAAGGGAGATTCAAGCAGGAAAAAAATCATCAACTAAATACTGAGCTAGAACTTTGTGAATCAAACTAATGTCTGTATTCTGGGCTGGATGTCATAGCTTAGATAAGGTATCTTGGGCAAATACCCAATTCTTCTAGAGCACTTTTGACATGAGTGTTAAGAAGATGATGTTAAATTACTTTGAGTTACAAGGGATAGGTAGGGTGGTGGTGAACAGAGCTTGAATAGTCACTCCAGTGTCTCTGAGAAATCCACTGAAGTATGGAAGTATTGAAAATAAACACTTCATGTTCAGCACTTTGTGATATGTAAACGTAACAGCTCAATGAAAGAAACAAATGCTTCCAACCCAAACCTATGAAAAGGAGTCCTAAAAGGGTAGATGAAAGTGTGATGGTTACTGAACTGGTAGAGAAGGCATCAAGTGGGTTTACAGGGAGGAAGGTAACAAGCCCAGGTCTCTCAGCCTGTGTGAAGTGCAGAGGTGCTCCAGCCCACTGATTGACTTTGTAGCCTCCTCTGGACTTGCTCTAGCAGGTCCACAGCCTTCTTATGTAGGTGGCCCGAGAGTTGTATACAGTACTATGAACAGTTGTATGTATGTGATGCATTTAAAGTACAAAATCAGGCAACTTCCTTATTAATGGAAGGGGAATTGCTGTGATTTCAGAAGCTTTTAGCTTTTCTTTCCCTGAAGTGCTGTCAGGATTTGCCATGTAATGAGGGTCTGTGCTAGAACATGACAAGTTAAAAAAGCCAGGCTGTAAATGTTTATCTTAAGCAGTCTTGATTGTGAATGCTGGCATGAACATTTGAATTAATCAAGATTAATTTTTTGTGGCTTTTAGGTAAAATGAGCCATTGGAATCACTAATGCCTTCAGCAAAACTGTATTAAACATCTTTTAAGTTCTGTTACTTTTGCTGAACTGACAGTCTTTCCTTCTTTGGCTGCGATGCTATTTCCTCCGACGCCAGATTTGTGAGCATCCTCAGGGAGACTGTCGCATCCCTTGCTCCTGTCTTTGGGAGAGGAAGAAACAATAAAATAAAATACTCTTGTCATTTAGAGACAGGCTGTAGTAACTTGTTTCTCCCTACATTTTTTTTTTCTGTTAGCAGTATTAATGTCTCTCGCTTTGCATGGCAACAAGTAGCGAGAACATGTCACAGAGGCTGATCTGTTGTGGCATAATAACGATGCCAAGATTTGACTTTTGGGACCTCTTGAGGGGGACACTTGGAGGATCTGAATGGACATTTCCAACCTGAAGATGTCATCTGCCAGAAGTACTGTCTTCAGTTACAAACTAGCCTGAGCAGTTTGCAGGTTGCATGCACTTGGTTTGCTTTTCACAGAGCAGAGTGTGGCACTGCTGATGGCCCACTGTTTGCAGTATGTGGGCTGTGAATGAGATTCTAGCTTACAGCTCAATTAGCAGGAGAAAATGAGTTCTTCAAGCCTGGTATAGTCTTGCCCTGCTCTGGCAGGCTTTTGGAGGATGCAGAAGGCACCAGGCTTGGTGGCGTGTCTGTGAGCTGCTCCCCGGATAAGACTACCTCAAAGGCACAAATAGCGCTTAATTATTTATTTTGAGCATGAATTATTTCTTGACTTGATCACTATTGTCTTCTGCCAAGGCTGGAATGATTTAACATGTTGATTGCTCACAGTTTTGCTGTCAAGCCTTGACTGTGATATCTGAATCCAGGGAAAACATTTGAATTATGACGAACATGTAACTTGTGGAGAGCAGTGTGTAGGCATCAGGAACAGGATGCACCTAAATGCATAAGCTTATAGACACACTGAGCTGAGTGAGGAGTATATGGAGCACATAGTTTTCTTGTTGTAAAGATTATGAAACAAGCTGAGGAAAACTGTGATGAATTACTAAATACATGCCATAATGAGTCTTGCATTGCTCTGACATACCTATGCCACCTCATCCAGCTACAGTGGAGTGACATGGTTAGGGGGGCCAGCCTAGCCAGGTGATGATCCCATGGGAAAGTAGCTAGATGGCTGTGATGTTCACTAGCAAAAGTGCTCCAGACACTAAGAAAGATGATGTCCCAGTACCAGCTTCCTGAAGCAATGCTATGCTCCAGTATTCTTGCTAGCTTAGGCCCCTTGAAAATGAGATTCATTTCCCAGATCCCTGTTACTCATAAGATACTTCTAGTATTCATGTAATCCTGCTGATCCCCTACTGAATGGGAGAAGAGATTGACTAAAAATACCATGATAGAAGTAGGGTGGAAATATAACAAATATAACTGGAACAATTATGTGTTGAGCAATGGCTTACGTAGAAACACTGTAAAAGTCTTATGTTACTGTGGGGTGAAATATAATCGGAAGTGTTAATTTACACTGTAAATTACAGTAGTTGTCATTTCCCCTCCCCTTTCTTTTTAACATCAAAGGGAAGTGATTCAGACTGAAAGAGCTCATCTGAATAAAACCTTGAGTCTTGTGATGTTGAAACAACTGTCTGTATGAATGCTTGCAAATGAAGATTTGTTTGCCTGTAATTCAGAAAATATTGTACACCTTGCTTCTAATGCCCAGGTCTTTATTCATAGAGTCATAGGATGATTAGGTTTGGAAAAGACCTTAAGATTCCCACAGGCAGGGGCACCTCACACTAAACCATGTCACCCAAGGCTCTGTCCATCCTGGCCTTGAACACTGCCAGGGATGAAGCATTTACCACTTATTTGGGCAACCCATTCCAGTGCCTCACCACCCTCACACTAAAGAAATTATTCCTTATATCTAACCTGAACTTCTCCTGTTTTGAGTTTAAACCCATTACCTCTTGTTTTCTTTCTGTTTTTAACCCAACCCCCTTCTGGTTTCAGCAGAAAATGAGTTATTGGTGGGATGCCTTTTAAGGTACAGGTGTATACTCTTGTATTACTGCTGAGCCTCCAAGTGAGTACTGACTGGGCTGCCTGGCTTGCCTGGGATATAGTGGCTCCCTTGTGCCTGAAATCAGTTGCTTAAAATTTGAAGACTATAGCTGGTGGAGATACATAGAAAAGTGTCACCTTCTATGCTGTCCTTGTGTCATGTGCTTTCTCTACCTGATTATCACAAAGTTGGAGTATCTGGCAACTTTCCACCAGTATTTTTCCAGGAGCTTAAAAACATCCAAGGTTCTGCGTGTGTGAAAGCATCTCTGGTAGGTTTATGGCTGGAAATACAGTTTTTGAAACTGTAATCAGATGATTTCATGGTAGTCTTTGTTCAATACCTTCACACTTCCTGGTTTCCAAAAGAACAGGTGGTCCAAGGTGGCCCTTGGTGATGTGTGTGCCAAACACTGGAGCCCAAGCGTGGGATTTCAGGAATACCTTCCTAATTCCTACTTGCACTTGCATTTGTTTTTCTTAAGGCCTTTAACACATTGTTGAGCGAGTTTTAATCTAAAACAGTGTTTTTAGCTCGAGGTTTATTTTGAGGAAGCATCTGTACTGAGAGAGCAGGTGAACTATGCCATTTGATGTATCGGCTCTGTGCTGTGCAGCATCACTGGGCAAGTGTCTGGGCACCTGCGTCACTGTGGAGATGGGACCCTGTCCTTCGGTTCTCCAAGTTTGCTGAAGCTATTCCATGTGGTTCTGCATCATGCTTGGTAAATGCCCCCTGTCTGTATGCAGAGGAAACACACTGTTAGGCAAAGAAGAGAACTCAAACTGAAATTCGTATTTTGAGCAATTCTTACAATTCACAGTTGAACACATCAGAGTGGAGTTACATGGATGCTGGTGGGTATCATCTTTCACAGCTGAGAAAAGGCTTATGGTTCACATCCTCTCTAAATTCCCAGAGAATTATAGAAGATACAGTTATCTATGAATGTAGAGATTTGATTAATGGGTCTGTTTTTCTTCCCTACCCTCTCTTCCATGCTACCGCAAAGCTTTGGACTCTGATGTGCACTGCCTGTGAGACACTCCTCTTGCCTTGCTGTGCTGCTGTTGAATATTTTTTGGTTGCATTTGAGCTTACATAAAGGAAGAAAACCTGCCAAGGAGCTGTATAGGCACTCCTCAGAAAAGTCGGGTCATGAGTGATGCTTCTGTTTAATTGAGGCAATGGATCTTAGAGGTAATGCCAATGGTAAGGCCTTTAGCTGGAGATCAAGGGTACCTATCCTAAAAGAAGGGTGTCATCATAAAATGGTGAGGGGAAAATGAATTGAGACAAGAGAGAAAGGAATGAGAGCTGGACTAAGAACAGAGCAAGAAACCAGAAATCTTGGGAAATGCTGGTATGGAATAAAAGGGAACACCAAAGAACAAGAGAACCCAAGAAAAATGTTTGAAAGGAAGCCAGTGGTGATAGTAGAGCTGTAAGTAGAGAGAAGGAAGCAGAGCAGAGGTTGCGTATCACTTACAAATCACTGATTAATGTCTGTATATGTGTTTAATCTGGGGGAGTAATAGTTGTTTTCTCTCAGAAATACAAAGGTTACTTAGCTAAAACCTGTTATAACACAGCCTCAGTATGTTTCCAAAGGCTTTTTGTACCTGAGTGATGTTGCCTATCTTTTTACAGTTGATAGTCCTTCCTTTAAGTGCTTCTGTTGCAAACATTCAGCCAAACTTGTTACTAAGTGTGCCTGTTTGGTAGAATAAAATATAGCGCAATGATATCGAGGTTATGTCTTGAAGGGCTGCATTAGTGTGCTCAAGAGAGATGAAGGGGTTCATGATCCAGGATGGAGCTGCTGCATTTGTGAAGCCATGCAGACTCACCCGAGCCTGGTGTCTCTGTACATCCCTACACTTAAGTTTTTCAATCAGCCATCTGGTATTCATTTAGCTGTCGTATCTACCTCCTTCCTTTGCTGCAACAGCTTCCAAATCCATCAAGTCAAACAACAACTTTAGACATTTGACAGCAGGATAATTAAAATATCAAATTCTAAGAAATTAAAAAAAAGGTATTTTTTGGATTGTTATTTCTGTGGCAATCTGGTCTTCTCAATAGCAGAATTTTTTTTTTTTAATAAGAAAACCAAGGACTCAGTTGATGGACGAGTATAAATGACTACTGCATATTGCTAGCAGTACAGCTAGTACATTTTTTCAGGAAGAAAATACTGTGTTCCTGCCAAAAGTCAGTGCAAATTATTCTACCCTGTGGGTCGCCGGTATGTCTGTGTGCAGGAGACTCTGAATACATGTCTGTCTTGGTGCTCCCCTATGCTATATTAAATAAAGCTAAGAAGCGGGTAACCTTCAGCGATGGCTTTCAGCTAAGGTCAGCTCTTCAGTTTTCTTTCTGGCAGCATCCTCCTTCCCACAGCTTCCTCAAACAGTAACAGTGTGTGTGTATTTCCATTCCCATCTTCAGCCTTTTCCTGAGCTGGCAGGGATGGGACTCACCTTGCCCAGGGACATGGTGAGTCAGCAGAACAGCTCAGTGCAGAGGAGCTGAGCCAGAGCAGTAGACCCCGGCTGAGCCCGAGTTGTGACCAATGTTCGTTTAAAAGAAGCCCATCTTCAAGAAGGAAAAACAACTGAACAGATGCTCCAGTCCCACAAAATTTCTCTTTTGAGAGTATATTTTTCTTACAGGAGCGATAACCTCTTCCTATCAGAGAGAGTAGTATTGTCTGGGAAGCACTTATCTGATCTCTAAAGGAAAAGATTAAGGAAATGAAGATACACTGTTCTGATACCTACTCAACCACTGCAGAAATGTCAGAGGATCCTTGTAATCTAATGAATGCAAACAAGGTCATGGAAATTACCCAATAAAAGTTGAGAGCACGTAAGAGGTTTCGTTGTACACCCAGGCATACTTTCAGGTTTTCAGTAGTATTCTCCCCTATCTTATTTTTTCCCCTCTACACGTAAAAAACCTCAAACTTGGGATAGCCTGGAGAAGAAAATTTCTAGAAGCAGCGTAGTTGTTCATCCTACATCTCAAGGGTGAAGTGTTTCAATTTACAATTTAAGAAATCCCAGACAATTCACAGATACTTTCCTGGTCTGATATCTTGACATTCACAAACCGAAATCTAGGAATTAAATGATGTTCTTGCTGTCATACTCATAGACTCTTGAACCACAATTATTTTCTCAATAGTCTATGAATGGATTTAATGTAAAATACAATCCAGTTCTCTTGGCACAGCAATTCTAACAAAATGAGGTATAATAATTGCGTTTTAAAGGCCAACATTAGACATGCTTCTTGAAATGCATTGGAAATTGTTCTGCTAAGCAGGGGGGTATTTTTGTTTGATGGCTTTTAATAACACGGTAGTTGCAGTTCTGAGTAAAAGGTCAATTTAAGCAGAAGTGGACTTCAAAAGTGCAAATGTAGATAGATGAGAAATTTCTATCTTTGAATAGGGGAGTTGTAATTCTCCTTAGTTATGGGCTCTTGCTCAGCTTCTTGCATAGATTATTGAACTGTTTGAAAGCACCTGACGGAGCAGATCAGTTGTTCTTAAAAGAACTTCATCCGTGAATTGCTCAGCTCTCACCTCAAATTCCTGTTAAAGCTTGGTGGCATCAATATAATGGCCTCTTTGCGCAGCATACAGAGAGCAGATCTGGATTCCACAGAAAGATAAAATCCACAACAATGAAGCAGTGTAGGCTGGGACTGCAGGCAGCACCATGTCTGTCATGTCTCTTTCACTTACTGAAAATTCTTCTATCCTTGTGTTTCAGAAACAGAGGAGGCTTCTTTTTGGCCTGTCATGTACTTCATCTGTGACAGCATATTTAAATTTAACCTATGGTACACCACAGTACTTCACAAAAAGAGAAATGAGGAACTCTGGCTGCAAAAGAAGACCTAGGACCTGCAGGCTCAGGAGAAATATCAGCGCTGTCAAGCTAGAACTTTGCTGCCCTTTCCCTTGCTATATGTAGTACACAGTGCTTTCTCCCAACGCAGAGCCTATATACTATCTGGAGGAATATATATTTCCTTTAAATTAGACAAGATACAAAGTGACAACTTTTCAGAGTTGAATACTTGTTACCTTTTGTATCATGGCTACTGCTAAGGTTCTTCAGCTCTTTGAAGACTAAAAATGAGTTTCTAGATTTGTGATTTGGAATGATGCAGTGCAGAAACTATTGCAAATAGTAGCTTTTTCAATCAAAGTGTGTAGAATGGCCCTGCTGGGTTTGGGTTAACTTGTTAAAAATCTCTGCTGATAGACTATTAATTTTCTTCATGCCTGGTTATCTAGTGGGTCTTACTGCAGTATGTTCTGAATCGAAGCTGATAGAAAAATACTTTTGAGTATAATTTACCTCACAACATAGGAAACTGGCAAAAGATGCCATAGCTTTTGTACAAGTTAAAGGGTTCCAGTTTATCCAAAGATGATTTTTCTATCCATAACTAGACATTGTTAATTTCTAAATATTAATGCAACTCAACTCCACAGTCATTAAACAGTGTCTAAGTATCTTTTGGTCCTCATCCCTTTCTGTTGGCATCTTTTTGAAATGTAGAATCTTCTCAGAGGAGAAATAATTGCACTGGAATTAACTGGCAGTGGTTGCATGGTAGTTTGGGCAGAAATTAGACTTCTTACAAGGCTGTAAAGTTAAAGCCTTACATTTTATGGCATGTGCTGTGGTTTAACTCCAGCTGGCAACTAAGCACCACACAGCTGCTTGCTCACTTTCCCCTAGTGGGATAGGGAAGAGAATCAGAAGGGTAAAAGTGAGAGAACTTGTGGGTTGAGATGGAGACCTTTCAATAAGTAAACCAAAAAACATGCACAAACAAAGCTGAAGAAATTGATTCACCACTTCCCATGATCAGGCAGGTGCTCAGCCATCTCCAGGAGAGCAGGGCTCCATCCAGCATAACGGTTATGTGGGGAGACGAATGCCATCACACCAAATGTGTCCCATTTCCTTCCTTCCCCCAGATTTATATGCTGAGTGAGATGCCATATGGTGTGGGATACCCCTTTGGTTTGTTTGGGTCAGCTGTCCCAGCTGTGTCCTCTCCCAGTGACTTGTGCACCCCCAGCCTGCTCACTGGTGGACTGAGAAGCAGTAAAGGTCTTGACTCTCTGTAAGCACTGCTCAGCAGTGAGGAAAACATCCCTGTTACCAACTGTTTTCAGCCTAAACCCAAACCACAAGTCCATACCAGCTACTGTGAAGAAAATTAGGTTTATCCAAGCCAAAACACATTGCATTCCTTTCACTTGTGTAATAATCCTTCCAGTACTTCCTGGATTTTCTATCCGGTACAAGGTAACAGGGGGAATACCCCTGTGGCTGCTTCAAATTAATTTCTAAATGATCCTGGAAGCCGAGTTAGATGTTACATTCTTAATCTCTTTGATTACTCTATTGATTCTCTTCTGTTATCCCTTCAATTTAATAGTGATGGCTTTCCAAGTTGTCTTGTCTCGGAGTTGAAGTTTTGTGAAAATTAGGTTTGCTGGGATTTTGTGCTTTCTTTTCAGTTTAAACAATGTCCCTTTGAGATTTTTTTTGTTTCTCTTTTGTTATGTTTTGTTTTATGGTCAGAATGGACAGACTGAGAACTATAAAAAAATAAACAACAAACCCAAATAGTCTTAGTTTCTTTTATTTTTTTAATCAGAAAATGTATATTGAGAAGAGAAGAACTGGTAGGCATAAACATGTTGAAAGTACACTGCATGCTAGCAAGAGGAGGTGTGGGAGTGATGGGAAAATCTGCTTTGGTCAGAGACTAGCAGATTTCCTAGGGGTTATTCAGCATGTCCTTGAATATGCCCAGCACTTTCCCAACTGCTTCTGAGCAGCACAGGCTGGGAGGTAGGGCAGCACAAGAGCTGTTTCTCCAGAAAGCCAGCCATGTTTCAGTGCTGAGCCTGAGACATGTAATTTAGTCTCAGTGCTTTGGATGCTGAGCGCTTGATTTCACAATCCAAATACAGTAACAAGGTGCCATGACTTATCTTAATTTATTAAAATCTTTGCACTGATAACAAATCCTTGTGGTACTGCAAAATCTTACTGTGATGCCTCATATGCTGAGGTTGCTTAATGCTATCTAGGGTGTAGAGTCCTGCATTCTGCAGTAAATAATTCTCATCACCACACTTCATTTCTTGCACTGTTTCTTGATGGGTGCGATGTACTTGAAGTGGTTTGTATGCAGTTGAAGAGTTGTGAGAAGGAAAATAAAAGGAAAAAAGATCAAAAAAGGAAAAAGATAAAACTTACAAAAGTAGCAATGTAACCTTTCAAAAAAACTATCAGTATTTCATCAGTAGTTTTCCACTGTGTGGACAGCCTGGTGGTCATGGAAAGCTGGTTGTAAGTTAAAAAATAGCTTTTGGGGTGACAAAATGTGACTTCTGTTAAGGATAACATTTTTTGGAAGATTACTGCTTTGAGCAGTATCTTTCTATTTACTTGATTTCTGAACAGTCCATCTGGATTCTTCCTTTCTTTCTCCAGGGGTTGAAAATTATTCTTCTCGTCTGTGATTTTAATAGGTTTCATATACTTTCAAATACTACTTTTATACCTGATAAGGAAAGGAAGCCTTCATTGTCCATATTCATAAGGAGTCTTGTATTGATATGGTAAAACTGTCTAGTTTTTTTTTTCTTACCCAAACATGACCCCGCTATCTCTGAAACATTTATATTTAGAACAGCTTTTTAATCCATGCAGTGATTTCCCCAGGAATCTGCCACTGTGACACCGAGAGGGATCTTCAGGCATGCACAGATGCCTATTTATTCTGAAACAAAATAGTAAACAGCTGAAGGTTAGAGTGAGAAATGCTGTAGCATGGTACTTTGAATCTGAAAACCTTGCTTTAAATAGCGTCATCCTAATTTCAGAGCATATTTAGAATCACTTAAGTTAATCATGGAAGGAGAAAGCAGAGGACTCGTACATTGTAGCCCTGTTAATCACACTGACTTTAATCACCCAGTCCTACATTAATCACACAGCTTTGCATTTATAATGTTCTATTGCAGTGCTGTATGCAGAAACTGTTTCAGGTATTACTGTAACGCAGCTTCCTTTTGAAGGATGTGCCACCTCTCACATCCCATAGCAGTGCTGAACAAGGCTGAGGGCACAAAGAAGAGGAGAAAGGAGAATGTTAAGAGAGGTAGAATATAACTTGAACAGGTTTATTCTTACTGCTGTGAAAAATAGGCTGGGTTCAATACCTGGGACAAACAACATTGTGCTTTGCTACTTTTATGAAAATAGAGCATCTCTGACCTCCTATCAACCTGCTGAGGTGGTGTGATTAAATTGGAGGCAGCAATGGCATCTACTGAATAACTGACATAATTTCTTGTAGCATCCAGGATTTTCAGTGTGTTTATCAATCTTAGTAAATATCTAGGGAATTAACTTAATCTCCTAAATTAAGAACAAACAAAACAAACCTACAGGATAAAAGTAATAAAAGGCACAAAGCTAAGAATAATAACTCTGCCCTGTTATTACTTTGCATATTATGAGCTTTTGATGTAGAGCCCTGGGTCTTTCTAAAGAGGAACATGTGAGTAACTTGGCAAGAACTACCCTAGGAAGTAGCTAGAGTCATTATTTGGGCAGCCTTTGCTTTAGGATGCATCTTGTCAGCTTTTGTTGCCTTAACATTGTCACAGTTCGCCTGCCCTTGTTTTCATCAATTTACCTTCAGTCAAGAGCATTGCATGGATTAATATAGCATGAGTCACATTGAAATTACAGTGAAGGGGGCATAAACTGGGAGTGCTGATACACAAGTCTTGTGCTGAGTGATAAATCTTCAGGATGTAAAGTCTGAAAGAGGCATCAGATTTTAATGTGTTTGTAGTTAAGATGGCAATAGGATAGGTCAGACATCAATTTAATTCTGACTCCTAGCTCTGGGATCGTTATTAAGTTAGGAAACTACACCTGTAAAATTAGACTCGGTAATAGCTGATTCTTTGTGTTTATAATGTGTATTAAATAAAGCTTTTCCTGCTTTCTTTTCCCTTAGCATTCTAATTCATTAATGGAGTCAGAAGAGGTTTGTGTGTGGTACTTGATGATGTTGCATTTCCTTAATGTCATGGTTCAGATTGCAGTACAAATTGAGTCATTTGCATTGTAAAAGGAAGTCAGATAAGCATGAGAGATGTAGACCAAAAAACAACCAACCAACCGAAAACAACCCCCAAAAGCCAACAACCAAACACCAAAACCCAATGTTTGGCTCAGTTTAATATATTGACTTGCACCTTATGTGTATATTAGTGGGATTTTTTTTTTAGAAATAGCTCTTTCAAGGAGACTTGAAAGAGTAAGTTTAAGATTTTGATTATTTTAGTTATGGGATTGTAATATATATTTTTATTTAAAGTATCTCATACTGATCATAACATAAAGGATGATTAAAAAAATGTGAACAGCAGAATTGTGATTTCTATGATCCACTCTCCTTTGTGATTTCTTAATGCGTAAAAAGAACCTACCACCACTCCAAGACTGGGCATTCCTGGAGTACATGTGACAAGAATAGGCTGTACCATCTACTTGTAGCAGAGATAGTAAGTAGCATACATTGCTATGTAAGTTGGGGTTAAGTTATGCCATGCCACCCAGATGTGCTCTCTTGAAGGAGAGACTAGTCCCAAGACTCTTGCATCCAGGATAAGATGGCACACAGTCCAGGTGGTTTTGTATTCACACTCCTGTTGATGCAGGAAGCACAGGGTTGGTTTCTGGGCTGCAAGTACGTAGTGTTAGATCACGTTGAAGTTTTTGTAAATCAACACACACACACGTGTGTATATATATATATGTGTGTGTGTGTGTGTATGAGTGCATGTGCCGTATATACTTGGGTAGACATATCCCTGGATATCTCATACCCTGCAGTCCGTATAGGTTTATAGTCTTGTGATCATGGTGGGCATCCCACATGCAAGGTGAGAGCAGTGGCAAAGCTAGTAGCTGCTCTGGAATACTTTGTATTCCTAGAAAACTGTTTTTGCATTCCTATAAATGAGCAAAATGTTGACTGTGGTGCATTTCTAATTGGTTGGCAGCTGCCAAATTTATGTTTATAATGCTCTAGAGTAAAGACTTTCAGTAAAGTATCAAAGTTGACTGTTTAATGTTAAACTGCTCCAGTGCCAGGAAATAAATATAATGTCTCCCTCCAAAGTTTGGAAACATTTAGCTATCTAAATAGCTAAATGTTTTGCTGAGGAGTAAAGACAGCCTTTGCTGAAAGGCAGTGAATATTGCTTGTTTAGAAGGAAGCTGGGTGCTAGAGTACTGCTGCAATCATAGAATCAACTAGGTTGGGAAAGACCTTTAAGATCATCAAGCCCAATAGTTACCCCAGGACTGTCAAGCCTACCACTAAACCATGTCACTAGAGTCAAACTGATCTCTCTCATGGCTGCTTTTCATGGTCTCCAGTCACAGCCAGCCTTCCTCTGCCCTGTCATAGTGGCCTACACTATACAGCTGCTGCCCTTAAACCTCAAGACCCATGGCTGCCCCTGCTCTTACCTCATGATCTCCTCTCACAACTGCCCCACCACTCCCTGTATGATCTTCCCTCATGGCTGCCCCACTTCTCCCCTCAAGATCTCTCCTCACCCCTCATGGCAGCCCCTCATTATCTTCCCTCCTGACCGCCTCCCCTGTCCCCTCATGATTTCCCCCCATAGCCACCCCACCTCTCCCCTCATGATTTCCCCTCATGGCTGCCCCTCCTGTGCCCTCAGGAGTTGCATTTTGTGAGTAAGGCGGGGTTAGTTAACTTGAGAATAGTCTAAGGGTGTAAACTGCCTGCAGAGTAAGCAGCTGGAGCACTGTGAATACCTGGAGGGCTGTCTTTTTCCCCATAAACAGGGTATGCCACGATCCTGTTGACTGATGGATTGGGGAGGCCTTTAAAATACTTCTGTTTCTAAAAATTCATAGAGATAGGTGCCATTCTTTTTTTTTACCTCCCTTAGTCCCCATGGGGAACTGGAGTCATTTTAGCTCTGTCAGCAGAGGTGCTTGCTGTCTGCAGAAATGAGCATTGGGCAGAAGTTAATAGATGGCATTTTATAGTGTGTAATCTAATACTCAGAGATACATTATAAAAGAAGCAAATTATTGACCAGCTTGCACAACTTCTAGATGTCAGCTATTATGGGACGTTTTGCTGGGGAATGCATTAAAACTTTCTATTAGAGTATTTTTTACTGTTATAGTAGATAAGAGGATTCTGAAAATAATCATCTACTTCCCTGGAAACCATAGTCCTTCTTGGAGCTTCTGCCTTCAAATACCATCCTAACTGTCCTGTGTGAAAGGAGCAGGGAGGTGAAAATCAGTAATAGGAGATGCTGAGGCTCAGACTGAAGTACTTCAATGGTGTGTTGGACCAAGAGGCAATCTGTAATACTCCTTTCCTGTATTATAATAACGTGGCATCACATGCACATGGGTTTGCACATCACAGAGCAGGACACATCTCATTCCTTCTCAGCTTTTTTGTAATCGTGCCTCAGTCTGCCATCAGTACCTTCTGCAGCTGAATGAAAAGCTGGCTTTCTAGGGACGGATCTGATCAACAGTAGTATATACTGTGCTGCCCCAAGTTGGGTATCGTACAGTTATGTTAGATAAATTGAGACTGACTTAATAACAGTCTCCAATATGACATTCAAACATTTCATCAAACTTCTCATAAATCCTCTTGGTACTCTGCTTGATAGCATCTGGTTAACAGAGTACAATATGGGGTAAAGACAGCAGTTACATTGGGTTATAAAGGTTGATGAAGGTTATAAAGGGTGATCCTCCAAGCTAAAGAGGATCTCTAGAGAGTAGGGAGCCCAAGAACATTTTGGGGTGCAAACTTTGGTGCTTTCTGCACCATACAGACAGGCAAAACAGAGGCAGTCATGCATGAGAATCACTTTCATGTTACTGTAGAGCTATGCAAACATCCCTGATCTGGTTTCAAGTCTGTATTTTGCAGGTTTTAAAAGGAAAGTTCCTTCTTTTAGTCAAGAGCTGTTGCTTGAATCATTTTTTACTGCAGTACTCAAAGTCTTAGGCGTTTTCCCATTATCTTGCAACAGCATAAGGCATCTGGTAATCAGAATATTCACCCTGAGCATAAATGCTAGGAGTTTTTTGGTGCCAGGCTGGATTTTCCAGAAACCCACCAATGAGACTGGCAGGCTTTGATTCTGCTACACAGGGGCCAAGGCCACACCACAGTATACATCCAAATGCATGATCAATCCCACTGGCTTTGAAGGGATTTACACCGTTAAAACTATGATCTTGCTCAGTCAAGGGAATCCTGAAGCTATGTAAGATAGACATCCCTAGACAGTGTATTCCTTTAACTTCAGTTATTCCATTAAACAAGTTTCTGTTCATTATAGTGCATGGAGTGATCTTTGCTAGTTGGAAACAATGTCTCTAGATATGTAAATGACAGAACCAGTATTTTATTTAAAGACACCTAAGAGCATCACAAGTTTCCTAAAGCACTCCTGTGTAGCATCTTTCAGTACCTGTGGGTGACAAATACTTTTGTATTCCTAGAAAACTGCTTTTATATTCCTGTAGATGAACAAACTGTTATGAATGCGGTTCATCTGTAATCTGTCACGAGGTTAAATTTACATTTACAACTGCCTACAGTTCTGCTTGCCTTTTTAAAGCCATTATGGTTCATTATATGAAAAGCATCCTTTATGAAAGCATATAATCAAAATCCCTTGAAACGTGTTTATTAAGAAATTACTTGCTGCAGAAACAATTTTACACAGTGGAGAATTTCAGGGACTGCATCGTGTATAAAAAGTCAAGACAGATTTTACACTTATAGAACAATTCCAAGTAAACTTTTATTTACTTATTTTTGCACCATTATCTTTTACCTTTTCATTACAAACAATATGATGGCTTGAGTAGGTATGACAGACAATATCAAGTAATGGTTACCATATGTATCACTTTTATGTTTGGAGTGACAGAGAAACTAATGCTGCCTGTCTCGTCACAAATCTAATTACCTTTGTGAAATAAACAAGATTTTTGTACCTTTTTATATACCTGTACTCTGTTATACTTAGATTTTTCTGTTGCTCAGTATGTTGAGAAAGGAATTTTTAGGTGTGGTGCTGATGAACCATATCTACACATTCGGTTTAAAGCTCTCATTGTGGCACTAAGTAAGCACAGCCACTTAATTCCTGTGCCTCTGTTTTCTCCCCCTAGAAATGGAGTCCTGGAGTGACTGTAAGAAGTGCATGGGAGATAGTCACCTACTGTGGTGATCATGGTGGGATAGGAGCATTTGGGCTGACTGTACATTTGAGCTCCAAGTGTAGTGTGACACTGAGGAATGGGTATCTCTTTGTGAGGTAGTATATCAAATCATTATAATCTCCTTTCCTGTTTTTTTTTTCCCTGACTGATGCTATTTTCAGATCTATTTTCACAAGTAAGCTGCTTTTCAGTGTTTAACACATTTCTTTCTACTGCTGATTTTAAAATACGTCAAGTGTTTTTCTAATTGTCCTACATATGACTGATTTTCAAAGCTTCTAAACAGGTGGGAAAATCAAAAGGATTTCGTGGACCTGGGATAATTTAAGGAAACTCTAATTTAGACATACTATTATTAGAGAAGAAAGTTTCCTTCCAGCTGGAGAGAGTTTTAGAGAAAGCCAAGAAGATAGCTGAGCATTAGAAAACTTGACCGCAGGGGACAGTTGCAGTCATGACATTTGCTCAGTTTAGGATAGAGTAGATTGAAGTCAGGAATTACAAGTCTTCCAATTTATTTCAATTTAAAGTTATTTTAAGGAGAATGATGATCACTGTTTCTATCTTTGCCACTGGTTGCAGGATAACAGCACTACTGGTCTTCAGAAGAAAGACTGAAGTTGTTTGCCACCTTCCCACACTCCTTTGTGAGACTTAGGGTGTGAAATACTATTAACTTAGCGTCCTCTTCCCTCCAGCTGTGTACCATATTCCAGGTGATTTTCTATAGTAGCTAGGCTGCCTCCATTTCCTGTGGAAGAAGTTCCTTGCATCTTCTGTGTGTTGTGAAAATCTTTATTGAGCTGTTCACTGAGGCATGGCTTCAGAAGCCTCAGTGCAAAGTTTGCTTCTGAAGACTCTGAGAGGCCCCACAGCTCAGGACTTGCTGATGAAGGTCACTCCAGCTGGCTTTGCTGTTGCTCCAGCATGCCCTGTGACTATGATGACAGGCTAAATGGCCACAGCATCCCACTGTTAGTTTTGCCTCAGCAGTGGAAGTGCTATTTTCTGTATGTTCTTACAGCTACACTTTGGGGCATTTTAACCCTCTCTCTCTATTGAAAATGTCTTTTATCCAGATCCTGAGTTCTTTCTCCTTGTTAATGTTGCTCTTCATGTGGTACATTCCTCTCACCTGGTATTTATTTGAGTAAGGAGCATTAAAAGGCCTCAGAACATGAACCCTGATGAGCAGTAACACCAGGAGACCAGGGCTTCTTTTGCAGCAAAGGTTCTTGCATACCGTTGCTTTCCCAGCATCAGCAGATAGGCTTTTTTTCTGGACATCTTTTTGCCTGGAAAATGTGACCATTAGAGAGCTCTTAAATGTTTATTTTTACAGAAGCACATTGAGTAGAACAGAACGGCTGTTTACTCAGCAAGAAAAAGACCTCTCCAGGAAGTGGGCCCTACCTGTGCTCTGCATGCTGTTGATCTGAACAACAGCACTTCAGTTTCCGTGTTCAGTAGCTCTGAGGGCTAATTCTGGAGCCTCATTTCCAAGCCCCATGGGAAAGGATGAAACCCTGCTTGCCTATGGTGTCTCACCCAAAGTCTAGGTGTCAAAGCTGGAGCACTGGCACCATCACCGCTGGTAGTCCTTGGTAGCTCTTGCTGACCTCAGCTTCAGTTCAGAGGCTTTTGCCTTTTCAATAGCTAAAAGGCCACCACCTGGGGTGACCATGAAGAAGTGATGCACGTACTCCTGAAGCTTATCCTTAGCAGAAATTAATGAAAAAAGTAAAAATATACTGTTAGCTGAGCAGCTTTAGAATACAGTAACGTTGTTGAGGTACTGTTTGACCTTCAGTAATGCAAAAATGCTGAATAATTCTAAAAGGCAATAAGAAGGAGAAAAGGGTAACTTTGTTCAGAAACCTGACTAGCACATAATGTTACATCTTCACAAATTATTCCAGCAAGTCTGAAATAAATCTGTTGTGGATCAGTAAAGTTCCTACAAAGCTATTCTTAAAAAAGACAGGCCTGTGTGGCTTCAGAGGTTCCATGAGTTGTTACATTAGTTGAACCAAGTGTATATGATTTGTCTTAACTCTTAGCGCTGCTGGGAGATGATTTCCTCAATTTTTTGAAACAAGCTTTTTTATCATTCTGTCTAAAGAAGTGAATTGACCTGGGAGTGTTGTGCCATTGCCACTGTCTTTCTCTGGCTGAGGAGGAGAGTTTTAGAGCATCCTAAAGGTGAAGAGTACCTGATCAGCAAGTGTTGCCTTATCAGGCACATCATTGATATATTAGTGTGTGATATATTCACTATCTATGGAGAAACAGTGAATTCTTCCACAGATGAACATCAATATGGAAAATGTTTTTCAAAGTACTAGAAAAAGTTATTTTAGTATTACGCATTTCTGTGTGTGGCATGACATGAGACTGTCTTAACAGGTGGTGAAATATTCTGTTGGCAAGCCACCAAACGACGCTGGAAGCTTTTGGTTTTGTTTCCCCAGAGCTCCACTATATCAGCTCTGTAATGAAGATTGCAGAGAGATTACAGAGAGCCTGGAGATAGAAATCCCATCCTTGCTGGACATGAAGGAGCATCAGGGTGGGCAGCATATGTACCTTAATGAGTGCTGGACCACATGTGGGTGTCTCTTTCTAGCCTCAGCCAATACCTTTCTCAAGAAGTAAGAGTATCTGTGGAAATGTCACAGCCCAGACTGGAGGAGGCAGTCAGGATTAGGCATCTGTATTGCTACTTTGAGCATATGGATTAATTTAGAAGCCAAACTGATAAGACACAAAAACACAGGTAGCCTGTCTTGTAGATGTAATGGTGGAGTGAAACTAAAGTAAATTAACTCTTTGAGGCTGTGCAATGAGAAATGTGTGAGCACTGCTAGTTACCCATGTCAGGAATGGCTGAACTCTTGTCTCTGTCATCATCTGTGCGTGGTTACTAATTGTCCTGGGTTCAGCAGTAGCAGTCATGTTTCTCTTTTGTGGTAGCTGGTGCAGTGCTGTGTTTTGACTTCCAGCCTGGGAACAGTGCTGGTGATACCAATGTCTTCGGTTGTTGCTAAGTGATGTTTACCCTGACCAAGGACTTTGTGAGGCTCATGCTCTGCCAGGGAGGAGGGGAAGACAGGAGGAAGCAGAGACGGGGCACCTGACCCAGGCTAGCCAAAGAGGTATTCCATACCACAGCACGTCATGCCCGGGGTGGGGGGTAACTGGGAGTTATCTGGAAGGACACGGGCCTCTGGGTGGGACTGGTTTCTTGGCCGGTGGTATTGTATTCTCTTCCCTTGTTATTTTCTCTTATCATTGGTGGTGGTGGTGGTAGCAGTGGTGATTTGTGTTGTACATTGGTTGCTGGACTGTTCTTGGGGGGGGGGGGGGGGTGCTCTCAGCCCAGCACCACTCACTGGGTGTGAGTGAACAAGCTGTCTGCCTAGGGTTTAAACCGCGACACTAATGTAACTAATTTTGGGTCTAAGGATGTGGGTTATCTCACTGACAACTATTAGGAAAAAAGAAGTATAGTATGAAATGAAAATAACTCTCTTAAATCAGTTTTATTTCCCTTCTCCCCCAAAAATACTTATAATGCTACGAAGTGAGACTGCACTCAGTAGAATATGAAGTTGGTGACATTACATTTTATCATCAACACTCGTTATCTACTTAGTCTCAAAATCAATTTATTTTATTATAAATTGGTTCAGTTTGATTTTAATTAAGGCCTATATGAAATATTTTTGCCAGATTTTGAAACTGGGTACAGAAAATCAGGTACCACAATGAGAATATAAAAGGAAATAGCCTGAAAAGCATTACTACTTACAGTGAAAGCCTGGATTCCTGAAGTTCTAAAATCCACTAAAAGCATATCATTGGAGCTAAATAAGCAAGCGTCTGCTGTATATATCTGATGGAAGTAGACAGTGGGAGAATGCATGTGCACTTTTAAATTCCAAGTCTATTATATTGAATATGATCTTTATTTTGACCTTGTGACTGAAAAGCTTTTTGTTTGATTATTTTGTATTTGACTCTCAGCAGACAGGAAGAACATTACAGTTTGCTGTGATAAATCCAGAGGGACAGTCTGTAAAGGACAAAGTTGTCTTTTTCCAGGTAGAATTTAAATGTTTAATTAAAAAAGCGAAACTGTGGTAACCACAGATAAATTACAATTTCATGTTTGATATCTCTCTTCTTGGCCGGAAGAAACTTGACTAATTTAGAGATAACAGATTGCTTGTCAGGTATCACTGCTGAGGACTTTAGTAGGATAGATGATATTAGGCTCCTTGTGCATGGATGAGCTTTAGTGGCCTTTCTGTACAGGAGGCAGAATTGTTTATTGCTTTGTGGCTGCTTCCAGCTGAAAAGGCTTTAGTGCTAAATGTCTCTATAGAGATGAAGACAAATGTCTTTGTAGATTTTAATGTTCTATTGATAAGATCTAGGAAGTTAATTTTAGGAAAGTTCTATATAAGCAGCCTAGTCCATTTTAAAATAATTATCGCAATCTAATTTTAATCATTAAAGTTTCATCAATGGAATTGAAGTGAGACTTCACCTGGAGCATTGTGTGCAGTTCTGATGTCCTCCACATAAAAAGGATATGGAACTGTTGGAACAAGTCCAGAGAAGGGCCACAAGGATGATCAGGGGACTGGAGCACCTCCCCTATGAAGATAGGCTGAGAAAGTTGGGGCTCTTCAGCCTGGAGAAGAGAAGGCTGCATGGAGACCTCAGAGCAGCCTTGCAGTATCTGAAGGGGGCCTATAGGGATGCTGGGGAGGGACTCTTCATTAGGGACTGTAGTGACAGGACAAGGGGTAACGGGTTAAAACTTAAACAGGGGAAGTTTAGATTGGATATAAGGAGGAAATTCTTTCTTGTTAGGGTGCTGAGGCACTGGAATGGGTTGCCCAGGGGGGTTGCGAATGCTCCATCCCTGGCGGTGTTCAAAGCCAGGTTGGATGGAGCCTTGGGCGACATGGTTTAGAGTGAGGTGTCCCTGCCCATGGCAGGGGGGTTGGAACTAGATGATCTTAAGGTCCTTCCCAACCCTAACGATTCTGTGAATTCTGTGAATTCTTTTATATTTGATTCTATGCTACTTTTTATGTTTTGCAAGTGTGGCGAGAAGTTTTTTTAAGTGGCTGCTTTAGCCTTTTTTTCCTAAAGACTACAAATATCAAGTAAACAGCAGAAGAGCTGGCTGGTCACCAGCTGAATATAAACATCAGAGGAGAAAGTATCAGTCATGTTTTTTTTGGTAGAATCAAACAAATCAAGATGATGATCCCTTTGCCTTCAGTGCTATAAAAGGGTAAAGGATCAGATAGTCACTTGCTTTGAAATGCTTGCAGCCCAAATAGGGCTGAAAGTGAATAGAAGATAAGGTAAATGAAGTTGTCACATGAACAGAATGAAATGTTATCAGGGCAGTATAAACAACAGATTTATCTTTTTTTTTGAAGAGAGCAGTATTAAGGCAAGTATCTGCTCAATAGTAAGTACGGAGGGCAGACCAAAGGGGAGTGGGGAAGTGGATGAGGTGGTAAAAGGGAGGAAAATAAAAACTAATGGTGAGAGCATATGTTAGCCTGGATTCACTGCTAGTTTCTACAAGGCTGATACACTCTGGTTACTACTAGAAAGCTATCCAGGTATTTCTAAGCTAGTTGAGCGAGAAACAGCAGCAACTGAGATGATTTTTTTTGAATCAGCAGAGTAGTGCTTTGGTTTATTTGGGATCCAGCAAAGGACACAAATTCAGCCAAAGATATTGCTAATTGTGCGGACAGTTAAATTTAGCTCTTGGCCAACCGCAAGAAGTGATCAATCTTCTCAAGATGTGTGAAAGCAACCATAGCCAGAGAAGGGCAAACAGATTGTCTTTCCAGTTCTTTAACGTGCTTTTTTGTCTACATCTCCTCTTCTGTATAGCTCTAGTGCATATAATCTGAACATAGCAGATTTCTGTACTATGAAACTCCTTTTCACAGCAGGATGGCCCACGCATTAAGCTGCTAGTCTAGAATAATCAAGATTTGGTACCCTGCTTGCGATTAACTTCTGAACCTGGTGTAAAAGTTACTTGCCTTTCCTCTACCTTGTTTCCCCAGTGGTAAAGTGAACAAAGAATTAATTACTATTGCATCAAGAGATTTTGTAAGGAAAAAACAGTAGTCAAAAGTTTGAGGATTAAGGTTGTTGTGATATTAATAGCTCAATTCATCTGCCCACACATAGGCTGCTTGAGTTGAATCCTTCCTTCCTCTGCCATTCCAGAAGTCACTTCCATAGGTCATGTTTGCCCCCTGCGCAGTGATGTTTGAGACATCCTGTGCTACCTGAGATGCCTGCAAGAAGGCAAATGAAACCCACAGTTTCTCAAAATTGATAGTTTGCTTTTGGTCTGGTCCCTATTTTCTCATAATGATTTTTCTCCCTCTTAATTCTTCATTTGTTTTATTACTGTTTTTTCTCTTCACATTTTGGTCTATTTCTGGTAATTTTGTGTTTCTTTCCATTTTGTTTTCCCCTTTAAGCTACATCCCATGAAAATCACCTGCCATGCACCATTTCAGCATCTCTACATGGATGCCCATCTTTATTAGACAGACTAGTCATACAGTCTGAGGAAGACTGGTCTAACAGCTTGTTATTTTTTGAAGTACATGGCAGTTCTTCGAAGCTGTGCTAGGCTTTCATGTCCACTGGGGATAAGCACCTTTCAGAACACATTCAGAGAGTGTCTGATGAGCCACCTCACTGTATGGGAGACCCGCGAAAGTCCTAAGGAACAAGCAGGAGAAGTCCCTAGCAGTACATGGTCATAGCTGTTAGTATCCCTTCCCTTTTCATCAGCAAAATGAGGCCTTGCAAATTTCAAAGCTCATCCTTTAGTCTCCTCATTCCTACTGTCCAGCCAAGTTTTACTGCATGATCAGAGAATCACACTTAAGCAGAATGATAGCACCTACTATTGTGTTTAATTTTGCAAGGTTGCCTGTTTCCAGGAGACCAAATTTGCTGGGTGTTGCAGAGTAGGGAGAGTAATGGTCTACACGCTGTGGTGCTCTGCAGTGTTCAAGTTGGTGCTCTTTGTAAAGTGCTTTCTGGTTTTACCCAGATGACCAAGGACTAGTACAGAAGTCTGTGGCTTCATAGTGAGAGGAATCATAATTTTATTTTGTCGATCTCTCTAGAGCATCTTTACATTATCAGGGCAATGATGTGCAATTAGATTCTGTAATTTGCAGAGAGGCTAATATAATTATCTCTCATAGCTTAATGTTCACGTTTGTCATTTAGGCTGTGTAGAAAGACCACATTTCTCTTCTTTCAATTTTGATTAAGAGAACATATCATGGTGTTTTATGCTTGTGTGGATATTATTCACTACTCTTCTCATTTGTTAGCAAACTACTCCCGTGCATCATGGTATTTTACAATACTCAAAGCACCAGCAAGCACAACTGCCAAAAAAATGAACAAAAGAAAAGCAGCCATGAGAGAAGTGAACCTTCATACTTCTTGAAACAGCAAATACCCTATCGGAGCTTCACAAGCAGCAGGACAATCCGTTAACAAGAAAATTTATCAGAGCTATAAAATTGTAAAAAGACCACATCTGGAATTCATTGAAATGCAGTTTATTAGGCATTGGGCGAGGGTTCTGGAGGACTATCACTGCACACTTGTTGTGTGTCTTCCCTAGGCATCTTGTGTTGGTGAGGGGTGGAGGGGTTGGAGAGAGATTGGTATCTTGTATGGACAAGTGGTCTGACCTGTACAGTTGTTTTTATGCTTTTTCCATTCCAGAGAGTGCCTGGTACTCAGCAGCTGCCCTCTACCATTGCTTGGGCCACATTTCATGCATTAATGCTGTCCAGGATGTGACTTTTGCTTTGTGACACTGTACAGCTGAAACTGCCTCTGTCATCATATATTAGGATAGCAATTGTGGAGTTGCAGTCCTCCATTAAATGGTGTGTTCCCAAACTGGAATTTATTATGTCTTTTCTCCTAGCATGTGAGCCACTATGTCAAACTATAGCAATACAATTCAACTGTAAATGGTGGGCATTTGGGGATTATTGTGCCTGGTGTAAGAGAAGATCTAACTGCGTGGCTGGGGAACAAATGCCAGTGCAGTAACAGACATATAAGATAAAGTGACAATGAAGATTGGCTGTGATCTGCTGAACGATCAGTTGTTCTATCAGTAATAGCACAAGTATGTGCAGAAAAAAGGAATGGTAATTACAGGCCACTTGATGTTGATCTGGAAACATGAACTAAGTTTAGTCATTTCTTAAGACCACTAATGGAAACAATGCAGACTCTGACGCTGCTGAAGATGAGGAAGAAGAGAGAGTGGTCAGAGGAGAGTGAGAGCATAGGTATTTCTTGCAGGTCTTCTGCTTCTGTATCTGATTGAGTTCTTGTAAATTCATTTGCCATATCCAGGGCAGTTCTTTCTTTAAAATAGTGTTGTGTGTTCTGGGTTGGAGGGTCATTGTTTCCTTCTTAATGATTTAAAACATGTTTCTTTTGTAAATTATCATCTGCTTTATACAGCAGACTTCAGAAACAGGCCAGAGCATCACCCTTCTTGACTCAGCTTCCCTGTCTGCCTGGTGGCCTGCTGCAGTCCCTGGAATGCCTGGAGTGTTTCTGCTATAAATCAGTACTGCACAAAGCAATTGCTTATCAGTGAAGAGCTTTATTGTAGTGTCTTCCTACATTTTCTATAGCCCTCTTAGTAAAATGCTTAGTGTTCTGTTTTAAACAGGTTTTCAGGCTTTTGAGTCTGCCAATGACAAAGGGATTTTTTTTCCACAACCCTCCAGCAGGTATTAATGAGAATGGATGCTTGAGCAAACATTTGTCACTGTTGTTTGTGCAGGAATGCAATGGTGGAATAGCAGAAGTAGAAAGGCAAGCCTGAGTTCTTGGAAAGTCTATGGCTGTGTTACATGGAAAGTATGAAATTCAGACAACCTCTTGAAAGAGAGATGTGATTGAGCTTCTTGCACTGGAGCTATATTGGGAACAAAATGATCATAGCAGAACTGAAACTGAGCAATACACTGTGCTGTTTCAGGCATGTGTATCTTAAATCTGCGATAAAATGGTAATTTATACTTACTGGGTATGTTCTGGCTGCTTATCTACTTACTTTACAAAACTGTAATATTAAATATGGTGTTGTTTCTGGCTAAGCCAATAAACTGAGCTTGTTTGGAAAGCCAAGGCTTCAGCCTTAAAAAGAAAGTGTTAAATATTGTTGTTTGGTTTGTCTCTTTTTTTTTTTCCCTCTGAGTGCTCATCTGCCTAATTTACTGGCATGAAAGCCAAAGAATGTTGGTCTTTTGCTTGGTTTAGTCAGACACTTAATCCAGCACTCTCAAATGGAAATTCTTAGCAGGGGGAAAAACCACCCAAAACCCCAGACAAAACCAGCCTTATTTACCTCATGTGTCTTTGCTCACCTATGATAATAACAATTGTTTTGCAGTTGTAACCTGAGACTAAGTCATATTCTATGTAAATTAATTTCTGCAGCAATTAATACAATACCAAAAGATTCTCGGACTTTATATATTTAAAATACCTATTGCTTATATGCAATTAAAACTTTGCTCAAAAAGCCACCAACCCAAAACCAAACAGAAAACAAAGAACTGCACTAGGGAAAAAAGAATATTTTATTCATTATTTTTCCAATTGGTAAATTCCATCTAATTTTTGCTGAAATGCATTGTGCGTACTTTAATCCTACCATGTAACAATGGTGAAAAGTATCTCTTTGCCCATCTTCTTTTTCTGACCATATTTTGTGATTAAATTGCTGGAGTGGAGACAGGATAAATAAGACCATGGACTTTGGCATAATGGTAAGAAGTTTTGTTTTATTTTTAAATGACTCAAGTAGTTAGATACGAATGTTACTCTTTGGAGAGGAGACTTTTTCTTAGTTGGACTGAACATGTAGTTCCATAAACTTTACACTTGCATATCTCTAATTCTAATTACTGTCTTTTCCTGCCCCTCTTGGCAGGGGAGCAACTAATTAGCATCCTTGTGATGGTTCTCCCTCTGGTTTCACTTCAGCTACCCGTGTGCTAATGGTGAGGAGGCAGGAATCTCATGTGGCTCTAGTGATTCTTGACTATTTGTTCCTTTTCTTGTGTTTAGCACCCTGCTCTCTCACTTGAGTGAGTGTCAGTAGGTACATTTTGGACATAGCTCTCTTCCAGGCTTCATGCTTTGATATGTTGTCTTCCAAGTGAGCTTTTGTTTCTGTAACAAATAGGGTCTCTTAAAATTTGTTCGTATACCTCTCAAGTACTAGCTGGGTATCATGGATCATGCTTAACTTTTCTAACTTGACACTTTTCTATGGATTTGTGGTGTTGGATGCTTTGTTATAGCATCCCATCACATGAACAATTTTGTCTTTTTAAACTTACAAGTGCCTGTGTGGTTTTAGGGTTGTTTTTTGGGGGGAGAGGGTTGGTTTGGGGTGGAGGGATTTGGGTGGTGGAGTTTTTTTTGTCTGTCTGGAGTTACTGTTAGCCTGTGGTAAGCTTTTGGGGTTATATATTTGCTGTATTTGAAATAGTCATGTTTACCTCAAACTTAACCCATGGTGGTTGTTTTCCACCTCAGATAAGCATCATCAGAAGCTTCTGTTTTATATCATAGAATCATGGAATAGAATGATAGGAGTATTTGTTGAAATCGATATGATGTTTTTCTCATAGGTAACTTTAAAATGATTTCTCTTGAATGGTCTGCTTTTATTTTAACCAGTTTCTGCCCAAAAGTTCCACTTGAAACTTGTTTGAAAAGCTGTGCGTATTATTCTAGCAGCCCTAGTGTTTCTTTTATAGGTTGTAGAGGAGTATGGTATTAGAAAAAAAGTGTTGTGAAACAGTGTTGTAGATGTAGTTTACATCTGTTGAGTTCCAGAGCACTGTGCTATTCTCAAAAGATTTTGGACTCTCAGAAATGTTCATCTTTTCATATTGGGGTTATTCTGTAATATCCTTAAATAGTGCTACTTGAGGTGAGTTGGATTATCTTAGCTTTTTCAGTGTTTGAACAGTCCTGGCCGTCGCTGATAAAGTCTTGTCCTGGGTAGTCCTGTCTGAACAGTCATGTCTTTCTGCCCCAAGTGGTTTTGAATGTGTTAGTTGTTCTTTAAGAATACTGATGCATGACTGAGGTTGATGCATGTTGGGATGTCTGATGAGGTTACTGTCACGCTCCTGTGCAGGGAGATGAGCTGCTCTTGAGGCAGCTCCTGGGTGGCCACAGTTCACATTTTTATTATTTTGCTTTTTTTCTTTTTCTTTTCTCTCCTTGAATTGCCACGTCGTCAGAAACTTCTTTAGGGGAAGATAGATGGGCCTGTCAGGGTGGTAGTCTTAACTGCTATTGTAACACTGTCATCCTTGCCACAGGAGTTTTCAATATAATCAAGCTTACCCAAGCTCATATGTAATTTTTTTCTATTTCCTTTTTTTGGCACATTGCAGACACTTATTAACATTCACATCACAGTCATCGTGAAATTGATCATTTCAATTCAAGATCAGCAAGTTTACTGACTTTTTTTTTTTTCCTAATACTTCAGATCCTCATAGAACAGAAAGGTATTCTCTGGTAATTGAAGGCACTTGGAAGACTAAACTGTTCCCCTGTAGTCATCTATCTTCCAAAAAGGTTTACTGCAGATGCAGCTTTTCCTAATAGAAATGCTCTTGCATTTTATATCTAGACATGTACTCCTGATGACACTTATGAATGATACCAGACATGCTTAATGTCCTTGCACTTTTATGTGTTTATGTAGAATTTGTCATTTATTTATCCCAGGACAACATTGCCAGACAATTCCTCTCTGCAGGTATTCACTCGACAAGCATCTAGGTTTACCGTCAGATCAAATTTAGTGTTTACATCATTCTCAATGCTAATTGATCTTAATTATTTAGTTCATATAATTTAGTTCTTAGCAGCATGCTGGGTCAAGGCTGCTATTCATTTCAGATCCTTAACATAATTCAGTGCATTAAGCACATTACAAACCAGTACATTTGGAGACCACAGTATTTGAGAAAAAATAAAGCAGCTGGGTTGTTTTTTGGGGGGGAGGAAAGAGGTTGTGTTTTGCTTGTTTGTTTGTTTTTTTTTTAGGGCATTTTAAGAGAAGTTACTAGGAGCTGATTTAGTCTAACTATAAGAAACGGGGTAGTGCTTTACCTGTTTCTTTTTTGGATAGGCTAATCATGTTCACCAGCTATTTTATACGGTCTTCAGGAGACTGCAGAATACTTGGCCTTAGAATGTTTGAGATTTAGTTTATGTCTGTTGATTTTACTTTTTTTATTGTTTATTTCATTATTTAATTTCAAATTGAACAGGCAGTTAATACACATTAATAGATATATATGTTCTTAGCCCTAACTGCAAACGTTACTTCTCTGTATTGGTACACTAAGAAGAAAAAACGTTAGCCACCTGCTTTCTGAATCAGGTCCTCATTTGAGCCCTGCAGACCATTGAGTGTTCAGCAGCAGGTCTGGTTCCTCTGTTCTTTCCTTTTCTAATGTCCGAATGCAAATCCACAGTATGTGTTACCTACCACATGGACCAGAAATAAAGTATTAGCTGCTTAGCTGTCCGCATGTCTTTACCTATCTTTGGCACACAAAAGGCTTTTGTAAAACATTGTCCATCTACCCTTCTCCTGTCCTCAGGAGCCACCAATAAACTGAGCTATTCCTGTTACAAAATCTAATCCTCATCTAGAAGGGTGGTTGAACTGAGGCTTAAGAGGGAGGTTAGGTGCTTCCTGCTCCTGAGCACAGCTTTCGTTTTACTTCTAAGAGGTGTCAGATGCTTTTGAGTAACCTAGGCATTTCAAGTCAATTTTTCTCTTGACCAGTATCTAAACCTAATGCTAGTAGGGTGTCTACTTGCCCTCTCCTAAACCTGGGCCTAAACCAGACCCTGACTCTAATCTTGACCGAAGTACTCTATATAAGATGAACTGGATGTCTAGATCTAGAATTTACTTCAGCCTGTCCCCAGGAGGGGTTGGAGTTAAAGAAACCTGTGTATAGTGTACACAAGCCTTTATCTGGCCTTAACCCTACCGCAGACACCCTATAGGTGGTGACCAAACTGAGCAACAATAAACTACAAACTAGACATCTGTTGATCAGAGATGTCCACTTTGAGACAGAAGTGCTGAAAGGTAGATCAGTTTTTAAGACTTACCTGCCCTCTGGTCACCTCTCTGTTTAGACTGCCAGTGGTAAAGATGTGGTTACAAAAAGGTTGCATGTGAAAGGCTGAGCTATACGTTCAGTGGCCCCATAGGTCCATGGGGCTGTATGGATGAGATCTAAAGGGACCATGAGGAATAGTTCATTCTAGCCCAGTCTATCCTGCTCTTTCTATATGGAATGGTGTTTAGGATTGTATTAGGGTTGTATTTAGGAAAGGAGTGTGTGAGCCCCAGTTATCTGTGCGTATGGCATGGGCTGCAGGAACTTCTGCTTCCAACCGTGGGACATTGGGTTAGGATTAGGAAAATTGGGAAGCTATGTTATTAATGGCTATTTAATGTAACTCTGGATTAAGATTAGGATTGGTATTTGCAGAGGCCAAATTCTAACACTGTATTTTAGACTCAGTTCAGGTAAATATTTGTAGAGAAATTGAAAATCGGAGATAGGATAAAATAAAACCCCAAACTGTAGAAGGTAGATGCTGTAAGAGGTAGGTTGTTCTCTTCTGAGCCTTGTGCTATTGGGCCTGAGTACACAGCTGGAGACATGGATGTGTGCCACTGGTGTTTTGGGAAAAAGAGTTTATCATGATATTTCTTACCATGGTTTGTTACATACGTTGTGAATCATTCAGACTACAGTTAATGTGCTTTCTACTTGTTCCTGTGAATGTGATTTGATTGTATTGTGTGGGCAGGAGGCTTACCTGGCAGCCATCTGTTTGAAAGGGAAATGTTGGATTTTCAGAGAATCCACATGCTGCCTGGTGTGGATCAAAATCATTCCACAGTCGGGGGCAGGCTGTTTGGCTCACTGGTGACAAAGAGCACTGTGAAGGCCTGTGATGATTTGAGATGTTAAGTTAAATGATTCCTCTGTAAAAACCATCTGTGATACTTTTAAATATTTAATGAAGAGGTTGGTGATGAGAGTATGTGAGGTCTTTGGGACTAGTCAGCAGGCCTAAAAACAACTTAAAATGCACAAATGAGATGAGAAAATGAAAAGCTAGGACACAGCTATCAGCAGCAAAAGCTTGGTCTTTGTCTTTTTTCCTCTGTGATGTCATTCTTCCTGTCTTTCTCCCGCAAATACGTCAAAATGTCCTTGAAGTGTTACATGCCAGGTCCACAGGTAGCATTGTGTCACCTTCAGGATTATCTTGATATCTTGTGGCCTGGTTTTGTGGTAGGGGCTGACTGGGGTTGGGAGAGGCAGGTAGTCGGACAGAGAATATGTCAGGACTGGAGCTGTGCAGTCTTTGTTTTGAGAAGAATAGGTGGGGATCTTTACTTCTTCATCATAGGAGTAGTAGCAATTACTTGCTACTGTTTCTATTTTGTGGAGTTTTTTCATTTGTTTGTTGGTTTTTTTTTTCTGTGAAAATGGAAAGTTTGGACAGCTTGTCATGGGAAAGCAATCTGTGAGGTGGTTCATCCCACATGCAAGTACTCTATAAAGATTTAGGAGTTGCCTGACAAGCAGGGTGAAGCCTATTTGCAACTACGTATAAGTCTTCAGTATTAAAATGAATGGATAGTGCCTAGATATAATAAAATGCATTTATGGTAGTTAAAACCAGTGTAAAGTGTATCTGTGTCAAATGACTTTTGAGATTGCTAGCACAGGAATAGCCCATACTGCTGATATATTGGAGTATATTTATTATCTCGGGGATGAAAACCCACTTCTGAATTAATGAGGGGAATAACATGAACACCAGTGGAAGTTTTAAATAAGCATCAGCTGTAACAGTTTCTCATGCAACCTCACAGTTCTTTATTCTCTATGGCTTTATGTTGAAAATAATGGGGATAAGGATAATGTTAATGCCATTTCATGTAATGAACCATAAACAGAAGAAAAACCTAATGAAATTTGATTTTCATTTTTTTTTCTCTATCTGAACAGTAGGACAACTTGCAGTGCCAGCAAATTTCTGTGATTATTGCACCGAAATACTGACTCTTCCATTGAAAATCTGGGATTCTCTGCTAAAAGAAAAGTTGCTTCATTAAAAAACCTCCACATATCCCCAAGGACTCCATCCTTTGAAGTGTATTTCCACACACACATACCTCTGTTTTTATCCCTTTTTATTTTGACAAAATGGTTCCTGCGTGAACTTCAGAAACAGTAGTGCATGCAACACCCCCAAAAATAACATGCTATTTTTAAGCCTTAGCTGCAGGAACGGAAGCGTTGAAAGCAGCAGTGGTTTTGTTTCGTGACACATACATTTAATTATTCCTTTTTGTTTTCAATGCAGGTACTTCAAAAACTAGGAAAAGCAGATGAAACAAAAGATGAACAGTTTGAAGAATACGTTCAGAATTTCAAACGACAAGAGGTCAGTTACTTTTTCAGTTTCTTTCATTACGTCTTGGGGAGAATTCAGATTATTTGAACTTTCTGATTTTGAAGAAGGTGTTACAGAGTGACAGGTAAGATTTCTCAGGGGATATAACATTTTGTTCTGCTATTTTCAAACAGAAAGGACAGTTGGATTTGTGCACGCAGAGGGCTAAGAAATGTGCTCATAATAAAAGGACCTATTGTACTCTGTCCAACACCATCATGCTTGAACCACTTGGGATCACAGCACATTTTGTGTGACAGCACATTTTCAACAGCGTAATTGAGAATAGAACCCAACTCCAACTAAATGTACCTTTACAGTTGCTTTCTTACAAAGAAGCATAGAATGCTTTGGTTTGGAAGGGACCTTTAAAGCTCATCCAGTTCCAACCCCCTTCCACGGGCAGGGACACCTTCCACTAGAGCAGGGTGCTTCAAGCCCTGTCCAAACTGGCCTTGAACGCTGCCGGGGATGGAGCAGCCACAGCTTCTCTGGGCACCCTGTGCCAGTGCCTCAGCACCCTCACAGGGAAGGGTTTCTGCCTAATGTCTAATCTCAGTCTCCCTTCTGTCAGGTTAAAGCCATTCCCCCTTGTCCTGTCCCTACAGGCCCTTGTCATAAGCGCCTTTCCAGATTTCTCGTTGGCCCCTTTAGGTGTTGGAAGGCTGTTCTCAGGTCTCCCTGGTGCATCCAGGCTGAACAAGCCCCACTCCCTTAGCAGTGGTATATAGTACGCAGGGTTTATAACAAAGTGAATAGATGAATAGTTTCAGACTGCTGTGTGTTGGCTCCTGTCGGTGCAGGGGACTGTGGTGTCAGTGCTGATGAAGCACTCCTGGGGAGCAGAGCTCAATTACTCTTTATGTTGTAAAAACAGCGTGTGAAAACAGAGGTGCCCAGACAAGTTTATAACATACTCCCAATGCAATCTTAAATTCTAACCTCAATTATTCCTTGCTTCATTGAACAGACTTTTTGGCTCCAAGATGATTAATTGCAATAATTATATAGTAGCTTTCTAGCAAAAATTAATGCCTACCAGGAGGTGCTTTAATGCCACCAAGAAAATAGCTTGTTATGTAAGTATGAACTGAGGTATCTGTCATCTTCATGAGCTATCATGTAGAGCTCACAGAAATGCACTGGAGGGTGAGAGAACTACTCCCACACATTTTGCACAGTGTAGAAATTGGCTTATGCCAGAGTTTGCAATTTTTGTCCTGAATCAGTCCTATCTACCACATGTACTTCTGCCCTTTCCATGTAAACACAAACCCTGAATCCTGACTGCTGGAATGCTTGTTAACTCTTGCATTTTCTGGTCACTTAGCGTTTATTTTCCTCTCTCAGTGCAGAAGGGAGGGATGTTTCAGGAGCCACTGGGCTGTCGTGTAGATCCTCACTCTTCCTCAAAGATGAAAATGATGGGAGGTAGAAGAATCTGTTTCTCTGAGGAGGATGGTTACTCCCTCAAAGTTCTTGAGGTCCTGAAAATGGTGGCATGTAATAGGCCTGAAGAAGCACTCACAAGCTTTGAAACTATGCAGAGATTTAAAATTTTCCCTTGTGTTCCCCTTCTTTTCCAAGTATGCTGGGATATCAGTGGAGCATTTCTTATTGGTTGTCCTTATGTTGCTGCTTATCATTGCTGTCAGTATCCCAACTGCTTTCACAGCTAGTAATTGTGTTTCTAGAAAGAAGGTGCATCTGTAAGGCTCTTATTTGGTGCAGAAGGAGCAGCTGGGATATCCACATGAAGAAAGTGTTTTATGGGATTTTTTTTTTTTGCTGAAAATTGAGTGAAATTTAAAAAAAAATAAAGATAAAAGAAATTCTTTTCAAGCAAAATTCTGTGTCAAGTGTCTGTACTTTCTGTCCTTTACCAAGAATTTTCTGTAATGGTGATTTTCAGCTGGAAGTCTTGCTAAGGGCTAAGTTGTATCTTAGCATTGCTCCTTTTTTATTTCCTCCTCCTTTGATGTACAGAGAGGCAGTAATAAACAGCCAAGGACCCTTCAGGAGCTGCGTGATGCTAACTCTGGATGCAGATGTGACGTGGGGCCAGGGGAGGAATTTGGTAGGGAACTACCACAGCTCTCTTGAGAGACACATATGGATGAGGCTAAGCCCGCTGGCACACCAAATGAGACAGACTGATTTGTTTTTCTTGGTTTCCTACCTTATTGAGCCTGCAACACTTGGGAGGTCAACTGATCTGAAGTATACAACATTCTTTTTATTAATACTCTTGAAAGATAAGGAATGAGGACTCTAGTGAAAGGCTTGAGAAAGAGCATAGTGCTTATTACCTGGGAAACAGGTAAGTGGAAAACTGAAATCTTCCCATGCTATTCTTGCCTAAATAGCAGATTTCATGGTCAGGTACCTATCAAGCTCGGCAGAAGGCTGTGTGTGAGGGTACTTACAGCAGATATCTGTAGGAAAAGCTCATTTAGACTCCCCAGTGATCCATTCCCATCTCTTTCTGAATACAGCTGGATAAAAGCCCCTTCTGGACTTGACTACCCAGAGCTGAATTACCCAGATTAATCACCATGGAGAAACTGAGTCATCCCATGCCTGGAGAGAACAGAGCACAGTGGTTTTGCAGAGCCCTGTCAAAAGCAGTAAGCTGCTGCAGCTGAAACCATGAGTAAAAGCATTGCCATTTTTAACAGTGAATACAGCTGTTATGCACCTTCTGCTTAATTGGTAAATTGAGAATTGCCACTCCAAATCAAAACTCAGGGAACACACAAGACATATGAAGCCATATATGACACCGTATAACAGAGATTTTCAGTGTATTGGCAGAAATTTCATGAGGCTAAAACATTTCTCTCTGCACAGCTAATTGTGGACGTGCTCAGCTTCTGAATCAACCCTGAAGTTCAGAAAGGGAGTGAAAAACCCAACAATTCCTGCATAGTTCTCTCAACTGTGAAAATACCGAGTCCATTGGGGATTTACCTGAAACTTCATCTCTATTCTGTTGTTCAAGCAACTGCATCTTATACTTTATTTTTCAGACAGAAGAAGCAATTCCCTTATCCCCAAGTGACTCACAGTGCTTTCTTCATTTTTGTAAGGGTTCTATATTCTGTTTCATGTCTATGCATATTTACCTCAGTATTTTTCCATATGTAGTTATGAGACTTCTTTTACAGACTATAGTTAAAATATATCATAAAGTTTAAAACCATTAAACCTCTGTGTACACACAGAGGTATAGCAGCTGCTACTACACAATCAGCTGCCTATGGCATGTTGTCAGAATAAAGCAAGATGTTAAGTGCTGTTGTTGCTGGTTCATAGAACTAGATGAAAATGAAGAGCCCTGTTGTTAAGTGAGCAGAACTTGATTCTGTGGACTGCTTTACTTAATGTATGCTTCCCAGTAAAAGCTGCTCCTTGGGCCTAATTGTTAGGGCTTCTGAAAAGGTTTATCCTGGCCAAATCTTCATTTCACACAAGCATGCTTAGCTGCCTTACAGCTGTGGCACAACATGGTCTTAAAATTGTTCTGTGAGAAAATTCACATTTATTGAAGTGCTGGTTTTGCATCAGGTGTTTCTTCAAATGTATTCATGAGTTAAGATTCTCAAGATGGTCTTCACCAGCTTCACACGAGCACCAAACGTGCCTTATGTTGTCCCACCTGGCCCCCAGATGTTGCTCCAGACAAGTCCATGGCTTTGGCTGTGGTTCTGTGTCATGCCTCCTGGCTTTGTGGTCCTTTCGAGGACCCCATGGCATCTCTCACTGCAACTGGCACAGTGTTACACTGAACTGCAGGAGATTCTTGATACTTGCTCATCTGCAACACATTGTTGGTTCAGTACTGCTTTGTTCATAGGAGACTCCTTTGCCAAACAAAGGTGATGCCAAATGCTCTTCCTGCTAGACAACTCTGAATTAAATTTGACATAGGAAAACACAATTTAGACTAGTGGGATGGAGCTTTTTTATTGTGACCCAGGAAGTGTTTGCATTTGGGGAGACTGCATCTGACAGGCCTCCAAATACAAGCAATACTGTTCAAAGTATTTTGGGGTCTATGGGAAGGTTTTATCTGCTGATTACCTGTTAATTCCTAAACACACATTTCAGAATGATCTTACGTCTCAGGGGTCTTTTTTTTCCAAGACAAGAAGGAACAAAGTGTACCATTAAATCTCATCTCAACCTCATTAACATCCAGTCAGGCAGGATACCCAGGAAGGAGGTGAGGCCCCCCCTTCCACTATTAAACTTAGAGCTGCATGAATTATTATCTGGCTTGCATTTCTGTAGGGCAGGTTATTAATTAACCTGTGCTCCAGGTTCAGCATTGACAGTGCTCTTGACTCTCACTGCAGTGGAGTGATTGATTTGGTTTTGGTATCAAGCACATGCTGTGCTGACCTTTCCTGTAAAGATGTATTGTGTTTACATCCTGTATGTGACATGATAGAAAAATCAAACTCTTCTGTTTTGCCTGGAAAGCTGTGAATAAATGATGCCTGGCAAATAGGTCATCCAGTTCCAGCTTTTGTGGAGGCAAGGTGGCCTTTAATTTCTGGTGGAGGCAGTGATTTTTCTAGTGCATCAGGGACTAAAAGCTGGTAAGACGTGAACCATGCTTTTTATTATTTTAGTCATCAGGGTTTTGTAGGTCTTGTCCGTCTTATAGCCTGTGCTGCTTTGGCTCTGTCTTAAATCTAGTGCTAAGATATGCTTAAATACTGCTCTTTGAAAAGAAAACTGAAACTACACAAACACAAGAATCAGTAGTACTGAAAAGGCTTAATGCTGCTGTAAGGCTGTGTAAGACCTGTGGCTCTAGATGACACGATCCTATAACACTGAGCCTCCTCATGAACTGGATGCGTGTTTCTTTACTGTCTACATAGTACTGACCCTGTAATGAGACCACAGAGTAGAAAAGGGGATCTGACACTGTGCCATGGTGTTCAGAGCAGCAAGTTGCCTGGGACATCTCTGTGGAGAACTGTGTTGATTTTCCTAATGAGGAATATTAGTTTGGGTTGTTAGCCTGCCTCCCTTGATCTTATGTTGAGTTTGACCAGGTGAGCTAAGAGCACCCGTTTCTGGTGCTGGAGTCTGGTGAGAACATGCCTGCTGTTATCAAACAGCTTGAATGTGAAAAGTTTACTATTGAGAGTACTATTGAGATTTATCTCTGGAATTTTCTTGCATATTATGAAACTCTGACTCATTTTGCTGCCTCATGTAGAATTAATAAAAGAAATTATGAAATGGTAAAGGAATCATCAACGTTCTCTTGGGAAATCTCATTTCAGAGGAGGACATCTGCAAAATGACAACTATTTTTCATTCTCCTTCAAAAAGCTGTATCTCAATTAACAAAATTGATGGTCTTAATGGAGATACTTGTAGCAGTAGTTTCAGAGCCACGAGAAGCCACGAGATTCTTCCATCTGGTAGACCAGAAAATAGGAATGTATCAGCATCGAGAAGGGGCAATGTTAAATATGCATCAGTCTTTAGAACGGGATTTTTTTAAAACCTGTATGTCACAGTTTGCAGGACATGCGGAGCCAGCAATGCAGTATTTTCATCTGTGAATATTGATTAGTCTGTTAGTTGGTAAATGCATATCTCTCTTCACTAATAGTGAGTTTCCTATAACAAAATGTGTAAGACCAGAGGCACGTTTTGCAGAGTTCATGGGGCTGAGGCCTTTTGATGCAAGTTCTTATTTCTGGTATTTTAGAGAAAGGTCTAACTCTGTTACCATTGGATTTGAGAGATTCTCTTTCAAATTCAGTGGGTGCTGGCCCTTGCCCATGGATGCTTTAATATCACATGTTAAACAACATTTGCTACTGAGGGAAAATCCACATGGCTCTATGCTGCTTAGATATTTCAGTGATTTGTGACCTGTTAATAACCTGCCTGAAGGAGATGCACATGGAAATTATTCTTTGGAATGAATTGTCAGGATTTGTAACAGCACATATGGCAAAATGTTTGCATCATATTTTATTGCTTTGACTTTTTCTTATGTGTTTTCCTGAGCAGTGGTAGCTGATAACACACAATGCTGACCAACAATAGATCTCATAGCGGTTTAGGGTACCAGGTGTAAAACTACACAGCAGTACAGTTATAAACATAGTGTTTGAACGATGTGTATCTCTGACATGCCATTTGTGTAGTATGAGTTAGTCCTAATGACAAAATGGTGCGTGTTTGAGTAAATATAGGCTGGACATGAGGACAGCTAATGGGGTTCTGAGCCTTCCAGATGCAGTTATTGCTCCTGAAACATATTTTTTATAATAATTAGAAATTGTTATTTTATGTGCACCTGTTCTGCTGGCCCATGATGAAGAATCGAGTTGCTCTGTCTACTTCCCATTTCACCACAAGCGTTCAGGCTGAAGATGATACAAATTAGAAAGACGATTTCTATGCCTTCATGTGACTTCTCAGAGTACCAGGAATCCCCCACATGACATGCGTAAGAGGGGAACTTCCCTGCTCTTTCTGCCACATGTTTACGTGTATTCCTCTTCAGATCTGAGAGCAAGAAATTCTTTCCCTGGGTTAAGTCTCCTCTCACCTTTGTTTTCATGTAGTGCTTTGCTCTGTGGAAAACAGACATCTTCTGTCATGTGCCCACTCCTACTCTAGCATGGAAAGAAGTCAGCTTCTGAAATGTGTTAGTATGCTACTGTGTTATGTAGTACGATAAAATGCGTTATGACTTGAGGTAGTACTTTTTACTAAACAAGCTTTAAGATGTGCATTTATATATATTTTTTAAGGGACATATCATCAAGCTACCACTACTTTCAGAACTTTGTAATGTATTGTAAGTAATTAAGCCTGAGATTTAACGCACTGACTGCTCAACCTGTGCCAGTCTTTGATAAGCAGCTTTGATCTCAGAGCAAGGAAAGGGTTTCTTTCTCCTTGGAGCATAAAATATGGTCCCAAACCAGAGACAGCTTTGTGGGCTGGATGCTCTTGTATTCTTGCTGTTACTTAGCAGATCCTCGGACATCACCCTGGTGGGTCTATTCCTGTGCTCAGAATTTAGTTGCTTATGGATTTAAGCTCAAAACAGTTTTGCTTCTAATCAAATTAGTGTAAAAGCAACCTGCTGTTCGTTGAATCCATGAACTGAATTCAGTCTGCTTTCTAAGCCCAGTCAGGCATTTTTGCCTTCTAAATTCTTTAATATTTCCAGGACCTCAAAACAGTTGCTCTCTTCTCACAGTGCATTGCAATTTGGGGGGGTTGATCCGGTCCTAAAGGCCTTTGGTTCCCTGTAGGTATCTGGGAGAGGCAAGCGAGTTTGGTGGATGTAATACCCATTGCAGTGTTTGTACTGGTAAGCCAAGTGAATATTTTTTGGGACCTGCCATTTGCATTTAATGTGGCTGCAGGTAGATGGTTTCTAAGCCCCAGAGAGTCCTTTTCAGCCTGCATTTCTTGTGACCCAATGTGTATGAATGCTCTGAGCATTGCTGTTGCCGATGGCAAATCCTCTGCTGACATCAGAAGCCCTTTGACTTACGTGAAGTTATAACAGCTTAGACCAGTTGAGACTCTGCCTTCTAAAGTATTCACACATGCACCCTTTTGGGTTCTGGCTTTCACACAAATAACATGAGAGAAACTCCAAAGTCATCAGTCTTATTTTCTGGCTGATTTTTCATATGGTGTAGCTGTATGTGGGAAAATGTGACTGCAAGCTAATATTCCTATAGTTTCCAGCTGCTTTAATAAATAATTTGAAGGATATTTTGAACTGATAAACATAGAGGGTTTCTAAAATCTTTAGGCAATTGAAGGTGTCTTGGACAACAGTTTTTTATCAATGAAATGCTATAGTGTAGCAAGATTTTATTGCAGATCCTAGGAGCTGTCAAATCCAACTTGTGATACAGTCAGAGATAAAGCAACCCAATTTGTTTTGTCTATCCTGAGTTTTTCAAAGGCTGTTGTTATAAGATAAAGAAAGATCATTTAAATGTATTTGACAAAGAAACAGTTGAGATTTCACTGCAGACCTCAAGATGTACTAGCCAAGCTAAACGAAATAATTAATGCTATCAGGTTTTAGTAGCTATTGAGTTGTTCTCAGTAGAGGTGCACCATTCTTGATTATACTTAGTGCATTTCTGGTTAGGATACTGGCCATAAGATGTACCTGGAATTCTTCCCTGTGCAGATGCTGATTAAAAAAGCCCAGAAATTTTAGCCTCGAGAGAGCACTCTGCATAGCATCTTGGCCGGGTCACCTCTTCTGTATGAACCTGTGCATGCTTGCAACACGTGACACTGTTAATCAGATAGCTCCTGAAATTGTTTTTTGTTGTCAAGTTTGACATACTGTATGCATGTGTTAAGGAGTAAAATATAACCAAAATCTGTTTTCATCCCTTTGATTTTTTGCTCTTTTTTCTTTTCCAGGCAGAGGGTTCCAGACTCCAGAGAGAACTGAGAGCATATTTAGCAGCCATCAAAGGTGACTTTTCAATTTTACTACATGTTTTTGTAAAGCAAACTGCTTGAGACTAGTAGGGTTTTTTAAGGTATACAAAAGTAATGGTTTTGTTATTAGTAGGTTCTGCTCTTCAGCCTCTTGCTAGGGGTTCTGTACCTTCAGTGACAACTCGTGCATACAGTCTTGCGTGCACGGCTCATCCTTGGCTGACCTTTGTGTGCAGGATGGCTGCCTGGATTCTCACGTTGCATGCATTTTGAGCACCCACAAAACATTTGCATCTTGTTACTCATCTTTGCAAATGCTAGAATATGAAATACCCCATGCAAGGCAAGGGATTGCTTGATCTCTAGAGCTGTACCATTTCCAGCTATTACTAGTTAGATGATGATCCCCATGCAAAACCCCACTCCCTGTGATTTCTCTTGTATTTCTGACTGTTAAACCCATTTTTTTTCCTCTTTTAAAATTTAAAAATCAAATGTGGTCTCTTTCAATATTGCATTGAAAATCCAAGTATCAGAAGCTCACTGGTCAGCGTTTAAATAGCAGAGATTAAATAAATAGCTGTTTAAATCCTATTGGACATGTGTAGTTACAAATCCAGCACGTTCAACTTGGCACCACAGGCAGAGCGTTCTCTTTCTTATGCTGCCCCTCTTTGTAGGAGTTGTAGGCCATGTGATAAAGGGAAGGGAATGAGCTGACTGGCAGACAGTAATGGCTTCTTGAGGTAAATATATATATTGGTGCTAAATATCTATGTGTGTATATTTTTAATATAGCTGCAGTCCGGTAGTGAGAACATTACAAATGAGTAGTAACATTTGTGGAAGTCATAACAAAGCTTCAGCAGCTGTTGATAGGCAGGGAAGAAAGCTCTTGTTGATGGCAATTGTACAATGGGGAGCAAAGCAGTAACTTAATGTCTTCGACTGTTATTTACTGGATAGGGTGGGCAAGGAAAATCCTGTACCACACAAAGGATGTTTTGCCTTGTAGGGATTTGCACTTTGTCTTCTTAAAGGAAATTTCAGCATCAGTCATTTTTGGGGACCCATGGGATGCTGATTCTACTTTCAGGTTTTTAGTCATCCCTTCCCCACACCAGTTATCAGGTGGATACTCAGAAGCAGTGTGATGAGGCTTGTTTGTTGGCCAGATGGCTTTTCTCTCATGTAGGCTGACTGTTTACATGCTGCTTTGATTTCCGTGTTGGTGACAACAATCCTCCTCTCCGTGTTTTGTGTTCTTTCTCTCTCCTTCTCTCCTTTTCCTGGTACTCTGTGCATCTGTGGTCCTTTTGCTGGTTTACTGCCTAGTGTGCCAGTCTTTGCACCATTTTGGTTTTAACTTGATGTTTTCATTTTTTCACTTTTTTCATTGTGTGAGTTTTGCAGTTTTAGCCGTGCTTTTCTGCTCAGCATCTTTCTCTTGTTGCAGCCTATAAGTCCGTATTTCAAAATAATTAGGACTTCCTTACAACACATTTTTATCTTAAAAAAGACAGTCATGAAGCTCACAAGCCTTAAAAGTATTATTCTTCAAAGCCACAAGCCACCAGTGGGCATTCTTGGCACACATGTTGGCACACCATAATGCTGTGGAGTGAGAGGACAGCCCAAGACAGCAGTCCACAATATGCAGCTCTGGCTGGGGCTTCCCCAAGGTTGACTAGCTCACCAGTGGCAAAGACCTTTCCAGATTTTGGGTGGGAGAAGCAAATGCAGCAACTGCTGCAGTCTCTTTGTTACTATTCTCTGAAGATTTTGGGGTGGCTGTGGCTGTTCGCAAAAGCATGGGAATCCCCATCTTTAGCCACTGGAGTGGGATTTCTGTACCTAGGACATCTCAGCCGTGGGGGCACGTTATCATCATTGGCTCATTTTGCAGGGAAAAGGGTTGGTTGTATCATTGGAAAGTAATTCACATCCTTGTACTCTCAGAGGTGTGAGAAAAGCAGTTCGTTATGAAGGGTTTCAGGAACTGGCAAGATAGATGATTCCTTTAAAAGCATTTTATGAAGCTGGTATGTTGTGAACTCCAGTGAGAAGTTTAATATTGCTGCGTGACTTTTGGGTAACTGGATGTTGGAAGTTGGGAGTACAAGATCCAGGCATGATTTAAGCAAGGAATGGTCAATTGAGCCTTTTAGTGACCATGTGTCCCTTCATTTTAATATGCTTGACAATTTGACATCCAGTATCACACATTCTTAAAAGAATTTTTGCAGTATTCAGACTCCTTCTGTCACTCAGAGGTGATTCTTCATCTTAGCTGTGTCTTGATCTTTACAGCTGGTTACTCAAGGACTCTGAGGAACTACGTTATGAAGCTGTTGAACCTGTGAATGGCTTTCATGTGCTGTTTTATTTCACCTGCATGATAAAGTCTGCCGAGTAGCAGTGGTGTTTGTACTGACAAGACTGTGTACTATCCCCCATAGCTTTAGTCATCTCGTGCTCAGTCTTCTGTCTCCTCCAGTCTCCTTGGCAACGTGTATCTGGGTTCTCTACTTCATGATTTATTTTTTAAGCTTTTGAGAGCTGTAGGTGACTTGAACAGTTTTATAGGCAGTTGTTAAAGAAAAACCTTAAATCAGCTTCCCATTCTCTACCTTCTGAGCTCTTTGCAGGCATCAGTGCAGATGGGGAGGTATAAACCTGAATCTGCATGCAGGTGGCAAGGTGGTAGATGTAAAAAGGGATTCTGCATCATGAAAAAGAAGCACCATACTTCTCAGGTGGCTTAATGTGAGAAATAATAACCAGTCTACAGGAAAGGAAGAGGAGATTCTGGAGGTCTATAAGCAGTTTTGCTGCCTGGTTGTTAGCCTACAGTTGGCAGAACTGCACATATGCTCCAGGCACACAAATCATAAAATCAGTTGTGATTTCTTACAAGCAGTAACACTGTTCATCATATTTATGTAAAATGTAGTAATAAATGATTAAATGATTGAATTGTTCCTGTGGAAAATCTAATGGGTAACTAGCAATAACACATACAACCATTACAGTAGGATAGGTCATTTCCCTGGAGAACTGCATATGAAGCTCTCTTCCCCCCTCAAATGAATAAATATTAAGACACAGACCGAGGTGGCTCCCTCCATCAGGGAAATGGAATTTTCTCTATGTTTCAGCCTAGATTTCCCTGATGGGGAGTGAGGAAGCCCCACAGCATAAGATTCCTATGACAACATGGAGTCCCAGACCAGTGTCAATCTCCAAAGGAGCTTGAGTACATTGGAATTTTGATGGCAAAGAGTCACCTACCCTCTGCCATCTCTGGGGTGCTTAATGGGAATGTGTCTGCACTGCTACCCCCCAGGATCCCTACCAAAAGTGAGCCTCTAGGAGTCCTTTGGGGCTTCAGGTACAGGGGCTCTTTCCCATGGGAAGAGGGATGATTTAATCTGTGAGCTTCAGACTCCACTAACTGGATTATTTAGTATCATTTTTCCTAAGCGTTTCAATTATTTTGGCATTTGGAGTTCTTAAATAAGTGACCCAATTACCAAGAAGCAGCAGTATTAAATGAAACAATTGATTTTAAATATAAATTTCTAACTGTTCATCAGAAGTAAAAATTCTTTCCACATTTCTTAGTACTTTAATGACTTGCTTTAGACAATTAATCTTTCTCAGTGATAGCAGTTAAAAAAAGCAGAGAGAGACAGCCTGCAGTCTGTGGCTGAGACACTAATCCTCTTCAGTGCTGAATAATGCATGAAAGGTATCAGCACATAAGAAATAATTCTATGTGAAAACCAGGCAAGTAAAATAAATCATTGAACATTTTAAATTTATGTCCACAGGCATGAAAAAGAATGGGAAACCACTGGATTGGTATTTACTTGTGCACTCATTTGGGCTATTGCAGTAAACCGGGGATAAATGCAGTAGGAGTAGGAGGGATGATGCTGGCCTGTGGAAATTTCAGACTGGAGCCTCTGACTAAAGAAGCCAAGTACTCTTAATGCCCACTTGCCTCATGCTGCAGTTGGATTTGATTGATGTTTTTGACAGGAATGTTGTAGAATGGAGGATTACCAGATTCTCAGAACTGAAAACAAGTGCAAAAGTTGGTGTGACTTTGGTATGACTCAGGCGTGGGATATTAAGTGTCTTATTCTCTGAAGTAGATAGATGCCTGAGACCTGTAGTACTTATAAAGGAAAGTCTGCATAGGAAAAGGTGCTCTACCCAAGCCTGGTCTGTGACCAAGCTGCGTACAAGCCGCAGGAGGGATTAGAGAGCAGCTGTGCTAGCAGGAGCAGACGTGGCAGGTTTAGCACGCAGCGTGCTTAAGAGCACAAGTTCAGGTATCAGCAAGGATCAAGCTTAATCAGGGATACACAAACCTTCTTGCTCTCTGCATTCACCCTGACTGGACAGAAACAGCCTCCTGGTGTACTGTGCTGGTTTTGTCTTACCTCCTGAGCTGATCAATTTGCATTGGCACTGAAGATCTTAAATGAGTCCTGCCTGGAAAAATACATGAAGATCATCTGTATTTTAAGGTACTCTTTCATATTCTAGGCAAAAAAAAATAAGTAAATAAAGTCCCTTTATTCAGGAACCTTTCCTTAGCTGGTGGTATGTCATCCTAAGCATTAAACACAAAGGAAAAAAGGAAGAAATGCATCTTGAGTTCTTGTGCTGTACCAATTCTTTGAGCTGAGCTCTGTTGTTAAAAAGCACCAAGATAATCCCTGAAGAGTTCACACATTCTGTTTTGGCCCAGCACCTTTAGATTTAAGGGTGAAAGCTTGTACCCTGTGAACACCAGCATTTCCTTTGTACTTGTTCTGCCCCTTTCCAATGCCGTTCTCTCCTTTGTATGCAAGGTCTGAGAACAGCCATCTATTTTCAGCTCCTTCAGTATCTTTCTTCCTCTCCTACCCATTCTATAGACTACTATTTTTATATTAGGAAGTGTGCATTACTGCAGTTATTTTCCTGTCATATCTCAAATATATGTTTTAGAGTCCATGGTGGAATAGCTACTGACTAGGTAAAGTCTGCCTTTCTAGACATTCAAGTTTCACATGAGTTCTCTTCCCAAACTTTTCTATGTGCAGAAAACAGAAATATCATTGTTATTCCTAAATTCAGCCACTGAGCAGTGACATCTGAAGATCATGCTAGAGATAAGACAGCACAGATGTGCTGCAGCAAACAGACTTTGGCTGGAGACAAAATGTGGGGTCTTCTTTTTGAAAGTTAATGCTAAGTACAAAAACTCCAGCAGCGTTGTTGAGATTTTGGAAAGAATTTGAAATCAAGTTGTGATTTTAAAACTATCAATTCTGAACTGACTCTTGTCATGCTAGCTGAGACCAGTTTGGTCTCAACATCTAATGCATTGGTGCTCCATCAAAATGGAAAGGCAAACCCCAGTGGCTTCACTGAGGGCAGTAATTTATTCACTGGGGTCAAACTGATCTCACTGAAGATAAATGTAGGCTCTTTCTCTTAATATCATTGAAGCTGCTTTACATTTAAGCCTGTTCCTCTGTATTACAGAATGCTAACCCATCAGTAGTCCCCGTTCTTGTTTCACCTGTGGCAACGAGTGCTCTGAATGTGACTGATGCAGTTTGGCTTAGCACACTTCTCTGTAGACACCACCCCTTTGCAAGCATAAATAGGTGCTGGGCTTCACATACTTATAAACCTACTGGCTGATGGTACAAGATAATAATTCTTTGTGAAACCAGGTCCGTTACAGCACTTTTCCCATGTTCAGGCATAAATTTTCCCTAGACACTGTCTCAGCTCTTGCAAGTTCTTTGCTTCATTATGAATATACCCTTAGGTCAGCATTGTTATCATGGGTACAAGAATAACAAGATCAATCTTTGTTGCTTTACACATGCAAGGTCCTGAGACTGAAATATCTTTGAAAACAAGGAGAGAAACCCTGAGTTCTGTTCTATGTGTGTGTGACCTCCCCCATTATGGAGGACCCTTTTGTTTAGTGCAGACATCTTCTAGCTTTTCTCCTAAGTCTGTTTTTATAGCCAGCAATTCCCATGAATCTCTGCCGTTTTAAACATGCCACCCTGGAAATGCCACCTCTTCCACAGAGGTTGCCATGATACTCATTATGAACAAGGTGGAAAACTGTTTTGTAGGGTGGAAGAGCTGAGAATAACCAAAGGCAGGTTGCTAGTTGATTGTCTTTTCAGTGACAGTCTTTTAGTTGGGTATTACACTGGTGTAGTCTCTAGTGGGCAGGACTACCCTCCAGTTTGTTATTCATGTTCTGATATATTTAGTTCAGAATAGAAGAAGAAATCCCTAATCTAATAGAAACTTTTTTTCCCCACATGTAAGTATGGGTTTATCCTTCTGTGAGGGACATTTCTTGTTGACTTGAGGGAGCTGTGTGAAAATAAAGGCTTCATTTCAGCTCATGAAAAAGTATTCTAAATATGCCAGTATAATGGGTACGTGTGGGTCAAAATATAGATATTTAGCAGCTGTTTCTTGCAGCTTGCAGTTACATGTTCCTGCTTCTGTTTAATTACAGGGATGCAAGATGCTTCAAAGAAGCTCACAGAGTCTCTTCACGAAGTGTATGAGCCAGATTGGTATGGACGAGAAGATGTGAAAATGATTGGAGAGGTAAGATGTGTGGGAAGAAATGTATTTTGGCTGCAAATCGGTTAATATAAGCTGTGTAGGAGAACTGTACATCCGAAATCACCCTTAATTCTTCCTTGCATGTTAAATCCTGCTTTCTGACCGTAGTTACTGGTCTTGTGAAATGCACCTCCTGCTGACCAGATGCTGCATTTGCAATGTCTGTTTTATGAACTAGCTGACATAAGCTCCCACTGAGGTCAGCACCAGTGTGGGCAGAATTGGTAGTAATAGCAACTGATTGACAAGGTTGTACAAGGTACCTCACATGCAGTTTTACAGTCAGGATTCTCAATTCAACTGAATGTTAAAAATTATCAAGTCTGCTTTATCTTCGTGTGCTATATAGCAACTGTTGAGCCAGTGGCACTAAACAGGCTATCTGACAGGACACTCTTTGACAGGAATTTGGAATTTAAGGGCAAATAAGGCTGCAGGGCACGATTCATTTTAGCCTTTTTTGCTTCTTTCAGTGATTAGAGAAGAACTGTCTTTTCTAAAGGACACTGCAGGAATTTGACTTGAGGTGCTCTGAATTGCTGGCTTAAACAGCCTTAATTCTGGGGGAAATCTGTCAGCAGATGTGCTGGTGGTGACAAGGAAGCGCAAACTGTTGTCAATGGAGCTTTCAACCACCTGGCATTCAGTTTGCAAGGCCTCCTGCATAATACAATTAACAAGAGAGTGGAAGACAGCAGTCTTCCCAAATCTGCATAATGATTGCTTTTCTTCTCTCTGACTGCCTTCCTCTAACCTTCCCTGCTGCTGAAGGCATGTCATGGTTTTGATTCTAAAAGCACTCAACTTCCAAACTGTGGAAGTTAAGATACCACACCATTTATAGTTTTAGTTAAAACAGCTGGAAGATCTCCTGCTGCATCTTGCTGTAGCACCTCATCTTGTATTTGTAGACCATTAGGTTTTACACTCATAAATTTGTAATTCGCTGTGAAACGACCAGAATTTGGCTTTTAATCACTGGGACAAATATAAGGACAAATATAGGGATAAATGTGAGATATATCTTCTCAGTAAGGGACTCATGTGGGCAATATGACAAACTCTCTGCTTCTGATTTTTCCCCCTGTATAACTGCAGATGCATCACCATCCTAGAGTAAAAAAGGATGATCCGTTTGTGCAGTCCAGGATATAAATGACCATTCCAAAAGGGACCCGTACAGATGACCTTATTCTGTACGGTAGCAAAGATGATGGCTTGAAGCAATGTTATTTGAGTCCGTTACCCTTCAGAAAATCTTCATGGTATTAATTTGTCCAAAATATGTATCAACAAGATACAAAGGCAAATGCACAAGAGTGGCAGTCACTTGCTATGATCTAATGCTGTGCTGCTCTGTAGACCACTGTGATTAAATATTGTGTTAATAAATGAGGTATTTCTTTTAAGCATGATTAATAGCTTGTAATAATTCATTAGGGACTCTGTTAGGGTAGAATATGAATGAACTAAATGATAGCATTACACAGCATTTATAATATGCCCTATAGTAGCTCATGATTAAACAAATACTAAGGAATAGCTTTCTGGACTTGTAAGGATAACAGCCCTGCAGAGCAGTGCTCCCCACCTTTAGCTTTTCTCCCACCAAAGGATGCTGGCATCCCAGCTCTCTAGCAGTATGAGGCTGAGTTCTTGTCTGTGAATCGACCATTTCATCACATGTCCCTTAATGGCACAAAATGTGTGGGATAGAAAGACAGTTCTTAGGGTAGGTCTGTACAGCTTTTATTTTAAAAATGACCTAATAAAGCTAAGCTTATAAATCCTTGTCACTGATGGGAAACTTGCTTTGTTTTTTACTTTATTCTGTTTACTCTTCTACTTTGAGTTGTGTACTCCTCTGTAAAGAATGTTCGTCATCAGTGAACACACTTAGACATAAGAACTAGGGCAGCTTCAGATTCTCTGTTGTTGACTGTCAGGGACCTGAAACCATGAGGAAGAATGTGAATCCATGATGTCCTTATTTTCCTATAGCAGTTACTCATTGAAAGAATGAAAACACAAACTAATTACTAAGCTTCATCTGATTTTGTTGTAAATTAAAACTTGCAATGTCAAGATATTCCTTTTCATTTACCTTATAATTGCACTATAATTTATTGCCATAAAGTACATTGTAAAACCATAGAAAGGATAACCTTTATCAACTGCATTTGCATTTCTCCTAGTTTGGGAGTGCAATGAAACTTCTAAGCACATTTTTCTCTTTACCTGTACAGAAATGTGATGAACTTTGGGAAGACTTCCATCAAAAACTGGTGGATGGGTCATTGTTGACCTTGGATACATATCTAGGACAATTTCCTGATATCAAGGTACAGTAATGATTTCCTATAAAAGACAATTTGTAAAATTACTGTTGAGTCATAAAATAAATAGCAAATGATATTACAAGCAAAGAGAAACAAAAAGCCAGGGAGGGAAGTGTAAGTCATTCCTTCTGCAGTATGAAAGATGTTCTGTAAGTAAATCCCTAACATTAGGCTGCACTGATTTTCCAAGTGAATGAAGATATTTTTCATGCAGTAGTACTTGGAAGTAAATCAGCCTTTATAGATAAAACTTAGATGTTTCTTCCCACTCCAGTTTATTTGTTATGAGAGAGTTGTCACCAACTTCAACAGGGACACGTTAAGCTCTTCAGCTGTTAAAATGCCAGACAAACTGCATGAAAAGCAGGACTTTTGTATTGCCTAGATGCACCTCTGGGTATCTAAATATCTTTCTCTTAAGTAAGCCATGATTCCTATCTTTTAATTATTTATGAAAATATTTTGTAATACACATCAGGAGAGGCTGTTATGCAGATTCTGACCTCTCCCATATGTCTGTCTGCTGTACATACAGTCCAGGGAGATGGTTGCTAAATAAAATGCGTGGATATCATTACAGATTGAGAGGTAGATACCTTTATATTTGAATGTGACAGTATGGATATAGCTGGAAATTCTTTGGGGTTATTTATAATTGAGTAGATATCACACAGTCATCCCCTTTGTCACTTACAGCAGGGACCAAACTAAAAAGTAATGCAAAAATCCTATTGTTACTTCAGTCTCAAACTTGCTTGTAAACCAAACTGGCCCTATGCCCTGTCAGCGTGTGGAATTTGCATATAATACATAGCTTTGTAAAGTTGGTATTTATCAAAAGGCTTTTCTTTAGTTTTAAAGAATCATAGCAGGTAAATATTCAGAGCAGCCCTGCGGAGAAGGACTTGAGGGTGTTGGTTGATGAGAAAATGAACATGAGCCAGCTGCAGTGTGCGCTCGCAGCCCAGAAAGCCAACCGTTTCAAAAGGAGCGTGACCAGCAGGTCAAAGGAGGTGATCCTGCCCCTCTACTCTGCTCTTGTGAGACCTCACCTGGAGTATTGTGTGCAGTTCTGGTGTCCTCAACATAAAAAAGGACATGGAACTGTTGGAACAAGTCCAGAGAAGGGCCACGAGGATGATCAGGGGACTGGAGCACCTCCCATATGAAGACAGGCTGAGGAAGTTGGGGCTGTTCAGCCTGGAGAAGAGAAGGCTGCATAGAGACCTCATAGCAGCCTTCCAGTATCTGAAGGGGGCCTGTAAGGATGGTGGGGAAGGACTCTTCATTTGGGGCTGTAGTGATAGGACAAGGGGTAACGGGTTAAAACTTAAACGGGGGAAGTTTAGATTGGATATAAGGAAGTAGTTCTTTACTGTAAGGCTTGTGAGGTACTGGAATGGGTTGCCCAAGGAAGTTGTCAATGCTCCATCCCTGGCAGTGTTCAAGGGCAGGTTGGTGAGAGCCTTGGGTGACATGGTTTAGAGTGAGGTGTCCCTGCCCATGGCAGGGGGTTTGGAACTAGATGATCTTAAGGTGCTTTCCAGCCCTAACTATTCCATAATTCTATGAAATTAGAATTCCTATTATATGTTGAACTCCAGTTGTCTTAGTTGTGTGTCAGAGAATATACTGAGAAGTATATTTTAAGCATTTTTCCAACTCTAGAAAATACATTCTTTATTAAGTTTGCACACTGTATAAGGGAAGAAGATACTGTTACCATGAGTTTAACAGGTTCACTTATTCTAAAGAATGATACAAGTCTTGCATAACATTGATATTTCACTTCTAAGGCCTGGAAGCCCTACACCCACAAAAACCCCTTCCAAACCATCTGTAAACGGATTACGTATTTAAAATAAAGTGATTAGTTTGTCTCTTTTACCATTCCCATGTCCCTGAATGATATTGTAGCTCAGATACTAACAGCAGGTAAGGGAGACTAAAAATATGTAAAAAACTTACATGACAACATGAGTAAAATAGCTTTTAAAGCAGTGCTGTTTATGTTGACTTTCATTTCTGCCCCTGTACAGACTCGCATTGCAAAACGAAGCAGAAAGCTAGTGGACTATGACAGTGCAAGGCATCATCTGGAAGCCCTGCAGAGCTCAAAAAGAAAAGATGAAGGCAGAATTACCAAGGTACCCCAATTGGATAGATGCTGGCAGAAGAACTGGGGAGCTTGGAGAGGCATTTGTATCTGTGCAGAGCCAGAGCACAAAGTTTCTCTTCTTTTTCCCTTCTCAGAAAGGGAAATAATGATATCCTTAATCATGAATGTGTATTAGGTATTTTGGTGCACTTGGAGGGCACACTCAACCTCTTTAAGGAATGAATCCTATCTGAGCCCTAACTTTCTCTCTTGATGAGACTGAAGGGACAGCAAGTCCTGTGTCGGCCTTCATATGTGGGACTCAGTTACATTCTTTATTATTAACATTGTAAAAAACCCACAAAATAAATGCACAAATCCAATTTTGGCAGGTTGTGCTGTGTCATAGTGATTGCAGAAGTCACCCTGTTTCATTTTGGTTTAGGCAGAAGAAGAATTTCAGAAAGCACAGAAAGTGTTTGAAGAGTTTAACACTGATTTACAAGAAGAGCTGCCATCTCTGTGGTCACGGTAAGCCTAGGCAAATAGTGTCTGAAAGGCCTAAAGGGGGGAGTAAGAAAAAGAAACCAGGGGATTTTAATGAGTGTTGTCTTTTTTGAACTAATAAATGGGAAATGCCTGCAAATGATCCAAAATTAAACTTATTATGTGTATGCTTATTTCTTTCAGTGTATCTTGGCACTTAAGATTCCTTATCATATATATCTTCATTCTGAGATAAGAAAAGGTTTCCATTTTATGGTTAAAGAACTGTGTCAGAGCACAGAATGACAGGTTGTGACTATGGCCCACTGCTTCCATAACCTTTCTCAGACACCTTGGTGGTGGTCAGTTATTAATAAAAAGGATCAAATGCTTCTGCTGTCAAAAGTAACTTCACAGAGCAGCCATGTGCTTTTCTAGATTTGCGATGTGTCTACTTAAATTAATTTTTCTATAAAAGATCTTGAAACAAAGAACCTTACAAATGTATAAAGATTTTATGGCAATTGTTTCCAAGTTCCTGTAAGGTACTACTGAGGCAGTAGAAGAAGGGGAAAACAATGTTATAACTACATCAGAATACACATTTCATAGCTTTGCGCTGTGTCTATGATGTGAAAGCATTTAATGGCATAGGTAATTCATTCCAGGTGTTGAAGCATGAATTGTGTTCATACAGACAGTGCAGACAAAATGAATGGGAGAACAAAAGCAGTAGAAAACCAAGGAGCTCATTGGTGTTCTATGGTCTTTAACAAATGCTGGAGTGAAAATGTGTTGTGAGTCACTGAAGTATCCTTTGTCTTCTCTGCCTTCTAAATTAATTCGTGTTAAGTTTCAGATCAATAGAGGGGTTTCCTGCTGCACTTCCTCCTATTTCAGTTGAAAAGATTCTTATAACTTCAGTATATTTTGTGGGCTTACTAAAAGTAAAACTGTGTATGAATGATTTAGAGTAAGGGCCCTTTTATTTCAGTATGTGTATTACCCATTAACTAGTCTCAGAGAGAGGTAGAATTTAATTTGAGCAATAGGCATAATTTAGAAAGCAGTTGCTTTCAGAGTCCTTTATTTTTTAGTTATTACAGTTCTTCAGAGAGAAAATAATCCATTGAGTTGACACTTTGCAGGCTTATTCTTATGGCAAAGATGATTTTTGTTGAAAAATCGTTGAGAAATTACACATGAAAGTTTTAAATAGGCAAAAGAATAATTTAAAACCTAAAAAAGCACTTTCTACTGTTGAAGTGTACAAGCGGTATGTGATCGCTCACCCCAAGCAAGCAGTTTTTTGATTGCATGTGCAAAAATGTCTATGTTGGGATTTTTTTTTTCTCTTGCATACATATTCGTGTATTTTAGGGCTGATTTCTTTAAGGAAGGCTGAGCATGGGACACCCACCCCCAGGCTGTACTGAGCTGTGTACCTTAAAGCTGCCTCTAGAATCACCCGAATCACCTAGATGCTGCAATAGGATTTTAGGGTGCAGGCTCTTGCAGTACTGGGCTGGTACCTCTCTCCTGTTAGTCAGTGCTTGCCTGCTGTCTAGTGGGAGATAGACTATTCAGAGCACCTTGCTTTCCATGTGCTTGAGCCACACTTACTCCAATCCAGCCTTCCCCTTGCCTGAAATGAGCTGAAGCTCCCCACTATGGAATCGTCTCAACCTCCTCACTCTCTGCGGTGTGAAATATGGTGATTCTTAACAGAAACAGAAATAATTGTGAATGAGCTAGCCTGAAATTTTAACATTTGATACGATTTGCTTTGTTGAGAGTAATAGTCAAGAATGCTGCTTGTAGTCTGGGGAAAGAATAATTTCTATTTGTGGCTCTCCCACCCCTATCTTTTATTCTCTTTTTTCCTTTCTTTGTGCCATCCTCCATAGACGAGTTGGCTTCTATGTGAACACCTTCAAAAATGTATCCAGCCTCGAAGCCAAGTTTCACAAGGAAATAGCTGTAGTGAGTAAAAATGAGTATCTCATGTATAATGGATTATGTGGTATGCATGACAGCAAGCAAATGCTGCGAGTAATGAAGCAGTAAAAATCTAGCAGGGGGCACACATGACAATTTGCCCTAGATCCAGATTTGTACTATAACCTTGGTATTTGCTTCAACTTTCCATTTTTGTACTGTCCTTAAGGAAAGGGAAGCCTGTACAATTTTGGGTTATAATGCACTATGAGTTGTAGCACTAAATTAAGTTTATATTCTGATAATTTCTCCATTCCTTTTATCATGCTGTTGCCTTCAGTATTTTTTCTATGTCCAATTGCTAAGCATTTCATTGCTTTAATCAGCACAAAGAAGCTCCCATGTCAAGCATTCCCTTTAAAACCCCTACATACATTGTCAGCAATGCCACATTATATGTGACTCCTGGGCAAATTGAGCACTTTCAGAGAGAATCTTTTGAGTGTGCTTTGCTAAGTTGTAGTGTATTATCTATAGTAACCTGTTAATAGGAACCAGAATTGTTTGGAAAAGTTGCTTGGCTGAAGTCCCATGTAAATTGGGATTAAGTTTTTGAGGGGAACACATGAATCTTCTTGGCTATGCATGTTGCGTTAAACTTCAGGGGACCTCCTTCACCAGAGATCAGGCAACAGACAGTCACTTATAAACTTGTTCTCTGAAAACCAACTTACGTGTTTGAAGAACTGCTGTTATCTTTGATTCTATGAATTTTGGTAGGTTTCCACTTGGGCTTTTGATATACGTGGCATAGAGTATTTTTGGAAGTACCTATTTACCATTTTAAAGTAATCAGATTGTTTATTATCAGGTTATCAGTTATCTGACCAGATCTATCACCTGTGTTTTTAATCATGACTGTAGTGCTTCAGACAAACTCAAGGAAGTGTTTTGTTTTCTCAGCTGTGTCACAAACTCTATGAAGTGATGACGAAGCTGGGAGATCAGCACGCAGACAAGGCCTTCACCATTCAAGGGGCACCAAGGTGAATTTACTGCTTTTTTCAAATTAATTCCATTGCAGTAGGCTTTGTGGGTTTCAGCATATGTAGTAATCACCTACACCACGTGTAGCGATTGCAGTACAATACGGTCAGTGGGTCTGTCCCTTCAGGATGGCAGATGAAGGTACCTTGAATGAAGTTCTTCTCAACATGAGTAAAGGTGCAAAACTCCCTTCATCACCCGTTTATTTTTCCTTTCAGAAAAAATAATAAAGGCCAGATCTCTGCTGTTGCAAGTTAGCCTAGCTCACTGTAGACTATTACACCAGTTTGCACCAGCTAACTCTATAGCTCATTTATTCTTAGGTGCTTAGCTTACAGCCACATTGCTAACTCTCATAGCTTGTGTTTTTTTAATGCCTTCAAGTGGTTAGATCTGTTTTTAGCTCCTAAAGGCATAGGATTAGGTGAGAAACCCAACCTTTGTAAGTCATCTTTTATCCCTCTTGCTCATGGGGAAAAGTCAAGAAATGTGATCTGAGAGTGCACCTGAAAAGCTGAAGTACGAAGAATGTCACAAAATGTCATATTTTAAATGACTTTCAAGAGAAATTTTGTCTTAAAATAAAAATAAAAGAAAAAAATATCAACTTGTGCTTTCTTAAGGTCAGAGAACATCAGTCCAGTACTTCTGATATTTTTGCTTGCCACAAATATAGCCTTTCTGCCATAATTTGATCTCTCAGTACTGTAATAGTGATAGGCAGGTGTTGAAATGATAAATTATAACACATAGTGAATAGAGTGAATACATAAATCCTGAATTTCCAGCCAATCCCAGCTCTTCAGGAGCAATGACAACAACGCTAATTTGCCCTCAAGATGGACTCAGAGTAGCAGCAATTAAGACTGACCAAACAACATAGCATCTGCCTCAAACATATGGCTGATAGTCTGCGTTTGTTTTGATCTCACTTGGGAAGAGCAAAGAATGACATGTTGAACCTTCTGATCTAATGCAAAATTCAGAACTACTTTGTTAAGTATGTGTCCAGACTTTTTGTTTGGATTAGCTCAGTGTAAATCCATGCTTCTTAAGATATATACATACACACTGCCTCCGGAGTTGCTAGTTTATGGATCATCACTTCCAGCCCAGGATGGACTTACAAGCTGGACTATGTTTCCATAAAGGATTTCTAAAATACTTTTATGGGATGAAAAATAATGTAGTGCTGGAAAGTTTCAAGCACATTTTGTAATAAACAGGTATTTTTTCCACCTCTGTCTCATAGGCTATGTCCAGCATGCATATGCTTGTTCCCACTGAATTACTTGCTCCATCAATGAGGGAAAACATAATTATTGCTGCAAATGAGTAAACGTAGGTTAATGTGGTGCGATCTTCTGAACTTTAAAAATTCTTTTTAAAAATACACTGGTTTTTTACTTGCCATGTTACACCCTTTTGCTGTACTGTTCACAGAGCCTTGTGAGAAAATCTGGCTAGATTTTGACTTCCCTTATTAGTTGTGATGCTCTAAAAGACTGCTTAGGAGTGGGACTTTGTAAGATAAAACAGCTCTCCCTTTTAGATGCATGAGAAGTAGATTCTAGACAAGTGCAACATCTAATCTTTAAAGAACTGTATAAAAAGAAACAGCTCAAAAACTTGTATGCTACTGAGCGCTGAAAGCAAATACTGTACCTGGAAAAGAAATTTCTTAATAACTGCTTATTTTTTCTTTTTTCACTATTTCCACAGAAAGAGGTGGTGAGTGTGAGCTAAATCTGTCCTTTCCAAAGAATTATTTTTTTCTTGTGTTAGCATTAGGAATATGTTTATGTTGTGGTCTCTTCAATCAGGTAGTGCTTCTGTTCTCTGTGAAGATGCATAGGAGTTGCTCTTCTCTTACTGAGTACTGTGGTTGTTGAGTGCTGTAGTTTATAGCCTCCCTGAGTTGTAAGCTTTCAGCAGCTCTAGGTAGCTCAGTATGTGTCAGTGTTTGCACCAGGTCCTTTCATGTGAAGGGCAGATCCTTTCTCGGGACTTCATCAGATCTTTTCTTACTACCACCAGAGCTCTGTTGAAATCACTTGACTAGTGCTTGTTTATAGTTGTGGTGATTTGCCCCTCTAAATAGTGATATCCTTATAATAATCTTGGTTGTGTTTTGTTTTATTGAAACCTTTGCAAAGTTGCTGGGCTTTTAAAATTATTTGCATTACTCGTTGGTATGCTTTCCCCTGGCGATTTTATCTTTAAAGCCTTTTATTCTGAGAAGGGTATGAAATACTCTTGAATGAATAATAAATTTTGACAATAATTCCATCTCTCATTTTATGACAATTACAAACTTCTAGATAAAACATTATTTCAAATACAGAATCTGAAAAAGTGCAGGTACTCTGTTTCCCTGAAGTTATAATGATCAGGTAAACAGATCCAGAAATCAAGATCGCTCAAAAGTAAAACTTCCTTTGACATTGTCGATCACTGAATTTTAATTGAATTTAATTGCAGCTTTAGTTTTAATCATTATATAATGCCTCAGTTCATCTCCTGTGTATACTGCCTTTTGAGGTCACCAGCATTACATCAGGGATGCAGTTCAACTATTGCATCAAAATGGTCAAGGTACAAGTCAGCATGATGTGTATGTATTCAACATGTTTGCTTCTGTCTAGTGACTCGGGTCCACTCCGCATTGCAAAAACACCATCACCACCAGAGGAGGTCTCTCCCCTGCCAAGCCCTACTGCTAGTCCCAACCATATGCTGGCACCAGCATCTCCGGTACCAGCCCGACCAAAGTCACCCACACAGGTAAGCAGAAACCTAGCAGGAGAAACTGACCCATTATGCAGTAAAAGATAGCTGAGATTATGTATACAATGGGTTTTTCTATCTAGACTATGACTGAGAGATGATTAGGAGACCACTGGCTCTGTTGTACTCTGTTCCGCTAATTGGTTGTTCATCCTTGTGGCACAAGCAGGGAAAAGTGGAAAGTGTTTTTCATATAAGGAGGAAAGAAGAAAATTTAAGGTGCCCAGTGAACTGTTGAGACTTGTGGTGGCAAAGGAAAACACTCTTTAAGAAGTTGCATAGTCTCTAAGGACCCATATCCCAGCAGTGAGAGTTTGAAAAACCTATTTCTAAAACTTCTTGTGAATTTCAATTATACATTATGTATTTATATTATATATACCTTATGTATTTCTCTATATGCATATGTTTATGTACATTATGTATTTCTGTATATACATTATGTATTTCTGCTCTTCATTCATCTTCAAATTTCGCCTGTGAGTATCACAGGTCTGGTCAAGCTCTGCAGCAGAAAATAGAGCTAGCTTAGATAATGCTGTGATAGTGACAGGCTTGTTGATTGTTATTAACACTGAATTGAGAAGTTTTACACTGGAGTCACTGGAGTCATTTCTGTTCTCACAACAGTTGGTGAGGTAAGAATCAATTTCATGCATCAGTTAATCAGTACATCTGTAGCATAGGAGTTGTATGTGATAGTTTCTGAACATATCAAACGCTTGTGTTGATGTCACTAGTATTTTCAGAATTGGGATAGCTTCTGTGCTGATTACTCTTTTTATGGTGAGGAAGTTTAGTTTTGCATCTAGTTACATGTGAGCACACTTGTTTTCTGTGGTCTCCCAAAATGTGGTACCTCACTGCCTGAATATTCATCTGCTAGGACTTTGTTTAGTCTTACTGGTGCCAATGGCGTTATGTCACGATACCACCCAAGAATTTTTTTCTTGGCATTTTGGTAAATCTTAAAATTATCCAACTGTATTTGGTATTATTCCAAGCAAATAGTTTGTCATAGTTATGTGAATCCCTGGAAAGCAGGAGCAATTAGTAATCTAAGCACCTTTGAGGTGCTGTGGTTCTCAGAGATGGTATGACCTTAGTGTTAAGTAGGCTTTAAAGGTAGAAACAGGTGGGCAGGGACAACATCTCAAGGCTAAACAAGTATGAGTATAAGATGCCAAAAAGCTGCAGAGTCCTGGTTCTTTGCAGTATTGCCCTTCCAACTATGAGCTGCATAGGAGAGGAAGTGTCTTGTACTGTGTGCCCTTCACAGCAGAAAAAAATCACCCAAGAAATGCTTTTATATCTTCAACCTTGAGTTGCAGTAAGTTTGAAACATACAGTTGTTTTGCTTTGTCCACAGTGTTTGTTTCAAGGTACTTGGTGGTGAAGAGCCAAACAGTTCTTTTCAGCCTATGAAGCAGCAGAGATAAAAACCTAGCCCAAATTGTTTAGGCCAAGTTTATAGCTCTTTCTTTTATCCCTGAAGTAGTCTGTGATATTTTTGCTGTCTTTTTAGCTGAGGAAAGGTCCGCCAGTCCCACCGCTGCCTAAGCTCACACCCACAAAGGAGCTGAAACAGGAGAACATCATTAACTTCTTTGATGACAACTTTGTCCCAGAAATCAATGTGACGACCCCATCACAGGTAAGCTTCAGATAATGTGTGGGTCCCACCTTGCAATCACCCTTAGTTCTCCAAGATAATGGCCTTGGCATTGTTTTTTTTTCCTAATCCTAAGCATCTCAAGCAGCATTTTAGTTATCCTCATTATTTCCCTTCCTTCCATAAAAATCATTAAAAGTATTCCTTTTTGCTTTTGGGTGATTGACAAAAAAGAAAGGTACTTGGCTGTTTTAATCAACTTTTTGCAGGTATAAAAGGCTGTACCAGCTAGGTAGTTTATTCCCTTGGTTTTGACTCGCAGAAATATTAGTTACACAGCAGAGAAGTGATCAAGTTTACTTTTAGCTCATTATTAGAAGCTCAGGAGTGTTGCATCCCAACTAGAAGGAAGTGCGGCAGGAGGGCCAGGAGACCTCCTTGGATGGATAAGGAGTTGCTGAGGAAACTGTGAGGAGAAAAAAGAGTCTTATAAAAGGTGGAAGCAAGGACAAGCAGCCTGGGAAGTATAAAGGGATGTTGTCCGGGAAGCTAAGGCCCAGATTAGGAAAGCTAAGGCCCAGTTAAAACTAAACTTGGCTAGGGATGTTAAGAATAACAGGAAGGGATTCTAGATTCTATAATTACATTGCAAATAAAAGACTAGGGACAATGTGTGCCCTCTCTGGAAGCTATTGGGAGAACTGGCTACCCTGGATTTGGAGAAGGCTGAGGTTCTAAATGACTTCATTGCCTCAGTCTTCACTGGCAAATGCTCTGACCACACCACCAAGTCTTGGAAGGCAGATGCAGGGACTGTGAGAATGGAGACCTTGGGCCCCCTGTAAGAGAGGGTCTGGTTCGAGACCATCTTAAAAATCTGAATGTGCACAAGTCCATGGGACCTGATGAAATCCATCTGTGGGTCCTGAAGGAGCTGGGGAATGAAGTTGCTAAACCACTGTCCATCATATTTGAAAAATCATGGCAGTCAGGTGAAGCTCCCGATGACTGGAAAAAGGGAAATGTAACCCCCATTTTCAAGAAGGGGAAAATGGATGACCCGGGGAATTACAGACCAGTCAGTCTCACCTCTGTGCCTGGCAAAATCTTGGAGCAGATTCTCCTGGAAGGCATGCTAAGGCACATGAAAATAAACAAGGTGCTTGGTGACAGCCAGCAGGGCTTCACTAAGGGGAAATCCTGCCTGACCAACTTGGTGGCCTTCTATGATGGGGCTACAGAACTGATGGACAGGGGTAGAGCAGTTGATGTCATCTATCAGGACTTGTGCAAAGTGTTCGACACTGTCCCACACGACATCCTTGTCTCTAAATTGGAGCGCCATCAATTTGATGGATGGACCACTCGGTGGATAAAGAACTGGCTGGATGGCTGCACACAAAGAGCTGTGGTCAATGGCTCAATGTCCAGCTGGAGACCAGTAACGAGTGGTGTCCCTCAGGGATCGGTGTTGGGACCGGTCTTGTTTAACATCTTCATCGCTGACATGGACAGTGGGATTGAGTGCACCCTCAGCAAGTTTGCCAATGACACCAAGGTGTGTGGTTCGGTTGATACCCTGGAGGGAAGGAATGCCATCCAGAGTGAACCTAGGCACACTTGTGAGGTGGGCTGATGCCAACCTCATGAAGTTTAACCATGCCAAGTGCAAGGTCCTACACCTGGGTCGGAGCAATCCCAGGCACAGCTACAGGTTGGGCAGAGAAGAGATTCAGAGCAGCCCTATGGAGAAGGACTTGGGGGTGTTGGTCGATGAGAAAATGAACATGAGCCGGCTTCAGTGTGTGCTCGCAGCCCAGAAAGCCAACCGTATCCTGGGCTGCATCAAAAGGAGCATGACCCGCAGGCTGAAGGAGGTGATCCTGCCCCTCTACTCTGCTCTTGTGAGACCTCACCTGGAGTATTGTGTGCAGTTCTGGTGTCCTCAACATAAAAAGGACATGGAACTGTTGGAACAAGTCCAGAGAAGGGCCACGAGGATGATCAGGGGACTGGAGCACCTCCCGTATGAAGATAGGCTGAGGAAGTTGGGGCTGTTCAGCCTGGAGAAGAGAAGGCTGCGTGGAGACCTCTTAGCAGCCTTCCAGTATCTGAAGGGGGCCTACAAGGATGCTTGGGAGGGACTCTTCATTAAGGACTGTAGTGATAGGACAAGGGGTAACGGGTTAAAACAGGGGAAGTTTAGCTTGGATATAAGGGAGAAGTTCTTCCCTGTGAGGGTGGTGAGGCACTGGAATGGGTTGCCCAAGGAAGTTGTCAATGCTCCATCCCTGGCAGTGTTGAAGGCCAGGTTGGACAGGACCTTGGGTGAGGTGGTTTAGTGTGAGGTGTCCCTGCCCATGGCAGGGGGTTTGGAACTTGATGATCTTAAGGTGCTTTCCAACCCTAACTATTCTATGATTCTATTATTAAATGATTTTTTTTTTTTTAATTGCATATAAGAAACAGAAAAGCAAGAGTTGTGTAAAATAAGTCTATAATTTGTAGTCAGTTGTTCGGCTTTTATGCAGTTGTGGTAACTGCTGGTTGTTCAATAATGAACCCTTTCTGTTATGGTAATTACATCTCTGAGATGTGTGCCTGTGTCTAATAGACTGGGGAGAAATATGCAGATCTGAAGCTCATGCAGAATGTTTATGAATTTTTGTTTTCATGTGAATTGTTGTTTTCGTACTACTTCAGTTGACAACACAGAGGAATGTAGGCACAGCAATGAAAAACAATTATTCTAAAGAGTTTGAACATGTGATGTTTTGTTTTCTTACGGAGGGGAGAAAAAGGCTTTGCCATCCATAGGGATCTATTTGGAAGAGAGAAGAGTTATTTATAGTTAAGTCCCCATGCAATTAAAGAATTAATGGCAGCTCCCAGTATGCAGCCACTGCTGGGCCCTCCTGCTGAAGGGAGATTGGAGGTCTGTTGCATCACTGTAGTCTGACTTCATGGGAGTTATTATTCTGGCAGTGTTAGCCTTGGCATCGGTGGTAAGAGTTGGTGTTCCCATGCTGCATTAAATGGTGTATCCACCTAACCTTCACATGTCAGGCCAGCCAGGGAAGCAGAAATGGATCTGGTTTGCTTTTCTATTAAGAGCTGACTCTAGAACGGAGCTTTAAGTGAGTGTAAGTCACATTTCCAGAATCTTTACAACCTTTCTATGAGAGAATGGTATAAAATTGGAATGGCATAATAAAGGTGGGACATGCTCCTAGGAACTGAAATCTTTCCCTTGTCTCTCAAGGAAAAATTGATCTCCCTTCAGTGTGTTATTTATATCCCTCTCTCCTCTGTAGTCAATGACCTGGGAATGACCTGAGCTGTTCCCTGGACACCTTCTCATGAATCATCTGCACTTTTTCCTCCACAAAACCCACCCCCTTCACTAAAGCACCTTACTATATTGAGATCTCTGAGTGTGTACAGGCATACACAGATAGTGTGTTGTATAGGTTTTATATCCTTCTGTGAGAGAACCAGCTATCGAAAATACATTGCATGAAATCCACAGGAAATGTGGACTTAACTCCTCTTGGTGCTTACAACATCTGCTTCAGTCCTCATAAGTACCTTCATTTTTGAACTTCACTGAAAGACAATTAACTTTTCCACCTCTATTCATTTCTGATTATGTGCTAGCTAATGCTGTGTTGTTTCCTGAAGCTGTATGACCATATGGGTACTAGTGCCTCAAGGGCATATGTGATGAAATCTAAATATATCAGATGAAAATCATGACAGAATGAATGTCATGCTGGTTACTGGTGGGAAGGGCTAGTTTGGTTTTAACTTCTTAAACTGTGAGACCGTAACACTGGCTTCCATGTGTCAGACCAGTTATCTGTCATCACCAGTGGCCAAAAGCAGAGGCCAAGGGAAGAATGTAAAACAAGGCAAGCAAATTTAATACTCCTTGCACCCCTTTCTCCTACAGTATCCTAGCCTTCAGCCATTTGCAGCTCAGGGGCTTGATCAACATGATTTCTATTTAGTAATCCGTAACAGACTAGTTTGCCCCAGATTTACATGTGCTGAAACACTACCCATGGCGAGGAAGTCCCCAGCTGAGCTCTGTGCCACATGAAGGACCACCACCTCTTCTTTATTGCACATCTGCCACCACCAACTTCACTGCTATCTGCCTTGAAGGAGTCATGGAGCAGCCAAACCCCTGTGTCTTTCGCACTGGTGTAGACCCCACCCCTAGCACTCCTCTTCCAGACTGGAGTTCCAGGTCATTCTGTCACTCCTAGCATGGCAGCTGAGGCACTATTTGACCATGTTTTCAGGTGACACAAATTGCTCAGATGTCCTGTGGCATTTGGAAGCCATTAATTACCTATATTTGAATATCTCTTTACAAGTAATTTACACTCTTAAATGTTTGCTTATTTTACCATTGCCATCATCATAATTGTCTCCTAGTTTTGCTGTTCTTATGACTGCCTTGTTGTTGTAGACTTCCTGATGTACACTTGGGTCACAGTCAGGAACAGGACATAGGGCTATGTGGTCTGCCCCTGTGCTACCATTCTTTCATAAGATTATAAGTGAATGTATGTGTGCAGATAATTTCCCATGGTGCCGTTTCCAATCTGAACACTTTTCAAAACCGCATTCCAATGAATACTACCTGCAGATTTTGTACACTGAAAAACAAGCTTTGCCCACTGCTTCATAACCACTGAACAACTAACAGTAGGCAGTACGACCCTTGTTACCAAACCCAAGATGCTTGCCTACAACATTTGTCATTAGTGCAAATTAAATCTCAGCTGCAGTTTTATGCTAATTAAAATTTTCTGTTGAAGCAAGCTAATTATTTTTCTTGTTGCTTTGCAGCAGGAAAGACCTGTAACCCATTGAACCAAGAAATGTATTTATAGTGACCTCAGAGGCCTTGGCTAATTCATTAATTGCAAACAAGAAACGGGCTCTACCATGTAATCCAGTTTTGTAAGAACAGATCAATGTAGCAAGATTTAGGTAGTGTTACGTAAGATGTTTCCTAAAGTTTAGAGCTAAGGGCAGCGTTGAATGTGAATTGGTACTCATGTTCAGAATTGAAATCTAATTGGGATACCCTAGTATTCTGATTTTGAAAGAGGAGTTTTTCAAGAGTTATGTTTCTCTTCTAACAGAATGAAGTTCCGGAAGCTAAGAAAGAAGAATCTTTGCTAGATTTGGACTTCGACCCTTTCAAGCCAGAAGTTGTATCAACAGGAGTTACTCATTCACCCATGTCTCAGGTATCTCTTTGCCTTGAGGCAGGTGAAGCACATGGATGAAGCATGCTGTGCTTGGTAGCAAAGATCTGCCTTGTGTTCTAAGGAGCAGGCCTGTCTGTAGTGAATGAAAAACGATCTTTCTGAACAGCTCTAGTCAGCCATTTATCTTTCCCCTTCTGTAACCGTGCACATGATGTACTGGGAGGTAAGGAAATTGTCAGGTGGTGAATGAAGATGTCTGCCAGTGAGTATGGTTTGATGGTACCTTGGCCTTGACTTGAGCACACTGTTATTTTCCATCTTTAGAATAACTCTCAGTGCCAGCATTATAATTCTCCAGTGCCTGTTTTTTTCTGACAATTTTTCTGACCTGGCTTTGACTCTTCATGTTTGGAAAGATGCCTCAGGGGACCTTGGTCTCATGGACTCAGCATGTGATTGCTTTGCTGTGATGGAGTTTCTGTACCAAGTAGCGGATATGAGCTGAGTGGTTTTGCTTTTATAAATCTGGTTTAGACCTAACGTCAAAGAAAATGAGATCATGGCATAGGGTGTTTCCTTGTAGGATGTTGTGTTAAAGAAAATCTGCATTCTATGATAATATTTGCCAGGGTAGTTTCTTGCATCAATATGAAAAAAAAAAAAGTAGTATAAAAGGGAAAAAAAAAAGGCTGATGTGTCAAGTTGCTGATTTTCATTGACTTATCCTCAGGGAACTGCTATTTTAAGACCCAGAACTCACCCTCACTCCCCACAGGGCTAATAGTACAGTAAGGAAGTTCTCCCGGCCAGCAGAGCTGTAGCCTGTGTTGTACACAAAGAAAGGAACAATATAACACATTGTTAGCAAAACCTCTTATCCCTGTGGCTATCAGTAATCTGGCTTGTCCTGTGAGACATGAGAGGACTAATCAGCTGTTCAGGAATGCAGCAGTGGGAAAGGAGCGAGAAGATGAGAAGCCTTAAGGCTGAGATAGTCCTGGTTCTCTGCTGATCTCTTCCTCAGTTAATTAGTGTCTTACTTGGTGTGCAGTCCTGGTTATGCAGTGAGATCTGTAGTGATCTCTGATGGGTTATGCACTGTCAGAGAAAGTGTATTGTCAGCACTCTGAACATTAGCTGAAATTTCTCATTGTGGTTTGCTAAGAGAGCTGTTCGATTATAGCAGAGGCTTTTTTGCACCTTACTTGCTATGTTTCTTGCTCCTTCTAAAAAGGGAAGGAGAACAGGAAAGAAAACTCTAGCTCTGACTTTGCTAACTCTGGCCTTTCAGCTTGTCTCATATTGATGCTGATTAGAACAACGGGATCATGAAACCAAAGACATTTAACTTTTGTGACCCAGCATGTTTGTCTTCATATCAAATAAAGAGTTTGGTAGTTTAGCTAGAGTTGGTTTAGATTCAGCTGTACCATGAAATACAGAATGTAATTCTGTGTCAAAAAATACATTTTTGTTTTTCATCTAAGTGCATAAGAAGCATTCAGTGGGCACCTTCAGTCTCTCCTCTCATCTTTCCTCCTGTAGTCTGGGTCTTGGACTCACTGGATGTAACAGCGTCATTGCTATGGCAGCCCAGTTGCAATCTTCGGAGAGCCCTGTGCTACCTTGCAGGGAGCTTAAGAGAGCCTTAAGAGATATTCCTAGGTGTGTATAGTTTTTGCCGCAGTCGCTACTGCTGAAGTAGTGATGTCTAGACTTCGGTAGTCGTTCATGCCATGATGCTTCAGGAGGCCTGGCATGACTTCCCTATCGATCATTTAATTAATCACCTCCTCCACTGCTCAGCCAGGGTGATCAGACCACAGTAAGTGAGCCCTGGTCTGCCCTTCCTCATTTACTTTTCTGGTTTTATGGCCGCTTCAGAAATGTCCTTTCTAAAAGTGCCTGCCTCTGACCTCTGTTTGCTAGCTGCAGTCTGTCTCACCTTTCCCTTAGTTTGTTCTGTCCCTCTTGTACTCAAAGTCTCACGAGCAATGAAAGGAAAAGGAAAAAATGAAAATAAAGCAATCTATCCACTTCCATGGAATTCAATAGGATATCCAGGGTTTGTACCAGCTAGCCCTATAAGAACAGACCTATCACTTTTCCTTAAAGCTTGAATATTCAACTAGTAATGTTACAGCAGAGTAAGCAGGTACACTTGTGAATTACATACACAAAAGAAGCACATACCTGGACTTAAACCAAGTTAACATCAACAGCCATTTCTCAATCGGTTTAATTTGCTGTGAATCTGAGTATTGAGTTACTACTTTGTCTTTTGCAAAAGCAGAAGTTGTTCTTAGAGCCATTTTTCCATTATAAGAAGGAGGCAAGAAAAGAAGCTAGATGCAGGAATCCTTTCTCTCGGGCAGATGTTAGATGTCACATTTAACATGTGCAAATATTTCAGGAACAATTTTACATTGTTCCTGAATTTATGAACATCTTTAGTTTTTGTTTTTCATGGGCTTTAACCTAGGTGCAAATATAGGAGATACGTTTTGAAGCATCTCAGACAGCTTTTGGGACCAATCAGCAGAGCTTCATCTCATGTGGTGGGCTATTAATATTTGGCATGAAGTCTGCTGCATTCCTTTCACCTGTCCATTCAGCTCTTTGACTAAGAGGTCACTAGCATTTATTACTTAACAGACTGGACAAGAAAATGACAGCAATGGTCATCTTTCTTGTTTTGTTTCCCAAAAAGCATGCTATTCCCCTTCCTGGTGTCAGTTATGAGAAAATCCACTTGTTCTCAGTGGGTAGCTGTATCATTTTTTTAACTGGCTAAAAAACCTGTCCTATGCAAGCTTTTTAAGCTTGCTCATTGCAGAGACTCCTGTACCTGTTGAAAGGCAGTCACTGGCTCAGAATCCAGCTGTTACTTAAGCACCTGATGATGTGAGTTTGCTGGAAAGCAGCAACTGTTTTGAAGTGGGAAATACCACAATCCATCACATACTGACCATCCTGTTGAACTAAGAAGTGTATTATGCAGTTATGTGCTCACACACACGGTAATATATAAAATGTGTATGTATATATGCATATAAATAAGTTTACAAGGGCATGTAGACATAGGAGAAGGTGTAATGGCTTTAAACTGAAAGAGTGGAGATTGAGATTAGACATTAGGATGAAACTCTTCCCTGTGAGGGTGCTGAGGTGCTGACACAGGGTGCCCAGAGAAGTTGTGGCTGTCCCTGGCAGTGTTCAAGGCCAGGTTGGATGGGGCTTGCAGCAAGCTGCTCTAGTGGAAGGTGTCCCTGCCCGTGGCAAGGGGTTGGAACTGGATGAGCTTTAAGGTCCCATCCAGATGAAACCATTCTGGGCTTCTCTGATATAAATAAACTCTCTCTTGTTAGTTAATGCACACAGTTATGTAGCGTGTTGAACATACAGTATATGAAAAGTGTTTTTCTCAAAACTTTTTTTTTCCCCTCCTCTTTTCAGACGTTGCCATGGGATTTATGGACGGTAAGCCTGACTTTCATCATTGTGAACTGGGATATTTCTGTGCCTCTGATTCCGTAAACCCCTAAACTCAGATTTGCAGTGCTTTTACCAGAAAAGATAAAGAATATATATAAGATAAAGAATTTATAGACTGTGACAAACACTTTCAAGTTTATGGAGCCACAGGGGATCTTTTAAAACCAACAACATTAAAAAATAATCTCTGTTGCTTGGCCTACAAAACCCCTAAATGATGTCAGAAATCTAGGCTAATAAGATTCACAATCAATATAGCAAAGTATGTGCTGCTTTTATTTTCATGCTTAAATTACAGCTACTACAGGGTAGGAATGTATGCGACTCACCTGGTTCAGTTGTCTGAAGGTGTAGTTCCTCAGGACTTCACCCCAGTGGACAACCATTTGCTCAAGATTCAGGAATGAAAAGAGAATTTAACTTGTCTTTCTGGGCATGCAGTGAACTGGTGTTATTCACAAATGAAGCTGCAACTTTAGGAAACTGCATGAATCCTTCCTTTTTTCTCTCGATGCCAAATCAGATGCAATCATCTGCAGGAAGAAAACAACTCATTTTTGTGAGCTTTCTTATGACTATGTCATGGAGGTAGCGGGGTTGACTTGACATGTACCTGGTACATTCATTTTTGACCTTTTGCAGCTTCAGCCAGCACAGAAATCTATGGATGCTTCTCATGCATTCACATTTGTAGCACTGGTTTGTGAGCACACAGCATGTGTGATGTTTATTAAATGCTCATCTTTTTCTATTGGGAAAGGTTAAATAGAGCCTGAAAAACAAGTCGCTCTTGTAGGCTAGCCAAAGTTTCAGGGCTGCCAATATCTAGACCAGCTAAAATAACCCATAAATGTTTCAACTATATTGCTCTAAACTTGTTACATAGCTTTATCAGTGTCTTCCTTTCACACAGTTTTATTAATAAATATTAATTTAATATTATGTATGTATTCTGTATTGCAATTATTCTTCTCTTTGCTCTAGTCTAAAAACAGTACGTAGTGAGCTTCACAGCTGAATGTTTGAAATCAGGGATAGTCAACCATTTACTGAGTTTCTCTTAATAGGCTGAATACAGAACAGTTGTTGATCTTGCTTGCAGCATTTGTATCTGCTCAAAGTGGCAGTGTACACAGCACTGTAAATGTCTCTGTGTGGCACAGGGTGATGGACAATTGAAGGAGCTGCATGTGCAGGGCCCTCTGCACTGCTTGCAGCGATGCCTTGGTGTAAATACAAGTAAACCCCACTGCCACTTTTGTTTCCTTCCTTGATCACTGTCTCCCAGAGCAACTCCTTTTTTCATTTGAGGTATAATAGGGTTTTTGTGGTCAAAATGTCAGTGGCTCACAGGGGAAAGCAAGGAGTGATAAATATTCATTACGCATGTAGATCTTTTATAATGTGATATGGAAGCTGGAAGCATGGCTTAAATTCAGGGGCCTGGCATTAGTCTCCTGTGGAGCAGCAAGAAAGGACCCGCCGCTCTTTCCCCACACCACTTTGGGACCTGCTGCTGGTTAGAGAAGTGCTAATTAATGAACTGCTGCTGTAACAAAGTACATCAGTTGTTCTTTCTGTGTTTTATACGTGTGATTTTCTTCTCTACAGACAAGCAGCGAATTGGTGCAGCCGGTAAGCAAACCTCCCCTCAAAATTGCAACCGCTCTACAGACATGCTTTAATCAGTGTGGTGTGATACATAGTTTTCTGGTTTTGTCTATCAGTGCTGCTCTTTTACATTGCAATCTATTGCCTCCAGATGTTGCAAACCACATAGCTTTTCCTAAAATGGCTTAATTTAGTCACTTGCATTCTTTAAATTAAAATTGCTTTAGTAAAATATGAATTTTGTGTTTTCTCATCAAGTCTGCCTTTATCTTTTTCATCTTGTGTTTTTTCTTTGCTTTTCTGTCTGCTTAAAGCCTGATTCTTCAAAAAGTCTTTCCCTGTGTAACCTGGTCATGGAGGAAGCCCCAAACAGTGGGTCATCAGAAGATATTAACAGAACTCAAACTGATCTAGGTTCACTCAACTGGGGCCTAGATGTTAGCACACCCATTGTCAGCCAGGAAATTACTGCAGGCGGTTCTTTGCTTTTCCCTGGGGCAGAGCAAACCTCAAGCGAATCCACGGGTACTCTGCCTGCTAGTGTTTGGCCTGCTGTAGAGAAGCAGGAGGATGCTGCTCCAGGGTCAGCGTCTGTAAACGAAAACCAGAGGACTTCACTGGAGGACCAGTTGGATGCCAGAAATGTCCCATGGGAAGATGTGGTGACCAATCAGCCTTTAGAGAACATAACCAGTTTTGAGACACCCATCCTGGGAACTGATAGCTTGTTGGATGAACCCCTCCCATGTGATGTGCAAAAGGCAGAGGAAGAGCGGGAGGAAGACGAGTGGGCAGGTGTCAAGCCAAGTGAAAAGGTAGAGACCAGAGCTGTTAACTACGAGGAGGTAGAAGGTACAGAGGAACTGGAAGAGCAAAGTTGCAAAACCAAGGGAAAAAATGAGGGAGAACTTCATGAGGTTTTACCAAAATCAGATCTAGAGTTAGAAGGTAACGATGGGGATGCTGAGAGAGCTGGTGGTGCTAACCTAGAAAACCCCAGGGAAGAAGAATTCAAATGGGTCAATGTCATTAAGGAGAAAGATGGAGAAATACCATTGTTAAGCACAGGGCTGGAAGATGGGGACAAAATAGTAGTGGATAACTATAAAACTATAGAAAGCACTGGTGCTGAACCTGAGAGAGTCTTTGGTATCTGGGATCAGGACCACCAAAGGACATTTGCAGATGGTTTAGACCAAACTAACAGTGGTACTAGAGAGAGTACATCCATGGAGTGTATAAAAATGAGGGTACGTGTTGACCTAGAGGTAACTGACCACACAGAAAAGGACCTTACAGATACTGGAAACATTCTGTGTGATGCAGAATTCCTCAGTGCAGAAGAATCTGGTAAAGGAACTGAAGACAATAGCATCAGCCTCCTCACAAATGGTAGTGCTGCTGCTGCAGGTCAAGGTGCTGCTGAAAAAGAGTGGCCATTGCTGCCTGAGGCAGCTGATGCTGCTAGCAAAAGCTGTGGTAATCCTTGCCTAGGTAATGCAGAAGACCAAGTGACAGATAGGGCAGCAGCAGCAGTAGCTGAAGAGCATCCTAGTAGCAGTGGTGTTCCTGAAGCCTTGGAAATGGACCCCTGGCTGGCGAACTGGGATCCAACAGTTACTCATGATTCCTGGGGTTTTTCTAATGTGTCAGATGTCCAAGCCAATGGACTGGATAATTGGCCCTTTTTCCCCAAGGAGCAAGACTCAGAAGAAGGTAACTTGGAAAATGTTTGGTTAGGCATTAGTGATAAATGGTCTACACAAGACCTAGGAGGTACTGGTACCAGCTGGGGAGAAGTAGGTGCAAGCACAACCAATAGAATTCAGGAGACACCAGTAAAACAAGGCTTGCCTGGAGAGCAGGCAGGCATTAGCCATCCTGGACCAAGCAAGGATATAGCTAGACCCTTGGCTCTGTTTCAAATGGGAAATTCCAGAAATGCTAGCACCGAGAGTTCAACTAGTCCTAAAGACAATGAGACCAACAACTCAGATTTATCTGAAGATGAAATTGCTAACCGGAGATATGGATTGTTGTACCAGGAAATTGAGGCTGATAAAGAAGAGGTACCTACCCCAGTGTGTAGCCTAGTCTAGACAAAGAGTTCCTTAGGTCATGCATAACCTTGTCATATAAAAACTATCCATGTGTGTTTTTCCCACTGCCCCTCCTAAGCCCGTGCTATTCTTTTCTTTGGAAACTGCCATGCAACTGTTCATCCTGTGGTGCCCTTCAGCCATGCAGTGAAGCAGGCTGACAAAACTGCATTTCTAAACGGGGAATGAAGCTTTGAGCTGTGATGGCACATCGTGTCTCGCAGGGTTTGTGTCTTACCTGTAGAACTTTAAAAGCACCTAGTCCTTTTTGTTTTCTTGTTTTGTAGAGTCGCTTAAGTTACTCTGCTTTTTGGTTTCGTTGTTCTCTTTAAGCCTGTGACGCCTCTTATCAACTAGCACTGTCATCAAGTTTCTTGCTGCCTTACCCCTCATTTTATTCTTTTTTCCCTTTTTTCTTTTTAATGTCTGGCCTACATTTTTATTGTGCAGATAAAAATGTTTTGACTCCTGTTCTGCTTCAGTAAACACATGATAATTTGTTCTGATCTTCACTTCTACATAGGCATCCAGCACAGCGTTTAATGGATTTGCACAGGTAAGAAATAAACATGCTTTGAGATGTATTTTTCCTGTGCTGGTAGGAAGGGATTAGCACTGGCTGTACTTATTCAGGAAATGTGTTCTACAGACAAGCTGTACAACAGGGTCATACTGACGCCAGTCCAAACCCTGTCCTCAGAAATTATTCCTAGATATTACTGGAATGATGCTAATACTCTTGATACACTGAGCCTGGCTGAATTTAGTAGCAAAAATCTGACTACCTCAGTGGAACTGATTATTTACCTCCCTAGAGGACTGCTTTAGCTTTTCCTGATTGTGCTCTTTTGTGGCTTTGTCTCACAGTTCCAAACTCCTGTAAAGTGTGGGTTCCTCAGTTTCACGTACTTTCAGCAACTCTGTGTACATATGAGTTTTGTTTCTGCATCTTAATTTTCATTGAAGATATATTTGAATCTGAAAGTTAAACCTTAATTATTCGTTTGTTGCCATGCTGGTGGTAAGACTCAGTTAGACATAACAGAGATACAGTGCATGAAGATACCATGTTTATGCTTCCATATTCCTTATTCTAGGGCTGTGCCAAGATCCCAAATTTCAGGTGGATAACCTGAGGCCTCATTAATTTCCAGCATCCTTTTAGAGACTGGCTCATCCACAGCACATCCTGTACTCCAGTTTTAAAAGCATCCAAAGAGGCTGAGCTTATACAAGGATGGAAATGAGTTTTCCAGTGCTTAATCATTCTGCTCCAGAGCATTTAAATTAGTGGATCAAAGGGGCAAAAAGCCAGGCAGAGAGCCACTGCTAATAATCAAGGCAAAATGTTTGCCCTGAGGGAATCAAAATCCGATGCCCCCACTGCAGTAGGAAAAGGATTTGGCCAGGGATATTTTGCAGATTAACTGGTTCTGAGTGAGTAAGAAGTTGGAAAACATCTCCATTCTTGTATCTTCTGAATGCAGGTAAAATTTTGCATCTATAATTACTTTACTAACTGAAGAAATAAAAGCCCAGCATCAAGAGGATGTGAAAAGATCTTAGAGTTAGTGTACTCCCCAGGCATGGGCACATGTAGTCTGCAAAAAGGATTCAGAGTTTTACTGCTTAGAAGTCCATTGTGTCTGAAGCAAAGCCCTTGCTATTCACATATATTAACTGAAGAGGGTTTCACTACCTTTAATAACATTGCACGGTTTAGAAACATCCAATGTATAACTGAAAAAGGAATGTCTTTAATATTAATAGTGCTTAACTAATAATAAGTATTAATATCTATTTAGATTATCTGTCATCTTACTCTATGTGAATTTACTTATGTGTTTACCTGAATGAACCATTAAAAAATCAGATCATTGATAGACACCTGCAAACATCCTGACTCAAATATTTTTGCATCACTGTTTTTCATTTCTATATCTAGGATACCTCTGCATTTACAGTGCAATCAAATGAGAATGTGACGGAGCCTTTGGTAAGTGGTGGCTTTTGCTTCCTTTTTAAGTACCTTATAAAAACTGGCACCATTCCTCCTTTGTGCAAAGGTATTTTCTCCTTTTTGAGTTTTCCATCCTCTAAGTCACAAAACCTTAAGCTGGATGAGTTGGTGGGTGATGTTGTTGTTGTAAATCATTACTCACTGAAACAGTCTTGCACAAGGATAGCACAGAGAAAAAGAAAAGAAAACCAGGATATTCTAAGCTATATTAGCTTTTCAAAGGGGCAGTCAAACAGTTTGTTCATTTATTGCATGTAAGAAATTACAAGAACGAGTACTATGGTCCAGTGTACAGCAAGCAGATGATAGTAGCTGGTGGCTGTTTAAATGTCTGCAGTATTGTTATAGTTTTGTCCATTCTCCAGATATGAACAGTAGGCATGGTCCCCTTCTAAGGAGTGGAGAACCTTTCTGGAAGTGATCATACTTGGGCAGTTTCTTAGTTTCTCTTACAGTCTTTGGTTAGCCTGGAGTAAGGATGTAGAATAGCAGCATTGCTGGGCGAGTGCTATAGCTACTTAATAGCAGCAGAGTGATGCTCAATATTATTTAATGTGGCTTTTGTATAATGCCTCTGGTGGTACTACCGGTAGCTGAATTGCGGTAACTAGTCTGAAGACTGCTTGTCAACAAGTGACTTTAAGAACATCAGTACAATCTGCATTATAGTGTTACCTGTGATTTTGAGCCTAAAAGTTTCTTCCAGCATTAAACCTCAGGAAACTCATTAATCATCTTACCTGGGATAAATATACTTTGTGTTTCTCATTTCAGTCCTATTTCTTCTTTGTGAAATTCCCTAGAGCTAGCATGAATACACTACACAGATTGATTTCTGCACAGCATGGTATAATATAATGAATGTTTCTTTATGCTGTGGCAAATCCTGAAGGTCTTGCTTAGGCAGACTTCCCTGTACCTCATTAAAACTCAGGCTGCTTAAGGAATATGTGAGGAAAAAAAGTGAGAGGCTATGGGATTCTTCCTGAAAAATACCATTGTGGAGAAGATTTTAGTGTCTTTAAGAGTTTTGCGGAAGCTCTCTCTTCATCACAGGAGACCTTCTAGCCAGCTGCCTGTTTATCAGCTGCAAAGCAGTTAAATAGCTTTTGAGCTTCATATTGTGCTGAACAATTTGTTCATGGCAAATTAATCTACTGGGGTTATTTTATCTGTTTGAGTCAGCTATCTTTATAAATGGAAAATGCTGAGCACAGCTTGCAGCTCTCCCCTTGTATGCATGTGTATTTGCAAAGTGATGTCTCCACTGGAGATCTCACTTTTGCTGTGAACTACTTTGCCACAGGACTGAACCTGTTGCAGGGCTGGTGATATCTGTTAGATCTTCTTGCTTTAAAAACAAGCCTGGGCCACAATTTAAAAGGGTGGAATTCCCAATACAGGGTTGATAAATGGATGCATTGTAGCTGATTGAGAGCTCAAGAGGGAATGCATTTTAATTAGAAACCAGGGATGATTTTCACTGCTAGAATTCCAGCAGTCAGTGGTTGCCCTTGTTCATATAAAAACTGTTTGAGTCTCTGTTAATTGTTTCTTATCTTCACTGGAGGAGGGGCTATATTGTCTGAGAACAGGCAGACCTAGGGAATAGGGGGCAATGTAAAGAACTTACATTTGAAGCCCACAGTTGGTGCACATGAGTGCCATTTTCAGCTTCTGGCCTTACCATCAGTTTCTAGAGAATTTGAGTGCCTTCTCCCCAGTTCCCTCACTCCTTTCTGTAACACAGGAAGCTGTTGTGTTCTTTCCGTGTGAGGGAGGCATGTAGGACTGGCTCAGTTTACATATCGAACACCGAGGATGAAAATGCCCTTTAGATGCTGTCAGGCCAAACATGGTTGTCTTCTCCCTGGCAAAGCCCAGTGAGATTGAGCCTGAAGCAGCATTGTGCCAGGCACAGTTCCCATTCCCCTCCTCCCTCTCCATTATAATGTACTTCTCAACAATTTTTCCACTGTTTACTTAAAAATCCATAAAACAAAAGACTGAGGCTGAAGAAGCTCCACCTGGGGAACCCAAGGTTGAGGAAACCCCTGCTGCTGCTGCTGCTGGTGTGGAGAAGGAGGCTGTCCCTGCTGAGCCTGCCGAGCCAGCAGAGCAGGCTGTGGTGAGTGACCTGTCCCCCATGCCACCTCCTGAGCCTCATCCGAGCCACCTTCCATCATGGTGGATGTGTCTGCTGCATTTCAGCCACCCTTTCCATCATCACCATGCATCCATGGCTGGTTTCCCCAGCACCAGGCTGTGTCACAGCATGCCTCTCCAGCACGCATCTTCCTATCCACCCTAAAGTGTAATCCTCTTGTGTTTGGCATTTTAGACTGAAGTTTGGCTGAGTGGTTGTGGTTTCACAGATTGTTTGATTCCAGATGAACTTCAAAAGGAGAAAGAATTGATGCCATGTTTAGATGACTTTATTAGCAGTTTTCTCATTTCAAGCTGAGCACTAAGCCAGTGTACATATTGTGTGGTCCTTGCTAAAGCATGAAAATACCAGAAAAAAGCAATTGTAATGTAAGTTATCTACAAGATTCATGGTTTTAGAAGCCAGCCATGATCTGAAGAGGGAACTCCATTATCAGTTTGGAGATCTTTACATGTCAGCATTCAGGAGAAAGCCCTGTGGCCTATGGAGACCAGGCTCTCCCCTTTCCTGTGTGGTTTCTTTTCAGTTGATATAAATCACAGCAATAACTTGTCAACTCCATAGTAAGGCAAAGAATGAAACTGCCTGTCTGAGGCACATTGTTTTGTCAAACTCTTGTCCAGAATGCCTCGTGTCTAGTCAGAGTAAATCTGATAGTTTGGAATAAAGGAGGAGGGAGGGAAGGTGGAGAGACAAGGGAGGGGAAATCAGTCATTGGGTTGGAGCTCTCCTCTTCCCCTGAGTGAATGGCAGGGAATAATGTGGAACAACAAATATTAATGAAGCTGAAAAGATTATTTCTAGATGGCTTTATTCTACTCATCTGTAAGGATTTAAGGAAGAAAAAAAGTTGGGGTTTGTTTTTTTTGTCTGCTAGTTTTGCTGGGGTTTTCTTAATTTCTTTTGAAATAAGAAGTTGTCCTTGCTAATTTGGGAAAATAAGCTAAAAGTGTTGATTTTAAACTGTCTGAAATGGAGTCATTCTGCATTTGGCTCTGGGGGGCTGTTATTTCAGGAAGAGCTTTCCAGGACTTGCAGAGAAGAATTTTGGAAGATTAGGATTAATGACAAGTAAGATCAAAGCTAAGGAAAGTACAGAGTTGCAAAGGATGAGAGCATGTCATTTCTCGACAGCTCTGCATTCGTTTGCTTCAAAAGTGGCAGTTTACTTTAAAAGTGGACTTGTAAAATATTGATAGCTTCTTTCTGGGAATCTTTATGCAAGTTTGGTAACTTCCAGATTGGAGTGACAGCCCCTAAGCAGTTTAATTTTTCTGTGGTAGGTTTCCTGTCACATCCCATTAATCCAGGAAGTTTATGGTATGCAGTCTTCACTGGGGGAGCTTCACAGTAAATACTGTGGTAGGGTTTTCATTTAAATTAGGGAGGGAATGGTCCAGGGGGTAGGGTACCACTTGCAGGACAGGGAGTTCTGTATTCAGTTACTTGCTGTTTCCTACTCTGCCTGAGCAAGATTGCCAACTTCATTATGAGAGCTCATCAGAATTGCTGCCTGAGATCTCATTACGTATTTTTGTCTTGATCCTTCAGGTCTCAAATGCCATAGAATGAACAAAGTTTTTATTAATAGCTGTCAACAGCTGATCCTATCTGGGGAGGGGATAAAGTGTTTGGCAATTAGGACAGAATGACCATGTGCACCAACAGAAGTCAACCATGGCAAAAAGTCCTTGCCTGGACTTCTGCACACTGAAACAGTCGTTTCCCTATTTCCATAGCAGCTGTAAAACCCCAAGGGCACAGTCTGAAGGATATAATGCATTAACTTATTTCTATAAATGCATTAATTCTTTTTCAAATAATGTGTCCTATGTTTAGCAGTAGCAGTCAATTTTTCTCCTTCGTGGTAGCCGATGCAGTGCTGTGTTTTGACTTTCAGCCTGGGAACAGTGCTGATAATACCAATGTTTTCAGTTGTTGTTAAGTGATGTTTACCCTGACCAAGGACTTTGTGAGGCTCATGCTCCGCCAGGGAGGAGGGGAAGCTGGGAGGAAGCAGAGACAGGACACCTGACCCAAACTGACCAAAGAGGTATTCCATACCACAGCACGTCATGCCCGGGAGGTAACTGGGAGTTACCCGGAAGGGCTGGGGGACTGTGGGGTTGGGTGAGGTATGGGCTGGTGCTTGGTCAGGCTGGGGGGGGCGAGTTATCAGTCAGTTGGTGGTGAGGTGTTGTGTTCTCTTCCCTTGTTATTTCCTCTATCATCGTTATTATTACTGGTGGTAGCAGTAGTGATTTGTGTTAAACCTCAGTTACTTAAACTGTTGTTATCTCAACCTGGGGGAGTTGCATTCTTTCGATTCTCCTCTCTGTCCCTCCGGGAGAAGGGGAGGGCAAGAAGACGGGGAGTGAGTGAACGAGCTGCCTGACTGGTTTTAAACCACAACATAATGCTACACCTCTCACTACATCAGTTTCTCACATTCAAACAAAGGCAACATGAGGATGTTATAATGAAGTGAAAGCTTATGAAATCTTGTTATTTCCCTTTCTTCTTCTCCTACATGTAAGACAGAGAGAGTTGAGAGCACTGCTCAGAGATCAGCTTTTTGGCTTCCATTATGCTCATTAGTTTGGAAAGAGCCTTTCAGTGCTTTGGATCTGATGCATGCCTGGACTCTGATGTTCTTCCATCAAAGCAGACACTCGGCTGAATATTGTGGTTTTCAAAGCTGTGTATAAGCAGATACAAAACTACGTCCTGACAAACTCTTTGTAGACACTGAACAAGTACAGCAGAAGCCAGGAAACACCCTGCACTTTTGGGGTTATCTAATTATGGTTGAATCCCATTGTATGTGCAAATCGCGGTGTCCATATAGTGGAATGTCCAAATGGTGGAATGTATTGTTTGGCAGAGCAATACAGTGGTCAAATACAGAGGAGCCACCGACTGCATCCTAATTCTGAGTGTGCAGCTAAGTGCAGGTGTGAAGTTGGAGGATGAGGCCATTAAAAATATATGGCTTTAGTGAACAGGAGGGAACTGGTGTAGGATGGTGTCATTCTGTTGAAGTCTGCAGAAGCATATTTTTCTCACTTGATGGAACAAGGGTGTTACTTTACTGAGGTGTTAGTGCAGCCATCCTTTTTACTAGGCCTTCATGCCCTAAAATTGGTACAGTTCGTGCTTCCGTGCCTCTCTTCTCCACCCCACCATTCACAAAATCCCAACTTCCAGCTAACCAAAAATGCAAAAGCAAAATGCTACTAATCTGACTAGACAAATTGGGAAGTCCGGAGCTTTGGGAAGCAAGGATAGCTCTTGTTACTTTCCTCTTTCCCACCAAAACTGTGTTTCCAGTGTGAGGAAAACAGGCCTCATTTAAAAATATGTATATGTATATACTAGATTCTTCTGCAAAGAGTTACAAAGTTGGGCTGTTGGGATTCAGAATATTGCCAGGGTAATAGTAAGAGAAGGGCAGAGGCTGTCATGTTCCAGGCTATAAGGTGCAGGATGATGCTCATTTCTGAAGGCAAACTGACTTGTAAATGCAGCTGATAGCAGAAGTTCAGCACTTTTTAATAGTAGAAGTAGGGAAAGCATCTATCTACTGACTTGCAGTTGGACATAAAGCTTTTACAGGCAATAGAAACATTTGTGTATACCTCTTCTGTAGAAGAAACAAGGAAAACAGTGAGACTTCTGTGTGTGGCTGTGTGCATCACAAGGGTCAGAAATAGGTGTATTTTGCTGTTGATATTTGGGGTTTTCCTATTTAAGACTCTCTATAGTCCCCTCAGACTTAATATAAAATGGAAGACTCCATGGCAGAGGCATGGCAGGGTCAAGAAGAATTGGTCATTAAAAGAGAAGGTTATATAACACTGTAATTTTAATGGGATAAGGCTGTGAAAGGTTTCTATGGTAACACAGCTGTCAGCGTCTGCCTTGCCCCAGCATCTGGACATGTTAGGGGCTTATGAGGTGACCGCAGGCAATACTAGAAGATTAGATTAGGAAAGACATGAGTGGCATGAAGTTTGGATATAACTCAGCATCCTTCCAGCACAGAAGAAACAGGCAGCCATTTCACTTGAAACTGAAAACTTACAACAGAAAATTTGGTGTGACAGGTTTGGGTGTGTGAAGGCCGTTAGTACTTGAGGTCTCCTAATTTCTGATTGCCAAAGCAGATGGTCCAGTCTACCATGCCCTCACATACATTTGCATCATTTGTCTTCACCCTTACAGCTCTTTGGGAAAGTTTGATCTAGCTGTGTATGCAAACAGCCTCAAAATTTAATGGCAAAGTGGATTTCCTTCACAGGGCTTGGATTTGTTTTTCCTCAGCAGGCTGTCTGTAGAAACAGCCTGTGTCCTCAGTTCAACCTGAACAGAAAGAAGCATCTCCAACTGTTCCAAACCAGGCCTGAATTCACCCACATAGAAATTTAGCAATTTAGCAACTACAGAACTGTAGAAAAGGACCTAGTGTTAGATGGCATCTGTGCTGTAAACAGTACTGTTTGGGGAGCGCCTGTTATTATTCAGTGTACTTAATCCCTTGAACACCTCAGTGGGTGTCAGATTTGGAACACCACTGACACATGTCTAATTCCTTAAATGTCAGGCACCTGCTGCACGTACCACTGCATATGGACCTAGAGAAGGGTGATTCTGCAAAAAAATGATGAATTTTGTGACCCACCTCTTTTGAACAGCCCCTTTAAATGAGTTGCAGTCCAACATGAGTGGAAGAAGTAAGTGCTTTAGAAAGTTTACCTTGAAGCTCTGATGAGTTGCAGGGGCAGCAACAGGTTATAATGGGAACATTTGGAGTCTTGGGTGGGAGAAGTTTGAGGGTGCTGGAAACCACAGGGTCAGCAGTGGGTTGTGGGGTGTTACTAAACAGCTCTTTGAAGTTGATGCTGCCGCTGCTAATAACGTATGTAAAAGGTTTTATTTGTTGGCTTTTAGCCTGTAAGTACTTTTATTTCAGCTTATATGTGGCACCAAGAATCTTTCTGCTTGCCATATACTATCCCTTTTAGTTCCAGCCATTCATTTCATTGCATCCCATACATGCTGTGCTTCTATTAAGCTTGCTTAATAACCAATTTCTCTGCAGCTATTGCCTCAGCATGAGTAAGGTGATGACCATATTTCCTCTTTATACAGGACAGTGTCGAGGCAGGGGATAAGGAGACAACTGGAGTTGCTGAGAAAGAAAGCGAGGTACATGTGAACAGCCTTGAGGCTGTGGTTGTGCTTTAATATCTTCAAGAGAATCATGGTGAAGAATACAGTTGTCATTTGCACATCATCAGTATGCAGGCCAACATGATGCAGCTGTGGTATCTGTTGTAACACTGCACAGATATATCTTTATCTGTGGTATATATTCTAACACCAGAGCATCCCTCATTCAATGCAGCACCTGCCTTAGAAACTGTCTGTTGTAGCAGTACAGTGATAAGTATATTCAGGGCAGCAAACAAAGCAGCTTCATGGTTGAAGGAGGTATAAATCTGTTTCCATTGACATTTGGAAATATATTGCATAGAATCCCAGTAGCTTTTACTAGCACAATGTACCCTAAACTAAAACAGATATTTGAAAATAATCAAGTTAAAAGCTTGTTTGCTAAAGCACAAAGCCAGCATCGAATTAGATATAGTTAAAATCAAATTACAAAGCAACTGAAAAGCTCAGTGACATACATTAAGCTGTGCATGTGTAGACTTGATCGATTATATTTTGCTTATAATTTTCCAGAGGTGATAAAACTACTTCCTGTGAATCCTTCTATACTAAAGTGAAATAATAATGCTTTCAAACATGCAGAGGGCACAGCACAAGAGGAACGGCTTCATATTAAATGCAGGGATAGAAGCAGGGACTGGGAAACATTGGAACTCCTAGTTACAATCCTTACTTACTCCTTAATCCCTTAGGATTCCTATCTGGAGGTGCTGACAACCTCCTTTTTTTGTTGTCACTCATTTTGGTGTCACAGTGTATAGAAAAGGATTGTGTGCTGGTCACCATTTGCTTAAGCTTCAAAACATAGTTAAGTCCAGCTGCCCAAGCTTAGGTTTGTTACCCTGCTATAAAACAGCAGTAGCTCTGCCAGAGTTGAGGATATGTCTGTGGCTCACTGGGAAGTGAGTTTGGGACTCACTGGTGTCTTACACCTTACCAGTACTGCCACACAGCACAGAAACCAGTGGAATAGCAAGAAAGTACAGGATGGGAATGGTAGATCAAGCCCAGCTCAGTTTCAACACAGTGCAAGTGTGTGTTACGTTGCTCCTCAGTGTAGCTTGTCGCTCCCAAGATAGTCTGGTCCAAGAGCAACATGCAAGAAATCTGTGCTCTTGTGAGCACTAAGGCCAAGTCTTTGAAATATTTCTTCTTTTTTCTAATATATCTTGTCCTTATATAGCTAAGGTCTCTTACCTGGTAAGTTTGACCCTGTGTTCAATTTAAAATCACAAAATCACTGTATGCCGGAGAGCTGCCATAAGAGATTAGGCTATTTGCTAAGCTGATATCTGGTCTCCAGTGGAGAATGATCCCTTTGATACTGTAACTTGCACAATCAATTCTTAAGTAGCCCCCCAAAAGTCTTCCAAAACTTTGCAAGCAATTGATGTATTCCTTAAAGCATGATGATCAGTTCCTCTTGATATTATATTAACTAGCTTAGCTTTGATTGTAACCAGCTGCCACAAAAACTACCCAGGTTCTTTCTGGGGTGAGATCCTCAGCTCTGGAAAAGCAGCATCGCCGAGGGAGCTCCTCTGGCAGACCTTTCCTTCTTCTCTGCCTGGGTTCATTCTTGCTTCCAGATCCATGGCATTATGTTGAGCTGCCAGCACTGTTAACGAGAGGAGAATGCAACCACCTGAATCGGCTGCACCCTGGGTAAAGCAACATCCACTTCTGCTGCAATTAAAGCAGTCAAGTGGCTCTTCTTTCACAGCCCTCATTATACTGGATGACCCTTTCTTTGTGGTTGGTATAATGGGACAACTGTCCAAATGTCAGTAATGCTGCTAGAGATAGTTAATTTGGAACACTATTAGACTGTCTGGTATCATTGATGACCTATGGAAAAGAGATTTGTAGGATGGGCTTTACATGAAGTAAGGTAATACAGGTAACTATCTGCGAGTATGTGGTTTGCCATGGCAAGGCGTGAATTCAGTGGCATGAACCTCCCTCTTTCTTTTCCCTACTATTCAAATATGTTTGAGGCTGGTAGTGAGGTTCATTCTGTGTTACCCCACATGTGTTCTTGTGAAAGCTTTTTTTAATCATCTAGCTTGCATTGAGTTTGTACTCTAAGCCACAAGAACAAATGATTAGGCAGTTGTGAGCTGGGGTATACATTCAGCGGCTCATGGCTACAGGCTGTGACAGCATCACCCTTTCGCTGCAGGGCATTTGAGAGCTGCTTCATGTAAATTAGTATTCTCCTCCTCAGTGAAATAAAATGGGCTGTACAAGTCCAATAAATAGAAAAGTAGTGCTGATCCTAATCACAACAGACAGTGAGATCAATTTCTGCAGGATGCTATTAGAAGTGCACGGTATAAAATCAATCTGATACGATACGCACACTGTTTCCCCTCTTTCCTACTAGCTGCTTCCAGGGCTTTTGCACTCATCTTTTATTTGGATATCTTCTTGGTCAAGGCTGCTAGAATTGGCAATACTAGCAGTGGCAAGCTTGCTCACCTTGCAAGTCATCAGTGAGGATTTCAACGTCTGCCTATGTCGTTTTGATCTTACTTCTTTTTATAATAGGGCATTCTTTGTCAGCAGCATTTTCAATTTAAGCTAAAGCTTCTCCAGTGATTTCTACAAAGCCCTTCAGTATTTTCTGCCTCCAGGACCCCAGAAGAATTTCTTTATCGTGTCAATTAATAGTAATGAATAGGAATAGTGCAGAATGTTAGATACTGCTGAAAAACAATGCCTGAAGAGTGCCTGTGGACAGTTAATTACAAGTACATCAAGTTGAGTTCAGGTAGCTGAATTAGCCTCATCTGTGGAAGAAAGATCAAACTGAGGAAACAAAGAGTATGAGGCTGTTAACTGGAGATCAAAACTATTTCTGCTAACTGTAGCTTCACATGGGTACCTAGCAAACTGTTTTACTTTAGTGTTTTTACTTTATCCTGATGCTGTCATACATTAAAGATACCCTGTTGAAATTAGTTGGATTAACAGAATGAGTTTTATCATTTACCTTCCACCTTCCATCCCTTAAGGTTAACCCACTCTGTATATCCAATACACTACTGCAAGAATATACGGGTATGTACCAAGATCAGTGTTAGCGTGATACCTAAATTACACCAGTAGTCTCTGCTGGATGAAGGATTCAACATTGGTCTATAGGCAGGTACATTTCTATCCACATTTCAAGAACTGGAACAACTAACTGCATTTACTTTTCAATAGAGACCAATCACAAACAGTTCAGTCTCATCCAGACTGAATGGGCTTTTATGTATGTTTCTGTTGTTTATCCTGACCTAGCTATGGATCTTTACAGTTGCATTTTTTTTCTAATATCTGATGGAATCTGAAGATTTCTGACCTTTATCCAGCTGTAGAATATATTTGCTTCTGCTGCTATAGCCCAGTTTGCCACTCTTTCTATTAGAAAAGAAGTAAGGCAGTATTTTTGAAGCCATCCCAGGTTTAGAGGTAGGTGGCAGTAGCTGGAGAACACTTGGAGCCTCTTCCTGAGAACAGACTCCACTATCAGGGTCTTGTGGACCCCTGGGCTGCTTGCAAGCTCCTCCTTCTCAGCAGAAGCCTGTGGTGAATTTCTTCTACCATACAGCTTGAAGGCAAGAGAAGGAAAGAACATTAGAACCTTGGCAAACTGTTACTGCAGTAACACCGCAGGACTGTGCCAAGAGCTTTCTAGTGGGGTTTCATAGATGTGCCTTCCCCAGCTGTTATCGGCTTCCTCGCACAAGCTTGACCCTGGCGCTTGCTCTCTCCCACAGCCTGGGAGGAACCCCAGTGAAACCAAGGCCATGGGTTGGCATCACCCCGGGAAGTCACAGAGCGGAGGCTGGTCCATGGTGTCTCCAGCAGATATCCAGAACTCACACCCTGAAGGGTCCCTCTCTTCTGTTGGTTGTAGGTGGTACCTGCTGCCGAGGGGGCTGTGGAAGCAGAAGGCGGTGCGGCTGTGGCAGCAGGAGCTGGTGATGGTGTTGCTACCACTGAGCAGGAGGGTGTTGCTGAAGGTGACAGACCTCAGGGAGAGGAAAGGGAGGCTGATGTGTCTCAGGTAACTCGTGTCAGCGCATGGGGAAGTTTGTTACGGGGATCAGGACAGATTCAGCTGCCCAAAGGAGCTGAGGCTGTTGGAGCTCTGAGCCCCCAAGTCCAAAAAGTGGCAAGGCTGAGGTTCTACTGGGTTAGCCTTGGGAGAGGCCCACACAGTGTACCCCTTCTTGTGAGGGTTGTGCCCACCTTTCTGCCCCTATGCTCCCCTGGGCTTATGGAAATGGGGCTTGATGGCTCCTGTGAGGGGCCTAGAAGCAGCATGGGCAGGATATTGTTCCTGCTGTAGTCTCTCTGTGCTCCTCTGTGGAGGCAAGCTTTACCACATAACCGAACAGGGCTGTCTGGTGAAATAGGCAGAGAAAGTAATGATTTTTTTCCTGCCTCCTGGCACCATGTGCTATCAATAGCATTACTTTGTTTTACGTAAATTGTGGTGGTCAAGCCATGTATCTGCATCTGGCCTGCTGCCTTTTCTTCTGCAATCTCTGAGGAGCTGGGGAGCAGCTCCTAGAGCAAACTCTGCAGCTGGGCAGCCAGTTGCCACCTCTGTTACTGCATGTTGTATTTCTGCTCGTAGTAGGATGGTCTGGCAGAGGATTGGTGAACACATTCTTTTCAGGTTGGATGCTCCAGCAAGTTTCATTAACTGCTTTTTGCCCCAAACTTCATTATTGGCCAGATGCTACCTACTTAGCCTTTTTTGCTTTCTCTGCTCTCGGTTACATTGCTGTAAACCAGGATAAATCTCATTCAGCCAAAGAAAAAGGTCATGTTTCCTTCTTTCATCACTTTTGTCTCACTATCACCCTGCTGACTTGAATTCCCAAAGAACTATAGGATGGTGACTCTTGGAACTCGTGGCTTTACCCAAATCCACCCACAGTTAAGAAAGAGCAGACTGGAGGAGAAAGGTCTGTTAATTTCAATGCACATTGAAAATGACATCCCAAACTATCTGCAGAGCATTTTTATTATTTACTGCATTGATTTGCGGTAACGTAAAAAGTAGACCCAGGAGGATGAAATGGAACAGTAAAAACAGGGAAGGGGTTACTCATTTATATTCTTGCACAAGTACTGTTGTTTTCTTAATGTAGAAAGAAAAGGAAGAGAAGGAAATCTCCATTCTCATATATGCCCTTTGCAGTAGACAAACAATTGTGGTTTGCTGTTTGAGATAAAGTACTGAATACACTCGGTTTGGTTTTGTTTTTCCCAGGAAAAGGTCAGCAGCATCCCTTCAGTAGTAATAGAGCCAGCATCAAACAATGAGGGGGAGGGAGAAGAACACGAAGCCGTCATGAACGATTCCAAAGATGCTGCAGCGGAGATGGGCACTCAGGGCACTGACGTCTCTTCCAGTGAAACTTCCCAGGCTGGAACTGAGGAGAAACCTGCAGAAGAAATCCAGGCTGCACCTTCTCAGGATCAGCCTGTTCCAGCAGAAGATGCAGCTTCTGCAATGCCACCCGGCTTTCTCTTTAAGGTCTGCTTCTTCATTCTTCTTGTAGACATGCACTCAGATCTAGCTTCTGTGGACGTGTCTGTCTGTGCAGGTAGTGTGATGACTTCTTGAGGCTGAAGGATGCTTAGTTTAACAGCCAGACACATGCACACACAAATACACACAGGCACAACTTTAATAGTGTATTGTTGCTTTGTATGTGAATTCTGAGATGACACGTTTTCTGCACACTGTTGTTGTGGTGCATATCCTTACGTAGCTGTAAGACTCACTGAAGTACAAGAACTCCTTTATCTCACCAAATTGCTACTGAAAATTCATACACTGAGTAAAAGCAGACTGCCAGAGTTAGTCAGCAATATTTTATGATAGATGCCAATGATATATCTAATATACTAACAATATACTTGATCTTTAAGGTCCCTTCCCACCCAAACCATCCTGTGATTCTATGAATATTAAATATTGGCATTTTTCTGGCCTGAAAATCAATAGTGGAAGTTCTCTTTATGTTGGAACCCATGGGACTTCTACAGTTGATGGTTATAAAGCCAAAATGTCATTCCCTGACTTCAGTAATATTATAGTTATAACTGTTAGGGAAATCAAACAGTAAAGTTTAATGAGGCATAGGAAGTTCTCTCCTTGGCTGGCAAGATCCCTAGGGTTTCCTGGTTCACAAGGTTCTTTGATAATGCTTCTCACTTCAGAATCACTGAGCAGCTCCTTGAGGATGGATGAACTTTACATGTTTCCTATTCTAATTTGCATAGTTCAGACTAATTAGTCCCATAGCACTCCGTAAGTATTTCATTCCTCTTGGTCTATTCTCATTGCTCAGTATTTTCAGCAAATTTAGAGATTAACATTAAGGTGAGGGTGAGCAGTATTGTGCAGCTCTGACTCGGACATGCTGACATAGTTCATCTCTTGCTTTTCATCACTCTCTTGGGTCAGACATAAGTAAAGAGAAGCAGAATGGATGCCAACCATCTGGCTCTTGATGCCATTTTCTTTCATTATTTCAGAGTTACCATGGCACTGGCTGTGCTTTGGAGAAAACTAGAATAGCACATCTCTTAAGGAGGTAGAGCCATTTAGTTAAAATGGTCTGTTCACAATGACATGCTGATCCTGCCAGCATTTTAATAATCACACCTTTGAAAGACAGGTATTTTTGGCAAGCCTGTCTGCCAGTAAATGGGAGCTCTCTCCAGGGCAAGCATTAAATAGGATTCCCATTACTCGCCTCTTTGATCACATGTTGAAATGGGTGCTGTACATCCCACATAAATTTCCATGGACGTTTGCAGCAAGAATAACATCCAGTGGCCACAGCAAGAGAATGGGAATCTGAAATAGCAGTTCCTGGAAGTCTTTCCCACATTCATTTGCAAATCCTGCTACCCCTCTCTCATTGGGAATGAAAGCAAGTTCCTCACACAGGAGTAAGGGTGGCACAACTTGTCTAAGAGGCAGGACTCGTGGGGTGTTATAATATCATCTGTCCTTGAGATACTGGGGCGGGATCTTGGGTTTCCTTAAGTAGCCTCAAGAAGACTTACTTAAGCTGTTCCTGCTTTCAAGGAAGTGAATAGAAAACTGTGATACAAATCAATCTCAACCTTGTTGATTCGAATGTTCCTGTCTATACCCATATGCTTGCACAAAGGCAGCACGATATTCTGTTGGGGTTGTTTGTTTTTTTTAAAGATTTAACATAATCTTGTTAAGAAAATGTCTCCATTTTGATCACAGCACATGTTTGATGTTATTTCCTTCAGGTTGAAGTCCTACATGATTTTGAGGCAGCTAACAGTGATGAGCTTAATTTAAAACGGGGAGATATTGTACTAGTAATTCCTTCTGAGACCACAGCTGATCAGGTAAAAACAAGTATCTTCCTTTTGTTAACATTTATCTTTGTCTTACTGGGTTTCTTACAGAGTATAGTTAATGGGAATGTGTATTCAACATGTCACTACTGTCAGAAATCACAAAGATTTTTGTCTTTGGACTGGGTTTTGAGACTAAATGGCACAGTTGGCTACAACTGAAGTCCCAGATGAACTCTACTAGGAGGCTCCAACCTCAGCTTTTTTATTAGGGCTTTTTTATGCTACTTTGTAGTGGATTTAATACAGGCACACAAAGACTTAATACAGAAAATGACTTACAAATTGTGCATTATGTTGCTATATATCAACTTGTCTTATCGCTGCAGTAAAATCGATTCTATGGTCCCTAGATGTTCAGAGCTTTTATGTATAGATTTGGAGAAATGATACAAATTCTCCCACAGAGAACACTGAGACTGCACACAAATTGTGTTGTCCTACAGCCAAAGCGGACAGAGCTGCATGAGTCTAAAGCTAACTCTGCCCTCTGGAAGCTGGAACCTGAATTCAACTACAGTTTAATTTCATTTAAGAGATCTAATTTTGTTTTAACAGTATGTTTCATTTGAGTTTTAAACAGTTTTATTCCATATGTGAAATTGAATTGCACTGAAGTGAATTGATTTTTGGCCACTGCTTTAAAAGAGAAGACTGTGCTGCACAGTTAGTACCTGCCACTTACATGGGCATCTATTAGTGCCAGCAGCATTGGTGAAAGTGTCCCATTTATTTGGGGGTTGAGAAGTGGGGATCTGGATCCTGCCTATTCAGGTAGCCTAAGAGCACTGATCTCAGTGAAGAATACTTCTTAAAATAGGTCTAAATATTAATGCCCTAAGCACATATGAGTGCTGGGGGCTGTGCTTGAAATTGTTTTAGTGGTGGATGCTGCCTAAAGGGAGGTAATAACCAGTGTTCATCATCTCAGCTGAGCTCTCTTTGAATACAAGAGACAAGTAATGAGGTTTTGTGTTTGTTGTTTTTTTCTATTTCAGAACAAAAGATGTTTCTTTCAGCAGGGCACTTTGCTCTTTTTATAGGAATAGATTCTTTTATCCTTACTCCAATTATGCTGCATCTTACCTCATGGGCAGGTCAAGTGATTTCAATAGCAATATTTGCAGAATAGAAGACTGCTGTAAGGATAGCAAAATGTGCTCTCTGTTTTCAGTCTGTTTTACTTAGGATGTTATGTATTAAATATGCTTAATCTTCACTTGGTGAATCCATGAGGTACATTCTTGTGTGCATCAAAATGCCATTAGCATTAATTGGAGTAAATTGTGTGCAGTGATGGAGAAAATAAACCTTTATGTATTCACGTTTCTGAAACTATTCTGGTCATATCTTTATTACTCAGTACTTATTTGCCCTTCATGTTTAACATCGCTATATAGCTTAATCTTTTTGTCTTTTCCTAGGTACCTTGCTGATTTATAGAGTCTTCTTATCTTTGTTATTCTTCTCCTTCAAAACTGACCTGTCTAAAGCCATATTTTTAATATAGCTGGTAACAACAGCTTGTGTCCTCTATTCAAAGCAAACCAGTCCCACCCAGTGGCTTTTCCATTAGCCCTGAGTTGAAGATTTTATCCAGTAAAACTATTCCCCCATACAACCCAGGCTGCCTGTGGCAGAAAGCTGCAGTTCCTCTGTCTTTTCTCTCAGCTATTCCACATGCTTCAAAAACATGTCCCTGGTTGCATGTACCCAGCCAGTGCCGTACTGTATCTGCTCTAATGGTGCTTATTTTCGGGCAGAGAGCCACTACACCCCCCCATGCAGCTGCTGAGCAATCGTGACTCGATGGTGTATGTGAAGATGTGTCCAAGCTACGCTATCTCCTTGTCTCCTCTTTCTGCAATAATACATACGGCAGTATTAGAAATCCTGCTTGTCACGGCTTTGCTCTGGCTCCTGTTCTTAAAAGGGACAAGGCATGGAGTGACTGAGTTAGTGAGATGAGGATAGGTCGAGCATTGTTAAAACTACTGAAGGTAATTCCAGGTAGAATTGATCACAACCCTTTCCAATAAGAAATCTCCCTTTCGATTGCTTGCACTGCTGATGATTTGTTTGCAATTTTACATGTCAAGTTCTGGTTTAAGTTTCCAGGAATTACAGGAAAAGTAACTGCATATTAACTAAGTTTGAGTTTCTAGAGAGAGTAATTCTGGCGATTGCAAGAACTGTTATTTCTTCTGACTGCCAATACATGAACAAGAGAAAATAACTCTCAGGGGAAAAAAGAAACCAGTTGAAAACTACCTTTTTCCCCATCTATGGTATTGTGCAATGTCTCTGGCCTGCTGCTGTGCTCTTACTGCGCAACTGTGCCAATATTATTGTGGCAACTTTGAAACAGATTGGCACAGATGCAGATCTTGTGTAATATTGGATGGCCTGGAAGTCTGATTATCCAATTTTGAGTTCAGTTACATGGGGTAAAGGCCATACAATATACTTGCAGTCACTCGGTCTCATGGAACTGTGGTCTGGCAGAACAGAGAAAACAGGCTGTGAAACATCAGAGGCTGCTTTTTAACCAGAGTACCAAATCTTTTAGCCATGTGACTGAAGCATCCTCAGGTCTGAAGCTCATAGCAGGGAATCAGGGAGATATGAAGTTTAAGAGACTGTCTTTTTCCTTGCAGGAGGCTGGCTGGTTGACAGGCATTAAGGAATCTGAGTGGCTTCAGTACAGGGATGCAAATAGCTATAAAGGACTTTTCCCAGAGAACTTCACACGCCATCTGGAATAGTTCTCCGTGCCAGCAGCCGAACGTGGTATGAAGCTCAGTCAGTAGGTTTTTAACCTCTTTGAAACACAGGAGCCCACCTTTTGTAGTTTGAGCTGTGAACGGTTTACAGACTGGTGCCAGACAAAGCTTGTTGAAACATATCGAAATGAGCATGAATGCAAACAGTTCAGTGAAGCAGTACCTGAAAACCAGAAAACTCAAATAAAAAAACCGATGTCGTTTGTTCACACGTACGTGGCAACAGGTTTGTTTGTGCGTTGTCAGAGCTATGGTGATCCTGTATTTGGTCCTTTCCCATGAAATCTGGAATTAGCTTCCTCAATACCAAAACCTTAACTTCTCTGCACTAAGTGTATTGTATTGAGTTGCACTGCAGAAGATTTAATTAGTTATCCTGTAGTAATGAGGTCAAACTATTATAAGTTTCATGTGTTGAGAAGAATAATCAACCGCTGCAACGTTTTTCAATGTTATTTTTGGACATGCATAATATATATACACACAAGAACTTATATGTGTATATATAAGTGCATATAGATATATATGCATTTTCACAACTTCATCGTAGTTCTTTGGCTGTGTAGTATCACCAGTACATGCATTGCTCTTTCACTGTCTGGCATTACAGGAAATGGTTTTGTTCCAGAGCAAAACTAGCTGCTCCATTGCCAAAACATGATACAGTATCTGTGTTTGTAATGTGAAATTTTCATTCTGAGATGATGAATAACATCATGTTCAAAGCTGCTAAACCTTTGAGAAGGCATGGCTCGGTCTCCTCCTCCAGCTGCAGTAGCTACAAGGAGATAACGTGGAGGGGAGCTGTTATGACGCTAATCTATACTTTTTTATTTAATTGGCTGAATCGATTGAAAACAAAGAAACAGATCTAATCTCTAAGAAGAAATAAACACAATATATTTTCACTATATGTATTTATGCAGCATACCTTCACAGATCCTTTTAATATATATAATGTATCCTGTATCAAAAAGTCATCTGTAACTTATGTTTTCCAGTGCTGTGTCATTAAAAATAAACCTTTGATCCAAAGAAGCTGTTTCATCTGTCGTGCTTTTGAAGTTTTGTAACACGGAAGTTCTATAGTCTATATGTTGTATTAGAGAGCCTAATCTGAATTTAATACCTCTTTTTCCAAAGAAGCATGGCATAACAGATGCATCATTTAAACTCTTGCTCTCAACCCTAGTCATGGGCCAGAGATCCAAAAGGTCTGAACCCCAGCTCAGCACATCTCATAGCTGCTCCTCCTGTTCCAGACTCTGACCACCAGCTAATATCCGTCCACAAGCACCAAGGGATCGTCTCTGTGCTTGACCACAGATTGCTACCTCTTAGTAATTTCTTTTTAATCCATTGATTTTGTGTGGAAAGACGGTTCTCTAGGAATCTGCTCTGTTGTGCTTGCTGATGCATGGAAGAAGCAAAGCTTTAGGAACATCTGTATTTTACTAGCAATTCAGTTATTTTTCATGATATTTTCGGTTGGGAGCGTGTTTCGGTGCAAATGGTATCTGTTTCTGCTCTATTTCTAATTAATTTTTCAGATTTCAGTTGAAGAAACAGATTTTTTTGTTGCCGTGGAAGAGGAGGCAAGTTGGTTTCTCTGTTTTTTCGGAATACAGTAGCTTTAAAAAGCAAGTCTGATAATAGCTGTGTTTTGTGGAGAAGCTGAATGATGAAACTGTGATAGCTGGGGTTTTGGCTCTGAGACGTCACAGTGAGCAATCAGAGTCCAAAGAGGTTGCAGGAAAGCACTTTGATTTGCTGTTCAGTTTTCCCTTCTAACAGAAGGAGTTCATGAATAGAAATGTATTTCTCATTTTGGGTTAACAACTGTATCTCGTCTTTGGTTTAATGCTAGTTTTGTTTGTTAGACAATCAGACCTGTCTCTCAGCCACTTTTACCACCTGCAGCTCCTGAGATTAATAGTATAAAATAATTGTATTTCTCTGTGATCTATAACGCCTATTCTAGGGCAAGAAAAGAAAATCCTTTCCAATACGTACTGCTGTTACCTACTGGTGGGACCCTCACCCATCAAGTTCCATTAGCTCAGAATCATTTCGCCCTTTTCTTGGATTCTTCTCATTAACACACGTAATGGATTTGGCAAATTATTGAATTTAATGTTTTCAGAGTGCTTGTGAAACAATAACACACTGTATCTTGGTGGCTGTAAAGACTTACTTATGCCTAAGACACCACTAACCTTGAAAGATTTAGCGACCCAGTCTCCTGATCATGCACAGTCTGGCCTTGGAAGTACAGCAAAATAACTGAAGATGGATGAACATCTCATGTGAGTGAGTGAATATACTGTGTCTTTGCAGCTCATCTATCTGGTGGTGGTATGAATAATGAGAAATGTATAAGCTGAATGACATTTCTGTCCCTTTTCTCCTCTTCCTGCTCCTCTCCACACCTTGCTCTACCTTTTCCAGACCTCACAGCTGGGTGTATCTGCCCCTGCTGCAAGAAGAGGGAGGCAAGGCTGGCTGGGTATGGTCCTGCTCAGATTGTGTAGCATTTGCTTCCAGGATGCTCTGATTACTGGTGCCCTAGACATGAAATAAATCAAAGTCTCTTTAAGCTCATGCTTAATGAAAATTCCTTAGTGTCTTTCTGACACAGGGGAAAAGGCATCAAAAGAAAGTCACCATGATGGGTAGGTTAGGTGGATAGGGTGGGAAACAGTTTACAAGACTGTCCCCTCTTGCATACCCATGTGCAAGCAGAGCATGAGTGAGTATTAGAGCAGTAGAAGATGGAAGAACCATGCTGCTTGAAGGATGAAATCAGATTTTACTGGGACTTTTAAAACAGATGTAATTTAAAAGATCTCTTTTTGTGTTTAAAGCACTAAGGTGACAGTTGATGAAGCACCACCTGATAAGCCAGTTCCCAGCTACAGAAAGAAGTTAGTTCAGCTAATGAAGCCATATCTCTGAAATCAGCACAGCAGAGTGTGAAGTGCTGTAATTATCAGTGCCACTGTCAGCTCTGATGTGCTCTCTGGTGGTGAGATGTTCACTGCAGACAAGGGGACTGCAGTGGATGTGATGCAAGCAATCAGGTGAGAATATGAAGTGGACTACATGGATGCATACATTCATACACCTTGCTAAATGCATAATATTATGTATAATTTAATTACCTTCTGAAGACTCCTCTCTTAGTCTTCATCCATGTGATTTCAGCTCTGATGCTCCCCTTGTGTGTAGCATATCTCTGGCAGCATCTGTGTTTCTCTTGCGTGGGTGTCTTCACTCTGACCTGTTTAATCACCACAGAAGCTTCACATAGGGAAAACTGTAGTGCTTTCCAAATGGTGTCTCCTGTAACAGACAGGACCTTATAACTAAGATTGATTTGGCAAAGCTGAAATCATTCCAAAGAGAATTGTGTTGCATATGCAGGTGCTTAATAGTAGTTAAGGAAAATCTGAGTGAAAAGAAAATGCCCAGCCAGTAGTAAAAGTCCCACTCTGAGTATGCAAGCCTTCTGTCCCACCACAGGCACTGTAAATGCAGTGCTGAGAACAAAGTAGCATGTAAACCACCAGATAGATACACTCTTCAGGAGCCAGTGAGACCTGCATCTGGTGAAGAGGGTCAACAAATGCAAAAGTCCTGAAAGTCCTTCCTCCAATAGAGGCCTGGCAGGAGGAAGGCTTTTTTCCACTGAGCAGCATGACAGGGCAAGGGGGAGGAAGTTTTCTAGACTCCCAACAGCAGACCACAGGGGTTGCTACTTGTCCTCTGTAACCCCTTGTTTAGGGCTCCTCAGGGCCCTTTGGGCTAGTCTCTTGCTCACTGCACCTCCAAGGTACCATTCATGCCCTGGCTCTCCCTGGCTTCATTACCCAATGCAAGCTCAGAGTCTGATCCCTCACATTCCCCCTCTTCAGGAGACACGGACAGCTTGGCCTCTCTTCCTGTTGCTGCTTTGTGCACCTGTGACTTACCTTTGCCAGGCTGCAGACTAAGGAGACGGGCAGAAGGATGAGATGGGGGCAGAAGGAAGAGAAAGGCAGGAGAAGTTAAAGAGCAGAAAAATACAAATAGGACAGAATGCACAAGAAGGACTGAAGATGGCAAGAAGGGAAGAAAGCGGTGTAGGACAAAAGGAGAAGGGCAAAAAGAGGAGAAAATCAGCAGAAGGAAAGAAAAATGAGAAGGGTGGAAGAAAGAGATGTGGGTAGAAAATGGAGAGAAGGGCAGAAGATGGAGAGAATGGCAGAGGAAGGACACAAGGGCAGCAGAGGAAGGAGAGAAAGTGTGTGGCAAAAGAAATCAATAGTTCAATGTACCAACCTTTCCTTCCAGACCTAGTGCTAGACTTCATCACAAGTTCTCTAATGTAGATCCTTACATACGAGCTGTCAGTTGCACCATGAGAACTGTAGGGGGTTCTCTTCTGCAATAACTTCAGCTTGATTGTTGTCTGCTCTCAAATTGTCTTCCAGAAAACAGAAAGATCTTTATGCTGTTCTGTAGAGAAAAGTCAGTTAAATGCATCAGAACTGAGTCTCATGGTTGGGGGGTTGTTCCTATTATAAAAAACAGAACATCTTTTAGTTTTGGTGACTCTTCACTACGAGTGACATCACCTAAGGAAATCCCTTGGGGTAAATCAAGAAAGAAAAAGGTTTGCCTCAGTAGTGAGCTCTGTGCTCGAGAGGGTGGGTTCCAGTTTTGGATTTATTTTTTTTTTTCCATTTCTGTAAGTGTTAACCAAAGGAAATGGGAAATAATGCAGCATTATTTAACATACTCACAGCTGCCACAGCCTCATGGAATGGATTTTCTGCTCCTCAGAACTCCTTTGCCCCCAGTTTGAGTCTGACCCTGTCCAGTAAGGAAGCCCTTAGAAGGGCAGTGACAATGTGGCTGTTGAGCACTTTCATCCTGGCTGCTTGTTTGAGTTGTACTCCTGGGTCTGTGTGGCTGCTTGTGGCCAAGGGGACACGCTCTTAGCTCAGCTCCACACCTCTGACTTTTCTCTTTCTCTCACACAGGCAGCTCAGCAGGAGTCTTGCAGCAAAGCCCCATACCCATCACTAAGGCAGAACACAGAATGGTGCTCATCAGCTGCCACATCCCCCACTCTGAACTCAACACTGTGCTCATTCACTGGTACTGAGAGAGGCCCCACACAGCTTCCCAGCGCCTTGCTTACATGTCCTCCAGGTTCTTCCTCAAAAACCAGGCCGAAGAGGGCAAGTTCAGCATTGAGAAAGACCCCACCAAAGCCATTTGCATGCTAACAGTGAGCAAAGTGACTCCGCAAGATGCTGCGACCTCCTGCTGTACTAGTGGGGATACACTGCTGTAGGAAGCTATAGGGGCCTGCACAAAGACACACTCTGCTTTCTGAACTGGATCCTCAGTGTTTGACAACACACAGGAATATCCCCACCTACTTTCCCCATCAGCTTTGGATCCGACACCCTGTGCACGCAGCCAAATACCAAAGTTGCTTCTTAGCCAGCGCACGCTTTGCAGACACGCGCTACAGCCAGCACCAGCCAAGCTGTTATAGCACTTTAACAGCAAAAAGGGCATGGTCATAGGTCTGGCTGAATTGCCACTGTGTAGGTTTACAGGATGGCAGGTGAGGTTATCCAAAAGAAGAAAAAAATCTTCCCACTACCCTTCAAGCTACATCTTTAGAATGAAGATCCACTTACATCACTTGCACAGCAGAATAGTAGGAGAGAAGTGAAGAAAAGCTTGAAGTATGGTTCAAGACTGCAGGTGTAATAGACTCACTTTGCACTTCTCTGCTGGTAGAGAGTCTTGTTTTATTTTCTCCTTGGTTGCTGTTTGGAGTTGATCGAACCTTCACTTAAGTTAAACCAAGTCTCTGAATTCACTTGTGTGGGGCTTCTTGTCTTACACGGCAGCAAACCTGCAAAGCAAAGAGCACAGATATTTACACTTCCATTCTGCCAACAGAAAATTGTGTTTAACCTTTGCATAGCACCCAGCGTTTGGAGAGGCCACCCTGGGGTGCGGCATCTCACCTTCCCTGTGACAAGCTGCAGTTGCTAGTACAGCAATACTACCACTGAGCTCCCAAGTGGCTGCTGGGTATTCTTCCTGGCCTTTGGCACTCAGGCTGTGTGATGAGCAGTAATTTGAGTCCCTTCAAATTCATCAAGCTCCGTTTTCCTATTTTTTCTCCCTTTTTACTGGTAGGGGACCTGAGAAAAAGTGTCTGACCCCAGGCATTGTTTAGCAGCTTCAAATAGTGCAAAAGCAGTGGTAAAATTACTTCAGATTACAAAATTACTTTGTAAACCAGTTACAGTAACTGTGTCTGTGTGCATGAGAGGGAGGAGGTGAGTTTGTGAAACCTGGGCACAAGCACTCATTAGGCTGTTAAAATTCAGCAGGGTTCAGTCAAGCGGCTTTACCTCCACATCACCCGCCCACTGCCAGCGCTGCCTCTCCGGATGATGCCCAGATGAGTCATTTCCTCGGTGCAGCCCCTCGTCCCTGCTGGGAGAGCTGTCAGCTTCCTCTTCCTCTGGGAGGCAGACGCTGATGAGAGCCCTCAGGATGCTGCTGCTCCCACTCCTGGCCCTGGCTGCAGCCTGGTCTCGTAGGTTCCCCTTGTCGCCACGGCACATGGCAGTGGTGAGAGGCACCCGTATTGATGCCTGTGAGCAAACAGCAGGCTAAGAGTGTTTGTTCTCTTTTCTCTCCTCCTTTCTAGATGGGCAAGCACAAGTGTTTCTGAGGCAGAGACAAGCATCCATTACCAGAGAGCCAACTAAAACTGCACAGATTGAGTGTGTATTCGAGGGCATGTCAGGGGCTGACTTCCAGACTCTCTATGTACATTGGTACCGGCATCTACCCTCCAGACCTCCCGAATGGATTCTGCGTATCCACACAGGTCAAATTCATTATGAGAATGATTCCTATAAGAACAAGTATTCCTCTTCGAAAAAAAGCCCGAACATCTGCACTTTCACCATCAATGACATCAACCCCAACGATGAAGGCACCTACTACTGTGCCTACTGGCAGAACCACAGAACTAGCAAACCTCAGGTAGCCTGTACACAAAGCTGTACCCCAAGTGGCAGGCTGTCAAGTGCAGAGAGCCACACCTGCACCTTCCTGCCTCTAAAGCATCCCAACAGGTTTATGCTGAGTATGTAAGTACAAATAAAGGACAAAGAGAAAAGCAAAGAAATGCAGCGTGCTACAGCTCAGCTGGCATCATGTTCTGTGCTGGGGAAAAGGAGCTCTCCTTAGGGTGATGGTACTACAGCTGAATTGTACAGTAACACAAATCAACTTTGCATAATACAGATACTTCCCTGAGGTACCAAAAATGTTACCAAAGCAGGCAGAGTATTCTAGGAAAGGCTTTGGGACAGCTTTAGAGTATTCAAGGGGAGAAGAACATCCTTGGGAAGAGCTGGGCTGAACAATTTGAGTTTTTATGTGTGTGCTCAGCAGGTAAGTCTGAGAGGAATGTACTGGATAGAATCATGTAGAAAGAAAATTATACATGAATTTTTCATGAAGAAAGCTTATTTTAGATGAAATTTTTTAAGGTCCTTTCTACACTGTTACTGCTGTGGTTTAATTTGCCAGTAAATTCAACCGCCTCTATAGCAGCGAGTTGAAGAACAAACATTGGATGTGCTGAATGAGTCATTTCCTCCTCCCAGCTGTTCGATGCTTTCTCCACTTGAAGGGCTTTAGAACCTTCTGTCTTTATTTCACTCCCAAGTTTAACCTGCTAAGGCAGCATGTTGCTGCTTCCACTCTTTCTTGCAGCTTCATTTTGGTCCCGTAAGCCCTTTATTCCTCTCCCCCATCCTTCCCATGCCTGGAGAACACTCTCCTGGCTCCAAACTCCAGAAGTTTCTTCCCCTCACACCATTTCTCTGTTTCTCCTTCCAGGTGGAGACACATGGACAGTGCCAGTGCAAACCCCAAAGCTCCAAACGCAGATGCAGGGCACATCCACCAGCATTTTGTGCCAATTGCAAGCTGAAATCACCATGCATTGGTACAAGCATCTTCCTGGACAGCCACCAACGAGGATACTGTATGCGTGGGGACAGACAGCTACTTTTGATGACAGTGGCGACAGGAGGAGATTTCAAGTTCAGATGCATCCTAAGTATCATTATACTCTCACGATAAATGATTTGACTCCAAGGGATGCTGGTACTTACTACTGTGCATATTGGTATTACGATACATCACAGCACTGCTGGGCAAAGATAAGCTGTACAAAAAGGTGCTTTGTGGTTTGAACTGCAAGCTCTGAACTCTGCAAAAAATACTTGCCTATTCCAGCCCTCTCTCCTGATTTTCTACAGCAGGATATGCAAAGCAACAATAGCTTGTGACAACTGTTAAATATGTGATGTTAGCAATCAGTAAGTAAATCATTTCAGTACTCACACCTATTTGTAACATCCAGAAACTGGAGAGTTCCATCACTTTAGGGTAAATACAGGAAACATTGCTCTTAAAATGAAGGCTTGATTGTACTGAAAGCACTCACCTGACTATGCACATGGACTGTCTGTGTGTGTGAACAACTGTCGGCTGTAATTTTCTCTTCTCTATTAGAATCCTTGGAGCAAGCAGAGAAACAAATCTCCATCCCCTCATTGCTTTCTCTTCATAAAAGGATAGGAATAGAAATGAGACTGGGTGATCTTGCACATCCTACTTTGTTTTTTGTCTTGCTCTGCATTGCTGTCACTACAAAGCCCTACAAAGACTGACATTCAAGAATCTCATCCAAGCTCAAGAAGAGTTCAGCCTACCAGTTCTAGAAGCCATGTACAGACACAAGAGTAAAGAAGGTGATCAGGAGCAGTCAGCAGGGATTTAAGAAGGAGAAGTTATTTAGATAACTTTAGGTAATGAAGCTCTCTGAAAGGGGATGTTGGCCATTTAATACATGAGAAGTCCGTTTGGTGAAAATCTGAACCTGGAAAGGTGTTTTGTCCAAAATACTCTGGCCACTGCACATGTGGACATGTGTCCTCTTGGCATAGACACCATCAAGTCTGATCTGCAGTTATTCCTACTAGGAGACCTGCGGTGGTAGAAAGCTACAGTACAAAACCTACAAAGTGTCTGTAATTTAGACCTTTAATTTTGTGAGACCCACTCACCACCATATTCCTTTACTCTTGATCTGGTATCAGGTGCTAGACAGATTTCTGCTGTGTGATCAGAAGAAGAGCTACATAGTGCACAGTTTTTATACAGGTCCTGGTAGATTTTGGCAACAGGGTTTGATTTCATGTCCTCAACATACAATTGCCAATGCAGTTTTCACTCTGATTAACTACGGTTGCCCTCACAGCAGACTGACATGGGATGCTGCTGGGATGAGTGACCTTTCCCTGTACCTCCCTTCCCTCACCTTAAAGTCTGTATCATTGTTGTCTCTTCCTCTCCACTTTGTTGTGCCTGCCAGTCCTCAACTCATTTCTCCTCGTTGCCCTCAGGGTAGCCTGACAGAAAATGAAACAGACTTTCTCATGGTTATTTACTGGGAAGAGAGGGACCCTGTCACACAGGGAGGTGTCTCTCCCTAGAGCCCTGTGCTCAAGAGCACCTTTCCAAGCCAGTTAGCAATACATGCTTATTGCTGGCTTCCTGCATGTGGCCAGCTGCCAGCAGGAGGGAGGCTGAAGCAGCTCCTCTCCCTCACAGCGATCACGGGGGAGCTCAGTGTGGCACCACCCCTGCTCCCCGAGATGCCCTGCGCAATGGCTGTTGCCAGCAGCCCTGCTTTTGTTTTCCAGCCTTCCTTTCTCAGAAATGTTTTCATCCCAACTGAGCTTTGAAACTGGCATCCTGCGGCTGCGCGTTTCCTCCTGCACCCACAACCAAAGTCCTGGCCCCAGGAGCAGCTGCCCTCGTCCCTGCAGGCTGACAGCTTCTGGCTGCTTCGGTGGAGGGCAGCACCAACATGGGGGCTCCCTGGCGCTTTGCCATCCCAAAGCTGGATGGCTAAGGTGGCTCAAGTCTTACAGGGCCACAGTCATCAGATTGACCAGCGTTTCTCAGATTTACCTGAAAAGCAGACAGGACGACAGCCTTCAAACCAATGTTACCATTCACCAGCCTGGGGAGGGTTGTTGGTAAACGTGCCCCATCCACTCGCACGCAGAAGACCTGTTGCTGAAGAGCGCTCAAGAGTCACCTCCTCCTCCTGCAGAAGACGGTCCCCATCTGGGCTCCCTTTCGTCCTCCTCTGACTCTCAACAACGGCAGAGCCTGACAAGCAAACATGCTGCTGCTGGCAGCACTTGTGGCCACAGCCTCCTGGTCTTGTAAGTCCTTCTTCATTCCCTTATCTTTCCTCATAGGTACCCATGGCTGTGCTAACAGGCATCTTCCCCACACCTCTGAATTCCAGCTAATGGCATCATTTCTCCTCTCTTTCCTAGATGGATTTGCACAAATATATCCTGTGCAGAGCCCTATATCCGTTACCAAGTCCCAAAGAAGTGCAAGAATGACATGTGAAATCAAAATTTCGCAGGAAATGTTTGAAAGCTTATCCATACACTGGTATCGACAGAAAGAGGGTAGAGCTCCAGAGAGGGTCCTGCACTTCTCAGAAGGGAAACTTGTAGTTGAAACTGGCTTTCTAGCAAAAAGGTACATGGTTGAAAAAGTTTCTAGGCAGAAACGATATATTCTTACAATTAAAGATGTGATTCCAGATGACGCCGCTACTTACTACTGCGCTTACTGGGACGCTCACCATGACAGAAACTCAAAGATCATCACAGCAAAAAGCCCTCAACAGCTGAAGTACAGGTGTCACGAAATGAGGGGTTTATGGTTGCTCAAAGAATCACCATCAAAGGTATCAGCAAAAGCAGTTCTACTGTGCATTTATAAAGTGTGACTTCACAGTCTGATGGCAAGGTTCACTCAATTACTTGCCTCATGGCTGAAACGTGCAAAGGAAGATTGAGGTAAAAGCAAGCTGAAAGGATTAATACGAGACCAAAGGCACAAAAGGGTAAGGGAGACAATAGGACTGACAGCATTTCCTATATCAATTTATACTCACACGCACACACACGGATATATAAAGGTGCCTGTTAACAAGTCCCCTGGGGCTCAGGGAAATGTTCCTGTCAGATGTCTTGGCATTTCTCAGCAGGTGAGGGCTGAGCCTCGAGGAGGCCCAGATCCCACCAACAGCTTTCAGTGGTGGTCCTTCAGGTATCACAAACTGAATTTGTGAGCCCCAAGGGGCGTTCCATTCGCTGCTGCAGTCCAGGAGAACTCAAAGGAACTCACTTGGGACCACTGTTTATAGGGTGGAAGGATCTGAATTAGTCATTAGCAAATATCCATCGTTACCAGTAAGTAATAACTAGGAAGTTTTCAAAACTCCAGTTGTACTGTTCCACTCAGGCTGTGGTCAAGGGAAGGAGCGTTCCAGGGCTGTCAGGGAATGGCTGACTACCCCTGCCCTTGCTTCTCACCTTCGCCAGACAACAGGACTCCCTGCTACAATCAGCACCTCCCTCCTTAGTCATGCAGTGTTCCTGGTATGGACAAGGGATGCTTCACTACCTGACTCATTACACAAAGACCAAGGCCTGACAGGCATTCCTGAGATCATGGAGCAGCCCAGATGATGAGGTGCTACACCTGGTCTTCTCACTCCATCTGATATGAGCTGCTGAAAGGCCAAATCTTTTTCTGCTACCCAAAAGGAGCAGCTAAGCCCCCACAGCTGTCCTTTCCAAAGTCTGGGTTGTCACGTGCACCCTGATCTTCAAACACACATCTGCTATCTTAAGGGCAAAGGAAGTGTTCAGTGCCTTAAGATTTAGTACATAAATACTAGAAACTAACCTGCTTCTCTGGTGCTGTTTGCACAGCCATGGCAGAAGCCTGGTGGCTCTTGAGGAGAGCAAACATTGCACTGATTTCCTAGTGCAGCCACTGTTCTCTCCTAGGAAATAGAAGTCATTAAAAGAAAGGTAACATGCCTGAGAATTGTACCTTGGTTTTGGGAATTATATGCTTGCTACCACCTAGCACTGCCAAGCACTCACTTCTATTGGCATGGATAAGCCGTCTGGCCTCAAGCATGGGCACTGGTGAAGCAGGGTATGCTCAGTGCCCACTGGTGCCTTGGAATCATCAGCTGCCAAAAGCCAGAGGTTTTGACTGAGCAAGTGCGTAGTGCAAAGGGAACAGTGAAGGTCCCATACCTTACCCTTCCTCTCCATTCCAGGTGCTCCTTTCTGCTCAAGTATGTCATCAAGTTCATTTGCAAGGTTGTAAGGACCTATTTAGTGGAAAGGGAGCATGTTTCCATGTTGTTGTTCCTGGAACTAGGTCAGTATGTGGTACAGGAGGTCTTCAAAGTCTTTACCCTGGCAAAGAAAATTGAAATAGACAGCTTTGGCCTGAAGGTTCATAAGATTTTAAGTAAAGGAAAAGGAGTGTTATTTTTAGTTAAAACTTAGTTGTCAGAGGAGGAAGATTTTCTGTTTATTCCTCCTGAGATGTGGAGGTGAGCATTTTTGTTCTTGTTTTGTTTTGAGCTAAATCATTCCCTTTTCCCATCTTCTTGCTTATCACTGTTCATATTTCACTAGCACTGCATCTGAATCACCCAACAAGTTGCAGACAGTTACCAAAAGTAGTACTAAAGAACTTTCCATAGTTAAGAACAACTTTTCATACTTATGGCTCATATGCAATGCATTCCTCCTAGCAACTGCCTCAAGGTCCATACTGACCCTAATGGCTGAGAAATTAATCCACAAAGGTTTTCCTCTACCATCAAGCCTCTCCCTTAATATTTTCCTTTACTGTGGTACCCTGATACTCTCCTCACTTGGTTCATTGAAGTGTAACTCATTAAAGAGTATTGGTCTGATGGGATGAAAAAATGCCACAATTTCAAACATGTATTAGATTTCCAAATGGCTATAAGGTTAGCGTTGTCCTCCTCATACATGCAAGCCCAGGTCATATAGGCGAGTTAGAAAAGCTGTCTGCAATATGTAGTGTTTTGCTACTTTTCTTCTAATGAGACCTCCCTAATACTCACTGTCGTGAATATAACCCAACAGTCCCACCAGCTGCAGGTGAGATGGTCTAAGCACATTGCAAAACACCATGGAAAGGAAGGAAAAGCGCTGGTTGTCACCAATCTCTGTCTACATCACTCCTGCCATTCCTTCGTGGTTGCAGAATAGGATGTTGCTGCCCAGGAGCTTTCAGAGTAGGTGAGTGCTTTTGCTATACATACACCCTCAGTCTTGCTCCTCCCTCTAACCACACTTCTTAACGTTGTTTTGCAGTCAGTACGCCACATGGGATCCCAGAAGAATTCAAACTCACAAACTAAGCACGCAGGCTCTTTGATCACCAGCAGTGGTGACTCCTCTGATGTTATCTTGGGCTCTTTTATAAAGAAACCTGTGCACAAAGGAAAAGCCTCCTTCTGCCACTGGCTAATATAAGAAAAGTTACCAGTGAGCAACCTGCAGCACATGGACACCTTGGTGACTCTTATGGTGCTGGATCTCCCTCCTTTCCCTCTGCTGAATTGTATTAAGACAACTGAAAATGAACTCCACGCTACTAGTACTTGATGTCACTTACTTGCAGGTGAAAAGATGTGTATCCCTTTGGGAAAGAGCAGGATCATCACCTGGAGGTATGTGTTTTAACATGCAGAACCCTGTGCACCGATTTGTGTGTCTAAAGTTGAAGAGGAATCTTCACCTAATGCTTAGGTGTTAAGGAGAAGGGCTATCTAACAGATCCGCAACAGTTTAAGAAAGATATTTGCTCCAAAGGGAATTAGACACCAGCCTGATCACCAGGTGTAAGCAAGTCTGAAATTCCTGACATCCTCCCAGCAGACAAGGGCCAAGGCTTCACACAATCTCCTGGAACTTATTGGGAAATAAATGGGATTTTCTTCAGCAATGGCACAGCGAGAGAGCACCTTAGATTATTGCAAAGCCAAAACACAGTGTGGAGCACCTGGACGAAATACTTTGGTATGGGAACCACACTAATCGTCTCTAGTAAGTACCATTACTATTGATCTGATTTTCACAGATGCATTCAGGTTCTCAGATAATTAAGCATGAAAGACAGTAGAAAAACTAATTTCTGCCTGATAAATCAGGTTTCATTTGTGAACTGTGCATGGTGCCCCAGTTGGGTGGGTTGATGGGCAATAAATACTTTGACCTCTTGAATAGAGAGATCACCTCTAGAACAATTACTGAATACTTGGTTAAGGATGGGGAATGGAAAAACAGTAAGGAAAAAGTAAATATTGGGATGCATGCATTCATTCCTTTTCTGGGAAAAAAAAAAGTGAACTGCTTTACTCTTGGAACAGCAAGTGAGAAATGCAAAATGTTTCTTATTGATAGAAGTCATTCAGTCTAAGTTGACTGGGAAGGAAAAACACCTGGAATGTCAGAAATACCTAATTCCTGGCCCTACTGAACGCAACTGCTTTACTTTTGCATTTGTATTACTCTTGTGGTGAAGCTATGCAATCAATAGGATAAATGCTGTTTTCAGTATAAAGCATATAGCAGTGCCTACAGTATGCTGCTCAGAAAGTAGCTGATATTATCAACATGACTATAACTAAGCCATGTCATAAAAAGCAGGAGAGAGTTACAGAGAAGTTTAAAATGTTATCCATGCCTCTGACCAAAAATGTTCTCTGCTGCAATTTCCAACTAAACTGTCCCCACAGAGAGGCAGCTGCTTTTGCTAAGACAACAGAGTAACCACATAGAAAAAGCATGAACTTAGTTATGAGCATCAGTAAGCTTTGTTTAGAATATGGAATCTGCATTTAAAATATGGGCTTCAAAATATGCATTTGATGAAAATTTAGTTAAGGTACTTTCACACAATATGTAATTCAAAAAATAGGACACTTAGGGAAAAAAAATGCTTACCTGTATATTTAAATCAACAAGTAGTACACTTCCTTAATTTCCTTTGGGAGTCACAATGTGGCCACATTTCTTCTTAAAACAGCAAAAAGAGGTTTCTTCACAGAAAACCTAGCAGGCCGGAGACAAGAGCTCTTTCTTAGAGCAACCCCGGAGCCCAAAAGGATTAGAACATGGTGATAAAATAAGCACCCACTACAAAAAATCAAAGGATTTCTAAAAATGGCACTCTAGTCGATGTTGAAAATTAAGCTATCATTGCACTGGGCCAAATCTATCACCAACCTCTAAATCAGAGAGACATTTTCTGTAGCCAGTGCAAGGGAAGTGCAGAGCAGGAGATATTGCTAAGCACTGTAAGACTGTGGGATGCCGATATCAAAATATTTGGAAGTGGAACTAAACTTATTGTTTCAAGTAAGTACAAAAAATGAAAATTAACTGCTTCTGAAATGCTTTTCAGTACAGTTAGACACTGACTGTATGAAGTGCTTTGCTTTTTCAGCTCCTGCTAGTTTTAACCCTACTGAATGCTTTGCAGGGTTTTCCTCTTGAACAGCATTTCCACATGCAAAACACAACATAATGGTTTTCTATTCATGTATAGAACGGGTGAAACACAATAGCTATTGCAGCACAGATATGTAATTAACCCCATCATTATTTTCTTTTTAAAGCTTAAATATGGCAAAGACAGCATTCAGAGAACTGAAAGATGGTTTTGTGTTTAAACATGCATATTCAAACTTTGTGAGATTTCTAATTCATTCTGACGGAAAAGTGCCAAACCTTTGGGTTACTCAAATTCTTTGAAAAGCAAAACATTTTCCTTTAGGACTGTCTCTCTTCTCCCCAGCTTTACTGAAGGATTAAGCAGGGAATTAAGCAGCTCTGAATTAAGCAGAAAAGAAGAAAACCCTTCCCAATACAGATACAAAGAGCAATACACAATGGCTATTGCCAAAATCCTCATTCCTTTAGGCTAGTAAAAGTGAAATAACTTGTTTGTAATTATTTTTGTCATGTCCACAGCACTTTGGCTCTTCTTATTCCTTAAAAACGTGCACATGAAGAGGTGGTCCTTTTTTATGCCCTTCCAGTAGACTCTTATTTTAATGGGAAGTGGAGGACAAGAATCTTTTTCCCATTAAATGTGCTTTAAATGCCATAATCCTGGAATAAACAACTGCACAACCACAAAGCAGAAAAACTATTGCTACCAAATGTTTCAAGCCTGGTTAGATACATATATAAATTTATATTAGCATGTCAAGAAAAGATTGGTTTTAATGATTTATGTCAGAAAGACTAAGTAAATCATAACTATAATTCAACAGAAATACCTGTATCAGGATAAGCGTTTTTAGTGAAAATCCTCACCTTGTTAACCAGGTAGTTGCCATGCTTTTAGTAGCTACAGTTTAAAGTAATTTTAACTCCAGTTCTATCAGATTTTGTCTTTATATGGCCGAAACTTCTGGCCAATTAATAGAGTAAAAAGGCTGTAGTTACACACTTAAGATCAGGCATTTCATCACAGCTTGGCTTTTCAGGGGTGACCATCCAACATTAAGTTACTCCTAAAGGAAAGAAATTGAGAAAACGAGGATTTAGGATAAGTGACCTTAATTCAGTTGAACCACCAGATTTTAAGCTTGAGCAGAATCTTTAACGTATCTATACGGAAAGAGCTAAGCTCCCATCAACTTGTAGTGAACTTGATTTTGTTCTTGTTGGTCTCCTTTAATTAGTTCTGATCAAAACAAAGTTGCTCCAGACGAGATAATGCAGTTAACAGAAGGGCTAGGATTTGAGAGACAGGTTTAGCATTTGCATTTGGTGGAATAGATGAGGGTTTTGAAGCTTATAGCAGAACAGAAATATCAATTAAGAACATAAACTGGCAAAATACAGGATTCTTCTGTAAGTATCTTCCTAGGGAATTTCATAGAATCATAGAATAGTTAGGGTTGGAAAGGACCTTAAGATCATACAGTTCTAAGCCCCCTGCCATGGGCAGGGACACCTCACACTAAACCATGTCACCGCTTTGTCCAGTGCTTTACTGTGCTATCATACTGTGCTTTATACTGAAAACAGCATTTATCCTGATGATTGCATAGCTTCGCCACAAGAGTAATACAAATGCAAATGTAAAGCTTTGTCCAACCTGACCTTGAACACCGCCAGGGATGGAGCATTCACAACTTCCCTGGGCAACCCATTCCAGTGCCTCACCACCCTAACAGGAAAGAATTTCTTCCTTATATCCAATCTAAACTTCCCCTGTTTAAGTTTGAACCTGTTACTCCTTGTCCTGTCACTACAGTCCCTCCCCAGCATCCCTATAGGCCCCTTTCAGATACTGGAAGGCTGCTCTGAGGTATCCACGCAGCCTTCTCTTCTCCAGGCTGAACAGCCCCAACTTCCTCAGCCTGTCTTCATACAGGAGGTGCTCCAGTCCCCTGATCATCCTCGTGGCCCTTCTCTGGACTTGTTCCAACAGTTCCATGTCCTTTTTATGTTGAGGACACCAGAACTGCACACAATACTCCAGGTGAGGTCTCACAAGAGCAGAGCAGAGGGGCAGGATCACCTCCTTCAACCTGCTGGTCACGCTCCTTTTGATGCAGCCCAGGATACGGTTGGCTTTCTGGGCTGCGAGCGCACACTGAAGCCTGCTCATGTTCATTTTCTCATCGACCAACACCCCCAAGTCCTTCTCTGCAGGGCTGCTCTGAATCTCTTCTCTGCCCAATTTAGGCACCCACCAGGTTGCAACAGGCAAGCTGAGACTGAACTGACAACTGAATCAGGCTCTCCAAACCCAGCTCATCTCCTAAGCATTACTGAAGTATCTACCTTAATTTCATCAAATGTATTGAAGTTCAGAATTCAAGAGGCTATAATTATCTTTTTGTAATTATATTATTATAAAAATACGTTCCCTAAAATAGATTTTATTTAAATTTATTTATACATTACCTGAAGTTGGATTAAACTGACTTCCTATTGTTTTAAATCAAAATGATGAAGTTTAATCAATGCATTAGTTTGCATTAGTGTTTTTTTTCAACTGGAAAAAAACATGAAGCCCTGAATTAAAACCTAATAGACTTGAAAGTCCAAACAAGTGTTAGGGCAGAAGGATGGAGGTTTAAGACATAAAAGGGAAGATGTGGCCACTCAAAAGAAATCTGCAGAGTGAAAGCTTCTTACCATGATTAATATTAATAAGAACATTTTCTAATGGCTTTAAAATATCAAGGATTTCATGGGCACGAAGATGAATTCAGTAGCTGATTCTTATAAGGCAGTGTGCACAATCAGGTTTCAGTGGAAAATTTCAGGGGAAAACCTGAACCTTTGGAAATGTTGCCATTAGTTTCAGCAGGATTTCATGTAAGGTGCACATAGTTTTCACTGGGGAGAAGGTAGAAGGCTCTGGGGAAAGACATGCACAGGAATGATGGAAGTTGATGATTCTCTACAGTATACATAGATGCACCTGTAATGTTTCCTTTTGGCACTAACTGCAATAGTACTGTGTAGGCAAGTACAGCAGGATTTGAGGCTGAATAGTCCCAATCCTGCATCCACTTAAACCTGAAGGAAACATGCTTTCTCAATCATTGCCCCAGGCAACAACACTCAGCTTGTTTTGATGTTCTTTTAAACAAATGATGGCACAGACTTGCTTGAAACTGAATTTAAAGTACATATCACTAAAGGCTCTTTGGGAATAGCAGCATTAGCTGAGACTGAATTCTATTTTTCTACAGTAATGTAGCCAAATGAATAAATTCTTAATATTCATATTATGGTTCTTAAATCTGGTCCTTGTCCAACCTAAATGTCCCAAGCAGTTTTTGTAAGAGGGTGTACCAGTGTGGCGTAATCAAATCATTTGGCTCTGGAACAAAACTCATCATCTCCAGTAAGTATTTTCAAGGACTTATTTTTTAAGTTTTGTCTTGGGAAAGCTTAGGAGAGAAGGTTGACAGCTCTTTAAAGTATCTGGAGAAGGTCCCATTAGGTCAGGACTCATTATGTTATTATCAACAATAACACCCGAAGTTGCTGGCAAGCAAGACAAGAACGCTGTTTGTAATCTGAGTGTGCTGCGTGCTCTCGGCTCCCACTGGCTTGAAGGGGAACAGTGGAGCTTTAAGTATCAGTCAAAAATTAGTCAGTTTTGTGGATTATTCAAGTACTGAAAAGTTCAGCTTAAGAACACACTGACCTTATTTATAAATCTTATTCATAGGTGCTTATGGAGAAACTGTAGAGGAGTTTTATTGAGAAAACTTCATAACTGAGCTACAAAAAGCATATGTTTTGAACCCAAATTCATTAATAGCTCATTGATTACAAACCTAACTGCAGAATTTTCTTTGCACTATGTTTTGCAGACTTACTGCATTCTTACAGTAGAGAATAAACGGATTTTAGCTTAAGAAATATCTATGTGTGTGTATATATTATTTTAAAATAATAAAAGGGCTATATACCTCTTAACACCTGCCTTAGAAAACTGTTTAAAAACTAAACTGCAAATTTCTTGGAAGTTTAACTAAAGCAATGGAAAATGGTGGAGCAGAAATTCATGACTAAAATTCTTCAGAAAGAGTCAGACTATTTGCCCAGAATAAAACTACAACAGTGTAAACTGTCTTGTGGACGTCGCAGTTTTATAGATCAACCTGAAAATACATCAAAGTCTACAGCCAATTCTACAAGGTTTCATTCTTTTTTTCCCATAAACATACCTAAAGTTTACGGAGATTTTCTTTCCACATACACACACATATATACATGTATATATGCAAAACTTAATTTATCCAGTTCTCCGCTGTCTTCTATTTGCCTGTGTGTGTACATGGGACTCTTCCATGCATACACACAGTTGCAGTTATTCAAGACATATGCCTCCTCAGGACTGTGATATGATTGAAATGTTTCATTTAAGCTAGGCACCTTTTTACCATACTTTTTAATCTACTCTAGTATTAAAGAGTAGATCTAGTCTATTGCAGTCTTCCTCTACCAGATGTGCTGCTTGACAAGAAGCATGAACAAAGCAGTCTAGACATTGGCGTTCACTAAATAATTTAGGACTTAAATGTACATGGCACATATCAAAACTCTCCAGATCAAATACCCCTCAGACTCTGTAAGACTCTAGATTATCTAAATAAATATGAGCTTAGACTGAGTCTTGGTTTTGGAGTTTAATTTTCTGTACCATACTCATGAAAGCTGCTATCCATTTTAATTCTCTATAAAATAACTCATTTAAAAATAAGGCTAAAAGTCATACTTTCTATTTCCAATTATTCTAAATAGTACTGTAACTGGCTTTGACTGAAAATTAAAACTTACCATTTGGGTCTACTGAAATAATATATACTATAAACTGTGTTCAAATGCCAGGTTCCTTCAGCTCACCAAACACTTTTTTACTTCAAGGACGGAAGGAGCTGTAATTCACCCATCTTATTACCTAAAACTCCTTTCATACATAAGACTTTTCTATTCCCATCCTAAGTATTTAATAACAAATTAGGGAGCCAGAACATTTGTCAAGAAGACTTTTAGGTTGCTGCTCTTTAAAAACTGTATTTTGCGGTGGCATATTTGTTTACTGTACTCTACTGATCTTCTAACTCTCTGTTCCTCCACTAACCAACCCAGGCAAAGGAAATTCTCCACCAGCAAACTCTGAAATCCTGAAGAAGGAACATGAAAATCAGATAACATATGTTTGCCTTGTTGAGAAATTCTACCCAGAAGTTATTCGGGTGACATGGACCAATGAAAAAAATGAGGAGGTAACAGACAATGTAGTAAAAGGAGACACTTGGAAGGCCACAAAAAATGAGGAATACTCAATTGGCAGCTGGCTAACTGTACCACTGGAGAACAAAGACAAAAAATACTACTGCAAATACGAGCACGAAAGCCAAGAGCTTTCACTGCCGACACAAGGTATATGCTAAAATGTCAAAAGTTATATACTAAATGTTATATGTTAAAGCTAGATACTAAAATGTTATGTCAAAAGTTTCATTGTATATATTATTATAGAGATCACTTTTTCTTTGCAATAAAATTATAGAAGTAATGCTTTCTATTACTGTTCCTGAAAGCATCTGTGCTCATTTGCACAGCAATCATTAAAATACACGTTTTCCCAGGGAAAGCAACCCAGCCTGTGCTACGCTTCCCAACGGAATGTCCCCCTGCAATAGGAAAAGAGCAGTTCTTGAACCTCATCAAGTGAAAACTAGATTAGCTCCAAAAGCTCTGCACTGAGCTGTGTCAGTTACTTCCCTGTCTACAGAAGTCTTTGAAAACAGTATTACCTCTCTGTTCAACCCATGACTGAGAGGTGTAAGTCCCTCTGACACCCCGTGACATTAGCCACAGCTATAAAAAACATAAGAGTTAAAACCAAGGTTGCTGGGGATGTAGAACGAAGTTTAAATGTTTTACTTATTCAATGCCCAGAAATGGCGATGTTATAGCCATGTCCGAAAATAAGATGTCTCATTTAACTGAGGAAAGATTATGCAAAGCAGAATCTGAAAGACAATGCTAGTTTAAAGAAAAAAGTAACCTGTAATCAATGCAAATTGTATAAATCATGGGAATATCTTTTTAAAAGCTGCCTATATTGGTTTAAATTAATCTTTTCTCAATACCTACCTTTGTTCAATTTCCTATAAATTAATGTAACTCCAGTAAGTGAGAACATGGCCATAGTAATGGTCAAAACATATTCTGACAAAAAAATGCTTTATTTAGACGGAGGATGTATTTACAGATGTAATACAGATGCCTTTAAGACCATATATCAATGCATACGAACACCATAACCAAGAACAAACACAGATTTGCTGCTTTGAGCACAGAAAGGGTTTATTTTTGAGAACAAGCACCACCAAAATAGCAAATTCCCAATAAGGGAACCTCAGATCATGCTCTCCTCAAGATTATTCCTTACTGTAGAGCAGCCATTAAGTAACAGACTAATTGAGGTCCCTTCCAATGTAAATTATTCTGCATTTGTAATAACAGTACATTGTGAAGGCAGACTCTAGCCACTTCAGTGACAAGATCAGGTGGATTCAGTTCTAAAGAGACTCTGCAAAGGAACAGCTTAAGGGACACATTCCTGAAATGGCAAACTTTCCACATATGGTAACAAATACCCAAGTCACTTCTCTACGCATATTACCTTCCCTTCAGATTCTCAGTGCATGTGAATCCTACTCAGGAACATCTGCTCTGCAGACAGATATTAACCATCTCTTTTGCTGTTTAAAACTTCCAATTTCACTGTTAATATGTTACTGCCTCTTTTTTTCCCTATTTCTCAAATTCATGTTTGTCAAAAGTAAAGAAAAGCCTAATTGTGGCATTTAAAATCTCTTTCCACAGAGAAAGATATAGACTTCTCTTCAAAGACTGCTCCTCAGGAAGAGGACTGCAACACATCTGGAAACAGCACAGTTTTTAATAGAGGTAACTAAAATGTGTTAAAACATGGGAAAGTGACCCATGGCACAGAAGTCAGACAGTGCTGTATTTGCTCAGAACCTCACAAAAAGGATCTTTCTAAATAGCATACAGGAAATCTTTTAAGTCTGGGGTTTGCAACATACATAAAAACACTTCAGTGCTACTCTGAAGTAACTTCTGTTGTGGATTACAAGAATGAGCTCTCATACTTTTATTAGGTAGCTTTATTAGGATGCAAAGATGCTGTTCGGCTACTAGATTATTAGCCCACATTATGTGTCACTTTTTTTAATATCTATCTGAAGCAGTTAAAAGTTCGATGCTTCAGCTGATGCTTCATCAGCCCAGCAACTGCCCAACACTTTGGACTTTAGCTTAAACAGGGTTTCAGAAAGAATTGTTAGTCCTTGTGTTCAAAAAATCCAAGACAGCAGGATTCAAGCAAACACAGTGCTACCAGTAATCAGTGCTGGAAGCACTAGAATTATGTTCTTGTATTTGCAGGGAATAATAACCCAGCAGCATTGAGAGGAAGTCTAGTGATAAGAAACCCGCTCAGTCTAGAGCTTATTAGTGCAAATCTGCTCAAAGGACAGTCAGACAATTTTATGTGTTCTCACACTGTCCACTGGAATCAACATAATTGCAGCAGTAAACTGACCACAGTCCCAGGTCTACCCATCTTTTAGGAGGTTGTACAATATTGACATTAAACAAGACTTTCCTGTCTTATGTTTATTACAGATCACATTATACACAGAACAGCATATTTAGTGTACATCGTCCTTCTTCTGAAGAGCTCCATGTACTATCTCATCGTACTCTTCTTCATCTACAGAATGTGGGCTGTCACCAAGCACCAAGGAAAGAAAGCATAAATGCTTGTTTAGGAAAGACTAACAAAATCATTTTCAATTTGCTTTGCTATATATTTATTCATGTAGACTCCCCTGCTCTCAGTGTAAGATTTAACAACAACAAAAATCCCCACATAATCTTATGGCATTAGTGCACAAGGCTTGTTTTGCTTTCCTGCTTCTGGTTTTATATCAGTCTGGCTTTCCTAATCTTTGAGTCTTGAACTGAGGTGAGCAATAGGACTAAGGTTACATACCTAGTATTTCAATCCAAAGTCCATATTGCAAAATGGATGGTAATCCATAATGCAATAAGCAGGTAACTCATGTTAAAAGTAGTTATGAATACACAAGTTTAGAGGTGTAACCAGGCTTTTGGTATACAAAGCAGAGATGCATTTTGTTACTGAGCTTAAGGCTTAATTAAGGAGCATTCCTGTCTGTGAATTCACAGATGTTGTTCATTTTTACTTTCAATGACCTACTGCAACTCTCATGTATCCACCAAAACAGGACTTAAACATTCTGAAGCAATGTGTGCTTTCAGACTTAATTAAACACCATTTCAAAAAGTGGACACAGTAATTTTGACTGAAGACGTTAGATGAGCATAAAGCAATTCTGAGGTGCACACATGCAGAAATGGGAGAAATCCACCAGGCCATACACCAGTCTGTGGCACAGACTGAAAACCTGAACACTGTTATTTTTAAAGAAAGAAAACAGCTGTAATGATCATGAACATCATCTTGTTTTAAGATACCTTTCTAAGTTGAGCAAACCCTTAAATCTCCAGCTTTGATAGACAATGTATTTTCACAATAGCAGAAAGATTCTCAGATGTTGGAATTTGAACTCTTCAGCTCCACGTTCCTCAAATCAGCTCTTTTCAAATTTCTGTGGAAAAAAAATAGAAGTAGACACATTGGAATAAAACATTTGCTCAGTTTGGGGCAAAACACTGCCGTAAGTTTGGAGATAAGCGGCTGCAGCATTTACACTCACCGTAACGATGTAGAGGGCAATAAAAGCTTTCCTCTGGATGTATTTGTGAGGCTTGTGTTCCTTCTCCAGCGTTTCCACAACAGGTACCAATACGGCTAGAAAACTTGATTCGTTTCTCTGTTTGTATAAAGCTAGCTCGTAACATCTTTTCTGTTGAAGGGCTAAGCTAAGCCAGGGGGAATTGCAGTGCTGTTACAACAGGAATTCTAGCACTCACACCATTGCAAGGGAAGAATGTAAGTCAGGTGCAGTTATAACAACCACAGCTATTTCACTAACAGTGTATCTTACAAGTTATTTTACAATCGGCATATTGAAGCCATACAACTAATTACTACCTTCAGTGTCACATTACTCTTCAATGCAAAAAAAGATGCGATGCTTACTCTTCAGTCAGACTCTCTGAAAAACAACGAATACCCCATGCTATTATTTCTTAAGGCTCTGTTCCAACCAAAGTGCAATAAAATAGGTACAAAGGTATTTTTGGAATGCAGTTACTGTAGATTTCAGTGGCATCATTGATATCACTGTCCTCATCTTTCCTATCTTCAGCCCTGCCAGAGAAACACTTGATTGCATTAATGAACCAAGATCTCTTTCACTTAAAACGATCCCCAAATAAACTTGTGTCTCGTACATGAAACTGAAAGATGCTGTCCATACAGCGCAGACAAAGAGAGAGAAAACAGCTTTTTGCACAAAACCCCCTGCCTACATGCAACCATGCTGAGCACAGCTATCACCTCACAGATTCTCAAGTACAGGTTGCAGGTTTTACATCTGCAGCATCTTCCATGTCCCTGAAGTTTATTTATACAGATACATACTGTTCATACTAAGTTTTTAATTTTTATTTAGGCTGAATAAGAGAACAAGTGGGTGTTTAAGGCTTCTGGATGCTGGGGCATTTGTTTGCAGGAAGGTTTGATTATTTAGTGGAAAAACCCTGTAAGCTGAACCAGTCGCAACTGGTTCAGAGGAGGTGGGCTGCGATGAGAGCGGGTGATAAGCTGAGGACAGTTAGACCACAGCCGTCCTGCCTTTTACCACAGTATGCTTCTAAACCATTTCCTTCTAATGCAAATACAAAGTGACAAAAACCACATGCTTAAGTTACATGTCAATAACACAGGAAAACTCACTGTTTGCTACACATTTTGGTTTAACTGCATGCTTGTGATATGTATATGTAGGGACTATCTCTGCCATAAAAGCATGGGTTTTGCAAGATGTCTGCAGGTCTTGACACCATTAGTGCACCCCAAGAGTTTGATGTTATGTATCAAGTGTAAACTTCTTTTGTCAGGACTTCAACACTTGAAAGACATGTCTTCTGAATTACGTCTTACCACAACTGATTTTCAGTGATTTTAAGCTTCTACCAGACAGGGTATTACAGCTGCTCTACTCCTATTACAGAGCTGCAGAACTCATGCAAATACTATGAAAATAGTAACAGGCAATCTGGTGCTTCCAATAAAAAGAAGACAGAATGGGGTCAACTTTTGCCACGAAAGCAAAAAGGAGTAATCAGCACAAATTAATTTATATGTGGAAAGGGATTTGCAATGAACTCTTTATCTTGCTAGAATAATTTTGTGTCCTATACTGTACAACAGCTGACACGCTTGAGAATATTGACTTCTCAGCTATCAAAATAACCACAGGTGATATGGAAAACTACCTGGGGCTTCCTCTCACATATAGTTGTAAATAAGTAAGATTTGCATAGGAATTATAGCAGCTTGCCAACAGCTAACCTCTGTTGATACTAGGTAGCCACACTAAAAAATTTGAAAGAGATGCAAATAGGGAACTACTCAGCTTCAGATTTTGAAGCTGCTGCAGCACCAGCAATACTTGGAAAGTGCTGAAGAAATAAAATAATCTCAGACCAATAACTGGAAAATGAGTTCCTCTAAACCTAGATATTGACATATCTATGGAAAGAGACCAAATGGCAGCAAGTAATTGACAGATTTACCCAGTGAGTCCAAAAGAATCTTTAAATATAGTTCTACCACAGGTAAGTTTCTACTTCCTTATATTACCAGTCTCTTGATAAGGAGAACAACACATTCCAGTAATTGCCCAGTTTTTGGAAGGTTAACCTTAGGAACTACTGAATATATCTTGAACAAATATTTTCATACCACCTGTGAGGCAACCTAATACACATATGTCAAGAAGATACATTTCTGTGAGATATGACAGCACATGGGAACTGTTCCGTTTCTTTTCTAATGAATAAACTCTCCTGTCAGCAGCTCCACCACTTGCCATTGTGGCAAGCAAGCCACAGACTCTGTTGCCACAGATTCCAAATCCCAATACCTTCTCCCAGAGATTTTCTTTAACAGAAGTCAGGATGAATGAAGATGAGAACCAAGTCAACATTGAAAATGGGGAGGCTCAGAAGAAAAGGCCACCTACTGTTCACAATGAGCACTAGAAGATTTCAAATCAGAAGCTACAGCTTCTCAAGACGATTTCATTCCTCCCCCAGCTGGAGCTTTGCCATGTGTGGGAAAGTGAATGCACTGGGCAAGATAATCCTCTGAAGGATTAATGAGGTCATTCCCAAAAGTCATTCCATTTTTTGGGAATGACTTCATTAAATTAAGTCATTAAATGAAGTCATTCCCAAAATATGAGGAAATCATCTCTCATATTCAACCAAAACACACTACAAAAAGATACAGGTCTCTACTGTGACAGAGTGCTCAAAGGCTCTCAAAAGAAGTGTTAGGTGGTGACAGGGCAACATGCCCAGAGAGAGCTCCTGTGGGAGCCACTGCATTGCAGGATCAGTCATTTCAGGGATACTTTTCCTTTCCCTTTCCCTTACCTTTCCTTTCCTTGGATAGCCTAACTGCCAATCATTCTGAGACTCAAATGGTAAAATAACAATAGGAATAAACTGTCTCCAGGCTAGTTTGTACATGCCACTAGCAGAATGATTACTCAGCAACTGAGACTTCATGCCTAGTCCCTTTACCTTTAATATGAAGTTTCTAACCATTTTCACACAATCTAATGTAATTTTATTTCCCATACTCATAAAGGGTGGTTTAATCAACACTGTTTGCTTGACAACTGGGGCAGATGAGCAGAAAGAAAGGGCACAAGTTGTTACTGAGGCTCAAGCAGCAGCTTGCTGCTGTCATTCATGACCTGCATTCCTGAAACCCAAGTTTTTTCCCCTCCTTAGTGTCTACTGTGTCAAAACCAGACTTTAATCTGCAGTGAGTGCGCTGGCACAGTGCAGCATTATACTCTATTGTTCTGATGCTTCATTACCCCTAGACGGAGCTCTAAGTCATTTCTTATGCGGAGATAGTGCAAGGCTTCTTATTGTTTCGTCGAGTTTTAACTCCTCCTGAGACAGCTTATAACATCTCTCTTAAATATGCTCCAGTTCCTTGTAGGTATAGAGCATACCTGCTCACCTTCATTTAAGTTTGGAAAATAAATGCTAGCTCACTTGCCAACAGGGTAAACAACCTCTGTTTTGCACCAAGTGGTGCAAGTCCATTACAAGCCAGTAAGAGAGGCAATCAGGCTCAGTAAGCTATCTTTTCAGATGTTATTTACTAGAGCAACACTATGAGTAGAGAATATTATAAATGATGGTGGGAACTCTGGGTGCGACAGCTTTGAACAGGCCTCCCATCCACATGCAACATGCTGGACAGACCCTGTTAATAGAGATTCTTCCATTTTGGTTATTTGAGCTAGGATTTTCTTACAAGAAAACACCTATTCATAAAGGATGTTCAGAGAAAAACTTCTTCCTATATTTTTAGATAGAGGAAGTCACACAGGTGGCATAATTACTTCAAATCCTTGATCCACATGCAATTTACCATTCTCCAAGATATTAGAGATTGCATTAAGAACATAGGGGCTTCTCAAGCCTTAAGTACAAGGTGCAACAGAACAGACATGGTATGTTCAAGATCATTAACTCCTCAAATAGCATCTTCTGCAGGGTTCCCACTCCCAAACCACCAGGGACTTCCTGACAAAAAAATGCAACTATACCATTAACAAGCTCTTAATGAGGTGCATGCACACAGGGCAGCCAAGTTAAGGTTGCTCAGACCATATTCAGTCCAGCATCTCCCTCCTTTCCTTTATCTGCACCACATCCTGAAACATATCTTCAACAAAGTGTTAGTGCATTTTTAAGCGCCTGTAGCTATTACGTGTCTCAGATTATTCATAGCATTTTTTTTCAGTGACTTTTCACAAGCTACACTGAGAATAAATTCTACAAATGTGACAGTGTACTGGAGAATGTTTTCTATATGTAACTTATACAAGTTTGATTGACAAGTGAGGCTGCCTTTCTTGCAACCTGTCTAGGATTTTACAAAGATGAGAAATAATGAACATTATTTGTCCCAGAAGAGTTCAAATAGAATCACCTCTGCTACAAAGTCACCTTATGCCTTACACACAAAAGCCATCTCCTTAAAAGCAAGTCACTCCTTGGACTAAGGAAAAAAAGAGAACCTTTTGCCTGTGTCCCTAGTATCAGATGCACAGATGTGACAGTATTTGTAGGAGACATTTTCACCCATCATGAACTGCCTCGGTGTTAAGAATGACAGGACACATCACTGATAATGAAAACATTTCTCCTTTATTTCAAGAGAGTCTTTTTCCTCCTGGAAAATTGGAGCTATCAGATAATACTCATCTGCAAACGCATCTCCTCTACGACTCCTGCAAAAATAATGCAGCAAAACTAAGTTTGGATTTTATTTCATCTTCCACTCCCTCCTCTATTTACAACAACAGTTCAACTCCCAACTACCACATTTGATCCTGCTCTGAACTGTTTTGTACTACTAATACCAGACCCTTCTTCAAAGGCCATCCTGGAACTTTCTGCCCCAAATACCTCCTGCTTTTTAAGACCATAGCACTTCACTGCATTAAGCTGAGAAGCAGGAGACACACGCACAGTTCCTGGGATCAAACTGCCTGCATTTCAGAGGTGGCCTTTCATGTGCTGAGTGAACACCTGCATCCCAATGCTCAGGCAGAAGCATGCCATGCAGTTAACACTCTGAAGACATTGACAAGAAGGCATGAAAGATTCCCCTGTTCAAAGAGACACCACCACAGTATAGTTTGGTTTTAAAGCAGTTTTTCACACAGTATCCAGCTTCGGTTACCTCTTTTGCTGACAAAACAAGTGGTTACATAAATGGGCACTGCACTATCAGGTTTCCAGCACCATTTCATGAGCATTTCTAAAGAGAAGCTAGCTTGAAACAGTCAAAAGAGAACAGAAATTGATCAGGACACAACCCTTTCCAAACTCCCCTTACCAACCAGCTTTGCCTTTGCTGTAGGATGCTCCACCTCTCTTTCATTCTGGAATGCCTGCTTGGGAGCTGCCAGACGCATCTCAAGCACAGATCTTATATACTCTCCCCATGCTCCCGTTCTGGCCACCGAGCTGCTCTTGCTGGACAGTTTATGGCGATGAGGCACCTGAAGGCCACCATCTGAATCCTCACCAACACTGCCCAACCTGTGGTCAGGTTTCAGATACACCCTCACCATGACAACTCAGCCAGCATCTGTGGCTTTCCCTGTAAAATCTTCCCCTTTGCTAGGCTTGGTCTGGAGGCTTCTTCAGCATCTCCCAGCTTTCTCTCCTGATACTGCAGTCTCCTTACTCCAGAACCTTTAACTTACAGCTTCTCTTAAGTCAGCCAATTGAATTCACCTGAGCATCTGCTCAACACTAGCTTCGGTTCTCTGCTCTCATTTTATTGAGAAATACTAGGATTTGGGTTTTCAACATTGCTCTTCTAGACTGTCCCCAAGTCTAACTTCCTCCTGTTTGGAAAAGGCTCTTTATGAATGAGATATCTCTGGAAGGGCAAAGCCCTGAGAACACAAAGCATGAACCCTTATCTCTGAATAGCACTGCCCAATGGACATACTTTTGTGGAACACATCGCCAGATAGTCCACACTCTTCATTTGAAAAAACAGTTTCCAGCTCTGGCACTATGTTAACAAGGGAGTGTGGGAAGGGAAATCAACAACCAAATCAGAACAATGAGTCCTACTGAAAAGCAGATTAACAACCAAGAGATTTGCTTACTTTCTAAATCCATCAGCCAGACTAACTTTCTAAAAAGATTTGCAAGATCCAGTGTGTGGTCACCAAGGTAAGCTCGGGTGAATATAGTTTCTAGAAAGCATCTTGAAATAGGCTACAGTTTAGGTATTCACCTCACAGGAAAACATGAGTCCTAACAGCAGAACTCCAGGAATCTCGAGCAGCAGCTTACACTCATTGTCCAATTAAGACTTTTCAAATATTGGCCTTTGAAAAAGTAGCTCATCATAAACACTAGCAGACCACAGAAAAGGAGATTTCTCTAGTCAGCTGTTCAGTAGATCAGGTCACTGGGAGGCAGGGATACAAAAGTCAGACCTTTCAACTTTCCCATTCTGCCAGGCATCTTCACTCAAAACTTTTTAGTCTTTGCCGATATTCAAGCTTACTCTTCACTACAGTTAGTACAACCACAGCTACCACAATACAAAAAAACCTCCATTCTCGTGTATTATTTCACCATTACTGCAAAGCAGTATTCATGATGCAGGTAGAGGCACACAGTCCTCCTTACTTCGGGAGGCAGCAATGCCCAACAGATTTCCTTACCACTCTCCGGGTCTGTTTCCTTTACAGCATCAGCACTGGCAGATTCACAGAAGTCCTCTGAAAAGCAGCCAGCTGGCTTACTGTCATCTGCTGTGGCTTTCATCTCACTCTCAGGGAATTCTTCATATTCCACAATATGCTGTGGAACTCCCCTAGGGAGGGGAAAAACACATCGCTTTTAGGACAAGGAATTATTTCTGCTGTATTACATCTGCCTCCCCTGCCTTCACTGTAAGAAAACTGTAAGAGAAGTGACAAGACAAATTAATCAGAGCTACTTACACACAATGGTCCTGTCCAGTGACAACAGGAATCATTAGAGGCACTGGAGGAAACATTCTCGCATTCTGCCAACAAGAAAGGTTTCCGTGTAAGCAGCTGGAACAAGACTGGTGGTCCCCCAGAGAGCAAGGCTCCAGATTACTGGCAGCAGGACAGAAAAGAAACCCAAATTCCGCCACATTTAAAGCCAGCCCTTCTCTTTCCCTACACGGGTGAACTGTGTGGATGTCTGCAAGAAGAAAGCAATGGAGGGGAAAACGAAGAAAGCAGAAGCCTCCCTGGCAGAGAGCAGTAAAGTTCCAGACAAAGAAGGGAAGGTAGGATGCCCCCACATCACAACCCTCCTGACCTTTCTGGCCCAGCAACTGACTATATTAGTTTTCAAGCAGCTTCTGAAAATGGAAGCCCAAATAAGGCTGACACACTTCTCTAATGGAGGCACAGTGCAAACCATGTTGTTGCAGTTATTCTCAGCTCCACACATACCTGTTTTGCAATCGTGTTATGAGAAAATCAAACTTTGTGTAAATCAGGTGTCACAGACTGTTCTTCATGACCTGATTCTAACATCCTTTCCAGCCCTAACTATTCTATGACTCCATGATTCTGTGACTGTCCATTAAAAGAACTCTCCTTGCAGAAGCAAGAGAAGCAAAAAAAATGGAAGCTATTAATGACTAGAACCATGGGAAACCCAACAAGATATCTCCTGTGTAGCTGACTTGTCAGGAGCCACTGAAGTTCAGAAAGAGACCTCAGGTTTATCTGGAGACAATTCCGACACTCCCCATCACTGCAAAACAAAGACAGCATTCAAAATACCTCAGCGGATGCCCACATTTGCCATGACTGAAGCAGCATCTCTAAATAAAAGATCTCAAACTTCAGGCATTGATTCTCCCCCTTCAAACACAGAAAGGCATCTTTGGCTCGTCTCACTCTGAGCTTCTCCTCCTGCAAAGCCCGAGCTAGAGCTCTGTTGTTGGCTAGGATGCTCTTCAGTTGCACACTGTGACTGCCTGGAAGAGAACCATCCATTGTCACACATTGGAAATCGACAGCAACCAGCACCAAACTGCTACATAGGCAACAGAAGCATCTTACTTGTGCCATTAGCACCTGCAGACAACGGCTCATAGGCTTTCCCCAGCCCTGTCCTTTCCATGTTTCTCTTTCTTACTCGCTCTTTCAAGCTGGCCTGACTCCTTCTATGCATCTTCCGCTCGGACATGGCCAGCTCCTACCTAAACAAACAACAGAGGCGAAGAGACCGCCCGCACCGGGCGCGGCACAGAGCTGCAGGCAGGCTGCGAACGCTGCCGGAGCCGCACGGGGGCGGGGTAGGCCCAGGATCCCCGGCCTGCCGCACGGCCTAGCCCAGAGCCCCGCCAGGCGGCTCTAACCGCCGTAACCACCGCTGGGCCCGCGCGGCAGGGCCTGAGGGGCTGCCACGGGGAGCGGGTGGTGTTAGTTCTGCTCGACCTGACTTAACTCCCCTGTATCGCTTTTTACTCTGTGTGTGTGTGTGTGTGTGTGTGTGTGCACGCAAATCAAGAGTATGCAGCTAGGGACTCCTGGTTTTCAGTGAGCAGCTCTTTTCCGACACACGGGACTCATGGTCTTGGTGGAGCGTGGCAGAGAAAGATGCTGTGATTTAGGAGCCCGCAAAAGACAAACGGGGAAACCACAGTTTCTCATTACCTTTCTGGTGCTGCTGTCTTTTCCCTGAACAAACACCAACTCTTTCAGTGCTGCCCCAACAACTGCCCATACAACAAACCAAGCCACCACAAGCTCGAGGGACCAAACAGTGCTGGGTGTTAAAAACTGTCCTCAATAAAAAAACCAAAACCTGTTATTATGCCATGTTACAACCACCCTTACACCCACTAATTCTGCACCTTTCTGTGGGTAGTAATTGGGCATAATGCTGCACACAAGAGGTACTAAAACCATCTCTGTCCCCTTGCAAGCATCTCTAAAATTATCTGATTAATATAATTACATTTCCCTGTGGTAAGAGTTGTTGTTGCAGAAAAAGATGAAAGGTTTGCAATTAATTCTTCCTAGGGCTGTTCCCTCTTAGTTCTTTCAATTGCCTTACAAGTCATACTGGATCACAGAATCCAGTAGTATCCAGTTAAGTCTACATGTTGGCAATCTCTACGTTCTGGTTACTACAAATCTTAATCTTTAGAAAGGATGCACTGGTGCTCCAGACAAAGTTTTGCAGTAGGCTGGTAACTGAGTTAGGAACCCCTTATCTGATTGCAATGGTTTAGTATTGAAATCAGTTTTCCCTGTGCCATAAAACATCCCACTTCAACAGGATGGTGTAAGCAAAGTGAACTAGGAGAGGCGCTCCCCACTATTTGCCAAATGAGGCTTTAGCTGAGTTTTGCACATGAGAAAACTTTCCAAACCCCCGAAGTATCCCTTTATCTTCAGGATACACAACAATTAATCACTACCCTGACAGTTTCTTCTGAGCAAGTACACACCAGGAATCAGAAACTTAACAGCACAATGATCTACATCATCACCAAACTACAACTGTCTCCCATTTCATGAGTAAGCCTATAGGGAGATTTGCTACTTACACAGAGGTTTCTCAATAAGGAAAGCATTTTATTTTCCAAGTCAAAGAGGTATCCTAAACCGAAAGAGACAGAAAGCTTTGGTGCCACACTGTTTAAGACCACGCTGTTTCTGGAAGGTAGCTCTGTTACAAGCAGGAGTACAAACCCTCTGCATCGCAATGGCTCTAGAATATGCCTTGCTTTGAGAAACAGGGAAACAGGAATTTGCAATAGGAAAGCATCTGATACAAATCTGAAAGAATGATTTCTCTTAGATCAAATGGTGGGCTCCTGCTGGCCTCAAGGGAAGTCCAACATGGGGGCAGTGCCACTTCAAATGCTCCACAACTGCCACCGCAGGTGCTGTTCATTTCCCACTTGTGATGTGCCAGCTTGAAGAGTGCAAGTTCTTAACACCAATTCACTGTCCACAGAGCATAGGACAAAAACCATACTACCACAGACAAACCCACACCATTGCAGAAAGCACCTTCTTCCTTGTACTGCCTGCCCTTCTTCATGACAGCATTGTCAAAGAGTAACAGGCCAGGATAAGAAATCAGAAAAAGAAAGAAAAATCCCCAATGACAGTCTATTTCAAACCCAAAAGGATACTTCTGAAAAAGAAGAGAAAGATCAGAATTTCCTATTCTGCACAGATTTATCTCTGTTTTTAAAGAAAACACAGAATGTCTGATTTTGGTCAGTAAAGTGTCCATTTAATAAACTCCTTAGCCACATTTCCCACCCCTTCCTCCCACCCTCAAATTTCAATTCACACTTAAGCAGATGACATAATTTGATGGTGTACAGCAAAAGTTTCAAAATCTGTACTCTTAATACTAAGAGTATCAGGGCCTAGTATTTGACAAAATTACCTAGAACTCAGATGTGCCCATGCAAAAAAAAAAGCAGATTTTTATATACACTCCCTATTATTTTCTTATAAATTTAAATATTTTACAAAAATGCATTTTCAAAATGTATAAAGTTTAGTGAATACCCCAGATGTATTTTAAAATAAAATGTTATCTGATTTCAAAGGTTATTTCAACAATGAAGTCTAAATTGCACCAGATAAAAGGCACTTGTGCTGTGTGATGTCTTGAGCAAATACACGTTAGTTTATAATACAGTGTTTTCTTGAATTCATGCAGTTGTCTCTGAGCATCAAGCATCATTAAAGCAGCCAAAAGAGATAGTGAGTAAACTGGATTCCACAGCTGTAAAACCATTTTCTATTGCAAAGTTGCACATAACAGCATTGTGCTCCAGCTCTGACTCTGGAATCAAACGCTACAGAAAAATTGCTGTCATTCACATGGGAATTCAAACTATATTTCATTCTCTCATAAGTTACAAAAAGAAGTATGCCATTTAATTATGAAACTAAAACACCAGTGAACAGCTCAGTGTTCAAATAATTTGTGCCAATGAAAGTCTGTATTTAAAAACAAGCTAGGGGCTAGTTATTCAAGGAGCAGTGCATCATATTTTCAATTTCCACTTCACTGTTGAGATAAAAGCGCAGTCCTATTCGCCTTCATCTTCTCCAGCCTTTTCATTAAGTGGCTATTGGTCATCTCCATTTCTTCTATCTTATCCAGTGCTGTTCTTAACTATAAAATGAAAGCAAAAGTTATTATCCCTTGAAGTTCACTTCGACTTTTTACTGTTCTTGAGCTTTGACAGAGGAAACAAACAGCAATACAAGTATTACATGCTTTGTAAGAGTACCATATAAGCTAAGACACAATACTCATTACTGCAGTCAGATGAACTGGAATTCAACTGCTAAAATACTAAATCAGGAAGCAATTGAAACATAAAACATGTACTAATTCCAAAAGAACTAGATGCCTGCAACTTCCTATCACATGCTATTTAAAGGTGAAATCCTCTCCTCCATTCTCACTTGCTCATGGATATATATCCCCATGGCTAGCAAGTATCATGATAGTCACACAGCAGCTCTTAAGCAGGTGTGATGAACAGCTCAGTCAAATACAGTGCACAATGGAAACTTCCCAGTCTGGCACTTGACACAGGGAACATTCAGCTTTCCAGTAATTTTTATGTAAGGATTAGTATAAAACAGTAAAAGTTATCATATTTAGAAGAAAATACAAATTTAGAACCTTCTTTTCAAGATAGTACTGCACTGAATTGTAATTAGTATTACTTTTATATGCGTTGTCTTTTGAATGCAACACTGACAGACTTGACTGTCTCTTCAAAAAACACTTAAAAGCTGTAACCAAAGACTACAAACAACACAGAGCTTGGAAGCAAAAGACAGAGCAGTTCAAGACTGAAAGGAGCATGGAGCATACAGCTGAAAAGGAAATCGTCAGTTACCTCTCGCTGAAGCTTCCTCTTCTCAGCTTTGAGTTCATCTTCTACTTTTTCTGCATTTTCTGCTGCATTTTTATACCTTGTAACCTGTCCTTCAAGTCGTGCAATCTGCAGACCCAAACAAGGTAAAAGGAACAATTACTGAGGTGTTCCACCCCAAGCTTACCTGCCACCAGCTGTTTTTAATTTTCTGAAAAGCCACCATAACACAAGGCAACCTGTGAATTACCCATACAATCACCCTCTGGGAAAAGGATGTTTGTGTTCGCATCAGCCGTAATTGCAAAGAACGTTTAAAAGAACTAATAAAACAGTAAAACAACTTGTGGGCAGAAATTTGGAATACCATTCACTGCCTGTCCCTCCCTGGTGAGGGTCACAAGAAACAGCAGAGAACACAACATAGCATAAGACACAGCTGGGAAGATAAAGAAGGCTGAGGAACTACACAGAGTGAAGAGTTGGAAAAAGAAAAGAAAAAATAATCAAGAGTTGGGGAATACAGGGGCTTAAAAACAAAAGCTGGAAAGTTGGAAAGCAGAGACCATATGAGAAGTTGGAGACTTATCAGGGGATGATGCAAGAGGTCTTAAAATCAAGCACAGAGTTCAGCAGTGACGAGAGGGCTTGAGACAAGTCCTGCTGCAATCTGCCAGTGTTAAAGCCCACTTCCTGGATTGTGCTTTTTTGCTACCCTCAAACCCATAGGACAGGCTACTAGCCTGCTGCTGTGCAGGACAGAACAACTGTGCATCTCTGATTCAAACTGCAATCATTTATAAGATTTTGAGATGACCTATAGAGATGCTGGACTTTTAATACCATGTTCTGAGTTACAATCACGAAGCGTAAATCAGTGAGAGTATGTATACCTATACTTACAAAAAGACTCCTGAATTTCAGAGAGTAAATTATATACCTTCCAAAGTCTATACACATTTTTTGCAAGTAATTAAGCTACATAAACTGATTTCCTTGAACTAGTAGCTTCCTCTTTATATTCTGCTGTACACTGACATCTGAGTAAATTCACTCCAGATTTTCTCTTATGTTTAGACTATGCACACGTATCGAAGGAATTCTGGATAGAAATACAAATATAGCGGCATTATGTGCAAAGTAAAGAACAAGCAGTAAATCAAGTAAGGAAATACGTTTTCATAGTTTTGTTGAAAAAAGTATTGTGCAACTGTACAGAGCAAACGTAATGATAACAATAAATATTAAGACGCACTTACATTTTGTTCCAAGGTAGTAATATCTTGTTCAGCTTTTGAAAGCTTAAATTTGTATTCACTAATTTGTCTGTTGGCATCTCCTAGATAAAAATTGACAGGAATATATCACTTAAAGCAACTCGATAAACTGGCAGTTTCCCTTTTTCTCTAGAAACCACTAAAAAGACCATTTTATTGAGTAAGCCGTATATAGGATGAAAGAGGTAAATGTGCTTTCAGAGATCTTAGTTTCTGAGTATGAGAAGGAAATAATTTCCCTGTTATTTAGACAACACAATTACTGTCTCTGTAACAATACTCATTATCTCTCAGCTGTCTGAGATACACATCTTTTAAAACACATTTAGATCAGCAAACTCCTCTCTCAAAAAAAAGAAAACACAATAACCAGTACACACTAAGATGGGTCAAAGCACAACAGAAATAATACCAGCATCATTTAGCATAGACATCTGTAATAACATTTGAATGCTATGCAGCACAAGGCTTGAACCTGTCTGACATACTCCAAGGAACATGGTGCATTATTTTGGTGCTGTATTTTAGCCCTGATATTGCCAGTACTCTGTTCACGTTCACTGCCACAACCATATTAAATGAATGTTTGTCAAACCAGTAAAGTTCTTAGCTGGAGGAATAGCTTGCTTGAAGTGGAAAGTCACTTCGTGCTTCTATGAAGCAACACTGAATAATATTGTGTTAAACTCAAACAATTTTTCATGTTTTACTTCAGAGAATAAGTCTTCTAGATTATCAAAGATTCAACAAAATAAATAAAAAAAAAATCAGGTAGACTACATTAACAGAATATTCCAGCTGAAATTGCATCACCTAAAAACAGAACTTATTTGAGTAGCAGCCCCCATTCTAGTCAAGGTCATCAACTGGAAAATAACTTCCCAGAATACTGTTATTCAACACTGGAAGAGGCAGACTTTTAAGCTACTTTGCAGTGAGAAATGTCTATGAAAAACTAGGTGCACAATAATATATTCATTCACAATACTGCTACCACACCACAATATAGGAAAAGGAGCCAGAAAAGTCTGTTTCCTCCCCCCAGTAAGAATACTTTTGAACAGTAACCATATACCTACTCTGCATTTCAATTAGTTGCAAGTCAGAACCATTCTCTAAGCCTATAATGTCTGGATTCATGCCATCACTTTTAGAATATTTCTGTCGCTCTTCTTCCAACTGCATCTTCAGTTTTCTAACCTGAAAAAGAAGTGTTCTTCTGTGAAAAAGACTCCCGCAAGTTCAGTAGTTGTGTATCTAAATGTTCAATGGGAAAAAGGCAAAGCAGTCCCGAGATGCCACTGGCTGAGATGGCTCTGTAAGTGTCTCGATGAAGACAAGGCAGGAAAACCAGTCCCCGAGACCTGTGGCTAAAACTCCCCCTCCCCATTGCTGGGTGAGTGCATGTCAACACAGATTCCTCAGCTATGTCCTCTGTGACTGGAATTTACAAGAAGTGGGAACTACTTCTTTTGACTCTCAAAATACCATTAGCTGCATGGTACTGTTGTATACTTGCAAAACTTTCATTCATGTAAAAAACAGCATTAAAATATTTGACAACTATGTGGTGATAAATATGCATATACATTTTTATATGCTTGTATTTAATACTAGAATTTATTTGCATTCTAAACCAAGTATCAATACTAAAATTAGGGTACATTCCCAGCAAATGCAAATGTTGACAACACCACTTTAAATTTGGAATGTGTTCGAATAGGAAAACAAAAACTATGGTATTCCTAACAATCGTTTAATGGCTCTATGTTTTCTTCAGTACTCTCTTCTCAATATTGAACTGTGTTAAAATACAACTACTTTGATAATACTCATTTTCTAGTTGAGTAACTGAAATGATCACAGAAACAGTACCGCTCAGTAATTCAGAAGAAGGGCTACTTAAATTTATGAGTAAGTAATTTTACTGACTTTAGTATTTCTACACAAAACAAAAATGAAAGGAATAACAATTCTAAATACATGCACTGATAGTAGATCAGCAACAACTTAGATTTCAACTAACCAGTTAGTGAAATGAGGGTTCTTAACCCACCAAGATCAAAGTCACATGGATAAGGAAACTAGTGAGAGGAGATGATAATTCCTGGTAGCCAGCCAGGTAAGGAGTATTTTATTTTGCTTTAGTGCTTAAGTACTTGATTAAGCACCTTTGGTACTTTATATTTGATTATTGCCAATATATTAAAAGTTTGCAAAAGGATATACAAAGGTCTATTTTTAAAAATTAATAGCTTGTGTTACCTGTGACAGTAATTCCTCTTTTTCTCCAGCCAGTTTTCTTAGCCGGATATCTAAAACCAAAGAACCCAATTAAAAAAACAGAGAAATCTGTAACTAAAAACATTTTTCATAACTTTTTGTTTGTTTTCAAATAAAATGCTCTTTAAACTTAAGGCAAATAGCACTGGGACCATAAAACTCTGGTATCTAATAACGTATCAGCCTTCAGTTAATAGCAGAAAAAAGGGGTAAATATTTAATTCACACTGTTTCTTAGAATAATTTTAAAGCAAGACCTCAGAGTTTAGTAATTCTTCAGAGTAAATTAACAACTCATGATTTTTTTTCATAATAAAAACACAGTTTTGTCCCGGTATCTAGAACAGCCATTTCCAACAAAACTTTCTTCTGACTGTATATGCTTTTCCCTGTCTCATTCTTAAGGACTGTTATCTATTCAGGGAAGGCACCAAGAAAGTTTGTAGAAAGTGTTCTTAAATCACCAAAAAAAGTACTTGGGAGAGGACCCACAAGAATGTTGCAATGTCTGAAGGTCAGGAGACTGGTAGTGGCCACAAAGCATTCTGTCAAGCAACACACTGCTAAGTAAAGCAGTTTCCTTGGAAATGCTAACTCTAGACAGAAACAACACAATAAAGATCTGTAGTCCACAATGATGCAGCCACAGCAGAACATGTATAAAGTCTAATCTCTGCCAAATCAAAGACATGTAACTTATATATTATTTACAAATATAATCCAAGCCTATAGAGATATATCTTTGCATGTTGACTGAGTTTTACAGTAGACTATGCATGCAGTAACTTGTTCAGCCTAAGGATAAAAGCAAGTTAAAATAAAGGCCCCCAAAACTTCTTTCTGCTGTCCATGCCTTTTGAATGTTATTAAAACTCGGCTTTCTAATGATTGTGATGAAATACTGCATTTGCTTTACACTAAATGGCAGAAATATTTCAAGGAAGGGGAAAGAATATACAGGGCTTTGCTTTCTTCAACAGAAGTTCTTTCACTGATTATATATAAAGATTTTTTTTCCATGAAACAATAGAGAACAGACTAATCTGAAAGACTACACTTTCAGGCAAGATATTTTCTGACAGTAACAAAATCGGGACTAAGATCTAATCAATTACAAAGATCCAAGCATATACTATTTTTTTACTCAGATAAATTTGCTTTCTCATTCAGCATAAAAAATAACAACCTTGAAAGCTGTGTATTCCAGAAACATCACAGGTATCTTTCTGTGGTTGTAAATCACTGTGAACAGGAGGGAAACAAAGACTTCAAACACTCTATAACAAAGTACAGTAGGGTATTTTTACCTAGTGGTCCTTCTCCTGCAGATTCCAAGACTTGAGCAGCTTCCTGTGATACAACCGTTATAGCACCAACCACTGATTCATGGTTTACATCACCGTTTGGTGTGCCATCTGGGATTATAACCAATCCATGTTTCTAAAATCACAAAAGAAAAAAAAAACAACCTACTCATACAAGAGCATAAAATATAAAATATATATATGCTAAAATATAATCAGACAGAAGAGTTCATAAAAAGCTTTTCAAGTTGATTGAGAAAGTTACAACTATTGCGCCATTTATCCTACCCTAAGGTCAGGTTTTGAGACTGCACAAGAGTAGTAACCATTGTTCCTCTTTTTCATTGACCTTGATTTCATGCCCCACTCCTGGATTTCTGTTACTGCAAAGTAACTACTACAAACATACCTCTCCTCTCTTCATTGTTTCCTTCAGGTCAGCCAACTCCTCTCTGAGCTCATCTCGCTCATTCTTAATGCAGTCAAAGTAATTTTTCTGTCTTTCTAGGGCCTGGGTTCAGGCAGATGGCAAGAAAAAGAATGGCACAGAGAAAAAGCATATGACAGATAGCAGAGAGATTTTCTACAAGTAAATACAAAGAGCTCAACAAAAGTAAAGAAATTAAAAGGGGTATTTAATGTATATTAATGTACATCTCTGATAACTACTTTCTACAAGTCATATCTAGCCTCATTGCCGCATGTTTGTCATGCCAGTTTTTTCCCAGGAAAGTCTCAGTAGTTTCTATTATAGATTTTTATTTAGTTGATTCTATTTTTGGTAGATTTTGAAAAACTAAATCAAATACCAAAAGAGTGATTTGTCTTATTACAAGCATTCTGTGGCCAGAAACAAAATTTGTTGGAACTCAACTGACAAAGATCCTAAAGCATTACATCCATTGAACTAATTTATCTCTTACAGGGTACAGAAGTAGCAAACATACTTCATAGAAGACCTTGGATATATAAGCTTGTCCACTTAGAAATACTAGTTTTTTTACTAGCTGCTTAATTACTACAACCACCCTTTACTAAACCCAAAGCAGTCAGTTTGAGAGGGGGAGAAAAAAGCAGCACTACTAGCACAAACAAGGACTGAAGCAATATGGATGCAGATGGATTTGCCTACCTATGCTGGAGCTGTGTTACCTGGCAGTTAATCAGATACTTTCACTTGCAGCATCCCATTCCATTATTCATTCAAATTCAATACTGCAAGCATTACAAATAATCCTAACCCTACAGCAACTGCAAAAGTGTACATTTTGCCAAGAAAATTATCCACTAAATCTTATGTCATGTGTAAATGTTTAGGAATGGACTGATACCAAGAAAGAAATGAAGGTGTATACCTTTTGTACTGTAATTGCCCCACATAACAATTGCAGTATGCAGAATTTTAATCATCATCTGGAATGTTTTAATGGATTACTCTTACTTTCAACAGAAAACTGATTTACTAATATGTAAATGTGACATTTAAAATACAAATAATTCAACATGTGTGAAAACATTAGCTGTCGCATCAAAAAGAACTCATAAGATATCCTTTTATTTCCTAACACACATTTTCTAACTACATTATAAACACTGCAGAGCTCCTTAATCATTGCATCATTCAGTGTTCCGCTTAAAGATACACCTTTCCCATATTTGAAGAACAGCAGCAAAAACAGAAAGGGAAGTAAACTCACGCACCAAAGAGAATGGACACAGAGGCCCAGAATTACACTGCAGACACAGACACCATGTGCTTGGCAGTGCCCTGTGATGCTGCTAACCTTCCCAAAACATGCTTCCTATCTGCAACGCTATGCACAAGTGTTACGTGCATAGAAATCAGGAAAATTTGATGGGAAGTGAAACCGATATAGCCATGTATCTCTGCCTTTGGAGAGATGTTGAGAAACTTTAGCAAAGCTGCCACTGTTCGTATGCTCAGGAATTAAAATACATGACATGAATTTTGTAATAAAGCTACTTTTGCAGTTCTTTTGGGGGGGAGGCAGAAATCAGCACAAGCTCTGCAGGCATGTTTTAACAGACCAGTATAATTAAAACATGATCATCTGGCAGAAAGCAGATTTGTCTATGGTCTTATTTTCTAAATATTCCAAGAAACCTGTATAAAATCTGTACCAAGCTCACACACTCCACTGCTAATTCCAAACTGGCAGTGCATGTACCATTTGGAGCCACCAAACAGTGAAACAGCTGTGTATTCCAGCAGTATAACCTGGGAGTTATAGTTCCGTGGTTCTGTCCTCAAATTGGTCTAACTAAAGACCAACTACAACTGTAAATTTCAACTGCTTTGTAGAAACATGGCAATTTAAGAAGGCAGGTGTAAACCAAACTCATGCTATCTCTATCCTGCTTGCCTCACTCTAAAGCACACATTGTAAAACTACATTACAACTCTAGTTATAAACTAGTCTTTTGTGGACCTTCTCAGAGATTTCTGAAGCTGGAATAGAGTAACAATAAGCAAAGCTTCTCAGCACTGAGAAGCTCAAACTGAGCTCAGAAATGGGTCTCTAGATAACAGAAATCACACAGAAAAGACAGCAGCATGTTAACACTGTAACAACTAAGAGGTTTCAATCTCAGGATGGTGAAAACAAAAACTAAGAAAAAATCCAGTTACGCTGTTTAAAGGAACACAAACTGGCAAGAAAATTATGGCTGAAGGAAAAAAAACCTGTTTTGTCCATCTGGCTGGTAGCTATTTTTGTTTGAACATTAGATAAATGATATGCTCTGTACTAACTGTGGCAACATCTCTGAAAGCAAAATGTGCTTGCACAAAGCGCACAATGGTGAAGAAAAAGTATGGAAAGAATATGGTTAAAGATAAAAAAACTTTTCAGAAGAATGTTCATAAACTTAAACATGTTAAAATGTTACTTTGTGGTGAGGAGAATTGGACTGAAGGACTGAAACACTAAAGTATAGACTGAAAAAAGACAGCGTAACAGTGCTTTTTTAACTGGGCACCATCGGTTAAAAGGTAACTTTTCACAGTGACTTGAACTCCAGCAAATGCAGCAATCTTCAAAGCAATCTGCGTATGTCAAAATCTGGTGTAAAATTCAATTGAAGATAAATGACCCTACTGTTAGTGGGAGGCAGAGAATTCCTTTCTAAAGACTTTCCAGTTAACTCCTCACCACCAGGCAATTTACGTGTGGCACAGAACAGCCACCAAGTTCTCAGCCAAGCAGTTATCCCCAAGACTCAGGCTGACTTAGTTTTACCACTTCCTGCTGCCCAGAAGCAAAGGTGACAAACCCTGTCTGACTTATATTAGCTGCATAGTGAATATTCTTCCTGTACCACCTTCCTTCCTAACCAGGAACCCTACAGATACTCTTCGAAAGGTCCCACACAACCACTGATTCCAGCTCTCAATTACAATAGATGGTAACCTTGGTATTTTGTGTGTGTTACCAAAAAAACAGCTTGGTTCAGTGTTGCATTCAAGCTAACCAGCCCTGGGAGGTTCAGAAGTGCAACACAGGAATCTGCAAGTTGGCTGCAGAAGTCAATTCAAGATTGTATTTTTTAGCACTAGGTATACAATCACAGAACGGTTTGGGTTGGAAGGGACCTTAAAGCTCATCCAGTTCCAACCCCTGCCATGGGCAGGGACAACTTCCACTAGACCAGGTTTCTCAAGGCCCTGTCCAACTTGGCCTTGAACACTGCCAAATGCAATCAAAATGTACAAATACTCACTGAGGTTTCTCTACATTTTGACACTTTGCTCTTGCTGCTCTCTCGATTTTCTAGTATTTGGGGTATTTTGTCTCTCTTATCCCAGGTATTGCAAAACAAGCCCTTTTAAAACCCACTACTTCTTATGCAAATTATTAAGCTGACAAGAGAGGGCAGAAGGCTTTGAAAATTGTGTTTACCTTTAAGGAGATTAAAAGCTTTAAAACCAATTTCAAATTTGTTTAAAAGTATATTATTGCTGTGTCACAAGGACCAATATACAGACCCAAGTCATAAGGAAAATATAACTTTTCAAGCCCTGAATACAGGCAAAGAATATTTTGTATAAATATTATACATTTGACTGCCTAACAGTTTATTATATTATAGATTTTATTAGTATTCATTATAATGCAAGTAAAAATGAAGTGGAGCTCATTTTCTAAAGACTGCAAACCATTTAAAGTATTTAAATCAGGAGCAGCCTTCATTTCTTTGGAGTACACAGCATTCCTTGGAGTGAGGGGGCATCCATCTACCTCTAAAATGAAAAAATGCCTCCCCCCTCTATTTGATTCATACCCCTATTTTTTTATCTTTCCATTTAATTGTCTCCTGGAGATCAAACACCTCTTTGGTTATGGAGTCTATATTCTGCTGCATGCGTTGATTCTCCTGTAGTAAATAGGATGGAGGAAAGAATAAAAGAGGAAAGAGAAGTAAGAAAACATGAAAAAAAAAAACAACAAACCACATTTAAATAAAGATAAAGGAAATTAAGTAATAAAAGTCAACCAAAGAGTTTATGAGCATGAAATTAAAGAAAAAGGGTGCAACTTAATATATTCCGTATGAATTCATGCAAGAGAATGGTAATTAGTTTTATTCAACGTTGATGGGAAATTTAGCACAGATAGAGCTGCATTCTTTTTTTAGTAACAGTTCCCACTGCAGACTGGGGATAACGTCCTTTCTTATAGAAAAATAACTACACTGTTGTCATGTCCGATACCTTAAAGTCCTGTTTGAAAGTGAACACTAGTGTAATAAGTATTTTTATTAATATTTGATAAAATAGAAAATCTTCTTTAAAATATAAAGAAAGAAGCTTGAATCAAGCACCCAGGAACTGAAATACAGCTTCTGACTGCTTTCTGATACTAAATTAATACATATCAAGTGTAGTCCCATTTTTTTTAATCTAACACTGCATTTTGCTATGTGCTGCACACTTAATTAGAATTCTCTTCTAGGCTCATAAAATTACGTATGAAGATGACATGAATTTTTAGGGCTAGGGACAATTTTTTGCCCTCCTAATGAGTGAACTTGATTTTACTTCTGGGAATGAAGACAATGTCTAGCTGAAGCCATTTAGCTTTCTGCAGAAAGATCTTCTATTTAACAGATGAAGAAGTTACTCAAATAAATGACCAAGGGAATCCACACATTTGATGAAAATTCAACACAAGCTACATTCTACCAAACACTCCAGACAAATCTATTTCATATTCATGATTCACATACTTTAAAAGGCAAAGAACAAAAAAACAGAACCCCCCAAAACCAAAGTATATAGGTGTGGGGTTTTTTTAAATTTACAGTGAATTCAAAGAGAATCCAGAGCAAGCAACGGAGCTACGACCAGAATTTGCTAACTTTTTCTGTTTGCCAGCATTAATCTGCTGCAAAATGCTGTTACTTTGGCTAATCTTATTCCTTTTCTTCATACCAACTCCAGTTCAGGGATCGTATTATTTTCTCAGTAATCATAACAGATCTGGGACTTTTCAGAAGCCTTTTGGAGTTACTGTACCACTACCTGGAGAGCATAAGAACTTAATGGGGAAAGAAATTGATCAATGAAGTGCAGCGTTATATAGTTTTTGAAAATCAGGTTTGTTTCTAGAAGAAAGGGAAAAAGAACAGGGTGAGGGGAAAGGAACACACACAGCAAAATGGTTATGATACAGTAACATGCTGACCAGTGTTGCTATATTTATACTTGACTAGTAAGCAAACAAACACTCACTAACACAAACTTCAGTGGCTGATGCTCACAAAAATCTGGAACAACTGAAATGAAAACTTTTGGGAAAGTCAAGGATAACATTTAGTATTATCCATGCACCAGAACTTCTGGCTATGCAAAAAGATTTTGGCCATGCAAACATTAGTTCTGCCTTCAAAGGGAAGAAAAGATATAAAGAACGTTCATGGGAACATCACAATTCTCATAGGAATTAAGCATTTCAAATGATGCAATTCATCTGAAAATTGTGCAGAGACATTTTGAACTTTGTAAATTTAGAGAGATCCACCCACAAGAACAAGATAAGCTCTTTCCTAAAAAATGCAAGATGATATTTGTTTTGTGTATGATGGCTGTTGCCACACAAATCTTACACCATATTGCTTACACATGTTCTGTCGTACACTTTCATACATACATACCTCTATCAATTCATCTCTCTGTCGAAGGCCCTCTTTAAGTTCATCCAGCTTATGCTGCAAAACACTGCATGTGTGTTTCTGTCTTTCCAATTCCTGTATCAATATAGTTTAAGTTTTAGAAAAATTAGTAATAACACTTAACAGTAGCTAAGAAATTACTGCAACCATTGGGGAAATTCTACAGAGTAGCTAAAAAAAAAAAAAAAAAAAAATCACAGAATCAGAGTTTTAGGTTAAGTTCTCCAGATAATAACTATATAGAAGATTTTATTTAATAAAATGTTAAGCAGAAAGATGCCATAAAGGCTTAAGCACAATATTAACAAGAAAACTCAGATACTGAATTTATCTGAATATTGCTGGAAGAATAATACTGTCATAGAACTTCCCTGATCTAATGTCATAGATCTTTCCTTTTTAAGAAAGTGGGGCTGAACATAACCTATTCAATTTAAATTCATATTTTATCTTCAGTCAGTGTATTACATTAATGTGCTTTTTTTTTTTCCTGGCAGTGGGGGTGTTAGTGGTGATTTAGTTTTTCTTATAAACCAGCACAATACTCAAAACATCTCAGGCCACTGAGATAGACTTTTCTACTAATCCAGAAGTTTTCAGCTGTTCATTCTAAGTAGTCCAAGGTTTCTATGGGTTACATTTACAATTAGAAAAAGTCTTAAAAATCAGTACCTTTGACTTCTCTTCATTCTCCCTATAGAACTCTGCTATCTGTTCTTCTTTCTCCTCAATGACATCTTTTAGGGTATCCACTTGGTAAACCAAGTTGTTTTTCTCATTGTCTAGTTGAGCATTGGAAACCATAGCTTTTTTGTACTTCTCTTCAACTTCAGCTAGCGAATCCTACACACAGTAGAAAGGCTTACATTAATCACATTTTTTTATGCATTGTTATATTGTTAAAATATCACCACAACACTGAAGGGTGCTGTTATACAGTAAAATTCCGACACCATTTTTCTTTCTGAATTGTATTTGTGTCTTCCCTTTAGCGACACCAAGTCACAGCTCAGTTTCCGTTATTCAGGTTAGGTCATACACAGCAATGAAAAACCATCATTCCACAAGTATGAAAACTACAAGATAATATTCCATTTGCATTTTGTTACTCTGCCACCTTCACAACTTAACTCACAGGGGTAAAGTAGCAATATCACAGCCTTATCGTATTTTCAACACATGCATGAGGAAACACTCCAGAATGAGGCAACAAGTTTAGCAGGGAAGTCAGACAATGAAATGACTAAAAAAGATCACAGAAATAACTCTAAGAGTAGCTTTAACTTAATACTCATTAAAGTAGTGTTGTATTACCTCAAAGTTTTAAGGTAGTCACACTGTTTCAGTAATGATGATTCCCTGCTTAAGCAGAGATTTTGTCTATTTCTTACTAAGACTTTTTTTATCATAAGGCATGTAAAGACTCACGTGCTTGATTCTCTACCTGAAGGTGCACATATGCCTTGCTTTATACTGTCTTGCACAATTCTGACAGTTACCAAAATGATTTATCCTATTATCCTTTTCAGTACTATAACAAATGTGGACTATTCATATACTGGAAAAACTATCACTCCAGGCACTTTTAAACATGCAGCGATTTCAATCTGCATTGTTACAAAAAATGAGTTGCACAGAGTCCTAATTTTAGAATTGAAAAAGAACTATTACGCCATTCCCTCTCCAAAGTACATTTGTGCTCTCCTACAAATCCCCTAGTATTTCAAGTAATCTGTTCTTTGAAAGCCTAAGTAGCTTAACCTCAATTTTTCATCATTTATATTATGACAGTAGAAGTACTAGAACAGGAAGGGCCCCAGGTTTGGGTTTTCCAGAAAACAGAACAATAGGACTAAGGGCTAAAATATCAGGGGAGAAGGTGGCAACTATCTCAGTTTCCTTAGAAAAAGCTGAAGAGTGCCATCTGTGATACCGTAAAAATCTCATGACCTTGTTTCTGCTCTTTATAGATATCAAGTCACATTATAAGAAATCCAAAAAAGCCCAACCCTCAAACACTATTCCATGTTCCAAATCTCCATTTTGAGAAAGCTGTCCTTCAAGTACATATTTTACCCTTTATAATTTTTATCTTAATCATATGTATTTATACCTCTCTGTTCCATTCACTGAATTCTGGAGTTTTGTGTTGGAGAAATACAGTATTTTACAAACCCCAGAAAAAATAACTTAAGATATAGCCTGATAGACTACAGATCAGAAAAGACAAGACAGTATAATTAGTGAAAATAAAAGGTGCCATTATCATCTGGGAAGCAGTAAATAGCAGACTGAAGATAGAGGGAACAACATAATGAAAAATAAAGTGCATTCAAGTAAATCTCAAATTAACACCACAGAAAAGATCTCTTAGTGATGGTGTAAACATGACAAATCCTGTAAAGACTGGTAGAACAAAACACCAGAAACGGCAAAACTTCTGAAGGCTTTTGAAGAATAATTCAATTTAGAGGAAAACATGAAAATACTAGGATTAAAATGAGTCCTTTTATGAAGGGATACAAAATGTAACAGAAAGTACAACTAGGAAAAAAATTCCAATTTTATCAATTCTATGAACGTGGTGGGTAGAGTCATGCAGTAATTCAGGTTGGTAAAGATCTCTGGATGCCATCTGTCCAATCTCCTAATTAAACAGGGGCAAACAAGATCAAGCTCCTCACAGCTCATCTCCAGGGATGCAGACTGCAGAACCTGCACCAGTGTTTAACTGCCTTTCCTGTGAAAAAGTCTTTTTCTTGAGGTCTAACTGGAATTTCTGCCCTTACAATGCAACTTATGTCTGTTGCATCCTGCCCTGTCACTGTGCACCTTTGAAAGGAGTCTGCCCTGTATTTTCTATAGCCTCCTATCAGGCAGTTGGGAACAGCAATGCTGTTGCTGCCCACCCCCCCAAGACTTATCAAATCCAGTTGTCTCAACCCCTTATTTTATACCATGTCCTCCAGGACTGTAGCCTTAAAGAGGAGACCAGATTGTGGTTTAAAAGACTGAATTAGAATGTCATTAATCAACAAGTTAACAGGGGAGAAATATGCAGTCATTGAAGTGGAATAAATTGATCTGGGATGGAAGAGTGAGAATTGCTTCCAAGAAAGAAACCAAACTATAAGTCTCCAACTGGTTAAGAAAACTGGAGCATTGCTAAGAGTTCTTTGGAACTGTTCCTTGTTTCCAGTAAAGTATTCCACATGTCCCCTATGGTTCAAGAATTCCATGTACTTTCAGTTATCTTCTAGTTTGGTGGGAAGATCTGGAAGAATTTATGATGCACTGGAAAGAGGCTGTGGGATGCCTAAAGATGAAGCAGTGGGAACATGCTGGAATGAAAATGGATAATAAGGCTCTGCACACAACTGAAAGCTATGAAGAAATGCCACCCACAGTTCTTCAGTAATGGCAAAGGGCTATGCAAATTAGCCTGCTTGGCTAGAACAAGACAATTAAACACCGCAGACATCAAGAGAACGTTCTGTTAACTGCATAAGCGAAATTTTGAGAAAAGAAAAAGGATCCCTTTCTAGTTGATGCAAGAAACACAGAAGCAATCAACAAAACTGCATCAAACTGAGACATGAAAAGATTTGAAGGCCTAGTTAAATCAGAACTATCCACATTAAAGTTATTCTATTGACATTAGATTTTTAGTCTAGTTAAGACCACAGCTCTTGGTCAACCACAGAGATAGGAAAGTAGTGTGATTACAAATAGCTGTTACTCAGCCACTGAAAAAAACTCCACTTAAAAGTAATGTAAAAACAGATGCCCTACTAACTCTTCGAAATGTACACAAGACAAATCTGCTAAAGCAGAGGTTGAAAAAAAAAAGGCATTATCTTCCTAATTAGGGAGAAAGAGTCCCAAAAGAATGTCTATGGAAGGCAAATTAACTTGGAATCATATTATGCAGTATTTACAATAGCATAAAAAAATGCAATTCAATTTTGCAAGCCAAGGGCAGATCAAGATCTCACTACTGCACACCTGTGATCTTCAGTAAGTGTAATGGATTATAATCAATAACAGAGCATTACTAATGATTCAGAGCAATCGTCATAAGATGCTGTCAAACATGCAAAAGTTTAAGAGATCTATTCTGAAAATGTGAAGCAATCTCATGTTTTATTCAAACTTAGTACAATCAGAGCTATGTCTAATAATCTTGTAATCTACTGCTCTTTCAAGTCCTTTTAATATTCATTTGACAGTGTGATTAGAACAAGATGTATTTCATCTGAGCCTATGGCTATCAGATTCAAGTTATTTATTCTTGAAAGAGGAAATAATTTTTGCTACAATGAACAGCTCAAATTACACATGTTCTCTTTACTATGCAATCTAGTATGTTGTTTAATCAATTAAATTCAAGGAAGCTGTTACACTCATCACTGTCACAATGCTCTAATACAAGCAGCATTCATTAAGTTCAGTCTCTATGTGGATACAAAACATATGGGAAGTTCCCTACTTTTACATGGAGCCATTGACAATTTGTTAAGAGAACAAATCTTGAAAAAAATTGAAAGCTACATTATTTGCTGTATTCAGTTTCCCTTCAACACAGAAGAGGGGAAAATAATCATACTTTAACTGCAAACTGTTATTTGCGTGAAAACTTACAAAAGAAAAGCATACATACTAATTTAAACAAGTCAAAATACAGACAAATCTCATTCACCTAATGCTGAAAACACCAACCTTCACAGATAATGGGAATATAAACCAAAAGTATAAAAAAAAATACACCTTTCTTAATGGAAAAGGATTAAGCCAAATCACCTTCTCCTGCAAGCAGTATGCCTGTCCAAATTCATTTCAGCACATCTTTTACAATTATTACTTCAGCTTTGCTTTTTAAGATGTAGTATTTGCTGAAGCTTGGAAGACTAATGCTTAAGTTCTTTGTCATAACTATAGCCCACTTCTTTCCTTCCCATTCAATACATGGCAATTATTTCGAATACCCATTTATTTGCTAATAAAACTCTAAAAGATATAAACTGAACTGCTCATTATGTCCCCAGAAAACACATGGTAAAAATACAGAAGTTTAACAGTATTTTAACAAACCAAGTAACGAACATATACTCTCTCATATACATTTAAATCATGCCTTAATTGCCTTGCATGACATATTTAAGCTGATGCTCTCTATGCACTAAAAGTTAGTTACATGCTTTGAAGAAGAAATTCAAAAACTTGTTAGTAAAGCCTTATGTAGTTAGTGGAACCAGTGATACCTCCATTACCCAAAAATACCCATACAGAATGCATGCTTGGGAAGAGCCCTGATACCTTTAGTTCTTTAAGTCCCTGCATGTATCTCCCTTCTACATCGTGTATCTGGTCCTTAAGATCATAGATATCCTGCAGGACATAGGAATGAACCATTGCATGAGAAGTATGGGGAAATAATTTATAGTTGAAAAAAAAGCATTAAAAGGTGTACGTGCATTTCTGTCAATTGGCAAAGCCTGCAATAACTCACAGAAATTATAATGAATTCAAAACAATGTGATGGAAAGATTTGGTTTATATCCTGAATCCAAGCCATCTCAAACAAGACAGAACTGTTTCAAAATTTGACGTGAAGTTTAACTGTAAGGTAAGCTAAAGTGTTAGCACCAGAAATATTTATGAACACAACAAATTACCAAGATAAATTTTCTGTGATTGAAAATTACATCCTTGTAACTTTTTCTTACTATTAAGAAACCAGAAGTTCTGCAACAAATTCCTCCTAACCATAAATACAATTTTAAACTATCTCCAAATTCTCTGAAAATGTAGTTTACCCGTAATTCACTGAGAGATGCATCAGGATCCACCCAACTGCTTGTGTCTCCACTTCCTCTCCTAGATGAGTTGCCACTCAGAGGAGTTGCACTTACTGAATTGCGAGATGATGGCTTAAAAAAGGAAAAAAAAAAAATCTGTCAGGAATCATCCCATCATTTTGGCATTTGTGACCTTAATAATTCCTTCACAGTCATGGAATACTTTTCTCTCTTCTTTTTACCATTTCCTAGAATTAGCTTACAGACAATATTTTTCCACTGGTTATTTCCCAGCACTTATTGGTGAACTGTTGGTTTCTCTTTGATCAGTTATCGTAACATTACAGTTTTAAGTCATCTGTACAGAAGGATTTCATAAGGAGGATGCTAGTGCTAGAAAACCGTAGGAGTTGAAAATATTTCTAAAAACTCTGGTATCTGCCACCCTGGATTCAGATGGCAGTCTCCAGTGGAAACTAGCACATGAATTTTTATAGCCCTAGCCTCTTAAAATTCAACCTTTCATGCTAAGTGTTTCTCACACAGAAAATGAATTCTGTAAGAAACTCATCCTTGCTAAAAGGATAAAGTACAAAAAAAATCAACTAAAGAATAAAATTATTTCTTTGGGAAACAAAAGATACAAAGCATTAATTTTGAAGGCAAAAACTATGTCTAAAACCACCTCTTTGCAAGCTCTTAAAACCAAACAGCATTTATACTTTTGGAACTATTACAATACTTGTAAATTTGTAGATCAACACTGACTTTCAATAATTTTTTAATTAAAACCTCTTACCCTTGAAAAGATTTCTGAATGGGCCTTTTCATTCTTTTCTTCCAGCTGAAAGAGAAAAGGGAAAGTGATCACTAAACATATTTCGTAATTAGGGACTACTGATTCACCCTCTTCTTTTCAAAGATGCTGAGTGAGCACAGATCAAGATAGGAAAAAAAAAAAAAAAAGTCTGAAAAATAAATTAATGCTTGTAAAGAAAAAGCTAGAATTTTTTTTTAAACTTAAGACATTCATTACCAATACTGAAATACTGAACAACAAAACATGTTTCACTATTTTAATTTTCAATCAGGTAGTGACCACAACACTTGGTGGCATAACAGACACAAAGCTTCATGCAAGTGCACTTCAGTGTGAACATCCGAGTTATTAGAAAACGTACTTGTCCCTTCAATCTCTTTGGTGAAACCTGCAATTACATCAGAACAAAACTAATTCAGGTAAAAGCCCATAAATGAAGTGTACTCATGAATAGCAACCTACAAAATAAGGTAAATTCATATTCTATGCACTGAAACCTAAGCAGAATAACTACCACATCCCCTCCTTCTTTAGGAAACACCAATAGTGGAAAATCATATTGTAGATTTCCATATTTTCTACATTTCCATAAATCAAGCTATGTGGAATTAAATGAAGACCTGAACATGTAGCCATATTTTTAAGAAATAATACATACTGAGCATGGTATCTCAAACATTTTGTTTCTTTAAGAACACTTGTTTTTTTCCCAGCCCAGAGAAGGAGATTTGGAAGCCTGCTACAGTTACAGTAGAAACAAGTGTTACTTCAGGAGATCTTTCCTTTTCTTTCTATTGTGGTTTCTGTAGAAGTAACATTGAATTTCCATGGCAAATTCACCATCTCCAATGATGTACTGAGGCCATAAATTGCAAATATTTGTCACCACTGTAATGATAAAATGATGTGAAGAACACAACTGATCTGAAGTATCAGTTTAGAATAATTTATGGATATAAATTTTGAATCTAATAATACATAATGGTGATGATGATAATAGAAGCAACTGAGAGGGTAGCCTCAGCCTCCACATTTTCTTTCAACAAAGCATTAATTTCAGGAAAACAGGTTTGTTATAAGTGCAGATTCACAGAAACAATGATTGTAGGGGTACTCTAGCAGTCTCTTAGGCTCTTACCCAATGAAGCAATTGCAGGATCACTGCTGGATCATCATGTGGCATCAGCATCCCCGTTTGCCCATCTAAATAAGCCCTGTTCTCAACCCCTCCTCCTACTGCATATCCTAACACTGTTACTTCAAAGACATATGCCTAAGAACAGAAATTTCCCTGTTTTTTTCCACTATTAAAACACAGCAAGTAACAAGAGATTCTAGAACATATAGCAGCAACCGGGAAGGCAGCTAGGTCTGGTGTAAAGCCTAAAGTCTGTATTAAAGGGATTTACAAGAAAACCATCATTATATGTAACATGCTCTGTTGACTTGAGATTTGGAACAAGAGCATAGCCAGCAATGAGTGCTCCATTAATGACCCTGACAAAATCTCATCTTGGATGAATGAACACTAAAATGAAGAGGGAACAGTTGTAAGTACTTATTTTTGTCACTAAACCAAGTAGTAGTACTCCAAAAATATACAAACCCTAGACATTGTTAATTTCCGTAGGAAACCCCCAATATTTTACACTGAAGAGCTGATTAAACTTAGCACACACAAACCCCATGAAGTGTTAACGTGTTTCACATGCTTCCAGCAACAGGCAAAATCCCTTTTCAAATAAAGCAGCATGCTTTTTAAAAATTCAGATTCCAGACACTTCTATATGACAAAACCTGCCCCATCCCCTCAACAAACCTATCTGCCATTAAATAACTCTGAATGCTTTTGCAGTATTTACTCTTTCAGAGTATTAAAATAAAATCCATAGTATTCATCACAGTATAACAACAAGCGTTACACTCACACTATTCAAACCTTGGACATCATCTGCATCGGAAACAATGCTTCCCCTGCGGTTGGAACGACTGAAATAGTCAGCAGCAGTTTCACTTTGATCAGAAAAATCAGAGGACTTCAAAAGATAAGAAGGGTGAAAGAACTGAAGATGGTATCACAAAATGAACAAATATTTAAAAAAGAAAACCAAAACAAACAAAACCCAAACAGGAAATCCAAACTTAAGTCTCCATTAGTGCAATTTAGTCTTGCTTTTCTAACAGTTTAACAGTTCTAAAAATCTTACTTTCCTAGATTTCCTTTAAATGTGTCTACATGAATAAAACATGTACTACACTAATGTGACTTCTTTAGTCAGCATATGCATTGTTTTTATACACTCCCTTCACATGCTTATTAGTCTTATATAGTATCTAAGACTAAAAGCAACTAACATCTATTGCCAATTCATGTCTTCATTTGGAGCAATATAAATAAAAAAATACAGAGACACCAAAGTGTTTAGTGGCAAATACAAGCTACGAAAATTAACTGTAAAAAAAAAAAAGTTTAAGTTGTAAAAACAGATTAGATAATCAGAAGCTGAGAAATAAAAGTTAGTATTTTTCTCTACAAATGTCTTTCCTTCAAATTAACACAATCCCACTACTACTAATTATGGGTATGATCTGGGCTTCCTCTCATTCACAATTTTCAGAGGCCTTACAATAGAAGACATGCTTATGCCCCAAAGCTATATGTCAGACAAGCACCTAAAAAGGAAAGGAAAAAATGCTAATACTACACTAGAAAAAGGCAAAAATATATCAAACTTACATATACATACTGAGATCTGATATATCTATATAAGGTTAAAGTACAAAGAAATGAATCTTAGTACTTTTCTCCTTAGTTTCTCTTAATGCTATTTTCACTGTTCAAGAGACCTCAGAGATAGACATTAATACCTCTTATGTTTTAGAACTTCATAAAACAACAGCAAAGTTCCCTTTCCTACACCCTCAGAAATTCATTCTGACATCTGTTATAGCTAAAAGCACCCAGTTTCTGACAAATCTGTTCTGGTTTGTTTAGTCTCTACACCATTGTTAGGAATATGTGAAAAGTGAAAAAAGGACCCAACATTTCAATTAAACCCATACCAGAACACTTTTTTGTGTAACATGACAAATGGGCAGCTGTACCAATGAAACTAGGACAGCTGTTCTGCAGCAGAAACAGAGCAGAACTATTTAAAAATCACTTTGCAGCAAGAAAAGCCATCTTTAGAATGACATTTTTAACACAAAAATAAAGGAACAAATTTCTCTTGGTTTTGAATACTAGTCCCCATAAAAATGAGCCAGTTATTTCTTACTGGATCATATAACAAAGTCTGCAGTAGCCCTCTTCCCCAAAGAGGTATTGTAGTAACAGATTCATGTGCCTGCTACAGCTATGACATAAGGTGGCAACCCCAAGAATGTCCTGTACTCCGGTTTCCAACTGCTTCCAATTATATACATTCGAGATATTTAAGAGATGTTTAGGAAAAAAAAAAAAATCCTTGTTGCTTCTACACTTTATTGTCCTGCTGCTAAAATTTTACATCTTGCTAAAAATGGCATGTCTAACAAATTACTTTTTTTTTTTTGATGCAGAATTGAACAATCACATCTATGATTTGGTTAGTAAAACAAACCCTTGTATAAATACTCATAATCATTGCTCATTAGTAAAGCATTCAGGAAACCATGCAAGAGGAATGCTCACCACAGGACTACTTTGAACAGAGCTTGCTCTTGAGGAATAACTGTATTCAGATGGCTGAAGAGAAACGATGAATACATTTTTCATTCTCATAGATTTTTGTCTCCAGAAAACAAAGATAATGAAAGAAACAACCAAAAGCCTACTACACTTACAGTGCGAGAACTATATGAGCTATATAATCCATCACCACTCAATGATGCCTGAGAAAAAGGAAATAAGATGCTCTTTACATTCAGTCTCAGAAATCATTACACCACACTCATACGCTGTAATACACTCCTTTATGAAAGGACAAATTTTTTTTACATTTCCAACAGTATTTCCTCCTACTGTCAGGGATGTCTATTTCCAGATACAAATCTAAGAATTTCCTTGAAAAAAGAAAAATATAAACCCCAAAACTTTATTTTCAGAATAAAATTACATCAATCTCTTAAATTTCAATTTGTTTTTCACTGTTCTGAAGTCTTCATAAGTTTTAATCCATCCTGGAAACTGAAGTTATATTGTACACTTATCAGTTTTGCTTTGAGCTCAGCCATGCAGCTTTTCCTGAATGACAATGTTTCAGGGTAAAAGGCTGAAATCTATTTATGCATTGAATAATAAAAGCAGCTCTGTGAAATATAATAATAATAAAATACAGTCCCAGGCTGCTTTCCTCCTACCAGTGAAGAGAGGTCTAGTAGAAACTGTATGCAGAATTACATGCATATCAGAATTGTACGTAACAGCAGTCATTATGGTCTTGTTCTTTCAGAGTATCTTCTAATGTTTTCTCAAGAACATGCACAAAGTCGAAAGAGTAAATTATCTACTTGCAATTCAAGCACAGCACAAGACCCCAGTAGCTGTATAAAAAAAAAAACAAACCTACATGAGTACCTGATGATTTTCTACAGAGGTTTAGCATGTCACTAGATGGCAGTGTAAGTTGAATTTGAACTGCTGGGGCAGCAAGAGCCATGAGGTTTCAGGCATGCATGTCACTTTTTAAAGACAACTTTCTGTAAGGCAACCTTAGCCATTTTTATAGCACTTTCATCTACTTTTTGTTTTGCAAAGATGCAAATTATGTTTTCATCCTATTACATTTAAATAAGGCATTTTATTTGAAAGTATAAAGTGTATTTTACCACAAATTTCTGTAATCTCCTGACAATATTTTTTCCTGTGCAAATGCTTTACTTCTTTAAATAGCTTTTTAGTACATGCAGCTGTTAATTAGTATGCTTGGATTAACTTGTTCTAATCCAGTATTCTTCAACATCATTGTTGTATTCATAAATTTTATGCCTGTCTGTAAGGTCAGTAAACCAGCAACTACTAAAATGCTTTGAAGAGGCACTTTAGCAATGTTAAAGACACTAAACCAAATAACTCCACAAAATGACACACAAGCTGCAGCTTTAACAAGGAAAAAAAGCACATGTAATACTGTCAAGCCTCATGGCTATATAATACAAATTTAAGGCAACCATGCAAATGGTGCTTACGAACCAAACTGATACTTCTTATCAAACCAGTGTTTACAGAAGGAGACACCTATGAAGAGAAGTGTATTTTATAATTCTGTTGGCCATTCAAACATCTAAAGATAAGAAAGATTGTTTTGCATCGTACTAACCCTGTAACTCCTAGTTGTTGCCACTGGATCACTGCATAGAGAAGATGACTGTAGTGTGAAAGAAAAAGTCAGAAACCTTTTCTGTGTACATTAACATATATTGCTCTATATTCCACGAAAGTTCTAAAGAAAATACTTAATTTTACATCTATTAGAGACATGCTTGGACAAACACTCCAAGAAAAACCATTATCTTTGAGATCATATTTTCAAACATTAAAGAAATGTGGTATTTTTATCAGATTTATAGAAGAGAATGACAGAAAATTAAGTAGTTTTCAAAAGACACATCAATTTCCTCTAGTTGCTTATTTAAACCTGACCACAACAGGAGGCGCAGGAACTGGAAGATACCACCCATCTCAGAACAGACCATGGGCTTATGTATATTACTACAAAACAAACTAGTACATTGATGCTAAACTTTTAACACTTTCTGTTGCTGTTTTAAAAATAGGACTTAGAAAAAGCAAGTGTCACAGCTATGTTTTTTCTTTATATCATGCAATCAGGAAACAGAATCTGGAATCTGAAACTTGCATGTTATCCATTCATTTTGTAAAAGGCAACCCTAGAAACAAGAAAAATAATTGTAACTACTAGCTGTAATCATTTGCAATGTTATAGAAGGAGAGAAAAGTTTGCTTCATATAGTATAAGCAAACCTAAGTATATGTATTTTATATGCATTAAGAAATTAATGTAGGAAGAGGAGACAGACCCGAGTATGGTAGGAAGAAACTGGTTTACTATATCTAAGGCTGCTATAATTTCTTTGATCGTAGTAAATTCCACTCTGTGAGGGGAGGAAAAGAAAGAGAAAACAAAGATTGCATTTGTAGATCTTGTAAATAAAATTTCTAACTTAACATTGCTCAATGTTCCCAAGCTTAGAACTGGTACAGAACGCTGTAAAAATGTTCCCTGTGGTTGACCCCAGAACCATATAACTTTCTGAAGCAAATAAAGTGTAAAAATTTCCCCAAACCACTTGTGTACTCTGCATATCAGTATTACCTGTGGTTTAATACCATGCCCAACCAAAAATAGTAAACATCTTTGCGTTTTTTCTCCCCAGTATGAAAGCCCCAAAACATTTACCTAACCCTGACAAGTGCAGCATGAAATACTTCAAAGACATTTGCCAAAACCTGCTAATAATTTGATCTTTTTCTTTTCCCATTAGGCAGCATAGTAAATCAGAGCATTTTTGGAGAGAGAAGGTCAAATCCCTAAGTTAATGTAGTTTAACAAAAGAAGGATGTTTGTATTATCAGCATTAATCTGTACCCTAGCACTGCTCCTTACACCAAGCATGCATGAAAGCCTAGCATTTATACTTTGGCTGATTTCTGTTGGGTTTTGACATTTTCTACACAACCTGCATATAAGCATATGCGTATGTGAGGAAAAAAAATAAAAATGTATGTATACACATATAAAGCAGGAGGAAAAAAATAAGAGTTGAAGATATGGCAAAAAGTAGCACTTTCAGAATGCAGTGTTTTGTATCGCAGTAGGCCACAGGAGGCAGAAAGATTCATATTACTCATTTAAAGAACTAAGGGAACAGGAAAATAGCACCTCAAAAGTGCACTGAGAAATGTAATACAAATAACAAGTAAACAAAAATCATTTCAGCCTTGTCTCAACACAGACACCTACTGCTGCTCCGATTCCCTCAACCTGACACAACTGCTAATCCATCAGTGCCAAAACCCTCTGAAAAATTGCATTCAAAATATGTATTCATTACGTTATACACTGAACTTTCTAGAATAGTTTTTGGAAGATCACAATCATCCATGTGCCTCTCTCAGGAGTTTACTGGGTTAACGTCAAGGTTTATCGTAAATTCAATCCATTTTGCGCCTACATTTAAAATATATCTGCTTGATAGGGGACAAAGTGTAAATAACAGAACACGTGTCTCTATGCTGACAGAACAAAATTTAATCCAGAGAAGCGCACTTTTAGGTAGTTCCAAAAGCCTTCCCCAGGCCTCCAGGAAAACATGACTTCTATCCAGCTAATTCCATTCATGGTATTCTACTGCCATGAAGAGTTTCGAACGCTCAACTTCAGGGCAGAATTTGGTCAATACTAGAGGTTTGTTTTTCCTGAACTCATTTATGCATATGCCAGCTAGCTAATAAATTTATCCATAACTGTATCAGCATATAACTCCACACAATGTATTTATAATAAACATTATAGAAAACCAATAAGTATAGTAGAAAACTAACCAATAAATCTCTATGCGAGTGACCAACTTTCTTCTTTGAACTGTGAGATTCACTGTAAGCATAACTCTAAGAATAAAGTTTAGAAAATTAATACCACTACATAACATGATCAATTTTAAAATACAAACAAGTTAAACATGAGGATTTAAGATTTTTGTTGCCTACAATGGAAAAAAAAAAACAAACAGAAAATTCTAACTACAGGATTAGAATAATAAGCCATATTTCTATTGCTGTGTAAAAAGGAACTGGTAAGTTGGCTATAGCCAACCTTATCTCTCATTAACAGAGACTTGGCTTAAGGCAGTGGTCACATTTCACAGAAAATGTAAAACCAATAAACAAACCCCAAAAGCTTAACATGACAGATTATTTTAAGCACTATATTGTGTCTGCTTATCTGTAGCGAAATCAGATAACACTGCTGTTTAAATTCAGCTTTTTAAGTTGCTTACCATGTCCCTTTCAGTGGTGCTTGTCTTTGCTTAAGGCAACACACAGAGATCTTATTGGGCATGCCAATAAGAATGTGATGCACTCTACTATCACTTCATAACTATACAGATTGTTTTTTAAAGTAAACGTATACAAACCACCTGCTTTTTCTCAAGACTAAAATAATTTTCCGTTAAAGTTTCTATATGGAAATGAAGAATACAAATACATGCATACGCTTTCAGTGTATTCTCCAGTCTAATCTGTACAAGTCACTTCACTACAAAGTTTAGAAGTAACAGGTAAACACTAGAGTGCTTACTGTGAGACAGCTGTCTGTAACATATCACTTCATTAGATTTTCTCCCAGAAGTAGTTTATACATGCATTCTATGGAAAGTGTTAGAAACATACTGTATTCTCGGTCTGAAAGTGTGATAGTATAAATGTATATACTTCTTCAAACCAGTAATTCCAAGAAGCTAGTTAGTGTCATTACACCTTCAAAACAAAGCACAAAAGCAGTCTTCACTCAAAGACATGCAAAGTGTCAACATACAGGGGCCAAGTATCTTGCAGATCTATCCTTAGCACTGTCACACCGAAGTGAAAGAAAACGATACCAAAATTCAAGGTTTGAAAGGAACCAACCAACCAAAAACCCCCAAACCCACAGATTTTTTGTTTTCCCAAATAAGTATAAAAAAGACCTCAGAGGAAATTATAAGAATACATATTCTACTAATGACAAAAACTTGTACATTAATGATTGTCATTTATTCAATCTAAAGGGCATTCTGAGGCTGGAATACTTTAATAAATGCACAAAACAAAACAAATTGAAGGCAGCTTGAGAAAATTACACGATGTCCTAACAGCATGTTAGAGCATTACCCAGTGTAATTTGCAACATGAGAACCACTGAGTGGATTACAAGAAAGGTAATCTCTTCTTGTCTGTTGATACATCTGAAAATTCCTCTAGAGATCAAATTAACACCAAAAATTCCCTGATTTTAGATTTCTTAATTTGTTTTTACATTAATATAGACCAGGTTTAGTTCTTATGATTTCACATTGGGTTTATATTATCTTAATAGTTCAAATATATCCAATATTCATACTATATTAATTTAATATTATGAATGCAATTTATAGACTATTACACCTTTTTGTGTTACTTAAAGTAGTACCACATGGAACCCATAGGTCAGTGTAGCAGCTTTAACCAACTTAACAATTTCTTCTTTTCTTTAAAGAGTTTTACTCTTCACTTTTTACCTACCAATAAGCAACCTTCATACTGGAGAATGGAAACAGAATACGTATCAGATGATTATCATCATCACAATGCTTGACTTGTAGCTGTAATACCTTTACTTCACTAGTAACGGCTTAACAGTTTACTAACAGATATTTAGGTTGCCTAAACTAGGAATACCACAAAATACACAGAAATACCCATTTCTGAAAAAGTAAAATTTGTTTGTATTCCAGCCTTAACTACAGTACTACAATTGCAACGTAACTGAGAAAAAAAGTCTCCTGCCATAACTTTCAGCAACATCTTTGTATCTAGCAAGGCTGATGCAAAAGCTGTGCCATTTCACTTTCTACTTCTCTTTTGGGGCCATTAGAAGAGACTTGAGAAACTAATTCCCTTCAAAGTTTAAGTTACCTTCAAGACAGAACACTTATCACTTAAAATTTTTTCTAAGCCCTCGAACTTGCAATCACTGTTGGACTACATGAAAAATGACTTCAGGTGAAGTTCCCGATGACCAGAAAAAGGAAAATAACACCCATTTTTAAGAGGGGGAAAATGGAAGATCCAGGGAACTACAGACCAGTCACTCTCACCTCTGTGCCTGGCAGGATCACGGAGCAGATTTTCCTGGAATCCAGGCTAAGGCACATGAAAAAAAAAACAAGGTGACTGATGACAGCCAGCATGGCTTCACTAAGGGGAAATCCTGCCTGACCAACTTGGTGGCCTTCTACGATGGGGCTACAGAACTGATGGACGGGGTAAAACAGACGTCATCTACCTGGACTTGTGCAAAGCGTTCAACACTGTCCCATACGACATCCTTGTCTCTGAACTGAAGAGACATCAATTTGACGGATGGACCACGCGGTGGATAAAGAACTGCCTGGATGGCCGCACACAAAGAGTTGTGGTCAATGGCTCAACGTCCAGCTGGAAACTAACGAGTAGTGTCCCTCAGGGATCGGTGTTGGGACCGATCCTGTTCAACAACTTTGTTGGTGACATGACCTCAGCAAGTTTGCCGATGACACCGAGCCGTGCAGTTCAGTTGATACACTGGAGGGAAGGAATGCCATCCAGAGGGACCTTGACATGCTTGTGAGGTGGGCTGATGCCAACCTCATGAAGTTTAACCATGCCAAGTGCAAGGTCCTACACCTGGGTCGGAGCAATCCCAGGCACAGCTACAGGTTGGGCAGAGAAGAGATTCAGAGCAGCCCTGCAGAGAAGGACTTAGGGGTGTCGGTCGATGAGAAAATGAACATGAGCCAGCTTCAGTGTGAGCTCGCAGCCCAGAAACCAACTGTATCCTGGGCTGCATCAAAGGAAGCATGACCAGCAGATCAAAAGAGATGATCCTGCCCCTCCAGGCTGCTCTCGGGAGACCCTATTTGGAGTACTGTATGCAGTTCTGGTGTCCTCAACATAAGAAGGACATGGAGCTGTTGGAGCATATCCAGAGGAGGGCACCAAGAACAGTAAGGTGGCTGGAACACCTGCCATATAAAGACAGGCTGAGAAAGTTGTGGTTAATCAGCCTGGAGAAGAAAAGGCTGCATGGAGACTTCATAGCAGCCTTCCAGTATCTGAAAGGGGCCTACAAGGATGCTGGAGAGGGACACTTCATCAGGGATTGTAGCAACAGGACAAGAGGCAATGGGTTCAAACTTAAACATGGGAGGTTCAGGTTAGATAGAAGGAAGAAGTTCTTCCCTGTGAGGGTGGTGAGGCACTGGAATGGGTTGCCCAAAGAAGCAGTAAATGCTCCATCCCTGGCAGTGTTCAAGGCCAGGCTGGACAGAGCATCAGGTGACAGGGTCTAGGGTGAGGCATCCCTACCCATGGCAGGAGGTTGGAACTGGATGATCTCAAGGTCCTCTGCAACCCAAACCATTCTATGATTCTACACACCACTGCAGCAGTTAATTACCAATTAATTACATCTTCTATTAAGAAGCATGCTTTCACCAAAACACTGCTTTGGTAAGTAGACACAGAAAATGTTATATGAACACATCAAAGCACGCTCATTCCAGGCTACACACCACAAGATCTCTCCTCCTGGAGGTACTTGCTCTGCTCCTGTGAGAGCCACTGACATCCAAAGGACTCTTAAGAATGAAATTATAAAAATACGTAAATATGTAATTTTAAAAAGCCCTAAATCTTCACTGAAAGGCACAAAATAACCAAGGCAGTCAAAGATATTCCAGGTAAATCCCCCAAAAATGAGCTCAGTCAAGGGTGAATTACTTAATCTCCACCTTAGCAAATTTTTTATGTTAACCAAGGCAAGAGCAGCTGAGCACCAGCTAAGAAGTTTGTAAGTGATATCACACAGCATATTTTATATGCTTTTTCCATAAACCATTTACTGTTTGCAAAGCAGTCAACACTACTGGATTTAAATGATTTGGTGAACATATTTGTGTGATAAATGATAGGAATCCTTAACACTTGCAAGATGTGCAATTCAGTTCATCAAAGATAACACCTGATTGCCAAAACTTCTCAGTAAGTGACAATCACCTGGGGTTTTCTGAAGTCACATAAGGGAACAGCTTGTTCCACCTTCTAAAATAAACAAACCCAAGCCTTTTATTTTAGTGGTTTGTCCCCCTCCTGGCCTACATATCCAGATCAAAGACAAGCTGATTTTTAGGCAGCTTCTAAAAACAGGTAATTGTTTACAAATGCTCAGTAAAACCATTCTTTAGCATCATATATGACCTAGAGAGATTATAAGAGCTGAGCCAATAAATATTTCTGTTAGCAGCTTTCAGAATACCTGGCATCATTCAGTTAAGTCTTTGTCACCAATGAATAATGTATTCTCACATTCTCAAAGAAGTAAAAAATGGCATCCTACCAAACTCTTTTTCAAATTGTGTACTTTTTTCTTCCAGAAATATTACAGAAACCCAGCAATACTTAAAGAGCAAGAAAGGACACAATAATGAGCAGATGAGCATCAGCATCAGTTTAGAACGAAAGCCCATGTTACAGATTAGTATTCCTTATCTTTAGTAGGTGGCACTGATTCAGGATCCCCGAGTCAGTAGAAGTATTTACTTTATCAAATACCATTTTCTGTTCATGGAATTTCTGACATAGGGAAAAATGGAAAAGAGATTTTTTTTTTTCTCATTAGACTTATCTATCAAGACCAGTGTTTGACCATTAATAGCACCTTCACATCTGACAGTGAGATTTAACGTGTAGCAGCAATCATAAGACAGTTAAAAACTTAGATAGAAATCTTAATCTCCTACCCTTCCAAAACAAGCCAATTAATTCTTACTAATTGGCAATATCCGAAGCCTAAGTCATTACTATTACCCAGTTTTTAAAGAAAGAAATGAAACACATTAGACTGGAACAACACTGAAAGATGACACTTAAACCTCAACATTAAATATACGTTATACCAAATAACTGATTGTTGAACTACATATATTTCCAAAAACTTATTCAATTATTTTCAGCAACAAAACTATACTGTAAATAAATATGTGCAGTAAAGGAAAAAGAAGCACAAGGTACTCACAGTAAAAACAGTCAATTAAAACGTGACACCAGATTCTTTTGAAATGTAAAGATGCTCATATATAAAAATAAACTACCTTAACACTGATAGAAATAAACACCAGATGAACTTTAACATTACGTGTGACAAAACGTTAACTCTAAAACTGCTAAAACTTGGAAGAGTAAAAAAGCATCACCCATCCTTAAGAAAATGAAACCAAAACAAAAAACTTTTTTAAAGGCCATGATGGGAAAGCATACAGTTTGAACACAAACCAAATATGAATGTCGACTGGACCGCTGAGAATACCTGGCCCTCTCTGAATCTTCCTGAGAAAGAAGAAATGCAGAATTATTTCATTTAATAAAAAAGAAGATGACAAAGTAAAAACAAGCAAGGGCAACATGCTGTTAGCACCTGTAATGCTGTGTATTATTTTGAATAAAACACTGTGGCAAGTGAACCTATTCAAGTCAGAAGAATTGTGATTTCACCTTATGAGGATAGGTATGCCAACATACTACCTCAGGTGATGTAAATAAGGGGGGTTAATATAGTTAATAATTAGTGTCCAGTAGTCAATCTTTCTTCTGATTACTATATTAATGCAGGAAAAAGTACAAGATTTTTAAAATTATGACACCAAAGTAAAAATTAAAGAATTTAAAAGCATTACAAAATTACATTAGTAAGAAATCTACTATACTATTACTAGAGTCAGATTGTGAACATTTTACAAAGTCGTTTAAGCCCTAAGAGATTATCTTTCCCAGTTCCTTCATACATATTTCAGATTTTCTCCTCTATTCTAGGAACAAAGCTTCTTAAGCAAATAGATCAATTAAGTTCTATAGGTAGTTCTGCTCTACAATGACAGTGAAAATAACAAACCCAACTTATGAAATTTGGGGGAGGACAACTAGCTAAGGCACCTCAATACCTTTTGTTCTGTTGAAAGATCAGAGAATGCTAATTTTGGTTCACAAAAGGAACATAATAAAGCAGGACAAAAATACAAGTAATTTAAACATCAAAACGTTTCACGTGCCATAAGCTTCTCAAATTTTTAGTTACAGTATGTAAGCATGTTATGAATAACCTTAATTTTAAACTATTCCACTTGGGCTCTAGAACGAAAAACCCTTCTTTAAATGACTCACTTCCTACAGTTTTCAACATGCAAACTATTCTAAAGACTGTAACCCAATTATGTCTAGGGTTCAAAGCTCAATCTCCAGATGACAGCTGGATACCTAAAGTCTGGCTTTCATACTGCTTATGGTCCCTTGGTTATTTTCTACAATAACCTTAATTTTAAACTATTCCACTTGGGCTCTAGAACGAAAAACCCTTCTTTAAATGACTCACTTCCTACAGTTTTCAACATGCAAACTATTCTAAAGACTGTAACCCAATTATGTCTAGGGTTCAAAGCTCAATCTCCAGATGACAGCTGGATACCTAAAGTCTGGCTTTCATACTGCTTATGGTCCCTTGGTTATTTTCTACAATATCACTGGACACACGTTTAATATTATTTTGTAACTATTCAAGAGGCCTATTTAATACTCCACAAGCAGATAATTTCCCCAAAGCAGTGGGGGGAAGAGAGGTTCATTTCAAGACATTTTAGTCTTCCTCTCTACGGTGTCTATTTTGAGGTTTAAAATGAACATTTATGCTCTATAACCTTTCAACGCATCATAAGCAAATCACTGCCAGTTTTAAATACAGTTTGTGCCTGTGGTCTGAATGGACAAATACTTGTTAATAACATCTGCGGCTTTCAAGCAGTTTGCTATTTATATAAGGTTCCTCTTAAGTGATGGTGTAACACCCCAGGTAATAATATGGTCCTAATAATGCAGAACTTTAGCTTCTGATACAATTTTCTGTAGGTAATTTACATAAGGTAAAAAGTCTCTTCCTGAAATACAATTAGAAAATAGAAAGCCAGTGTTCAGCATATTCAGGCTAAAGGATAAAGGAAGTACTATAGCACATATTGCAAACACAGCTGCTGCTGCTAGCGATCAAGCTTGATTTCAAAGAATTCAAAGTTTAAAAAATGCACTTCATATAAAACAGAGCTTAGGTCTCCTGATCCAGGAAAGGAGTGCTCAGAAACCTCCTGCAGTTGTGCAGCTGCCTCTTGAGAATGCAAAAAGAAGGTGGCATTAATTTTGAAGTGAGATTGCTCACAGATGTAATCTGTCTTCCATAGTTTGGGAACCCTCACTCTCCAGGAAAAAAGCATTCAAATGTGCATTCCACCAAGGGATAACAGGAACCTATGTCACTCTTTATAAGTGACATGAGAACTAATATATACACAGATGTCAGCTAGACAAAGAAACAATATAAAGTCAGTATAACTTTTGTTGTATATATGAAATTCTAATGACAGTTCTAGGATCTCCCAACAGAAGTGCTGATTAACTGTCATGGTAGTTTTAACTACTTGAAATTATGGTTAGTCTCTGCTTGTATTATTTAAATCTTCTTGATTCAAAATATCCACAGCACAAACGCTTCCTTGTAAACATAAAAAGAGGCTCATCTCCCATGTGCCTAGAAAGGAACTCTCTAAGGAAACATTGCACTAAATTACTACAAACTGAACAGCAGCTTTCTCATACACTAACTCAACTATCTCCACTCCTTCCTACTTTGTGGATTTAATCTAAATAAATGAACAGTCAAATACTTTTTCACTATTCACTGAATAAGACAGTTAAGAGTAAAAGGATGGAAGTGATGCATGGGGTGGCAGGGTTACTGTCATCCCCCCACCCCCCCTTCTTTTTAAATCTTTTAGAATTATTTTTGTAAATCACAGAAGATACTCAGTCATAAGTGAAAAGACCAGCATTGCCATGTTACCCAAAGAGGAAACAAATAAATGAAAGTCCACTAAGAAAAACAAGTAAAAACCCCAAGCCTCACAAGTTAAGTACAATAAAAACATTTCACTGTTGAAAAGATGTTTAGCTAGATTGAAACTAAGGTGATTTGATTTTCAATATTCATGACTTCAAGCCAGCACATGGTGGAAACAAAAAGCCCACTTGATTTTTAAGAAAAGCATCTCATTACATAGTTTGCCTTTTGCTGCCATAAGGTACATTGCATCTCCCCTTTCACATATAGTTTAGATGTAACTTTTTCCAGTAATAAAGCATTTGGAAAAGACACACCACAAAACATTAGTAAATTACTTCCTCCAACTCTTGTGTTAGCTCTCTGAGCAACAAACCCATGCACAACAGGTGGTTTTAGCCTACCATCCATTTCTGAATATGAGCCCATTTTCTATCATATAAATGCTGAGAAAGCTACAGAATGTAAAAACAAAAAACAAACAAACCATTTACAATATAGATTGGACATGAGACTAGATTCTTAAATCAAAAAGTTGAAAAACACCCAAGTTAATTGCTAAGGAATAGTCAGTATAATATCAGATACCTACAACAGTTCGAAGAGTGACAGTACAGAATAATGACAACCATGTCAAAAATTGAGGCAAAATCATGGTTAGTGAACGGCACTTGTTATTATCACAGGAAAAAAATAATAAAATCAGTATTTACATGGATTTGAATATAATCATGATAAATAATAAATTCTCAATTTTTTGCATCTATGTCAAAACCTGAACCATGAAATAATCAGACTGCTGAAAACCTAGTTCCTAGGGGTTTTTTGCTCAAGAAAATCAAACTTCTTCTTTTTAGGAGAAATACAGAACTACAAGTGTAAATATTAGCTCTTTGGTTTTGGTTGTTTTTTTGTTTTGTTTTTTTTTCGTAATACAGATCCTGGCAATAGCTATTTGTTGTAAATACTTTTGGTATAATCCATATGGGAAGAAATTGACTGAAAACTGCATATCCAAAGTCACATATCCAAATTAGCGTTACTAAGTACATTATAAACGCATTAAAAATTCTCTTTTTTTCACAGTAGTTTATCCTATACATTAAGCAGTGGTCACATGTGAAAAGGTCACATTTACTATCTATCCTGTGCTGCCAGTTATCCATATTTACATGGACCTTTTGCACAGCAACAAGCAGCAAAGAAACTGCCTTAAGTAACTGCTCTTATAAAAGCACAGGAGTCACCAGCTAACTCAGACACAAATATTGTAATTCAAATCCAGACAATATTAAACTTCACATTAGAACTTGAAAACTGTTCCTCTCTATGCAGAATTACTTATGCAAGCCCAAGTTCCGACACTATTACCATGCTCTCTCTTCTGCTTATTTCAATCAAATAAGCAGTAATAGGAAAGCCTCAGCCCTTTAAATATCTAAAGATAAACATTTAGATTAATCTTTGTCCAATTTTGATTGCTAGCATTGAACTTACTATATTTGTTAAAGGTAAAACATCCAAACATTTGATTGTGCCTCTAAAGTTAGAATTTAAAAATCACATGAAAAATGTTTCATTTTTCATATGAAAGAAGAGCAGCAAAAGCCTATTTCATATAGCATGTTTTTTCTACAACATGAGTGAAACTAGTAAGAAAGTTGAAAAACAATGGTCACATGAAGGTTTTGTTAAGTGCTATCCATAGGTAGATAAAAAGCAAATCATCCTTTCAAATATATACCCCAAGAGGGAAGAGGAAGGGATGGGGCAGGAGAGAGCAGCTGGCAGTTGCCTGATGCTGAAAATACTCAGTATGCAGCTGAATTGCACCAAAAGACAAAACCTGATGCAAGTTGCATTTAGAGTTGTGCTAAAGGTTTGCAACAATTTCTGATTATTTACATTACCTCTTTTTGCTGCCGCTCCAGCTCTCTCATACGTATATCTCTTGCTTCTGCTCGAGCTGCCCGTTTGGCTGCAAGCCTGGCTTCTGCCTACAAGTAAATTGGAAATACTGAAAGTTACAGACAGGTTTTTTTTGCATAATGGTTTGAGTACTTAATAATATCTTCATAAAACCACATTAGGATTACTATTTATATATATTGTGATGTTAGAAAGAAATCGGTTCTCAATGAAATTCAGAAAAAAACCCTTCAGAACTCCTAACACCCAAAACATTTAATTTTACACAACTTCTTAAAACTGTAAACTTCAATTAGTTTCAAATAGTGTTTTGCTTTTGGTTAAGGATACATCTTTCCTGATTTTGTCACTATCACAGCATAATTTATGTAAAACATAAGAAACCTATGAAATTTGTGACAATTGCAAGTAACTGTCTTCTACTGTGCTTCAGGAAAAAGGAGGGGATATTTAACACAGTTCTACTTTACATGGTGACTAAACTACAGGTACAAAAATATCAAATAATGACAAGAAAGAATGCAAACACATTGCATCTTGATTACTTAAAACAGTTTGCTTTAACTTCAAATGACTCTCATTAAGACCTTTTCTATATTGTGCACACATAGATGAAATTATTCCAAGTCTGTGTCAGCACTCTTGACTGCCACGATGCAATCCTTTTTCCAAGCAGCATAAAGCTACTCTTCTTCCTACCTGATGACAGCACACAAGAAGAGTAAGGGAATTCCCATGCAACAGGAAGTCCTTTCTCACTTGCAGCCCTACTCTCTAAATTGACTGTAATCACAGTTCTGTGGCACATAAACTTCCACATAGGCATTTATGTGGCACAGAGAGAGAAAGAACTCAAACAGCTGACATGTCTAGGTTTAGTTCTGTCTGTAGCTCAGCAGATATGCACATCTAGCCTTTAGACTTTGGCAAGGCTTTAACATCTATGAACACTAGTATTTAATCAAGACAGAAAGCTCATTTGTTTACTGATCCATACTAAAAAAACAATTCACATTTCACCACTCTCCCTCACTCCTACAGCCAGAGACCTAACTTTTACAATCCTATAGCAGAAGCAGAAATTTCATTTTTTTCCAATTTACTAAACCCTTGATAAAATACAGGGGAATTCTAAAAAAAAAAAAAAAAAAAAAAAAAAATCGCCATCAAAATCAAACCATCTCATCTTTTCAGAGAAATTTTTTAGTAAAAAATGGTTTGGTGTTAATTATTAATCTGAGCAACCATATTTCTCAAAAAAGTACACAATTTTAAAAAGATAAAGAAGCCAGCAAATTAACTGAAAGCACAGCTCTTGGGCTTAGTTCACCAAACCCTAGAGCAAGAGACAAACTGTATTACCATTTGATAGGCCCTCATACCCAATAACTCTTTATTCTCAGCAGAACTGTTAAGAAAGCAGACCTTGTTATTTATAGAACACTCAAAAATCTTGGTAACTATGCCATTCTAATTCCATTAGCCTTTGAATTGAAAAACATTCCAAATACAACCCTTATTCCTTGCTATGAGGAGTTTGGGAGTCAGTTAGGATTGCTTTCCAATGTTTAACTTTCATTAAACAAATTTCAGTTCTAGAAAACTACCAACGGACTACTACGGTCTTGATTTCAGTTTCACGAGACAATCTCTATTTGTTATTTGGAAAGGCAGAACTTTCCACAGGACAGGAGAAACCATCTTCTATACCAGTTGGCTTATACTCTTTGTCAATCTAAGAAAGCTAACAGCTTCAGAATATCTCACTTGAGACACTGAATAATATGGAAAGTGCACTGCTTCCAGAAAAAGGACAGACAGATCCCTGTCCCTGGATAAGTACATCACCTTTACTATTCCTTGGTTTCAGAAAGCACAGGGAATTCAATGACAGGAAGGATAACACACAACAGAATACAAAGTGTGTCCTAAAGAAAGAGGTCTGGTAACTCAGAAGCTCTTGGAATAAGGCAGTAATTCGCTCTGATGTGGATGTGCTTTGTTTAGTGCAGAGGCACTGCAGGACAGCTTGTCTCAATGCAAACTCCCACAGCAAGAAAAACTTACAACTCTCCATGAACAGTGCCAGTCCTATAAGGAGTGAAGAGAGGAAAGATAGAGAAAATGAAAGAAATCTCACAAAGAGGAAGTACTTTAACCAAACCCTTCACATCTTACAACAGAGCCCTTACCTTCCATTTTCAAGACATATCAATCAGTGCAAAAAAATCAGTACACAGAAACAAATTTATTGGATCAGTACCAAAGAATTTTTTACACAGTTTTCTAGAACACAGGTATTTGTTGGTACCAAAAGGAAGAGATCAGATTTTTTTTCACATGTCCCATAGAACAAGGAAATCACAATTTTATCAAATTAGTGCAGTGAGAAAGAATCAGATTAGTGCTTTCTGAAATCTGAACATTTGGAGGAAAAAACCCTGAAGCTTCATACACTACACAAGGATTTTTTGCTAGTATTACAAACTCCTACAATTCCTAGTGCCATTTTGTGACTGCTCTGAATACCAGAGCACTTCTATGCAGTTCTCCCACGCAGATGATCCCGAGTGCCAGTCTTACATGTTCAGCATATTCTGTTCAGCTTCTCTTAATACCTAGAACACCTTTTAGGAATGTTTTCCTCAGAAGACATCTAACTTCTGGATTATGGGACTCAATTCAACTGCTGTAAGCAACATCTGCTAAAAAGGTAATTTCAGAACAGGAAGCTGAAGAACAAAACACATTTTGACAATAAAAAGATAAGTAAACCATGTTGCAGAGATAATGGCCCCAGAACAGCAAAGTACATCTACTCTATATATTCAGGCACTGACAAATGGCATGCCTTATGTCAGCAGGGTAACTCAAAATTTCCCCAGCCTCAAATGATAAGGTATATGCACAGGAGAGTAAAATCAGATGTTATTTAAAGACAGAGCTTAGTTTTCTTAGCTAGCCTCTACTGTTAGAGCCCAAGAAATGCATTCTGTTCCTTTAAACTAAAAGTCGTCTTTAGAGTAAGTTAGCTAATATGATGAATTACAGCTACTAATTCAATGACAACAGCTGCTGTCTGACAACAGATCTGAGGGCCAGCTTCTCCTACACAGACTGAGGGATTAGCAACCTGACAGCAGTACATATTGTAATAATACCATATTCATAATGAAATACAACTACACATTCTATTTTAAAATTGGGGTACAATTTTAAGACTTAAAGTGCAGCCTGGGTATGGCAGCAGAAAAGAAGCAATGGTGCTATGCAAAGCCTCAAAAACGTGTATACAAAGGCAACAAACCATTTAATTCTGAAATATGTTGAGTTCTCTTCTCCCTAACAAGCCATGAAAGGTGACCCTCAAAACCCACAAAAGTGCCAGAATATTAGGGAAAAAATAACTCCAATAAGAAAATCAGAAGGAATATTTAGAACAATCCAGATAGGTTTTAATAATTATTAATAGACATAAAGCAGTTAAAAACAATATGAAATGCCTAACCCTTAAATGGTATGCTGATAACTGTACAATTTTTAGTTATTTTAATCAGATTTAGATTACTATCAGAATACTGAATGAGTTTCATGAACTTTTCAACAAGCTGTCTACCAGCTCATTTTTGACAGAAAAAGAGGGAAGACTTAATATACTTTAATCCCTGGAACAGGCATATTCAACTCTTACCTCTGCAAAATAACACCTCTAGCTGTGAGACCTCTTATTAGTTTAACTTAGCATTAAGGGGTGGGGGGGAACCTTCACAGAATCACAGAATCAATGAGGTTGGAAAAGACCGTTAAGATCATCAAGTCCAACCATTCCCCAGCACTGCCAATGCCACCACTAATCCATGTCATTGAGGGCCTCATCCACACAGTGTGTGAACACTTTCAGGGACAGTGATTCTACCACTGCCCTGGGAAGCCTGTTTCAATGCCTGAGCACTCTTCTATGAAGAAATTTTTCCTAATATCCAATCTAAACCTCTCTGGCACAGATTTGTTCACTTTTGTTTAATTTACACTTATGCTCAAATTCTAATTGATGGGGTTAGAGATGTAAGAGAACAAAGCCCCAAAGTAGTTTTAGGTAAGATAATACTTATGACACCTTTCTATTGAGATCTTTCTTTCTAGGCTAAGTTGCAAGCTGATGTTATTATACTGGTACCATGTGGAGAATACTCATAAGAAATTAAAAGCCAAATTCCTTCTCCTTTGTTAACTATTCTCCCCAAAAAAAATGAGATAGAACTTGAGAGTGAGACAACACATGACCCTAAGCCCCACACAGAACATATCTGACAGGGCAAGAACTTCCACCAGGCTTGGTGAGAAAACAGCTTTCTGGAAAGTTACCAACTAAATAAAAATATTTTATCTTTGCTGACAGACCATTTCCTATGCCTACAGCCTACAATGGCTGCATCTGAAAACATTTTTCAAAGATCTATCACATACACACTTTACAAACACAAGTATATGTACTATACACACACATATATATAGACAACCGTTTACATTACAAGGCCAATTAGAATCTGCATTTTGCACTCATTTATGCCAAGTATGATAAGCAGCTTTGTAGATGTCTAGCTTAAAGCTCCTGTATCCACTTGTATACAAACAGTGCTAAGGCTTCTGTTTCAAGTGGCAGCACTTCCAGAAAACCTCAACTTCAAATAGGTATCTGTAAGACCCTAAATTCCGTCTGCCTCCTTCCTATATCCGGTGGGACAAAATTCCCCTTTGTATGAATTTCTTGATAATTGCATTTTTGACTGCTTACCTCCAGCTCTGTTTTCAGGTGGTGAAGCTGTTAAGAAAGTTCTGGTATGGTATACATACTAGGCTTATTTTGACAGAAACGTGACTTTTCACATTTGAAATAGAAATGCATTACAGATATCTTTTAATAATGACAACTGCTCATCCAACACTAATACACTATATTCACCACATACTGCACACTGCAATGGGATAAATTTGGATTTTTTTCTTTCTTTTTTAGTTTTAGACCTGAGATAGCAACTGGATTATTCATTTATCTTTAGCTAAAATACATAACTATACGTAGAAATATCTGCTAAGTTTAAAAGTGATCTTGGTAATTTGCACTTATCATAAAATTAATCTCATTATATAAATATTTCAGTAAATATCTTATTAAAAATACTCTTAGTTTATATTAGTTGGCATATTTTTGGCTAATTACACTTCTTAATGCTCATGTTAAAAAGTACTTTTTCTGGATAATGAGACCGCTTTCATCTGAATTTAAGAAATTGGAAATGAACCAACCTCTCTGGCAATGTTACTCAGAGCTTCATCTTCTGCAGAAAACCTGTCTTTCACAGGAGTTCTCTTCCGTCCTGACCCAGGAGTTCCCATTTTTATTCTCTGGTTCTGTATTTGCAAAAACAGACAGGAAAAAGATCAGTTTTCAGATACAGAATTAAAAACAAACAATTCACACCACAAACTGTAATAAGCTTCCCCATTCTTTAGCTATGTAATACCTCAAAAACCTACATGACATTGGCATAAAGTTATCCAGCTGCTGTATTTCTAGGAAAACTTTATCACAAAGCCTTGTGGCAGCTTTACAGAACACCACTACATCCCACAAGGTACATACTCAACATTTTTCTGCTAGACAGAACTCATCAGTTTACCTACAGGTTCAAAGTTATGCACAGCTGTCAACTGCTCCTTGCTCAGTGATAATACCTATATATGCTGTTGCTTTTCACAACTCCTAAAAAAAAAAAAAAGTATCCATTTAAATTTATGGCTGTGAAGAAAACCTAAAGGTAACAACAGGTTCAAGAACTAAACTTACAAGATCAGTCACTATAGCTCTCAAAACCAAAAAAAGAGAGATTCAGCAGACAAACTTCAAAGCATCCAAGCAGGTAGCTGTGGTTTATTGACATTGTAATGCAGCTGTTCTCATTCATCTGCAACTGAATGAGATATGCAGTCTTCTACTAACGTAGAAGATTAACTATAGTAGAAGTAAAGATGTTTCTAGACAAAAATTCTTTTGCCTAAGAAGATTCATAATCTGGGAAATAAGAGAAACATGCTAGTATCATATACCCACTATAATACATAAAATGCCCTCTTACTCTTCTTCCAGAAACCTCTGTTACTAATGGCAAGGATATAAAATTCACCACCAAAGCAAAATATTGTGCATACAGCCACAGACAACAGCATATTACTCAAATAATCTAAATTAGTGTTTTCAAATACCCTAAAGAAGCCCTACTTCCAGACATCCAGTTACTTCCAAAAGTCAGATCAGAATTTGGTGATAGTCCAGCTATTTGATATAAACAAGATAAGTATCCCACATAAGGCTTGGGTATACACCTTATTTTGAACAAGATTTTCTTCACAAAAATAAGAGGTCTAAAAGGGAACTGCTACCCTTTAAAACTAACTAGTGCAAGAACTATCTTTCATACTAGGTCTTATCATCAAACATTCACGAATTCCTTACAGTTTAATCAGGGAGAGGAAGTGTGTGTGGGGGAGAAACATGATGGGTATTTTTGTGCAAGCAAAGCTTTAAGTTTATTATTTTTTTTACACAGCAATCACAAAGCCAAAATATATTGGGGTACTTTCTGGTACACGAAGATACCAAGTAGCACCATGGCTTTTTATGTATTTTAGCTTCCATACTTCTTCCCCCTTTATAACTTTATGTCACTAGTCCTCTCTTCTCCTTGCAGGCAGGACGCCTTTTATCTGCTTCAAATTCTGCAGGTATTTTACTGTTCTTAATGTGCTCAGACAAGAAGAAACAGGTATTTGCTGATGAGACAAATGACAACAAAGATTTGAAACTAGATGCATCCCCCTCCTTCTTAAAAGCTCCTGCATAGCAAAGATACAATTACGCAATAATCTTATTCATTTCCAAGTTGCTATTCTGAGACCAAAGCTGAACATACTCAGTATTGCAGGTGCACAACTCCGTCATTGTGTAAATACCATAAAGATGACCTTACAGTGTTTGTAGATCAGTAGCAGAAGAATAAAACTGCAGTATCTGAAAGCAACACAGATGCACTTCTATCATCCATTAATGAACACACTCCTGATGGGGAAGAGTGGACATAAGTACCCCTGCTGGATTCCATCCATTCCTCCACAGGCTGCTCATTCATTCTGCAGTACAGAGTGTTTGGATAAAATAGAGGCATTTGGACCAACACACAGGACTCACCAGCCAGGGAGTGTTTCTGCCATCTGCCTGCAGCTAATGGTTCAATTTATTTGTTACTCCCCCACAACATGAGGTTTTTTTGCTACTGTTGTTTTTCCTTTATTCTGGTGTTAGCAGCACACTTTCAGGAAGAAACACAAGATTCCAGTCCCACTCTTATCAGTGGCTGGGATGGGTCTTGGAAGTAGGACAGCAGAGCTCAAAACCAGGGTGAAGAGAGGCTCTGAGATAAGGCCCAAGACAAGTATTCCCACTGTTAATCCATTTGGTAAAAGTCTCTCTGTTTAGTCTCAAAAACAAGCAAGCAAACTTATCTTTTGTACTCAGACTGACTTATACATACATACATATATATATATATATATATATATATAAATGTGTATATAAAAATATGCAGAAAGTAGTTTGGAGACCTCTAAGGCAAACTCAAGACCCAAGTCAGTAACTGCTAGGAATTTTTCAAAACTCCAGTAACAATGGTACCATTCCACTCAGGCTATGATCAAGGGAAGGAGTGTTCCAGGGCTGTCAGGGGATGACTGATTACCCCTGCTCTTTCTTTCCACCTTAGCCAGACAACAGGAGCCCCTAGTACAATCAGTGCTTCCCTCCTTAGACTCACAAAAGCTCCTGGTATGGTTAAGGGACACTTCAGCACCCAATACATTACACAAAGGGAAAGGCCTGTCAGAAATTCCTGAGATCCTGAAGCAGCCCAGAGGATGGGGGAGGATGGACCACCACAATCCATCCCATCCTTGACACCAGCTGCATCTAAGCTCCATCAGGAATTTAGAAAGCAAGGGGGTCCAATCTGAACCTCATGAGTCAACACGTGTCTCCCTTACCCTTTGTGCCTTTGGTCTCTGTTCAGTTGTCTTTAGCTGAATTTTACCTCGATTTTGATTTGTATGCTTAATCCATGTAATATGCAATAGAGTGAACCCTGCCATCAAATCCTGCTAAGTTGTGCCTTTATAAATCATATTGAAATAGCTCTTGCTAATACCTTTGAGGGTTATTCTTTCAGTAACTACTCATTTCATGACACCTTTCTAAACTATAAAAGATGATAAAAGCAAAGTATGTTACAATCTTCAGCATTTACAGTTCAGAATTCCTGAGTCACACCTATGACATGTTTATTTCTTACTGCGGGCTGGGTCACATATTGTATTACATGACTGATAAAGTGACATCCTGTTGTATTTCATTCCAAACAAGTATATGAAGTCACCAAACAAACAAGAAGACCAGGGAGGAAATCCCTTAAATTCCCTCTCATTTGTCTTTACTTCAGGCATACGTATGTTTTATCTCTCCCACAACTCTCTGCTGTCTACTCTTCTTCCTATTACCTTCTAACTAAATGTTCTCTTTGTTTCTTTCTCACTGTCTAGGAAAAAAGTGTGACCCATCTTACACAAAGCAGAAGCTACACTACAATTTAAGGTCCTATCACTCACCACCTTCAATGGCACCACCTGTTCTGATGCCTGGGTCTATGCCAGTGTATTTGGCATCACATACATGCAAAGCATTCAGATACTACAGTGTGAGCAGGCTATAAATAGACAGACTGAAAGTTCCCTTTTCTCTTTCAAGTAAAACTAAGAGGTAATTGAAATTCACCTACGAACAAGCAATCTCTGTATATTTGACCCAACATAGAAAAGAGCCCTGCCCTAGAACCACTCAGCCTCAGTTTACTAATTAATATTGGAATAAAAGCCAGCAGCCCTGCATTTCAAGTCCATAGCCACAAACAGCAGTTTAAATCTTTAAGGAAATAAAATTCTTTTAATCCTGAGAAGGAATTGCACCTTCTATCCATAATATCCATCCAAAGTTTATTGCATTCCCAGTTGTCCGCTTGCAAAGTTAGTTTTTATCTGCTACAGACCTTTAAATATCTGAATTGAGTGGACCACAAAGGAAGTTCTACAGAATACTGCAGTGGGGGTAACTGACCCTACTGCTGGTAATTATCTTTGACACATGATAAGACAGATAAACACTACTGGGAAGTTGTTCATTATGAAATATAATCTGATTAATTCTACGGTATGAGTACATAAACACCTAAGTTTATTAGGGTTTTATGTGTCTCTTAAGAAACACGACATAGCACTAAACATTTTCTGAACAAACCTTAAAGATATTACAGAACATATAGTAATAATCTGTGTGATTGATTTCAGTTTCAAATTGATTCAATTTAAATTAGTGGCTAAATACTTTTTATTTCATAAGTACGGAAAGGCAGTGAAGCCAGCAGGAGAGAGGAACAGTAAAGCAGAGGAAGGCAGGAATTTCTTGAAATCAGAGTCTAAAAACTTGAAAGAGAAAGCTCAGTGAAAGTTACTTGAACAAACAAGGTCAGAAAAACATTAACAGATAAGGAAGATGAATGTAAGAAGCAGGAGTAAAAAATAAAACATTTATCACCAGCAAACCAACCACAGCTTGCTAATAAAGCACAAACAGTGGTCATTCATTTGGATTTTTGGCAGTTCCACAAATGTTAAATATAGTTCAAAATATGCTTGAAGTACAGTAAAAAGAGCAAAAGCTTTTTCAAACAGCTAACTAAAAAGAAAGATCTAAGAAGCAGGAGTGCTATGCCACAATGTTGGAGTTTAAATTAAAGAAACTAAATATACTTCATAACTGAACACTTGCTCTTTACTTCACATGAATGCAGCTGCTGAATGAAGGTATGAAAAGTACCATACCTACAATTAAAGCAAAGTTCTAAAAGTTTATGTGCTTGGAAGAACAGTGGAAAACCCAACCCAGCAATTTTAAAGAACTGTCTCATGAAACTACAGCTATAGCAACACAAAACTACAAACAACCCAGAGGTATTATTACTGTGAAACAGCAGAAGGAGCATTCATATTTGAGAAAGAGCAGAAAGATTCACATTGGAAATCAGAATCTTGTTTGCTTAACCTTCAGTGATTTGTCAAAGCAAATGCTAAAGACAACAGAAATAAATGGACATAGAATAAAAATACATTAATTCAGTTAAAATTAAGCAAGACTAACACAAGAGTCTTCCCCAGAAGAAGGGTATGCCCTTTGGAATTACTGTGTCTGTCCATGTGCCCAAAAGTACCTGAGAACGAAAAGGAGTTGCACGATCACAGTGCGATCATGACCCAACAAAGGAGCATGTGGGGAGCAGGAAAGGGAAATAAACAGGGTTTTAATGCAATAGTTTTAAGGACTCACTTAGAATTTTCATTTAGAATAACCTTGTTCTGAAAAAGATTAACTGAAACCAGAGCTGTTGCAAAAAAGAGCTGCTAATATGAGGAACAGTGCCTAATATTAAAGGGAAAAAGCAAAGACTGAGAAAAGCATGTAATTACTGTCTGCCAAAAGATTACAGTGCTTACCACTATGATGGAGGCAAAGTTATTCCAGTTCATGAATAGTGTTTCCATTTTAAAAAACCTGTTCATCTCTAATCACAGCCCACTTCAGAAACTGTTGGCACAAGGTTTCTGCTCTGAACAGACAAGCTGGTGTCAGCTTCTTCAGGAAAAGTTATTCTTTGGATAGCTGACAGCTCACAAGTGCGCAATCTCCCCTTTAATGCAGTATATTTGCAGTTTGTTTGCCATTTTAAAATCTGAGAAATAGAACTTCTCATGAGTTCCTGGTATTTAACTATAGAATGACAGTTCCCTAGTGAAGGTGGAAATCCTCAGTTTGTGTTACGAAGCTAGCGATTAACAGAAAGTCACCAGTTAAGACAACCAAAAAGCCATTACGGAGTCTACAGAAGTGTTGCCTGATGGAGCTTGTAAAATATAACTGTGCCTGGTTAGGGCTGGTAAACTTACAGTAATGGAAAACAGTAACTGTATCAATGTAGCCTCCAGAGACACCAAGCTATCTTTGGTGACCTACCTCAGTCTTTGCAAACTACTGAAGTTCCAAGACAACATCATGCAGTGATACAGCTTCAAGCAGTGGTACTTATTTTATGAAGTATGAGTTCTCTGCCAGTCAGTTGCTAACAGCTGCACTTGCAGATACCATTACCTCACAAAATAAAACATTACATACAGGAGATTAGCATCAGTGGCAAGATGCATCTGCAGAGCTCTTACAATGGTCACTCAACAGAGGATCTCTCAGGGCACAATGTAAAGCATATGTATGTTTCAGAGAAGCAGTGCAACAGTTGGGACTTTCCTAGAATCAGTGCTACCACAAATGCTGAAGGCCCACAAAAAAAAAAAAGAAATCAAACATGATTTTAAAAATACAAGGAAATAACAGTACTAGAACAAGCACCATGGAATGCAGGATAAAAAGCAAAGCCACAAGAACCTTCAATAAGTGTTTATTCTGAAATGGAAGAACCATCACTTTTGCACTGTTGACTTTTTTCAAAATGAGTATCCTTTCCATCATTTAGCAAAGGAATGATTCAGTACTTATTAAAAAAAAAAAAACCACAACAAAACACTGCTACTATATTGAGGCTCCATTTTTATTTTTTAATGAAACAAACAGAGAACCCCATGGTAACAACCCACGTTCAGTAACAAGCTGCAACTATTTAAGGTATTTTTCCATTACCAATTTAATACACTCCTACACCCTGTTCTACTACTGCTACAGCTACAGTACAACAAAGAAAAGCTACTGAAGAGAGCAGGACAAATTCTCCTGGGTACTCCCTTAGAGCTTTCTCCACTTGCTGTTTCTTCCATCAGCAGGCACCACTTCTGCTGACTATTCTCTGGTGTAGTAGCAGGCTGGTAGACATAGAAACACTTGGCCCCACTGACCCTTTGGGAGATGCCCCTCCACCTCTTCCCTGGAAGCACCTCTTAACTACATGCCCAAGAAAAAAAATAGTAACTTTATCATCTTCACAAGCAGGCAGTACTATTTACAGAAACTATTTTTCAATGACATGTAATGCGTAAACACAGTGTCCATTACACTTAACGTGTTACTCACTTTTCAGATGTTCAAGATAACAGATTTTGATTACTTTCTCAGAAAGTTCATAGAATAATTTCATTACTTTCTCAGAAAGCATCTCTAACAATTTTTTTAATCACTACTGGACTGTACTGATCTATAACCATCACCACGCACCTTCAAATCAGGTTCTTACAAACTATCACTTAGTATCAAATCCGTTACTGGTTTCTAACCCTCTGCTGCCATTATATACCAGAAGTATTCAACTGTATACACCACTCTCCTTTTTTGGCTACATGAACATGCAGACTTCAACGCTATGTGAAAGTCTAGACATCAACATGTTCTACAGATCCTCACTACTTGCAGCTCAATGTCAACAGCACTTTCTTACCGCTTACATGTGTTGAAGTATTATGCCATCTTCTGAGACAATGAGAGTCATTAAAGAAAAAACAGAAAGCTCATTTGGAGTCAATTCACAAGAAGTACTGATATTTAGGGCAACAAGCTTACACATGACAAATTTCATAGAAGCATAGAATAGTTTGGTTGGAAGGGACCTTAACGCTCATCCAGTTCCAACCCCCTGCCACGGGCAGGGACAGCTTCCACTAGAGCAGGTTGCGCCAAGCCCTGTCCAACCTGGCCTTGAACACTGTCAGGGATGGGGCAGCCACAGCTTCTCTGGGCACCCTGTGCCAGCGCCTCAGCACCCTCCCAGGGAAAATTTTCTGCCTTACATCTCAGTCTCCCCTCTGTCAGGTTAAAAAGCCATTTCCCCTTGTCCTGCCCTTGTAAAAAGCCCCTCTCCAGATTTCTTGTATGCTCCCTTTGGGCACTGGAAGCTGCATTAAGGTCTCCCCAGAGCTTTCTCTTCTCCAAGCTGAATAAACCCAGCTCTCTCAGCCTGTCTCCATAGCAGAGGAGCTCCAGCTCTCTGATCATTTCCATGGCCCTTCTCACACTTTTTCTATTCACAAGTTCTCAGTTACAGCCAGTAATTCAGTTCAGGTGAGTGGATTGACACTCCAAGGTAAACTTCTCCAAACCCAAGGAACACAAAACAATGGAAAAAGCATGTCACGTACATCAAAATATTATGCAATGCGAGAGTGCTTTTCATCTGTTCCTATATCATCACTAAACAACTACATTAAGCATGGAAGCAGACGTATATTCGGATAACTGTTTCTGGGCCCCAATACATTTAGTTACAGCACTTTACAGCCAAGACAATAAATGCTCAAAGAACTCACAACAGAAGTGTTGATTTAATTTTAGAGGTAATTTGTGTCCAAACCCCCACAGACCTCCAAAGATGTCTGATGCTAACACTGATACTTTAAAGAGGCAAAACTGATCCTGGACTTTTCTCATTTCAAGCCAAAAATGTCTGCAAGTGTCTCTAAAATGAGGGAGTCACGGAGTAGATCAAATTCAATGTAGTACTGCTTCACTTACAAAACGTTTTTATTATCGGTGAAATACATAACACTTCAAAGTATCATGCCAGGATTCAAACTGGAAATCACTTAAAACACGTGGAGCAGATCACAGCACAGTGCTCTTTCCAGGCTCCTTCACGAATGTGTCCATCTCTCTATCATCATTAACACTCTTTACGATCATAGCAGCAGGGCATACAAAGAAAACAAAATAAAATAAACTATGGCCTAAAATAAAATAGAAAAGCCCAACTAAGCATCAGAAAGCCTGCCTGAACCATACCAAAACTCCACCGAATGGGCACGCCCTGCTTGCTGCTCTGGGGAACCGTGAGGCTGTGGTAACACGCTTCAAGGAAGTGCGAAAGACACCGAAATACACACAGGTGTGATTTCAGGTCATCTGCTTTTCTCTCCTTCCCTCTCTTTCTCCCCCTCATTCCGCCCTTTCCACTTAGTCCCGGAGGGTGAATGGCACCTTCCCACAGGCCTGCGGGCCGGGGGCGATGAATCGAGCTCGGCAGGCGGGAGGGAACAACCTTGCCGGAAGGGCTCGGCCAGTCCCGGCTTCGCCTCTCCGGTCCTGACAGCGGCCGCAGGGAAGGCGGCCGCACACCGCCGCTGCCGCCGTTACCGTTTCGCTTTCTGTTCTCCTACCTGGCGAGGGAGTCCCCGCCGAGCCGCCGTGCCCTCCCTGCTCCTCTAAACCCGAAGAACCGGGTTCCCACCCTGCTTCCCCACCCCGTCCGGGTTTAGATGTACATGACACCCTCCCCCCCGCCCGGCCCTCGCCCTCTTCTTTTCCGGGCCCCAGGGAGCCTTACCTGCGGGCCAGCCTGATGCAGTACCAGAACGCCTTTATAGAGAGAAGGGAACCGTTTCCTTCTCCCCTCCCCGCCTTACACGGGTGCGAAGGACTCGCGGGTCCAGGAACCGCCGCAGGCTCCTTCCTTCCCTCACTCCCCACGCCCAGAGTCCAAGGAAAGGAGGTAGAAGCCGCCCCAGGGTGAGCGCGGTGCCCGCCGGGCACGGACCATCCAGAGGCCGCAGCAAGGCAGCTGCTGCCTTTCTTCACCCTCCCGCCCCTTCCCCGACAGGGGCCGCAGGGACCGGAGCTTTGGCAAAGATGAGCCGCACCGCTCCAGGCCGCCCTCCTCCTCCCCCGCCCCGCGCTTTTGCCTCCTCCCCTTCAATGCTGGGCGGTTACCGCTGCACCAAAAACGCGGTTGGAAGCAGTGGTTAATTCGGAGCCGAGGAGGACGGAGTCGGCACCGAGAAAAGGGAGAGCGGGCGGCGAGAAAAGGCACACGGACACCGGCACCGGCCCTCAAGCAGGCCAGGGAGCCGCATTGCGCAGGCGTGGGGCTCGCCGCCAGGGAGGAAGGGGCGAGCGGGCGGTGGGCGCGCATGCGCGGGGCGGGCGGGTGCGGCCGCGGGGCGCTGGCGGGCTGTGGTATGGGGAAGAGGGCGTTGTGTCTTGAGGGGGCTTTACTGCTGAGGAGAGGTGCGGCCGCGGCGGACCCCGTTAAATGCGGTGCCGGAGGACAGACGTGCTTCTTTTTCCCTGTTCTGTATTCCTCAGTAGGCAGTGCAGGGAGGGGGTCGTGATTTTTGGTGAGAAGAGTGATGGCGCCCGCCGGCGGCCAGATCTCCGTCTCGGCCCGCCTTATCACTGGGTAGGCCGGCTGACTCACCGCTGTGGTGGGGCGAGGTAGGTCCGCGACCTTCTCCTTTGCGTTTGCTGCTCGGTTTTAGCTGAGGGTTGATTTTATCGAGTGGCGTTGCGCAGCGAGAGCCGCCGGAGGCTGCAGCCGCCTTCACAGAACCGGAGTGGAAACCGCCGCGCACCCTGCGAGCCCCGCCAGGCTGCACTTCCCGCTGCAGGTCCCCAGTGCGGTGTTCACCTGGCACTGGAAGCTTACGTGGATGGGTGCCAGGCTGGATGTGTGTGTGAAAATATCGCGCAAGTATTGACGCCTTATCTGGTACAAATGCGACCCGACTTAAGAACTATTAAAATACAAATGCAACCTAGTATCCTAATTCCTCAGGATAACATACCTGAAGAAATTACCAGTAAGTTTATTCCAGTTATACATAAGAGCCAACAAGTAAGTTAAGCAACAAGTGATGGGACAATGGGAAACAGCCTCAGACTGTGCCAGGGGAGGTTTAGATTGGCTATTAGGAAAAATTTCTTCACAGAGAGAGTGCTCAAGCATTCAAACAGGCTTTCCAGGGCAATGGTGGGGTCACCGTCCCTGCAAGTGTTCATGAACTGTAGATGAGGCACTTAGTGATACTGTTTAGCAGTGGCCTTCGCAGTGCTTGGGAACGGTTGGACTTGATGATCTTAAAGGTCTTTTCCAACCTCGTTGATTCTATGATTCTAATGGGCATGAAAGTATTGGTGAGACTGCTGTGAAGCAGGCTTCAGATCAGATCTGTAGTCATTTGCTTTTCGATACCCCAGTCACTGAGTAAGAACTGTAAGAACATAAAGATGATAAGAGGTCCAGAGACTGCATTTTGTATGGTAGAACTCACACTGGAACAAAAAAAGCACTGTTAAATTTAAAAGCCCAGTGGTAGGACTCACGGGCATTCACCAGAGCCCTTGGCAGAGGTCAAATGTTTTACTAAAATAAGCTCAAGTGGATGTGCATAAAGGGACATGCAAGTGAATTAATTCTGTTATAAAACAACTTTGCTTAGTTTTGTTAGTATTTTATAACTTTGTGTCTAAGAAATCCTGTACTGTCTCAGTCTCTTTCCTCAGTTGATCATACAGCATAGCCTCACCATGCTTATTTTTAACATCATGTTAATTTCTGTGTTGTAAATAATGTTCTCACTGCTGGGAGATGAAATAGGAAATTTCTCATAGAATATTATTAGGAAAGACCAAAAAACTAAAAGTGCTACAACCGACATCTTTATTTGAAGTATTTTCTTACAGAAGCAACCATCTGCTGATTTTTTTGACTTTATGAGAAGTCTTCATTAAAAGCATCGTGAGCCATTTTGGTTTGGTCTAGCTGGAAGGCGAGGTCATTTGTTCCCTCTTGAGTGGATGGTTTGTTTGGAACCTTCTGAAATCTGGGATGACACAGGTCTGTGTCGGATGATTGATTATCTGTTACATAAAGGGGAAATGTTTTCAATCATTTGTATGTTATTCTCTGATGAAGTGTTGGTATTTGCATAAGTTCAGTCTTTTTATACCATAGGCTGCACGATATTCTTTAAGACACAATCTCCTTTAGAGCAGACAGGCATTTTTTTTTCCCCTTGAAAGAACAATTGTTCACTTGACTGAAAAGCAGTGCTTAGCAGTTACTACAGACAGTGGTACTGGATGTCACAGTGAAATTCCAAGTTCAGCATCATTGAGTAGTTAAACAGTCAAGTTAGATACAATTCCATTATAAACCTTTAATCAGAAGCCAGAAAACGAAGGTTATGTTTGAACTTCTGCTGTGAAATGGGTGCAGTTGCAAAATATGCGATTAAATGAGTCTGCCTTGAACAGATTCTTACTGAAGCTACTCTAAATCTTGCCTTAATAGTTTCTGCTGAAAATAAATAAATGAATGATCATTGAATCTTCCTTTAAATATTTTTTCTGTACATTGTTATTTTTTGTGTACAGTAGGTTAATACAGATTCTTTGACATACCTAATAGAACCTGTTGATTTACTCACTCCTTTCCCTTTTCTCTGAAAAGGTGTGTCTCAAACTCTTTTGCTTAGTTGGGGCATTTGTTTAGTGATGGAGACTTGATTGGTTTAACATAGCAGTCATTATTTATCATTATTGTCTATGATTCTGTATTTAATTTTCACAGAGCTTTTCATTGTTACTCTCTTGTAAAAACAAGATCCAAGTATCGTCCTTATAGACCTGATAAATGTACTTCTACATGTCTTTACGTTCCATTTGATATATATAGAAATATTGATAATTTCCTGTGCTAAATATCATTCATGAAAACTCAGCCTGATGTCATGATCTATTTTTTCTGTGTTATATGTCCCCCAAAAGGGATTGTGTAAATGCTGATGGATTTTACTGATGATACACAAGCCATGTAGAGGAAATCACTTCACACTTTTATGCACTTGTGTTGAATTTGCAAAACTAAGGCGCAGTGTCTATATTAAGCACAAGTGCGCAAATGTGGATCTTTTAGTTTGTACTCATGTTTTCTTAGTTTTCTGATGTCCGTTTTTTTTCATGTAGAAATGTCATAGAATATAAAGTTTAAATATGCCTTTTCGATACAGATTTTTTAACACACTAAAATCTGATGGATGTTTATCAGAACTCTCTTATCCCTGCTATCCCCACACCCAAATTATCTTCACCTACTACAGTGTTCCCACCAGTATACAGAGTTGAACATATTCATATATTCATATAAATAAGACATTCACTCTGATCTTTTTGTCTTCTTTAGAAAGTATAATTAAAATATGCTTTTATTTTTGCTTCCTACTGAAGGAACCACTACTTTACAATTCTCTTCAATGTCAAGTGCACATTCTCCATGTAAGACAAATGGCTTTCTCTGAGCTACTTTCTAATTTTCTCTAGCAACAAAGTTAACCCTCTGTGAAAAAGGACCAAATGGGATAACTGAAAGTCAGAGAGAGGCTTCTTTTCCAGCAGTATCAAGCCTCTATGCTGCTTGCTGCTGCTTGGTGCTGCTCGCTGCTTCAAGTGTGCTCCTTCCCTGTTAGTGTATGTCTGATGTTAATTTGCATCAGTATTTGAAGCTGAGGGCCATGCAGCTTCATGAGGGTCGTACTTTCCTTCATACAAGTGCAGTTAAATGGGAGAAACAAATGACACAGGAATTTAAATGTCAGGCTGAGCTTTACTTTAAGAGAGTGTCAAATCTGCATATTGCTCAGAGAAGCTAATCAATGGTATCTTATTTGTAGACTTCATCACCATTGCTTTTGGTCAGTTTATTTTTACAGCTCATGAGCAGACACTGCCACTTCAGTCAATGGCAGCTATGGATGCTCAGCACTGCGAGAGAAACAAACTGTTCAAATTAAGCAGATTTGGTTTAATTCTATTAACTGAATGGAAAATCAGAAGCCTGGGAATTCAGTAATGTTTTTCTATAAGGTACATATACCTAAAGATCTAGGGCAAAACCAGCTTTGCCATGTTGTGACTAGAGCAGGTAACAGCTCCAACACTTGAAATTGTAGGACTGTTATACTCTACGAATGCAGTTGGTTGTTTTATAAGGTGAGTTTCTATTTGTGATATTTTACAGAAATACTACATTACTGGAATTCAACTACTAGAAAACAATGAGGAAGATGAAAAATGTGAAAATTTTACATAAATGTTTGTAATATTTAATTCATTTAAATAAAATACAGTTGAAGCCATGTCTTATATGTCTTCAAATCTAATCTGTTGACGTTTGTCCTTAATAACTTGCTGTATACAGGATTTTGGTAGAGCATATCACTTTTCAGACTTTTATTAAGCTAGAGAGTAAGCTACTGTAAGACTCCGTATGTCCAGATGTAGCACTAGAACCAGCCAAACTGAAAAGTGGATATATAATTTGAAAATATTTAAACAAATTAAGCTAAGTGAAATTTATAATATTGCTTTAAATGTACATTGCATTTTATAGCTTGAACATAGAATTACTTAGATTTCGTAGCAAATTTGTCTCTATGTGGACTTCATATTGTGTCTTCCAAGGGTTGTGGCACCTCAAGCTTTGAGACCTAGAAGGAATAAAAAGCAAGTATTTATGTATGTGATACACAGTTCTGATCTAAAAAATCCTTTAATATTGTAGAATTCTGGATTTGATGTATGAACAAGAAAAGTTTATTTGCAATTTCTAGGGGTTTGGGTTGCCTTTTTAGGGGGTTTTAAGATGATCATGCATATATAATCATGATTGTTAAAGGATGTCCTAAATTACACCTATGTGTGATACCTATGCAACTCTATGAGACTTCTTGAATTGTATTAGCAAAAGTCAAACTGTTTCAAATAGAGTAAACAAATCTATAGTTAATGCAAGGAAAGAGTCTCTCTTCTACTTTGTCTAGGCTGAGTAAAGGTACAAGTGGCATAAAAGCAAGAAGATGTCACTCCAAATATACACTGGCCAATTCTGCTTTCAGGCATGATTTAATTCTGAAGAGTGACAGTCTTGCTCAACATTTCTGCAGCATTCAAGAGGAGATCCAGTAACTTTTGTGATGATTCATGCCTGGATATTTTGTACACTTATTAATTATTCCGACCAGCTCAGCTAAAAAAGAGAGAACGAGCACACGCAAACTGGATTATAGCTTCTTGTGCAGACTTGTTTATTAGCACCCATTTAAGAGAGCCAGTTGGTTACTTACACAACCTCAGCTCAGCTTGCACAGGTGTCACTGAGGGCATCACTTTTAAAAACTGGGATTACACAACTGTAATGAGGACAGTTTCACAGGGAGAACTTTAGTTACAGGAAGTGAGACAGTGAGTAAGAAATAATGCTGGGTGACAGCAGGAGCCAAGGTTGGGTTGTGGGCCTGGGAGGGGGTACCCAAACTAAAAGACAACAACTACAAAAAGTGTATCTGGTGTGTCAGAACCAAGGTGCAACAAACATGGTTTTTCTTTTTTTTGCATAGCTTTTACAGTAATTTTTCAGAGCAAACCTGTACTTTGAACCACACCTTAAGCTTTTATGCAAAAACTTAGTTTTGCTACTTTGTTACAGACATCAGATTCTTTAATTACTTAAGGCTGAAAACATACTTTTAGGATATAATGAAAATAGAACAGGTTAATCTACCAATTTAAGAATCCTTCAAGTCACAAACAGAAACTGTAATTTTTGTGCAGATATATAAAATACACATACATGCAATATGTATAAACCAGAACATCGTGTATGAATGAATTAAATATTAAACCTAGGCTAAATGGAATCTCGAACAGGTTGTGGTGTCTAAAGACAAGCAATTATTTAAATAACCATTTTGTGCTGTTAGGTTACTCTTTTACCAAAGATGCCACAGTATTCTGCTAACTCTCCATGCCTGCTTCACTTCAAAACCTTTGAGAAGAAATTTAAATAGTCACCAGACCAGCGTAAGTAAGATGTGTGCTGACTTTTCAAGCTTTGCCTGTTTCCTGAGTGAATACCACAGTTCTCAATTCCGGGTAAGCAAGACAGCCACATTCATTTTTAGAACAACCAGTTCTGCATCTGCATTTATCTACTTTTGTATGTTATAGAGAAGACATTTGGCTGGGTTGCTTGTAAAAGATGGTACCAAACAGAACCAGGAGGATAATAACTGGTATTTAAACATAAAAACATGGGTTAATACAAATACAATTTAGTTGCTTGAAACTATGTAATAGTTGTTGTATTTCTTATAATTTGTCATAAATAAGTGTAAAAGTATTCATAAGTGTCTGGAGTATAACCTAGAACAAGAAGTAAGTAGCTTCCTATCTATATGTTGTTATTGTTAAAATAGGCACACCTTTTTTGTCAAAGGAAAAAAACAACTTTCATGCTGGATGAGGAGAAATGGTAAATACGCTTGTTTTAAACTAGCTATTTGAGGTTTGTGCTTGTTCATATTTGTCAGATTTAAAAGAGTAGCATCCCAGAAAGGCTATTAAGATGTTTTGTAAAATGTTACCCCAGAAATTATTGAGATCATGAAAAATGTTGAAGACATTGAACTGAAGCTTATCTAAGCTTTTCTTGGATGCAGTTATTTTACTCACTGGCTCTATTTTTGGGCAACATAATATAAGATGAAAGGGCAAAACTGAACTGCCCTATTTTATATCTGCCTTTGAGCATGTTAGGTTGAGAAGTGTGAGTTCCACTTGGAGGTCTTGTAAAAAATCCAGAACCTTTTAATATGAAATCATTCCCTTGATAATAGCAAAAGTTTAAAGCCCAGCACAGAGCGTGGAAACTAACCTCAGTGGCTCACTCAATTGCTCTGGGGCCAGCCCATGTCTGGCACAGTGCTAAGTATGTACAAGGTCAGCTTTAGGTACGCCTGAAGCTGATGAAAGCTGCTGCTGTTCGCAGCCTCTTGCTGGTAGGGATCAGGCTCTTGTTGCAGGTTGCTATAATAAAAGTGCTTGGCAGGTCAGGACCACAGTGAGGTGAAGGTTTTTACGCTGGTGTACTGAAAGACCTGATACTCGTGTCCCTAATGTGAGGCAGTACCATTGCTCTCATTTCTCAGTACTGTGCTGTTATCTTTACAGTGATTCCATTTTCTGTTCCTTTGCCTCTTCTCTGTTTGCACTGCAAAGTCTGATTTTGAATTATGTTTCAAATTCTGTTAATAGTTTGTATTTTCAATGTTTATACTTTTCCCTATTTCAAAAATGTCAACACACAAAAATATTCTTAAGTACTTACAATGCAACAGTCAGAAGATGTTAAAAAGCAAATATTTTTTATTTAAAGTTAGAAATGTTTTCTTTGTTAAATGATTTACTTACTAGGTTTCTCATTCTTAAAGGAAGTGTTTCGTTTCAGTCAGCAAGCCTTACTAAGCATATTCAGTATTTACATTCTTCTCCCTTTCCCTCCTAAAAGTCATATTTTCTGGAGACAAGTCTCAAATTTCTATGCTTTCAGTATTTCTATCATTGAGCAACCTTTGCCTTTGAGCAGTCTTAATGTTAGACTAAATTAACAAAACAACAAAATTATCCCACTACAGCAGAAATAAAATTAGTTTCACCAACTAGAAGTAGAATTACTAGTTGTCATTAATGGGGTTTATTTCATAAGAGTTAAATATCCTGTCTGCAGTGGTAATCTTCTCAAATAAATATGAGGGAACTCTCTCCCCATCATTATTTCTTTTGCACCATATAACAAAGCTTTAGACTTGATCCTTTCTGCTTCTGTCTTCTTAGGGCACCTCTGCATGAATGATGCAACTGGACTTGTTTGTAAATCAACGCTAAAAAGACAAAACTGCATTCCAAAAGTGCAAATCTTTGAACTTAGAATTCAGAAATTTCATGCACTTACGGATAAAGAGTAATTTGAAGACTGTTCATGTACCTGCCTCTCTGCTCTGCTCTATGTTTGCAGTCTACCACCCATCTGTTCTCTTTGCTCTGAGGCTTGTGGTTGAACAACTACTGTGTTTGTGTGTATGATGTCTGCTTTTCCAGTTTTGGTTTTGAAGACTTAACTATTCTCCTGAAGCAGCAATTTCTCCTTTGAACTCCAGAGAAGTACCACTTTGATTCTGAAGTATTTCAGGCTGCTTAGGTAAGAAAAGTCACTTACAGAACTGCTCGACAGCTGCATGGCTGGTTTGCAGGCTCTAAGGTGGTGGCAACAAGATTATGTAAGTATGCACTGTGTGCTCTATAGATACTAACACCATAGACGCTAAAGCAACCCCAGTCATGGTGGTTTGTTATTTCATAGTAGTCCACAGTTACCTCCCTATATCTAAACTTCCTGTGTCTCCTGCTTAAGCACATACTAAATGGGCTACACCAGAAGACCCCAAACCCATGCAGCTTGTGGGCAGTATATTGCCCAATGAGACCTTCTGACATTGCTTATAGCTATAAGAAGTTAAAAGGTAAGAGTTTGGCAAGAGCTAAATTCAATCTTACATGCAGTATGTTACTGGCTTAGCATTGTCCCTAATGGACTAGCAAAAGTTTGCATCACTAGACTACAAAGAATTAAAGATCTAAAAAAATATTGTGAACAATTAACTTATTGAATGTACGAACCTTCAAATTGTGCTTAATTTACTTCAAGCAGTCTTTAGTACATGGAAGAAGAGGAGAAAATGCGGCTTGAAACATTTTCAGTGCAAACTATTAAATTTAGAGGACACTTGGAACAAGAATTACATAATAGCATGATGGTGGTTAATGCATTATGACAGCAAGTGAAGAGGTATCTTTCTTACAGTATCTGGACAAAGCCAAAAGGAAGTTATGCCTTCCGTTTAAGTATTTGTTTGCATATTTATAGTATAATTATGAAATATTAACTCTTTGCAACACTCTGACCATAATGGGCTTTTTCTCTTCCTTCCTTGTCTTAACTGCAAGATTAACTTAGTGCTTTGGATTGTGGGAGTTTATATTGAAGAATGAGTTGAATTAGGTCTAGGGAGTTATATGATGGAGAAATAATGTTTATTGCTATTTTGGATAGTTTTGGGGACAAACTGAGTAAGGTAGGATATTAGAAGAACAACACATGACACTTGACACTTGGAAATCAAAAGACTAAATCACATGTCTCTATTCTAGTCATTACTGGCAGGAGACAGAACTACATCTCAGTGTTTCCATGAGTTCTGGTTATTCTGACCCAAGTATCCACAGCATCCCCCCTTGCTTACGCACAAGGTCTGATCTTCATCTCCAGTAAATAATTTGGTGTAACACTTCTGTGAATAAGTAGTATCAAATGTGTTTAATAGAAAAGAGCCGCAGAGGAAAAACTGTACTGTAAATTCTTCAGTAAACAGTGTCTTGCATCATAACTGAGCTTCTTCGGTTGCATGCTAATTGCTGTTAAATCAGAATAAGCTCACAATAAGGCCCCTGGTTTCATAAGAAGGACCTGGCAGTGTTGGAAATAATAAAATTGCCTGAAATCCTTTAATTTAGACAGAGTAATAAATGACATGGTTGTCCTCCTCTTTTTATGCCAAGCTAGTTTGCTTTATGTTGTAATACCAAACTTGTAAAATTGCTAGTATCTTTCTGGAGCTGAATGTTCAGGTTGTCCTCCATCTGACCCAAAGACACCAAATGCAGTTTAATATTGAGGTTGTCCCCATCCATACAGCATTATTTTTTTTGTCTTATCTCCCACAGGTGTTATTCTAAATGAAGTTTCAGGTGCTGAAGGACAATTTGAGGTCAGCTTAGTTTTTCCTGATATAATGGCTTGAGTTCATGTTGCATTTTAAATAATTGAACTGTATAATTGCAACCCTTAGGTTAACACCACCTCCCCTTTCAGAGCCACAGGGAAGTCCAGGTGGTTTGCAGCAGATTGTCAGAGGAAGTCCTTGTGTGAAGACTTGACATTGGTTTGTGGTGATAGGGTTTTCCTGAAGCTTATTCCCCCCCTTCCCCCCCCCCATCTGTAAACATAATATTGTAATACTTCAATTACAGGCACTGGAGTTTATTTTGGGTGGTTGGAAACCTGGTGTTTTGCCATCCTTGAGATAAGTGATCCATTTTGATAGATGAGGTTTTATATTACAAATTCAATAAGAAATATTTTATATTAGTAAATCAAGAAGGTGTATTTTATATTAATAATTAAGCATAACTATGCTGTGAGCCATACCTGGTATTTGTTAAGCCAAACCCATTATCTCTGTCATTTTCAAAATAAGCAGGGGAAAACTTCATGTGTGTGAGAGAAGAGTGTGGAGTGAAAGTGATAAAACTATATGAGCAAAGTCTGAGAACAATTTGATGATGAGAATTTAATTTGAAATAGGTTGTATTAACAGATGAAGATGCAAATCACATAGCTGGAGCATTCTAAGCAATTTGGTAATTGCTTCCTTTTAAATTACAGTTTCTGAAGTCAAACAAGTGCTTCACATCTCTAAATGCTGCATTGGCAATATTTCTTTGCAGAGAAGGGCAATAATAAAAAGGAAGCATGTCATCCTTACATACAGGTGAGCTCCTACAGACAATGAAACAGCATGAGAATACAAGGGAGGGGGGCATCTCTTTTCATTATGTGTTTACATGGTTAAGTAAGGCTGTCTTCTAGACCACAGGGTTAAAAATATTTTCTTCTATAAATCTGGCAATAGTTATCAAATGGTCATGTTTCAATCCACCACTAAGTTGCTTTGCGGTATCTGGAGTTTTCCAGAACTCACTTCACTAGCCTGTAAAATGACTTGTATTTATTTTATGGGCTTACCACCAGATTAACCATGCTTCTGTTTCTAAAGCACTTCAAGAAAGCCAGATATCATGTATGCAGATCAATACTGAATAATAACTCTGCTCATGTAGTAGTTCAGCAGAGGTGATGATGTAGTCACTATTTTCAGCTGAAAGGAAAGTTACTTTTCTTTATGTAGAAATGCCCTCTGGCCTTGTCATTGAGAAGTCGGTCACACATGAAAGGAATTTCAGGCATGGAGCCCTGGGTCTCTTCAACCAGTTATTCCACCCTACACAGTGGCAAAGCTTGTACATCCTGGGAGCTAGAAAAAAGAAGTTGAGGAGGATGAGGAATACTTCCCTTAAACATTTGAAATGTAAAAGTGTTGGAATTTGGAGTACTACAATACTCAAGGAACGATATAGCAGTATCAGGATATTATCCTAAATGCTGACAAATTCCTAATTTGAAATTGATTTAGTGTTCTTAGAGATCTGTTACATTCAATATCCTGAATTCAAGCACTACTGATTGATCTAGCTATATAAAGCTATTACCTTTGTTCTTTTCTATGTAATGGCCTTGTGTTCTCACAGAACAAAAATGTGCATTTGTTCTGTTTTGTAGATTTCTAGAAACTGTGATGCAGTGAAGTAGTATAATTCTTCCTAAAGCACTGCTTTCTGTATTCTGCATCCATCGGTTCCATAAATGGCTTCCATAAAGCCACAGAAAGAAAGTGAATGTTCTCCTTAATGACCTGTCAAATTATACAGTATTGTAATCAGGGGAAAAAATACTTCCTGATTCTCCATGAAATAGTTGCTTACCTTGATAATTGCAAGTGTTATTCAGTACACTTCTTTAAGAATCTGTCATGCTATGAATCACTGACTTTCTTCAGCAGTGAATTCTGCTGCATATAGCATCTCCTGTGATGTGGGTTTAGATGTTCTACATTTAGCTAAAGGGATCACACAAATTAAAGTAGGTTTTTTAGCTCTTCCCAACTGAAAAACCTCATTCTCAAAGTCTTTGCATGTACTCTTAGCCCTGATGACTAGAAATTGATTAAGCAAAATAATTTGATGTTTCTTAACAAAAGTGCTTAAGGGGAAAATGTTACCATAGAACCAGGAAAAAAAAAATGCCAGCAGGGAGGTACTTATGAATGTGTATCTCGGTATTCTTAAAAAGTACTTAAAGGAGCAGCCATTCCCTTGACCTTTTTATCAAGCAAAGAGGAAAACTAACTATATGTTTGCAGGAAACAGGGTAGCATCACTATTCTTGATTTTAAAATACCAACAGAAGAACTGAGATGCAAAGTAATTTGCCCAGTGTGGGTGACCAGTGCACTGAGAGATCTGGGAATAGAACACAGGTCTCCTTGAAACCAGACCACTCCTCTGGCAAGATGAAGCTTTGTCTTCAGGAACAAGTTACCGTCTCTTTTTAGATACAACTTCACTGCCCATATGAATTTGGGTTGGTTTAATTTTTTTTTTGTTTTGTTTGGTTTTGGTGGTTGGTTTGGGATTTTTTTAGGTGGTTCTTATATATATATATACATATATATATTGATTACAGAGATAAGAATGAAAGCACTCAGAGTCTCCTGCCAGCTAGTTTAAAATCAAACTCATAACTAGCATCACTGTTGATATAAAGGATCTGCTGTTTTATAGCATCATTGGCTCCCTTTCTGTGTCCAGACCTTTTAAGGTACAATTCAAGTGCAATGCAAGTTAGAAGAAAGGTTTTTATGCCCTAGACAGAGCAGAAAGGCAATGCAATTTAACACTTAAAAAGGCAGTGAAAAAATGAAGATTTTTTTTTTTTTTTTTTTTTTTTTAGGAAAGTAAGACTCTTGCAGGATTGAATCCTGTCACTAATTTTTTTAATCTCTCCATGTCCTATATTCCCATTCATACAAAGATGGCTCATGGTCTTGCAGCTGAATAAATCCATGTAATTTTCCTGCTCCTGCAGTCCTAACTAGTGAGCGGTTCTTAGTGGTCTTCAGTTCTTGAGCTTGCACTTTGTACTTCTGTCAAGAGAGGTGTATGACATTAAATGTGATCTCTGAACAACTTTCCCTGTAGAGCAGAGAGGTGCAGAGCAGCAATGCCTGTCAGCTTTTCTTTACTCCGAAGTGAGTCAATTCCTTTTGTCTTGTCAGTTTGAGCAACTGCAGCCTTTAAGCTACCTTTCAGCTTCCTCAGACAGTGCCCTTGCTCTCGTCATAGCCTTTTGAATACACAGCATTTTGAAAACACAAATCTGGCTTTTCCCTCAAATTACTCACTGTGTTTATTCAGATGGCTATTAATGAACCTTTTTGCTCAGTTATACCTTCACTGAGATTAGGCCAATATCTGGCCACCACAGATATTATGAGGTATATTCATATTTATGTATGAATATACAAATGAACAGCAAATAGGCTGTTTGCAAAGCAACAATTAAGTCAGTCACAAGTAAGGGATTTTAACTGATACCCAGCAAGTTACTTAGAGCAGCCCATACTTGTTTTTTTTTTTTTTTCCTCAGTTCCCTGACTTGAATGTTTTTAAAGGCCCATCTCACTGTTGGTATAGTTTTGAATTTATAATACTGGCAATGATTCTGTAGAGGCAGTTATAATCTTCTGGAACACTGTCATCTGGTGGTCGTTGTAAGTCACAACATTTAAATACAAAAGCAAAAATGGCAGTCACATTGGGCTAGACAAATGCTCTGATTATCCATTTTATTAATATTAAAGCTTTCAGGGTTCTGATCACAGCACTATAAAGGATTTACTTTACACAACTATTTCTCCTCATTTTGTAGGTACAATGAGGTGTCACAGTTTTCATTGTACTATCAGATAACGTGCTGTTGTTTCTAACCTTTGTGCCATAGTAAAGATCAAAATACTTCCTAACTGAAACTAATCACCTGTGCATATATGTATGGTACACTCCCTGACTGCTTTAACATCAACATTAGTATTCTGAATTTGCTGAGCAGGAGTAAAACTGAATTTACTAAGAAATGAAGCATTCCATAAACTGTAAAGAACAGTAGTGTGTACACGTAAGCTCTGGACAGTAACTCTTGTTACATGATTAGTGCTCCTTTCTGCTTAGGCTGATTTACTCTATTACCAGTTCATGTTCATTTAATTTTAAACTAACTCCCTCAATGTCAAATACTATCCAGTAGGAATAATAGGAATATTTTGTAGTAGACATTTAACAGGATGATGATGTAAGGAAGAATTCAAACATGGCAAACCTCCTTTCCAAACAAAATATGAACCAACATTAAAAGGTTATCAGAAACACTATATATTGTGTCACTTTCCTTTAAGTCTTTTCATATTTGTGATGGATGATGGGATTGAAAGAACTAACTGCTAGCAAATTCATACGTTCCTCACAGAGTAATTGGAGTTGTAGGTGTGGAAAAGAGCACTGAAAGCCATTTTCATCATTTATGTCCATGGCTTTTTTTGTGACTTCAGAAAGCTGCAGGAATTTAAAGACAGCATTTTAAAAATCACATTAGATTGGCTGGAGGCTATATGCATGAACAGTTCAAGCATCATTAGCAACTAAGATAGTTACTGATTGAGATACTATCAATTATTTAAGTAACAGAGTGCTTGTAAAATGAACTTGAAGCAGGACTAGGTGGGATTAATTCAGATCCTGAGCAGTCTGAAACAGCTCTGGCAACATAAAGCTATCCAGCTCCTGCCTGCCTCTGTCTCTCTTGCAGCAGCTCCTGTACTCAGGGGACTCAGCACAGCAAGTCAGCAGAAAATCATTTGCTCTTTTGTCAGGCTAGTTTTCTGCAGACTCAACATGCCAAAATGACTAAGGGAAGGTCTGACAAGCACTGGAGCTAGCACAAGGCAAGGAATGGGACTGCAGGGATGTGTGAGCCGCTGTTGCTGATGATTAGAGAAGTCTAGACTGCTATGAAAACAGTGTCTTTTACATTTATGCTCTATTCCCTTTCCCACGGAAATACTTCAATGACTGCTATAGATTTCATTTGTAACAGGCTTTTATTCTTAATTACCTACCATAACAAGGGCTGTTTGCAGATATACATTTATCTTTCACAGACAGTACCAAAATGTCATATTTCTCTTGTCTAGCCTACGATAACTGGTGTACTTAAGGAAGACAAAAAAGAATGAGCAAATGTTCACCTTCAGCTACTACTTTTAACTTCGCAAAGAAATGAACTACGATCAGACTGACCATCTAGAAATAAGGTACTATTCAGTTAAGTAGAGGACTTTGACACCATGTGTGTGTGTACAGGAATATAGTTCCAGACATTTCCGCCAAGACCTCTGTGGGGATTAGATTAAATGCTTTGTATATTACAAAATGTTTTCATCAAACTTGCCCAGGTGCTAAAACATTTAAAACCCTTTTAGGTTAATGATAGTATTTTATGGAGTTACCACATATATCTTTAGAATTCTTATACTACTGTTTAATGTGGGATACTACTTTGTATTGTCTTAGCACCACTAGACATATAGCACATAATATTGCTGTTTTGTACCACTTCAAAAACACAGACACTCATTGTCTCCGAGTTTCTTAAATGCCACCAATCTATATGATTAAATAATACAAATATTACTTCACTTTTTCCTAAAACCCAGGTTAGGCACCTCCCCTGGAAAAGAGGAAATGATTATGTACATTGGAATTTACACAACAAAAGACCTTGCTGCAGTAAAAAATGTCAACCTGCAGTCTGTTTACCACATTGAGTTAGTACTATTGCAATCCATGAACAAGAGTTCCAATTATTCAATTAATTAATCACCTTAACATGTAGTAACTAAGACTTTAGCGTAGAAAAAGTACCACGTACAGTCTCCTTAGTATGGCACTGTATAGAAGACCACATGGTGCAAGGTAGACTTAGATTAGACATTAGGCAGAAGTTCTTCCCTGTGAGGGTGCTGAGGTGCTGGCACAGGGTGCCCAGAGAAGCTGTGGCTGCCCCATCCCTGGCCGTGTTCAAGGCCAGGTTGGACAGGGCTTGGAGCAACCTGCTCTAGTGGAAGGTGTCCCTGCCCATGGCAGGGGTTGGAACTGGATGAGCTTTAAGGTCCCTTCCAACCCAAACCAGCCTAGGATTCTCTGATTTCTTGCACATAGCATAATGTATTTCTAACCCTAATACAACATCACTGTCAACACAGTAAATTTCAAAACAATCCCACTGTTGGAGAATGAATGGCAGCTCCTGCTGACAACTCTCTGCATCTCCATGGACAGCACTGAACATATGCACAGATCTCAGTCAACAAGGGCTCTAGAGCCATAGGCTTTAACCTAAAGCTGCCAAGAACATTTCCCTCTAGTTTCAAAGAGATAATAACAATGGTGGCAAATGCCACCTTTCCACAAATAGAGTGGATATATAAATTTATATATATAAAGTGCCTATCACCATACTGATAAACACTGTGAGGCAGTGGTACTGTATTTGTAAGCAATATACCTCATGTTTACAAATGGAGGAGTACTCATAAGGTTTTGGGGTGTACTGAATGAAATCAATGCGACTTTCTCCTAGTGGAAGGTGTCACTGCCATGGCAAGGGGGCTGGAACTAGGTGATCTTTAAAGGTCCTTTCCAACCCTAATAGTTCTGTTACTAGCGGACAGCTTTTCAGGCAGTTTCAAAAAGCATCTTTTACGCATCTTCTTAATCTGGAGTTTTCAGAAGCCCAAGAACCGATCACCTCAGTGGTAACAAGGAAGGGCTTACAAACCCTCACGGCGGCGGAGTGCACAGATCCTGCCACAGCTCCCTTCTCCCTCGCCGCTGACTGAGCAGCGGTGACAGGCCCGCGGGCGGACAGTCCCTCCCCTCAGCCGGAGCTGCTCCCGGCCTAGCGCGCCTCCCCGGGGCGGGAGGAGGAGGAATAGCGCCGGGCATCCCGCCGGGAAGTTTGTGCCTCGACGCACCCCGTACCGCCCGCGGAGCTCGGCTCCACGTTGGCCGCGCAGGCGCAGCACCGCGGAGCTCACCTGCTCCGCCGTTGGCGGGGGGGACGACCCAGGAAGGAGAGGGAGGGGCGGCGGCGGCTCCGGGGGCCGGGGCGAGCCGTGCTCAGTCCCACCGCCGCGCCCCTCACCCGCGCCGCGGGAGGCGCTGCCTGCCTGACCGCTGGCGGGGCGCACCGCGCTGCCCTCGCCGCCGGCCCCCTCCCTCCTTCTTTCCCTCCCGCCACCATGTTCAAGAAGCTGAAGCAGAAGATCAGCGAGGAGCAGGAGTCGCCGCGCGGGGCGAGAGGACGAGCCGCCCCGCTGCCGTCGCAGGTACCGCAGAGGGGCCGCGGTGCTGCGGGACTGACCGTAGGGTCGCTGCGGGGGGGGGCGGATGGGACGGAGCTCCGGGCGGCTCGTAGTGCCCGGCCGGGCAGGGCCGCGGTTCGCCCGGGAAGGCCTCGGCATCCCGGTGCTGGCGGCAGGAGGGTGGTGGAGCGTAGGCATTGGCTCCCGTGTGTGGCGGCCGGCCGAGGGCTGTGGGGCCGGCTCTGTCAGTGCCGGGCGGCTTCGCTGTAACTTGGAAGCGTAGCTGCGTCGTTAGGGGAGAGCCTCTCCAGGCACTGCTCAGGGTGTTCTTTTTAGGCGCTCTGCTAAGGCTAAAGGCTGGCTTCTGGAGGAATGTGAAAACCACTTCTTGCTTGAACGCAAACGGTGCGAAATAGACGTGGAGCTCTTCGTCGGCGTTTGAAGAGTTACAGAATGGTTCGGATTGGAAGGGACCTTAAAGATCATCCAGTCCCAAACCCCTGCCACGGGCAGGGACACCTTCCACTAGAGCAGGTTGCTCCAAGCCCTGTCCAACCTGGCCTTGAACACTGCCAGGGATGGGGCAGCCGCAGCTTCTCTGGGCAGCCTGTGCCAGGAGTTTCTTTCTAATGTCTAATCTCAACCTGCCCTCTGTCAGGTTAAAGCCATTCCCCCTTGTCCTGTCCCTGCAGGCCCTTGTAAAAGTCCTTCAGATTTCTTTCAGGGCCCCTTTAGGTATTGGAAAACTGTCACAAGGTCTCCTTAGAGATTTCCCTTTTTCAGGCTAAACAAGCCCAATTCTATCAGCCTGTATGATGCTTTCCTGTGCACTGGATAATGATCCGGTATTGCGATGACTAATTATCTTTTTATCTCATCTGTATGTTTGTTCTTTCAGTTCCTGTAAGTCCCTTCTGTTTCCATCATTTAAGGGGCTAATCTGTGTACCTTATTCTTACTCTTTTATTTTTAACTGTGGAAAACCTGACAATGTAGGATAAAGCCGAGAGCGAGGCTTTTTGGGTTTTTAGTCATAATTTAACTGGCCATTTTTCTCTTATGTATTTTCACAAAGTTATGATTAGTCTTGAATTCTAGAAACTACTGGTTTTAAATAATAATGCATATCAGATATGACATGGGACATGGGTGCAGAGTATCTATGAAAAAACTGTTGTGATGATTTCATCCATGTGTTGAAGTAGAATAAATGCTATCAGTTCAGATTTGTGTAGAAGGACTTTCACAAGTTAACTTTGTACTGTTAAACTCTGTGCTGAAAAAGGTGATACCTGCTTGTGCTTCTTTGGCTTTTTGCTGGGTTAAGTATCCTTCTCATCTTGGAGTCTAAAAGAATAAAACTGGTACAAGCTCTGTATCATGGGAGTGTTAAGCTAAGGCAGATAATTTGGTTAATTCTGCAAGTAGGCCATCAGTTGCCTTGGCTTGATCTGGATGTAATTTGAACCATGGGGAGATCTGACACTGCATAGTCTCAGTATTAGACCATGGTTTCGAAACTGCTGACATGGAGCTATGTAGTATTTATTTAAATGACTCGTTTGTCAAACGGGGACAGTATTTTTGGAAATGGATCTACTGTAAAGCTTTATGTAGCTTGTTGAGTTTTATTTTAAGCTTTTTCATAGTTATTAACCCTGAGTCTTTAGTTAGTGGAGTTAGGTACATTTTTGCCAGTGGCATATGTGATGAACTTTGAGTACAGTGTGAAGAGATTGAGCTGCAGAGCTTACTATTTTCAGTGAGCAGCAGCTAAATTCAATGAGCAGCATGCATGCGATATTGTGACCCACTTAGTTCAGGATATTCAGTGCATGTGTTAAGGGATTGGTACTTGCTGAAAATCAGCCTTGTGAATAAATTTAGGCCTGAGTGAACATGTGCACCCAAAAGTGTAATATACTGCAATCTTGATTTGATTGTGAAGATGAACATGGACAAGTTTTGTGAGACTTAATACAAGAGCTTACAGTAAACAATGCTTTCACCTAGTCTGCTGTACTGTGGACAGAGTGAATCATGTCACTCAAGGGTTGACATGAAGCAGAAAATGAGAACAGCTTTTCAATGTGTAAAATAGTTGTCTTGCAGCATTGCTTATTCTTCGGTTGCTCTCAAGGAACAGCAGTGGGAAATTGGAGTTAAATTTGAATTTTAAAAGGAAAATAGGCAGCTCTGCTCACCCCTCATGTCTCATTTGAAAACAGGTTCTGTAAATTAGGAAGGAGCAAGAAGGTTTTGAGGCGTGGAAAATGTGCTGGAGTCTTGAAAAGAGCGTGGAATTTACTTTTGTTACCTTGCTTTTAGTAATTTGGATCCTTAAAATGCATTACACTCATTGGGTACTCATCATATAGATTACCATCTACTTTCTGTCAAGACATTTACAACCCAAATTTTGCTAATAGATCACATTTCTTAGTTGCATGAGGCTTTTGTTTGTCTTCATTTTTGAACTTTTCTATACTCTGTTGTAGGGAGCCTTCACTCACCATGGCCTCTCTGCTCTATTCTTACCTTCTGCTTTGAGACTAGAACTTGTCATTTGTACTCTGGTTTCTTGTGCCTGAGATTAACTTTGCTTGACCTAAGACTGCTTAAATCCAGAGGTGGAGCTTCTCAAGTGTAACAGTTTTTCTGAGGAGGCCCTTGTAGCCTTCGCTCTTTCATCTGAATGCTTAGCTGACTGGTGTTGTCTGTGAGATTTAGAGTACCTGTGCTCTGCCCCTCACAGGCTGAAGAACACATCAGTATCTAACTTCTGGCAAGGAAAAATGCTGTTGCAATTCCACATGTCTCCTGGACTGATACTTGTTGAAGACGGTCACCTAGCAAATAGGGATGAAGAAAAGTCAGAGACATTCAGTGCGGTTTTGCATCAGTCTTTAATAATACTGACAGACCCCAAGGTCCCCTGAGTTGGAGGACCACGACTGTGGGAACAGTGACTTCCCATTTGTGGACACTGGAATTGTAAGGTACCAGCTGTATTGGCTGAATGTTCACAACTCCATGGGACCTGATGGGATTCATCAGAGTACTGAAGGAACTAGAAGATGTTACAGCAGGACCCCTCTCAGTCCTTTTGGGAGTCTGGGGAGGTCCCTACTGACTGCAAGCTATGCAGTGTTATTCCAGATTACAAGAAGGGTGTGAGGGAAGACCCAGGAAGCAACAGACCTGTTAGTGCAACCTCAGTTCCTGTAAAAATTACAGAGAAGGTCATACTGGTGCTGTTGAAAGGCATTCAGAGAACAATGCAAGCATCAGGTACAGTCAGCATGGGTTCACAAAGGGAAAGTCCTGTTTAATTAATTTTCTGTCCTTCTATGATAAGGTCACCTACCTACTGGGTGAAGGGGAGGTGGTGAATGTGGTTCTTCTGGGGTTTAGTAAGGGGTTTGATGCTCTCCCTCCCAGCATCCTTCTGGACAAAGTAGCATGTGGTATGATGGCAGGTCGTGTTGGACAGGGAGCCATGGTGGAGTAGATTCCATGCATAGCAAATGTCCTGGAAGTACAAACTGTATTTCACCCTTAACCAGTTCCTTAATACTACAGCTTCTAGGCTCCAGTTTTCTCTAGTTCTGCGACTCTCCCTCCCCCCGTTTTCCCACATTCTGTAATACCACGCTTGAACTTTTGGTCAGCCCTGAAGTGGTCAGGTAGGTGGACTGGGAGATTGTTGTAGGTCCCTTTCAACTGAACTATTATAATCTCTGTTCTAGAGAAGTGAAATCTGTAGAACCGTTAAGGGCAGAATGAAGAGACGAAGAAATGCGTTCGTCCTTCTCAACAGCACCAAAGTGGCGATGGTGAACTTATGGAAACTGTTTTTCTGCTGCTTGGTGAGGGCCAGAAGTGATCTTTAAATCACTGTGTCTTGGTTTAAGCCCAACCAGCAACTAAGTACTATGCAGCTGGTCGCTCACCTCCCTCCTTCTCCCCTCCCTGGGTGGGATGGGGAGGAGGATCAAAAGAATGTAAAACCCACAGGTTGAGATAACAGTTTAGTAACTAAAGGATAGTGTAATACTACCACTACTAGTAATGATAAGGGAAATAAGGGGAGAAGATGCAAAATTAAAAGGGGAAAGGGAAGAGGAAAAAAACAAACACAATTGATGCACAATACAATTGCTCACCACCCACCCAATACCCAGCCTGACCTGAGCAGTGATCAGTTTCTTCCAGGAGATTCCCCACAGTTTATACACTGGGCCTGATGTGCTATGGGATGGAATACCCCTTTGGCTAGTTTGGGTCAGATGTCCTGTCTCTGCTCCCTCTCAGCTTTTTGTGCCTCTCCTCACTGGCAGAGCATGAGAGACTGAAAAGTTCTTGATCAGGGTAAGCACTGCTGAGCAACAACTAAAACACTGGTGTGTTATCAGCGTGATTCTCAGACTAAATCCAAAAGATAGTACTGCAGCAGCTCCTAGGAAGAAAACTATCGCAGTTGAAACCAGGGCACGCTGGTACTGGGTTAGGGAGCAAGAACAAGAGAAGGAGAGTTGTTGGTATGAGTAGATCATTGTTGTTCCTCAATCCCTGTGAATATTTTTCGTCTTAAATTTTGCACCAGGACATAGAGCTTTCATGGTGAATGGTTTATTTGGTGCTAGGCGAGGTGTTTGACTTTTGAGTTGCATTTTCATGTGGGAGCACTGCGCCCACTTGGGTCAGACCTGTAACTGTGACTTATTTTGGAATAGTCTTGTGTTTTGTATGATGTTGATGTTAATTCATTAGTATCCAAACTCTACAAAATGTGCTTACTGATTTAGGCTATAAATTCAGTGTAATTTTCTGAAAAAAAAAAAGTCTTTTTTGGCAATATCTTTTCAGTGGTCTGCTGCTCTGGCAATCGTGTTTTATTACATCCAACTGTCATGTGAGACAAGCATATTTTGCAAGGCAGAATTTATGTATGCACCCTCAGTGACGGCACTGCAACAAAGTGTTAAAGGATTTGTGGTAGTTACTATTCTTTTTGGTGGTCGTTTTTGGTTTGTTGGGGTTCTTTTTAAGCACTTTGTTCATTCTGATGATACTGTAGTACATACCTAATGAGAGATGTTGCAAATTAGTTTCTTTGTACATGGAAGCTTGTTGATATTTTAATATTCAGTGCATTTATACTGAAATTTTATACTTGAATTTTGAAGTATGAGGCTGGCAAGCTACATCTGGGATGGGCTGGTGTGGCTTGCTACAGTCTCACTCAGTGTGAAGTTGTGAAATTTCAGGAAGAACAGGTTCATATAAATACCATAAAATGTGTCATTTTCTTCTGCTCTTTGTTTAGATTCATTTTTATAAGCAGGTTGTCATTTTTTTTCCTTCTTTTGTTGGTTGTTGTTGTTAATCTCTTAAAGGAATCAGATGGTATTCCATATGTAAGTGCTTGAATCCCTTTCAGTTTGTAAAACTTTTAAAACTCAAGCAGCTGTACTATGTTGCTGAAGTATTAGGAGGATTGAGTTTTGAATCTGGTCTAGGAGGAGCATGGTCAAATAATCAAAATAACCAATTTTGTTTCATGCTCTTGTAGCTGATTCATGACATTTTCTGCTCTAGAGCCTTTGTAGTAAGGTAGAACTCATCACAGACAGTATGTGGAACTGGTTGTTTTCTTTAAAAAGAAGATCTAGATGAGGCTTTACTAAGATGCTACAGTTAGTAGTTGTTGAAGTAAATTAGAGATGCTACAGTTAGTAATTGTTGAAGTAAATTATAATACGGAATAACTAGTTCTGGACTTTAATATTATTACTTGTTGATATATGTAGGTCCCTTCCAAATCCTCTCCACCACTTGGTAGAAGCAGCAGCACATCTTCGTTTACGGATCAGACTGATGAAGACTCTTTACCACCAGACAAAGAGGTCAGTTGAGAACTGTTTTTCTGTTTTTTTTTTAACTTAAAAAAAAAACAATCTAACTTGTGTCCTTGATCAGGCTTTTTTTATTTTTTCTTTGATTCTTCAGTATCACCATTTGCAGTGCATTTATAGATACAAATTGTCTAATTTTTAGGTTAAATGTAGGTACAAATAGTCTAGGTTAAATACTGAAGTGTTTCAGATAAGTAAACCAGACCTTTAAGCTGTAGTAGTTAACTCCCAGATTAGGAAACCTTTTAAATCCTCAGGTTTTAAAAGTCTTACCCATGAACTGAACCCATTGGGGTAGTGAGACAAAAGTTACATGCAGAGAGACTAACTTTGGTTGAAAAGTTGGGGGAATCCAGTTAAGTGCTCAAGTAACTTAAGGCAGGTGAGCTTAAAGGCTTAAACTGGGCCCTTGCGAGTGTTCCTAGTCGTACCAGTAATAATTACCAAAATTAAGCACCACCCACACCTCTCCCTGCAAAAACCCACAAACAACAACAAAAGTTACATTATCCACCATAAAACATCATTAAAATCACTATCGGGGTGATAGGTAACCCTGACTAGCACCCTAGCATTAACAGAGGAGATAATCTGCCATCAGTATTATTTCATGTGTTCAGATATTGGTGAGTGCTACTGATGTCAGTGCTTTCTGTAGAGCTACATGTTGTCTTGTAGTGCTTCATTAGAGATATGTTGCCCCCAGCAGACTGCTTTTTTCAGACTACTTTTCCAGACAAACAGCAGAAGCAAAGGATTCCCCGCAGGACCTGCTGAGTTATGTTGGAAGAACTGTATGCTCTAAATACAGTGGTTACACTGAACTGATCAGAGAGGCAGAATGAGAAATATGGAAACAGAGTACTAAAGTGACTTCAGGTTTACAGTTATCCTTGGGCCTGGGGAGCTGTTATGAGAATTTTATTTCTGAAACGTATCCTGTAATTAGGAATTCAGAAGGTAGAGAAGCTGCTGAGGGGATGGAAAATCTGGTTGTTTTGTTGTTTGTTTTTTTTTAATAAGAACTGGTTTTACAACAAACGGAAAACTTTTCTAAAATGACAAATTTAAATGATCAAGACATGAAATCTCTTTTCTCCAACTGTTTCTTATAAATACTGATAATGATTAAAAGCAAATTGTCTTGGAAATCTCTTTGTTGGATTAGATTTTCATAAAATTCAGTTCAGGGGCAGTGTTACTGTGCTTTAAGAAGATACAGGTACTGCATGCTATCTCTAAAAATATATACCCTGATTATATGGATGCATTACGTCATTGGGGGGGGGCATGTTTTTCTACAGTGTTCTCTTTTGACCAGGCAGATGTTTCATGTACAGAGGGCAGTGGCTTTACAATGGTCTGAAGTTGGACAGCATTTAATACATTGAAAATGTTTGTTTGAAGAGTATCATATGCTAAAATGCTCTTGTAGTACACAAATAATTGCTAACCCTTTTGATACTGAAAGCTAAGCAAAATTACAGTGTTCCATAGTTGTCTTGTATGTCCTCTGTCCTCCCTCTGGGATATTATCTCTTAGTATGTCTTTAACAGATCATGTTCTCATTTTTTTTAGTGCTGTAATATCAAAGTTGGAAGTATTGCATGTGAAAGCTTGAACTTAAACTCAATATTTTTAGAGCAAAATCAATTTCAGAGTGAATTGCCATTGTAAATGACAGAATTAGTCTACTCAAAGAACAGACTAAACAGTGCAGGTGAACATTCTTGCTTTGCATTCTGCAATGCTAAGGTTTTCTTAGTTTTCAAGATTCCAAAACATTCTCAGTGTTTAAAAATAACCATCAAACCTGTGTGCTCCATTCATGGAATACTAGGTAAGCTTCTTTTTCATGCCCACTTTTTTCTTAGCTTCTACTTTAGTGGAGCTGTGGATCTCCAGAGGCAGTGTTAGAGAAACTCATAATCTTACCATGTATAAGGAAGAAGCAGAAATCTGTCTAGTTCTGTGTTCTGTTCTTGCAAGTAGGTCATAAAATATGAGTACAGTGTTAGGCAAAAGCATATACTGGTAGTTGCATGGAACCTCTTCAGACAATTTGCATATCAGATGCTTTCTAAGTTAGTCTTGGTGTCGTTTGAAGCAGCCCTGGATGATTAAAACATGCTTACTTAGTGCTTCTGGTCTTTTCTAAGGAAGAATAGAAGTTTGGTTTTCAAACTGTTACTGCGTTGGCTCTCAAACAAAATTTGAGGTGAAATATATCAATCATATTCAGTATAGTTCCTAGAGTTCAAATAAGTGTCTGTTCTATATTATATATATTTACTTACAAGTTAGACCCATCTGCAGAAGATAACAAAACTAGTTTGGAGCCATCAGCTGAGAGCAAGCAGCTGATAGCTTGCTGTGGGTGACTTCGCAGTCATGAAGATCAAATATCACTCACATCCTCATGAGTGTTATGGAATTGACAGCAGAGCACAATATATATAGCTCTCCTTAGAGCTAAAGATAAACTAGCTAAGGTACTTTTCAGTCTCACTCTAGTACTATGTAATGACTCTGTTTTTAAATTAATTTAAATAATATTCCTTCAGTACCTTTGTTAATGTTGCATCTTTCCTGTATTCATATATTTAATTTAAAGTACTTCTAAACAGGCATTGCCATACAAAATTGGTAGTGGTTCAGGTATGTCTATATGTTTTTGCTCTCTGACATGCAAATTTAAAACTAAATTTTGGAGGCCGTATAACCTAGTTTGTATCTAAAGCCTGGATTTTATAACTCCTAATGGATTCACTGGTTAGTAAGATTTTACTGCAAAAAAGAGGATAAATGCTGTGACAGAAGATCAGTAATACCATAGCCTTAATTTGGTGCCTGAGATGAAGGTCAGTATGGGGTAGGGTGTTCCTTTACCCTGGAGTATGTTTGGAGCAGAATGTTTGAAGATCTTAGTAGGATTTCTGTAGCAAGCGTCAAGTGTGCTTTGATGGCACTCTGGGGATTAGAGAAGGTTACTTAAAGGATTATTTACATCTTCACACATTGTGGCTGTTTCCAGTATGCTCCAGTCCAGTTGGATTCCCTGCTTGTCTAGTTTTATTGATCCCGTCACTGGCATAACACTAATGTGCAAGTGATATGTTAGACAGTATAGCACCAGATATGTTTAATGTTTCTGAAGCCATTGAGGTAATTCCAAGTGGGTTTTAGGCCACATCCTGAAGTGCAAGAATCCATTGTGGAAATATTTAAGTCTGCTTTATTTTGGCAGACTAACAGATTGTTCCTTGCCTTTTTTCCAGGGGTATGTGAATAATTTTTAGTGACGTTTAATATCCTTTTCCCCACCCCCAAGTTCACTAGATTAGCTAGTTTTAAAGCCTTACTTAATAAGTGATTACAGAAATTAAAAAGTGCAGATAAAAACACATGTATGTCTTGGAAAGCATTAGGTAGTATAATTATAGGACTCATTAAACAGCTGTGCCTATAATCTAGCTGTAAAGATGCAGCAGGTAGTGATCTGCTGGTGTAACAAAAATACTGTGAGCAAGTACTTAAATATTTTAATCATTGGGTACCCAGCATCTGCGAATGGAGGATGAACTCACTAATGAGAAGATGCAGCCATACTGCTCTTGCACCATGACTGGGTAGATTCTGCTGTTGGTACCTATTTGAAGCATGAAACTTCTTGGCTACTGGGGAGGAAATATCTTGCAATTTCATTTTAATACAGTGTATTTTGGCTGTTCTAAAATGATCTAATGCATATTTTCTGGTTATGTTCTGCCTTTATCGATATCTCTTGTCTTGTAAATGGCTGTATTGTGATATTTTGAACAGTGTGGAAAAGCCAAGTGAAATCGTGCAACGTTCATGACCTTATTACTTGATTTATTTTTGTTTTCCTACTTTTTGCATTGAATGACAGCTGCTAGCCGGGATGATAGCAGAACCTGCTTTTCTCTCTGAGTATACTATCTTTGCTTTGGATCCCACCAAACAGCCTAAGCCACAGAGTGACAGTGTGGTGAGTCCTCCCACCCCTCTTAGTGATGCCTTTAGCAGGGGGAGGAGAATACTGTACTAGATGGCAAACCTAGTGTTGCTTGTGGCTTGTTCTCACAAAGGCATCTTAACTACTCTGTTGCTAACCCTGCACTAAATTTCACAGAGGTAGTACCTGATTAGCTCCTGGCTGGTGTGCTGTATGATGTGAATTTATTGTAATATCAAAAAATTAACACGTTTTCTGTTACACAGGTAACCAACACAATTTAATTGTTGCACAAGTTTGTACATTTGTTGCATAGAATTCATTAATGCCACAAAAAGTCTTCCTTTTTGTTTTTATCTATGTCTGTATGTATTTCAAGAAAATGGATATGAAAAATACTGAGATTGATTTGTCTTTTCTTTGATTTGTCTTTGAAAATTACCTGTCTTTTTTTGCTGTGTTCTGTGAAAGCCTCACAATGTCATTTACTACGAATGGTAGCAGGAAATAATTATCTCACATAGACTCTGAAATTCATTTACTCCTAGTTCATGATGTGGCATCTATTATTGTGAGGATAAATATTCTCTTTTTTTAATAATTAGATTTTAAGTATGTATTTCTTTGCCTAGTGATGTTGTTTTCCTAGAATGGTTTGGGTTTGACAGGACCTTACAGCTCATCCAGTTCCAACCCCCCTGCCACGAGCGGGGATGCCTTTCACTAGACCAGGTTGCTTTTCATAGTATACAAGTGAAGAAACTCCGTGAGAACAAGTGGAGAAATAGCCAGCATGGAGAGGAAAGCAGCCTTCTTTCTAACATACACACATACAGAGGTGTATTCTCCTTATTGTCACAGGACTGGGATGGCATCTTTCACATACTTCAGAGGCATGGCCTTCCCTTCCTGAGTCTGTAGTGATTCGGAACACAGTGTTTTTTACAGTCCCAGCTCATCCTTATGCTTCATGATTACTTTGCTTTTCCAGTTTATTAAGTGCTTTTTTTTGCTGCTGGTGCAGAGGCTGAAAATGACAAGTCACTGGAAGCTGTAACAGGAGAGAAATTTGATAAGCAGATGGACACAGAACAACACACCATGCTGTGTTGGACTTCTCAAGCTAAGCAAGATTGGCTTAAAACAGTGATTAAAAAGGTGATCTGTGGAAAGTCTTCATTTGTTGTAAAGGGTTGTGCTTGTTTAGAGCATGTCCTTAAGCACAAAGTCATTAGTAGCTCAGTTGTGGTGTTCTCAAGATTGAGCTTTTTGATGGGGAGCAAAGTGGACTTTCAGACTGTGCCAAAACCTGTAGTTCTGAAATAGTATCCAGATCTTTTTATTTTATCTTTCTTCAGTTCTGGATATTTTGGCCATGTTCCAGGTGTAGTGATCACTACTTAAAGTTCCACTGCTAATTTAGCTAAGCTTTTCTACACTTAGAGCAGTAAGCACTTTTGGGTTGTTTTTCACTACGTAATATAGCTAGTACATTTACATTCTGAAAAATATATTTCTGTGAATGCTCAAGTGTTGTCTATGTGCTATCTTTTAGTATATACTTTAGTGGCAGGAATTACTGACTTGTACATTTATGATACAAGGCTCCATACATAGCAAATAATTTAACTGTATGTGAGTGATCACACATCACTGCAAATGCTGTGTAGTCCAAAAGAATGAGCAGCATAGAGAAGTGGCTGTAATTGTGGAGGTTTTGGCATAGATGAATTTAGTATAACCTCTTCACTAACTAAGCTGCATGGGGTTTGTTGCATGAATAAACAGTTTGAATAGTCTTGGTCAGAAGGGTTTTTGAAAGGAAAGTGAGGAAAGAAAATAAGTACTAAGCTATTCATCCTTCCTTTGTAATTTACTCAGTTTTGGAATACCCAGGAAGGAAGGAGAACAGTTTTAAACATTTTGTTTTTAAATGCAGACTTTTAAGCTTTCACTCTTTAGACTTACGAATCTATTTATACCTTTGAGAAATAAATAAGTTGAATTAGCTTGCATTTCAGAAATAGGGAATTAAGGAAGCACAAGTTGAGCGAACCTACTTAAAAAGGGCTTTTAGAGAATATGCAGACTGAAAGATTGGGGAAAAAATGGGATTATAATACTTGATCTTCTTGATCTTAGCAAAGGACGTTCAGTTCTGAGGGCTGAAAAGTGGTTTTGGACTTTTGTACTTAAAATGTACATAAAATGTTGGCAATGTGAGGATCATAGAATCATAGAGTGCCAGGTTGGAAGGGACCTGAAGGGTCATCTGGTCCAACCTTTCTTGGCAAAAGTACAGTCTAGACAAGTTGTCCCAGCATCCTGTCCATTTGAATATTAGAAGTATCCAGTATTGGAGAATCCACTGCTTCCTTGGGGAGATTATTCCAGTGACTGAGTGTTCTCATTGTGAAGAGTTTTCTTCTTGCATCCAGTTGGAATCTTCCCGGGAGAACATGGTGATCAAGTCTCCCCTGAGCCTTCTTTTCTCGAGGCCAAGCAAAACCATCTCTCTCAGCGTTTCCTCACACAGCTTCTCACTCCCTGGATCATCTTTGTGGCCCTTCTCTGGACTGTCTCTGGACTGCAAAACCATCTCTCTCAGCCTTTCCTCACACAGCTTCTCACTCCCTGGATCATCTTTGTGGCCCTTCTTTGGACTGTCTCCAGCCTGTCCTCATCTTTTTGCATAGCAGGGACCAAAACTGAACACAGTATTCCAGGCGTGGCCTGACAAGCCCAAGCAAGAGTGGGATAATGACTTTATCTCTGCTGGCCATGCCCTTGTTGATGTAACCTGGCATCCTATTGGCTTTATCACAGCTGCATGCTGTTCACTTACATTGAGCTTGTTGTCCAGCAGGACCCCCAGGTCCCTTTCCACAGAGATGCTAAGTATATTCTGACATGCGCTGCAGTCTTCGGCTGTGTTTACCCAGGTGCAAGACCTTACACTTGTCTTTGTTGAGCTTTATAATGTTCTTATTAGCCCACTCTTCCAGCCTGTCCAGGTCTTCCTGCACGGTGGCTTTCCCTTCCAAAATGTCCACTTCCCCACTCAGTTTAGTGTCATTCTTGAAGTCCGGTGGCAAACTCCATCAGAGTTTACTTGATCCCATCTTCCAGATCAGATATTAGTGGTGGATGTTTTGTGGGTTTGTGGAAAACAGACTTCTGTTGGTTTACAGAAACCCTGATGTAACTCTGCTGAGTTTAAGACTTTCAAAGCACTAGCCTGTGCTCTGAGATTCTAGTTTTGCTGAAACAGCTCTTAAGGTTTATGAAAGGTTTTAAGCTCTTCAAAGCCTCTTGAATCCATGCTTACATGTAGCAACTTCCCTTTGTGCTTACCCTTCACAGTTTGGACACCAGAATATGATCCTTTGCCTTAAGGCCCTAAGTCGCAGCACAGTGATTTAGAATTGTAGCAGCTAGATACTTGTACTAGTCCAGTTTTTATATGAAAGATTACCAGTGTATCCCTTTTATGATTTATGACAATAGAAAGTCTAATCCCCAACATAGGCTCTATTTTTATTCACAGAGATTGAATGCAAAGAATAGGAAAATTTTAAAAGTGGTGATTTTAGTTTTAGTTTTTAAATGGTATTTTTTTTAGGGTTCTTCATAGATCCTGAAATGGCAGCTTTTTAAGGATCTTAACAGAAAAGATCAGCATCCATGGTTTTCATAAACACCTTATTAGGTTTAATAAACCCACTTAATCTTGTATTTTAAAATATATCTTAAGTATTATTAAATTATTCTTCTGAATTAGAGGTATAAACCTTCAATAGTTTCCTTTAGTACTTTCTGTGGGTATCAGGATATATGATTTTTGAAAGAAGTGTGTGTAGTTAGTTTGTAAATCTTGGTATTTTTCTTCCTCTGTTGTCAGTCCAGCACTAGCATGGTAGATGCTTTGTAAACTATAAAGCAGAAGATAAATTTTTATTTGGATTATCCTTATTTTTAACCTTCCAGTTAGGAAATGAGAAATGAACAGGTATTGGAACTGAGAATAAAATGTAGGAGGGCTTTAGTCTAAAACCTAGTAAGAGCTCTTAATCCACGAGGAATAAATCCACTCAGCAGGATGGTGCTCTGAAGCAGAATGCAGATTTTGTTCAAGCCAGCTGAAGCACGATTTCAAACCCAAGCAGAGTTCTTGTATGGCTGGTTATTACTCTTTGCCTGGGTGACTGCTTATTTCCCTGCCTGCCTTCACTGTCTGGATTTCTCTTTCTGCTGCGATTTCATGAAGTGTGCTCCATGTCACACCTTTCTGAAGCCCTTTTACACTGAATCATTCCTCTTCTACATTTATGCTTATGGATGCTTACCTGTGTGTCCACGGAGAGCAGAAGCTGTGGGTGTAATTGTGTAGCAGATACATACATGGACAATTACAATTCATATTTTGTGTATACACATTTGCATATAACTGTCAGGTTCCATATTGATTGAAAAATAAGTTACATTGTTTTTAGCTGAATTCCTCCTCGGCTTTGTTCGATATATCTCAGTGCTTTGCTTCTCTTGGAAGAAAATCATATCCAAGATGTTTTCTGGCATGTTTTGCTATTTCAGGTCAACCTGGTTTAAACACCAGAAGACCATGTGGATTTGTACAGGTTAGAAAACACCTGAACACAGGACATAGGAAAAGCAGGAGAGACAGATTAGGAACAGAAATCTCTGAACTCTGTTTTAAAAAAATCCAACCAAAGCTATTGTTTTCTATTGTGTTGGTTTTGTTGGTTTGAGTGGGATTTTTTTGTTTTTTCCTTCTTTGGGAGTGCAGAGGAATGTACATGTGAAGTGTTGCACAGGATATTTCTTTTCTTTAAGTCTGAATTTTCTGCCTGTGCTTATTTAAAGTCTTAAACAGCCTGTTACCAGCACCTTTTTCCCGGTAGTTTGTACCCTCCATCCTCCCCAGTGGACTTAAACATGTGATTCCACTGTTAATCATGTTGGCTATAAACAACACTAGTCATCAATTAGATTTTTTTCCTGCTATCATTTTGTCTTTTGGGTATTTCTTTGATTTGTGCTTAAATGTTACATAAATAATCATTATGAATAATTTAATTGGAGATGTCAGCCTTCGCAGATGTCTCGTACTAATCCATGCACACATAGCTGCTTTGTAGTTCTGTATATTGCAGCAATCTGTTTTGAATTTAACAAACTAGCTTGTTTGCATGAAGACATTTTAATAAATGTTCAAAAGAAAGTACTAAAAACACAGGCAAGGAAAAAGCACAGATGCTGTTTGTAGGAATTCGTGAATTACAGTCCTTGTAGTCTCTTCCTTTTAACAGTTGTTTTTCCTCCTGTAGAACTCCAGTAGAGATCCACTTCTTGGGTACAAAGAAAACAATGGAAGTGGATCAGCCTCTCCGCAGGTATGGGGAGGATATAGGGGGGTGGTTATCTTCTTCACTGCCGTGTTGTCTTTGTGGTATGTTGCTTTAAGTGCCCAGTATATATGTTCGTGCTGAAGCAGGGATGATAAATACTTGCCTGTCAGGGTACTAAGGGCAAGTATTGTAATATACAAAGGGATACTAAGGTTTTTTTTTTTTGTGTGTAATCCCGTTAGTTGGTATTAAGTGTTGTTGATGTGCGGAGCTTTTTTCTTGCAGGGAAGGGTTAGCGGTATCTGACAGTGTGTCTCTGCTCATGAATCCAGCCAGCACAGGATACAGAGTGTTAATCTCACTTTCCAAACTGGGGGGCATATTGCATCAGTAGAAAGTTAATTTCTAGCTGAAGGGAAAGAAAATAAATGGTAGGCTTAAGAAAGAATCATTACTAGTGATCAAGGTAGAAGTCATTCTTCAGTATCTCTTGTAAATATTCAGCTTGCTGGAGTGGGATTAGCAGTGGCTTCTACCACGTGTGTCCCAACACTTGGTTGTGGGAGCGACATTGTGCAGTAATGCTTTCAAATCACTTCTGTAGCGCTAGCAGTATACAGTACCATAGCACAGAACCTTTTGATTTAGAACAGCATTAAGTACTGCAGCTGCAAGAATCAATAATTGTATTTTGTGTAGAAACTGTAAAGCCATTTAAAATAAAATAAGAAAAGGAGGGTGTAAGAGTGCATGCTAGAGCTGTTACACAAGGACTTTTACAATAAATCTGTTCTTTTAATCATAGGAAGATATTTTTGTGTCTTTGAGATAAACACAGTCTTCTGTTTAACATGGCAATAAATGAGTCACAACTATTTTTTATAAATTTGGGACAACAATAAACGGAACTATTTGTTTGAGTTTACATTTCTTTTTAAAGGAGTTACACAGATGCATATTTAAATCAGATCTGTAAATTATTGGCTTTAGTTGCTCTCTGAAATTGCCCATATCTGGTAGTTGCATGATTGATTTTTCTACAGAAGTTGATGCTTCTTCCAAGGGAGCGGTAGTTATTTGGTGTCATGCATGTGTTCCTTTGCCCAGGTCAGGTCTCTGTTTCCTGGACTTTACTGTGTTTGTCTGCCTAAAAGCAGTGCAGAATTACTTGCTTTGATTTTTTTGCAGCTAAGTGACACTCAGTCTTTCACCCGGAGGCTTCAGCTCCGAGTTCCCTCCATGGAGTCTTTGTTTCAAAGCCCAATAAAAGAGTCCCTGTTCCGCTCTTCTTCTAAGGAGTCCCTGGTACGAACTTCTTCAAGAGACTTCTTGAATCGACTGGACTTGGACGCAGCTGGTCCCACCTTTGATCCACCTTCTGACATTGAAAGTGAGCCGGAGGAGCCTCTGGGAAAAATGGACAGCCTCAGCAAAGAGCAGCTGCTTCAGCGACTGCGCAGGATGGAACGCAGCTTGGGCAACTACAGGGGAAAGTACTCAGAGGTAGGCAATGACTGGCTTACCTGGGCAGAGAGGGGGAAAAATGAGACTAACATGTTGCAGTAGTGGATAATCTTTCTGTTTTCTTATGTGGAGCAAATGGATCAACTTACAACTAACATAAAAATCAAATTATTATTCTAAGTGTGGTTATTTTTGGTCTATATTGGTCAAAATGTTTTTCTGGTAATAAAAGATGGAAATCCTTTTCTGTTTGTAAATAATGTCACGTTGTCAGCAATAGAGATTGGTTAGTGGTTACTCACACAAAGTAGGCCTGTGAAGGTTTCTGCTGAAAGCTCATAGCAAGGGATAGAGTTCAGTGCAGAGGTGAGCATAGCTTGTACTTGCATGACAGCAAATGCACTTTTCTGCTGAAACTTGAAGTGAACAGTACATATTCCATGCACGTGTGATTGGCAAGCATTTTGTTTACAATGAATACATTCTGTTCACTATAATTTCCAGGTATTCCCTGGAAGGAATTAATTCAAGGACTATTTCTTTTGCCATTTTAGTGAAAACCAATGATATAAGTAGCTTTGCTACTGATTTTACAACTTGTTGGGAAAAGTTTTCCAAGTGGTGGTGCTGGATTTTTGTTTTGGTTTTAAATGTGTGTTGTAATTAAAACTGGACTTTTGCCCTGTTTTTTACAGTTCTTCAAATGTTTGCTGCCCTCAAATACAGTAATTCCTGTACAGACATTTGGCTATTAGTGTCAAAATCCCTGTAACCTAAACCATGTATACAGCAAGTACGGTATTCAGCATATGCCTGAAAAAAGCAGTTGTCTTCCATACTTGTCATTCCGTACTTGTTGTCGTTAATTTGTCATTCGTTTCCAGATAGTATAATAAGATATAGTTTTAAAAAGGTTACATAAAAAGCATTGCTAAAATGAAAACTCATCAATTTATAGGTTTGGTTTGGGGTGGGTTTTTGATTGTGTTTGTTTTTGTTTTTTTCCGTGCAATCTCTCCAGCAACTCTTAATTTTCTCCATCAAAAAGGCTTGGGGTTTTCATTCTATTTTTGTTAGTTTCTTCAGTCGGAAAGAATTGCTTTGCTGGAGCTTGGAAGAAAGTAGCTTAAATATATAATGATAAGACACAATTATATTTTTCCCTTTCTTGAAATAGGATACAAAGTTAGCGTCTCAAAAAATTGGTGAGGAAAATCATCCAGAGTAGTTATAGTTTTAAGTGCAAAATAAGTACAACTTTGAAATTAAAACTAATTTTGAATTCTTGAAAAAGCCTATTTAAGTAAGAATTCGAAGGTATCTTTTACCTTAAAAGAGTTCTGGTTTTGCTGTTTTGGATTAGTTTTCCTTTAATTTTTCAGCAGTTAGAAAATGGAATATTCCAGTTCCAAGTGCCAGTTTGCTACTTCAGCTTTGGACAGCTTAGGCAATTGTGGTCAAATTTTTAATTAAACTAAATTGTGCAGTTACTCATTAAGCTCTTTTATCGGCTTACAATGAGAAATGGTGCCCACTTCCAGTCTTTTTTTGTCTGCTGGGTCTATGCAAAGCACATGGGATGAGACTATTCAGTATTACATGGACCTTGTTTTGCTAGATTTGTAAGTGTATTTTTTTAATGCATACTCATTGTAAAATTAGCTTTACTTAAGCTCTCTGGGACATGTACCCTTACAAATGTACATCCCCGGGGGGTGGCTGGTTGGGATGTAACCTTGTGATTCAGTTGGGTTTCAACTGCCTGTATTGAAGCATGGTTGGTCTTGCAGGTCTTTTCAGTGAAGGGAAAACTGTACATGGATGGTGAGTAACCTCAGGGTTTTGTATGTAGGAGATATTTTATAAATGGAAAAAAAAAAACATTGAGAGCATCTAAATAGGTTTCTGTCAGAAGAGCTGTCTCAGGTCAAGAGTTTGAAAATGCAGATGGCTATAGCAGATTATTTTGATAGCTTAAGCAGATGCATTCATCATTATACCTGATTTCTGTATTTTAGCTAGTATCTGCTTATCAGGTTATCCAGCGGGAGAAGAAGAAGCTACAGGTAAGCATTACTTTTCATCCTCTTACCTGAATGCTTTTCTGACTCTTAAAATGTGTAGTGCAAATAGAGAATTAATTTTCAGTGCATTGTGTGTGTTTACACAATAGGTTGTGTATATATGTTTGTGTGTAACAAGACTTTCTTGTTGGGATTTCTAAGGAAGCAAAGTTAATATTGATTTGTGTAAACAACTGTGAAGCTATTGTACCCAGCCTTTCTTATTGCATCAGCTGCATTCAAGTGATAGATTGCCAGCCCACAGTTGGCAGTTTATGATAATACTTACACATCAAGCTTGACTTGAAAGAGAAATACAGGTTATTAATTCTTCTGCTGAAATACGATTCTGTGAATTTATACATACTTTATAGAAAGTTACATTTCATACACCTGATGTTTGTTCTTCCTTTTTTTAAGGGTGTCCTGAGTCAAACTCAGGACAAAGCACTTCGCAGAATTGGAGAACTGAGAGAGGTAATTTCCTTTACTGATTATTTACTTCATTACTACCCATACATAGGATCTTTCTCTGTCTAGCTTTTGGTGTTTATGTTCACTTTACAAAATATTTTCTTTCACACAGCAGGGGTTTTTTACTGCTTGCTTTCATCATTTGTTGTTTATATAGGGTTATTTCTCTGGCTTGTTTCCCATTCAGCAGCTTATTATTTGCTCTAAGACAGAGCAGTTCATTGTACCCACTAAACTGCTTTCTGTTCCTTGTGAAATAGGTAGAAATGTGTGTGGTTCTTGAAGTATTGTTGGGTCCAGCAATAGATGTACCTGTGCAATTTGCTGTTCTTTATAGTATTGAGAAGTACTAATGTTAGGTAATCCCAAGTAATAGGCACTTTTTAATAAAGATTTTAATGAGTATGGATGAAAAAATTAGGATAAAATTAAAAGATACTCATCTTGATCTCTGTTGACATTGGGTTTATGGATATGTAGTATAGTTATGATTATTGTCTCCTTAGGTTATAGTGAAAATAAAAGAAGTATTGATAATAAACACATTGGTCTTAATTAAAGATATGTACAGATTATTGGGCAGAGAAAATTAATAAGGCAATTTCACCAAAGCTGTATTGTCAAGCCCTGGTAAAGCAGATTATGAAGCTGAAGCCATTTTGCAGTGCAGCATCAGGTTCGGAGATGGGCATGGGAGAGCTTCTCTGTCCATGCTCTTGACTCGCTTGGGAGCTGGGTGCCAACTTGCTCAAAGCCACAGGCTTTTTTTGTGGCTGCACTTCTGGTTTTGGCATGTGCCCTGCTGAGCAGCAGTGCTGGTGTGGAGGTTGCAAGAACCATCAGACCATGGCGAGGTCTGCTTCTTTTGCAGTAGCTGAGAACAGTGGGGCAGAGTGCTGGGTGTGCCAGGCTCATCTGAGCCAGAGCCTGCACCCAGCCTGTATTCCTAAGCTGACCTAACAGCCTATGAGAGGGTAAAGCAAACAGCATTACTGGTGGGAGTGGCTTGTCAATGTGGTTTATTTTCCCAGTTCACCACAAGATCAAATGGAAGAAGCTCATTCTGTGTTAAGTCTATATCCACATGTTCCAGTATGTTTATTTTTCCAGCTTACTGGTGCCTATTGGTAAAGTTTGTAAGGCATATATATATACGCCAGACTTAAAGCTTTCAATTATGAAAGAGTTGGATGCATGCATAACGTCATAGTCTTTGTGATTCACGTATTTCCAATTTATATCTCTATATATTTATCTTTGGTGTAAAATTTAATGTCATTGTTGCAGATCTTGTAAATTTAAAGATTCCTTCAAATCTTACACTCAATTTTTTTTTTATTAACTGAAAAACTTCAAAATGCAGGTTATTTTGGTCTTTCAGAAGCCCACATGTTATATGGCATTAGGTAAGACATACTTAAAAGAGAAATTACAAGTAAAACGGTACATCTGCATTGCGGAAGCTAAAATGTTACGAAGTAGATCATTCATTGATGTAATTTGTAATAAGAAATTAAGTAAAAGAATCCTTTTCTTCATCATATGGCCCTTTTTCCCAATAAATATGTTGAGTTGGACAAATTTCTTTTAAGACGGTCATGTAAATACAAGCTATCTCCTTTGAAGCCAAGGTGACAGTGTGCAATAGTCTGTGGAAATCAATGTGTCTTTTGCTAGTTTTCTTCTGTTAAGAGTAATTACATAACAGCAGTCTTCAAGCAGTCTTCAGTGTTCTTAGACAAGGATCAAATGGGACTTTGGGATCCAAAGAGACTATTCCTATGTTGGTTTCAGTAAATCTTTGACACTTATTCTTGCACTGAGCTGCTTTGGTTTGCTTGGAAGGAGTTGCTTCTAAAGCCCAGAAGCACAAGGCAGAAGTGTGATCAGAGTTGTTGACAACCTGAGGCAGTGCAGGCTTAAAAAGTGGATATATGAAAGAGAGAGGCATAGTTTTCCCAGTGACACCTTCCAGCACGGTTCTGCCATGTTTATGGGTGGTGCTTGCTTTTATACACGTATCTTTGCAGAACAATGGTCATAGAAGCATTAGTTCCCTGGGGAAAAACACCAGGAAGATATGTATAGATGAAGTGAATACATAAAAATTAACATACAAGTTTGGGAAATTATTTGCACTGCATGCATGAAATGTGCATGGTTCTGATTCTCACAATAAGCAGTTGTGAATTAATTTAACTTTAAATACATGGATTTCTATTAGAACAGTAATTATTTAAAGAAATTTAAATATTTCAACTTTAAAAGCTTAGGAAGTAGATAAATCTCCCTTGGACAGTATTTTGTAAGATCATGTAGATCCTACTAATGGATTTAGGGAACAGCAACAAGCTTCTAAAGGTGTTCAGCTAAATGACTGCAATTAAGTATCAAATAAGGCACATAGTTCTTGGGTGTTCTCTTGCTTTCTCATTTGAGACATGTTTCAGGAATAAAAAAGCCAACTTTCTGCTGTTATAAATGGCATTTATTATATTAGACTGCTAGCATATTGAATGAGCATAAGAGAAATTTAAGTTTCTGCTTGTTTATGTTGACTTCATTTGGTACTTAAATGAAGAATCTGGTTCACCAAAGTACAGTCTTCCAACTTCCAGGAGAAATGTGTGCGTGGAAAACAGTTTTCAAGAGCAGTCTTGAAGTGATCCCTAGAGAAACTTACTTCTAGGAAGAAAAAACCCTTGATAATTTTGCATCAAATCTAGTTTAATGTTAGTATTAGAATGGTATTATGTTGTGTGGAATATTGTTTAGTAAAAGAAACACCCACTTCATGGTTGCATTCTGGGGTCACGACTGCGAAGAGATATTTTTAATGCTGTTTCATAATATTTTGAGAAGCCTTTTAAATTCACATTGAAGTTTTCATTTGAGATGCCTGTATTTACGATTCTCAGGAGCTCCAGATGGATCAACAAGCTAAGAAACATCTCCAAGAGGAATTTGATGCTTCCTTAGAAGAAAAGGACCAACTTATTAGTGTCCTGCAAACTCAGGTAAGGTACCTTACCCAACAGATATTCTTTAAAACTGCTCTTGCTACTTTTTTAATAATGTATTTCCTATAATGCATGTCCACAGTTTATTATAATTGCTCTGACATTGTAAAGCTTCTTGAGAATTTAGGATTATCTAGAAATTATGTTCATCTTTGTGGTAGGGGATACCTTTGTAAAATCTTATTCATGTTCACTATGATTGTTTGATTTACATTTGATGTCTTTGTTATGTCTTTGTTACCAAGAACATAATATTAGCACATACTTGAGCTAAAATTGCTTTGGCAAAACCTGTGTATTTTGCTTAATTGGTCTTTTTTTTTTTTTCCCACTTCTGATGGTACTATTTTTGTTAATTAGAAATACGATTCTGCTAAAAAAATTTCTAAAAAAAATCAAACAGATTTTTTTCCTTTCTTTGCTTACTGATATCACTTTAATTCTAGTTTTGGAGGTGAAAACATGATCTGCTTAGACGTCTTAATAAAAAGAACATTTATTTTTTTCTTTTTAGGTATCATTGTTGAAGCAGAGGTTACAGAATGGTCAGATAAGTACTGAATTGCCTGATCCAAATATTCAGTCTGAACCACAAGGGGAAAGTCCAACAAGAGAAATCAGTGTAGAAAATTTTGTGGATCCTGGAAGCAACGGTAGGTGTTGCAGCTTTTTTAGGAGATCTTGAATTTTGGGGAATAAGCCTGCTGTTTCTTAGGGTGGAGTAACAGTACTTAGGGTTGAATATATCATAGGAAGGATGCACTTTCTAGCAGAAAGTTGTTTTGATAGCAGTATGGCAGCTAGAGGACAGGATAACTCTTCTGAGATTCTAAGATGCTTCCAGTATTGTTTGATTACTGAGTAAGCAATATTCTAATGGTGACATATAATGAAAGGGTTATTTGTTGGTATTTTTCATAAAAGGTAGGGTTCAGACAGAGGTGAACATGCATCTCAAAATGGTCTTTTTTCAGCATCTGCTAGATTTTTGTGTGTATGAGGATCATATGAATGGTAAGATCAGAGATTTTCTTATCTAGCATCATGTCTTTTGTAGTGTTTAGGAAAAAAGTAAGTAACCAGTCCCTAAGAATCAAGATTTAAGATGTTTCCTATACTGGAGTCTGCTTCAGGACTATAATGTGTAAGACTTATGGCTGTGAATTAAACCTTTAAATTTGTTTGACCCTATTTTCATGCCAAGTACTCTTACAGCCTCCAGAACACACAGTAAAATATTATCCAGTGTGCTAGGTATACAGAGAGGAGTACAGCTCACTAAACATGACCATTAACCTGCAGAACGTAGTATTGTCAATCTGGATATTTTAGAGTTAACATCATACCCAGCCCTGGGAAAGCAGGAATCAGTGTGCTGGGCACTTGAGAGATGTGTGATTTGATTTGATTTATGTTTTTCCTGCCAGTGAATTTTCTGTTAGTAGCAGCAGACAGATTTATAAATCATGGTTTTTCAATTGTGTAGAAAACTTTGTTGAATAATAGTTTGGTTTCGAAGCTTGTATGATATCTGACCTTTGTAAATTAATATTGGGTGAAAGACTGTATTTACTATTCTGTGTATGTGTAGCATGTTTCTGGTAGTTACAGTAGTCACTAGGAAGTTTTGCAGACTTTGCGCAACTTTCTTCAGAGCCCTGTGGGTTGCCTGCAATGTGAATGACGAATGCAGATCTACATTTTGGAAACAGTACGTGCATGTGATAATGTTTATATGTTGTCTAATAGGGGGTAGTGGAGATTCTGTTAAAACACTGGAAACTCTTCATCAGAGGGTGAAGCGCCAAGAGAACTTGCTGCAGCGTTGTAAGGAGATGATTCGGTCTCATAAGGAGCGCTGCGCCCAGTTAACCAACGAGAAGGAGGCACTTCAGGAACAGTTAGAAGAGAGGCTTCAGGAACTGGAGAAAATGAAGGTATGGAAAATGCTCTGAACTGTATGGGTAGCTAGTAAAACAGAGCAAGAACTCCAGTATTTCCAGAATCTGTTAATAAAGAAGACCCTTAAATTGCTTGGAGAAAGGTAAGGAACCTTACTCTTTGAATATCCTTCAAAAAGGTATCAGAAATAAAGTAACTGTGGGAAAATGGGGTGAGGAAAAGACTGCCAGCACAAAAGACAAGAGGTAAAGTGAGAACAGTAGAGCAGAGCTAAACCTTTAAGACATAGTTGAAGAGGCGTAAGTTACGTAAATGAACAGAAAACACAGAAAGGCAGGACAATGGAGAGCACAATATAGTGAAGATAGCATAAGTGGAGTCATAAAGCTAAATTAGTATTTTGCTTATTTTTCCTTTTAAGACCACTAATGCCAAGTGTGGAGTAAAATTAAATTGCTGATAGTAATGGGATGTGAAAATGTGATAAGTATAGCTGTGCTCAACCTCAGTGCTAGAGATCAGATTCCCTTCTCAGTCTCTGAGCACCAGCCCTGTTTGAAATTGCTCTGAAGGACTCGAGTATTTTAAGGATCTTTTCCAGAACCATTAATGACCAATTATGTTGTATTGCTGAGACCCTACTGAGATGCAGGTAATAGAGCAGGTGCCTAAGGCGTGTTTCTTGCCAGTTTTACTGTAGCTGTTCTGACATCCATGAGAGAACTGTGGAGGCTGAAACAAAGCCTTCAGATATTTGATTTATTATGGAGACCATGAGGCAGCCTTAAAAGTAAGTTAAAGCTACCTACTTTCCGTGGGTTCTGTTCTGTGTTCTTCCTCCAATGCATAATGCAAGTTTAAGAGCCAAACCTAACCTGATTGCCAGAAGAAGGTGTTTTCTTACCTGTGGCAGTGCTTTAAATTTGTGCCTGGGGTTTGTGTTTTAGGACCTTCAGATGGCTGAGAAGACTAAACTGATTACTCAGCTGCGTGATGCAAAGAATTTGATTGAGCAGCTAGAACAAGACAAGGTAAAAAAGCTTCTTAAACTCTGTAGTTTTTGAAGAAGATTTTGTAAAACTCTTGTCTTCTTGTATTAGAAGCTTTTCTTAGTCATCTGATGTGGCTTGGTTTATGTTTTAGCCAGCAAATAATACAAGCTACCTGACAATTTTATTGTATAGATGCTATAGGGTATTTGTCTATTAGGGTATAAATATTATAAGATTATGTTATTCAGGATGGAGCAGTTACACTGAATACACTCCTTAATACCAGCTTCAACAAACAACAAAATGAGCCGAACTCCACCACCACTCCCAAACACTGACTAAGATGAGATACAATATAAATTAACTTAAAAGCTACCAATGAAGGAAAAGTAACTGTAGTTTCTCAGGGATATGAAGTGGTTTGGGTTTTTTTGTTCCTTAATTTTTTTTTTATCACAGTCTTGGTACTTGAAGTAACTTTTGGTGGTATAATAAGTAGCGAGACCGACGCTCGTTTTGTATGTGCATGTTATCTAAGGAGAAGCGTGCACTCTACAATGCTTTTAGTTTTGGTTGGTTAACATTATGCATATTTCCAATAAAAGTATCTGGACCAGAACTAGGAAGTTTTCTCATGGTCTTTAGTGGCTGGATGAGTTTTTTTCACCACTAGATAAAATTTGGCTACTCTTCAAAATCATCCTGTATTCTCACCTTTTTTCTTCGTTAGCGTTTTCTGTTTCCTGACATGGAAAAATGTCGTGATCTCTGGTCTTGTAGTAATAGACTAAAGTCTATTCCTGTCAAGGATTGTGTCCTGGCTTGAAATTGTTTCAGCTATATGTTTTATTTGTTTGCTAGCTTTTTATCACAAGGACCTTTTCCTTAGGGCATGGTAATTGCAGAGACAAAGCGACAAATGCATGAAACACTGGAATTGAAGGAGGAGGAGATAGCCCAACTGCGTGCTCGGATCAAACAAATGACTACAAAAGGCGAGGAATTAAAAGAACAGAAAGAAAAATCTGAAAAAGCTGGTAAGAAATTCTGGGGATTATTAGCTTTCACATTTAAACATGAAAAAGCTTCAGTGTGGTCTTTCTGCACTCTTTGGACAGTTGTTTGGAATGGATATTAAGAGATGATTTTCTTCCTCATGTTCCACATTGCACCTCTGCTAGCATCATTACTAACTTCACTTTTGGTCAGCAGAGTTTAGGGGTGTTTTTGGCTGGTTTGTCTCTTATTCACGTGGAGTTAGGAAGGAATCTCCTGAAGGGCAGCTGTACCTTCCTGTTTGTAGGAGAAAAGATTGAGAGAATTTTTGCTGGTATGACTTCAGGAGGGAAATTTGCAACTATCTACAAGTTATTGTAATGCTACCACTATTTTACATAGAAAACAGCAGTGAGTGTGTAAGAGCTTGGGAAGGCGTAGAAAGAAGAGGATGTGCTACAGCCATAATAACCATTTTCTTTCAATAATTGTAGCAGAAGCATTTCTGATTTCTCTTTAGTGAAACAGCAGTGATGGTTCCTTTCTCTTCAGGCTTAGAACCCAGTGGCTGTGTAACTATTACATGCTGTAGTTTGCTTTTGATGGAAATTAGGTAACATTAATTATGTGGGCTTGGAGTTCTCCTTTTGCTTGAAATGAAGTTGAAAGATCAATCCACTCCACCTTTGTTTTTTAAACAGTGAAATCATTTTGCACTGTTTCAAAATTAATAAAGAAAATTCGGTTTCCTCTCATAGGTGTATCAAGGCGTTCACTCTTTTGGCAGAAGCTCAGATGCAGTTAGTTGATATAAAACATTATGCATATTTTCTTTCTCTAAAAAGTGATGAGAAAGTCAAACAATACAGTTCACAGGATTTAGATCAAACCTTCCAGTTTTAAAGATTGGGTAGATCATTCTGCTGTAATACAGAAAAGCAGCTTGAACATCCATCTTGTGAAAGTAACAAACATTTTGATTAGGTGTCCTCCTCTTCTACCTTTTTCAGGGTACATGTATCTTTTAACTCTGGAAATTCATATTTCAACAGTAAGTCGGTCCTGAAAGAGTTGGATTTTTTTCAATTCTTGGAGACTAGGAAGCTTCTATTCATAATAGAAGAAAAAAAGCTGAAGAATATTTTAATAAATTTGTAGATACAAAGTTATAGTTGTTTGAAACACTGCATTTTTTTATGCAGTGGAAACCTCTTAATTGTGAACTAATATCTACATGCTCTGGTTAATACAGTAATTTCTTCAGGTTTGCATACCCAGAAGCTGAAAATAGGTAACAGATGGTGCTCTGGATACCTGGAAAACTTAACTGTGGTAGTGAGAAGTAATTTCACTTACAATTAATGTGTTGAGTACACTGCACTTTCCTAGAGAGAGATTTGTGTGTTAAATATGCTCTCTCATAAGTAAAAATTTAAAGTACTTCTGTTAATTTTTATGGTGCATAAGCATCCACTTTACTTTCAGGTGTATTTGTGTACTCTATTAAGCATGCATTTATAAATGTCAGAATCCTTGGAAAATTAGCTAATACTACCTCAAAGATAAGCAGAATTTTGAGGTGGCCTTTGTTAGATTTTCCTATTACTTCCTTGGCTTTACATGTGCCAAAAATGTTGTGATGTGTAATGGAAGTGTAGTTCAATACACTTGAAGTAAATTGTTCAGGCATTTGAGAAGACCACTGTCAATACTGGGAGAGCCTGGAATTTCCTCTAGGTCACAACCTTTGAGTTGTACCAGTTTTAAGAATTCAGTTTCATCTATTTGAGGTCAGTGTGTTTAAAGTTCTGTTTCTTGGGCAGTTAATGTGAGTTGCCTTTAAATTCTAGACTTCTCTTTTTCTGTCATGATTTAGTGAGGAATTGGCTTCATGGAATATTGTATTTGTAGAGATGTTATTTTCATTTAAGTTATGGAAAAATAGTCTGCTTCATTTATTTTCATAGTGCTATATTGTAGGCTAAAAAGTGGTATATTTTTTTCCATTTCATGTTTTTAACTTGCCTATAGTTACATGTGTGGCTTTTTTTCTTTGTAACTGAGTGACTTTAGTGAAATGTTGCAGTGTTTGATTCAATGTTACTGCATCTTTGTGCACTGAAATAGTGGAAAGATACTTACGCTTATTTTGTGTGTGTTGTGTAAACTGTAACTTGGTCTCCCCAGTTGAAATTCATTTTCTTTGTAGTTAGAGGTACATTATGTTGAAATCTCACAGAGCATCTTGTTTTTGTGCATCCACACATGCCAATAAGTGAATCATGGTGCCTTTCCCAAGCCTTGTATGAACAGGACTGGGGTAAGGGCTCTCTTTTTTTACATCACACATTGGGTGCTTGAACTGGGCTCTAAAAAGTAAATTGTTTGCTTCTCAGGCACTTTCATTCGAAGTAACTGCAACTGATTTTTAATGCTGTGCAGTGTACATAGATAATTTACGTTTGACTTTAACAAAGCTATTTATAGTATTTGTAAATTTACTGATAAACTGAAGTTGGTTTCTCCTAAGGCTATTTGGCATAAGTGCTTTCTAACTTCTCAGAATGCAGATTATTGACGTGTATTCTATAGAGGAAACAAAAAAGTCCTTAGAAAGCAAATTCATCTTGCTTTACTTTCCTGTTTGTAGGCAATGTTTCTTTTGCAAGCTAATTAACATATGCTGGGCACCTTTCTACAGAGAAACAAAAAGCATGGACTGTGCATTTAAAAGCCTGCCTAGATGCACAAATCAACTATAGGGAATGAATTTCAACCTTTCTTTCTCAAACTACTGACAAGATGCCTGCTCCCAGCTTTCAGTAGTGAAATGTACAAATCCCTCCTTTGCCATCCTGTTTAGTGCTTTCCTCACAATTTTTAGCAGTAGATGGCACCATAGTTGAAGATAACATGTTTTGCTGCTCCAGAGAGTAAGCAAGAAGTCTTTGCAATGACGACTGGTGTTACACTGAGTAGGAGAGGCAAGATGAAGGGAACTGAGACCGGCACTTCAGAGTAGTGCATGTAAAGCAGCACATGTTTTACAAAAATCAGTTCTGCAACCTTACTGGGGCAGTCTAATCCCCCTGTACTGGGCGCTGGTGAGGCCACACCTTGAGTCCTGCGTTCAGTTTTGGGTCCCTCACTACAAAAGAGACTTTGACGTGCTGGAGCAGGGCCAGAGAAGGGCAACAGAGCTGGTGCGGGGCCTGGAGCACAGGTGTGATGGGGAAGGGCTGAGGGACCGGGGGGGGGGGGGGGGGTTAGTCTGGAGTAGAGAAGGCTCAGGGGGACCTTCCTACTCTCTACAACTGCCTGACAGGAGGATGGAGCCAGGAGGGGGCTGGTCTCTGCTCCCAGGGAACAAGGGATGGAACAAGAGGAAACGGCCTCAAACTGCAACAGGAGAGATTCGAATGGAGATGAGCAACAGTTCCTTCCCCAAAGGGTGCTTAGGCATTGGAACAAGCTTCCCAGGGCAGTGGTGGAGTCACCGTCCCTGGAAGTGTTCACACACCGTGTAGATGAGGCCCTCAGTGACATGGGTTAGTGGTGGCCTTGGCAGTGCTGGGGAATGGTTGGACTTGGTGATCTTAAAGGTCTTCTCCAGTCTCACTGATTCTGTGGTTCTGTGATTCTTAAACTCTGCTCAGGCTCTTTTTTGTGTAATTTATATCCTACACAGGAAGGTTTCTAGTTTGGTCACATGAATGGGACTTTGCAAGACTCTCCTGAGACTCTCTGTTGGTGTGCTTGTTACTGGTTCTGATTTGCCGTTGTGGGACTTCACTGAACCAGTACCTTGGTTAAGTATTTTCCTTCAACAGTAGCTTTGCTGGTTGGGAAGAGCACAGGCAGTGCCTTTACTCTTTTCATTCAAAATAGATGCATTTGGGTAAAGCCATGGACTTTTATTCCAGGTTTTTATCCACAGTAGAATTAAAATCTCCCATAGATTAAAAATAATAAGAAGAATCATGATAATTTAGACCATGTTGTGCCTACATAATGATACTGACCTTCTGCTGCTTTGAAACTCAGTTGTGTCATGCTACACTAGAATGAACTACTTTGAAAAAAATGTTCTGTTTTGCTTAAGTGCTAGAAGTGCCTGAGATGCATATAATTTAACTTTTAGAGAGCTAAGTGTGTTTCTGTGAAGTGTTGCTTCTCTGTGCTTTCATACCCCCTTGGCGTTGTATCCATCAGCTTTTGTGTAGCTTTTGTACTGGCATCCTGCTTGCGATTATAGTGGTGCAGCTCTCGTACTGCATGTTGCTCAGCTATTACATATCAGTAGTCAATCCTAGTTTGAACCTAGATCTTCTCTTTGGTGGATTCCTGGGCTATGCCAAATGCATTCTGTTTCCTTTTGCAGAAGTAACGGGATTCTTGAATAAAAATTAAGTGTATGTTGCTCAGAACAAGAATTGGAAAACATGGAAAAGTGAAGTAACTTAATCTTTTACTCACAGGCTTTCTTTCCAAGCTGTACTTTGTCTGTAGGGTTGTTTGGGTTTTTAATCCATTTATGGTGCTGTAGTACTGAAGGACTTAGCCAGTTTTGCTGGCTGAGTGGGCTTTTATTAGGGCTGAGAGGAGCATCAGGGAAGTCAGTGCCATTCTCCAAATGCAGTTGCACAGGCTGTGTTCATAACAGAGTTGTCCCTGTTGGCAGGAGGGAAGGACTCAAGTCGTGTGAGTCCCAGGTGGCAAGTGCCTTGATGGGGACTGTGAAGAACTGTGCTTGGAAAGTAAGGAGCTATAAGCCTTGTGCATGCTTGCATTGTTTTAGACTGTTTTCCTGCTTGAAATAATCTCTAGTGCTCTTCATATTTTTGTAATGAGTTTTAGTATTTATGTACAACCAGGAGTGAAAAAGTGGATACTATGATGTGCTTTCGTATTGCCAGAGTCAATAACAACCCTGTTTTGTCCAAAACTATGATTGTTGCTGTGAGTAGTCAGAGAAAGGCTTCCTCGGAAAGCAGAAGAAAAGTCTGGATGAGGTCGGAATTTGGGTGGATGCAATTCTGTAAATTAAGTTACTTGAAAACATATTTGCAGCATTGCCTCAAAAATACAGATTGTGGTTAAAAGCTTCAGTTTTAAATGTTATCAGAAAATGTGGAATGGAAATTATTCTTCACTTCCCAGATTCATGCCTGAATGTTATTATAGATAGTTACTGCTAAGTGGTGGTGAATCAAGGAAACAATTTATGTATGTCTATGATTTTCTTCTGGGGGTAGAATTAAGTGGAAGAAAGCTTAGCATACTAAATTACACTTCAAAGATTGTTTTGTTCTGTCTGCTCCCAGAACAGTATTCAAGTAGTCCAGGGCATAATAGAAGAATATACTTGTAGGTTTTTGGTCCTCTGATAAATTACAGTCTTGATATTGGCACCACGATTGTGTATTTTACAGAGGTGTTTTGCCAAAGTTCTTTTATGCAAGAAAATTAACCCTATAGTAGACTGCTCCAAGTCTGAATTTTCCTTTGATATGCAGCAGGGTTTTTCCACTTCCCTATTCAGGAGAAGAGTTTTCCATAAGAGTGATCAAATTCTGGTCTTGTGTAATTCTGTACTGATTCTGGCAATATTTGAGTGAGAAACTCAGATACTGGTATTAAAGAATAATAATAATAATAATACAGTTCAGAGCACCAGAATTGATTGCTTCCCTTTCATGTCTAAATGATCATCTATGAAGAGTATAAGTATGTTAGAATACCCCTTAGCATGGGAAGAAGCTGTGGAATTATTGCTTCCAATTTGTATATTAAAATGTTTCAGCAGATTTGTGCACCTTATGCAGATGTAAATGAATTCCATCACTGCACCCTGAGAGTTCTTTTGAAACGTCTTCTAGCTATTCGAGTCTTCTGAGAGGAAATCTTAGTATTTTTATTTTTCAATTTTATCTGCAAAGTTTAGAAGCACTCATAATGCACAGGCATTTTTCCAGTGTCCCTGAATTGCTTTGATAGTAGTTTACATTATAAGTAAATAGTGAAATAATGACATTAGAAAAGCCATCTGTAGGGACTTCACCAAACCCGTAGTTTAGAGAAGATTATCTAGATTGTACAGTTTGAAATGAACAGCTCTGAGGTAAATAAAGTGCCTGGTATTATACTTCAGTGTTCTGCTCAGGAAGAACTCTTTCATGAGTCAATAAAAACTGACTTGCATAGCAGTCATTCTTGGTTTATGCTTATGTCTGCTGTTTTAGTGTAAGAGCAAATTGTGAATTGCCTTTTCTTCATGCAGCTTATTTCTTCTTCTTCCAAGTTATTCAGCACATACAGATGGAAGAGGAGCTATAGTTTATTTATGTGGTTTATGTATTTTACGTGATTTTAGGGAAGAAATAGAAGCTACAGAATGTATTGGAAGACATTGACAGCCATTTGTCAGTTCACTTTCTAGATAATAAACCCATGCAAATTCTTGATGGATTCTTAAGTTCATTCCTCTGTTACTTGTATAATTTACAGTTATGGAGTACTCTGTTCTTCTGTCAAGGGACAGGTATCTCTCAGCTATCATATGCTTTTTTCATTTTCTTTGCAGCTTTTGAAGAACTTGAGAGGGCTCTGAGTATTGCCCAAAAGACAGAGGAAGCCCGGAAAAAATTGCAGGCAGAAATGGATGAAAAAATCAAAGCTGTAGAAAAGGCAAGTGAGGAAGAGAGGGTAAATCTTCAACGGGAGTTAACCAGAGTGAAACAAGAGGTGGTTGAGATTATGAAGGTAAAATCTGAAACTCACCTTGAATTATTGGTTCTTAATCTAATAATTCAATTACAATTAAATTATCATAAAATATATTAGTATATACTTAGTTATATTATTATTAATATATATTTAATGTATATTTATATTTAATAAATTCTATAAAAATAATCTGTGGGATTAAAGATTTAATTTAAGCAAAATAGAAAACTCACCATTATTATCCTAACCCCATATGCTTAAATGTTTAAGAATGTGTTGCTAAACTGTTTGCTAGTTCAGAGTTGCTTATATTTGCTTCATCTGGAGTTTTCAGGTAGGAATCACAGGAGTAGTGTGCATGCCTTGCCAACCTGTAAATTTGAACACCTTTAAATTGCAGTTCTTGTCTTGACATTTGTGTTATTAGTTTCTCTGAGAGAACGCACTGATGCTTTAGGGGAATGCATCACATTATCCTTAAAGCGTGTTATGTAGGTTGTAGATAGCTGTCACCACTTACTGTTCTGGCTCATGAAATAACAAGAATAGAGGAAAAGCTGTGGATTGAAGTTCTTTTTCCAATTTATTATCATATTTGAGCTGAAATCAAAACCACTAAGTTCATCTTGGTAGGAGAGTCTTTAGAAAATGTGTTTCTTACAGAACTGTGAAGGACTTGAGAAGGAAGAGGGATGATTTCAAGCTTGAAAATAAGAACTGTTGGGGCTTAATATTAAGCACTTTAGATGATTGTTACTTATTTAAAGGGAGCAAAGAGGTGGTTCTGGTTTCCTCTCTCTATTGCACTGCTTTTTTTAATTAAGTAATAATACAAAGTGGTTCAAATCAAGAATAAATACAAAGAAATTTGTGTATTTTCAAAATAAATTTTGAAAAAATTATTTCCAACTTTGATTCACAGAAGTCTTCAGAGGACCGTGTTGCTGAACTAGAAAACTTCCATAAAAAAGAGCTGGCTACCAAAGAACAGGAGCTAAATGAGAGATTACAGGCCCAAGAAAAGGCATTCCAGGAGAGGATGAAGGCAGCTCTTGTAAGTATTCCTAAAATGTGTAGAGAGACATCTCTGCAAGTGTGAGGTGGGACTAGAAGTCTTAATCTGACCTTGTTCAGCAGTAAGAGTCCTTCTGCACTCAAAGATACAAGTGTTCTCCAGAGGTCAAAGAGCTCAGAGATGTCCAATGAAAGGGAAGCAGCTGCAGTGATCCAGACTGAATAATGATAATGAATCACTGTCACTTCTCACTAACAGCTGTATCTTGTGGGAAAGACTTCTTATTTTGAAAACTCTTTTTGTTACTTTGGTTTTTTGCATTTCTTCCTCTGGATCACTGGCAATTAGCCACAGCAGCTAGAGTAAGAGGTACAAAGAATGAGGCTGTTCTTTGAAAACTGTCAGTATCACTGTGTCAGGTTGTGTTGTGTTACGTGAACAGAATTGACTATTTACAGTGTTTGACCTTGGAAAAGAATTTTCTTCTAGGTCAGGCTGGGAGAAATTGTTTGCATTCTTTGCTCTTTTTCATAAGCTGTAATCCACTTTGGAGCATCATGTAATTTTACCTGAGAAATAGTGGATTCTCTTTTGTGCTCCTCCACAGTGGTGTGTGACTGAGGGACTTTGACAGTCCCTTTCTGACTATATTTTTCTTCGTGTTTCTCAGGTTATTTTTTTAATTATGAGAAATAGAAGCTTAAAAATATATTAACAGTGGAATCAAGTGAGGACAGGCCTTTTTTCTCTGAGGTGTTAATCTCAGTCGTGTCAAACCAAAGTGAAAGGATGGATTGCATTACATTTTTCACACAAAAAAAAATGGTTCCAAAGAAGAGGAAATGGAAATGATTTATAACAGTTTTGTTCTCACAGATGAAGTAGAAACTCTGTGTGTGCAGAGAAATTACAGGTTATTAGTGTATGACCATTAACTATTAGTGTAAAACTATTAACTGGTTTGTAAATATCACGTTATACTGGTTTTGAGGGTTTATTGGTTTAATCATAATTTTTGATACAGGAAAAAAATCAAAGTGAGTGTTTGAAAACCCTTCAAGAACAAGAGCAGCAAGAATCCTTAGCCTTGGAAGAATTAGAGCTGCAGAAGAAAGCAATACAGTCAGAGTGTGACAAGAAGGTTCAGATAATGCATCAAGAAGTAGAGACTTGTAGAACTGTGAGTAAACATTCCAAAAGGGTAAATGTTCACAAAAATGCCCTTCAATATATATTTAACTGTGACAGGTTTACAAATACTGTGGATTTATTGTGATTGGGTTGGTTTAATTTCACTGGGCTTCTGGTAGTGACAGAAATTTAACGTATTGCCATGGTATGCTGCAGGCCCTAATCTTTTACAAGATCAGATGACAAAGTATAGAAATATATTCAGTTTGTATCCTGCCTTGGGATATGAGTTTGTATCCGTACATAATCTTTATGTATGTTATACAAGACAGTTGAACTTCATAACTTCTGTATATTGCTACCATGCAAACACTTATAAGTGTACTTGAGTAAGTAAAAAATTTGGTTATATTTTTGAAGGGTGCTTTGCTTTCTGTAATGGGTGAGATTGTATTATCTGCTAATGCAAGTTTGCACTGTGTTCCAGCACTTCCAAATATTAGTTTGGAAGTTTTGCCTGTGTAAATATTTTAACTTTACAGCAGCATTTCCATAAGAGGTAGAATTAAGATACGTACCATGTGCAAAGCTCCATAATACTTGTGTAGTCTCCCAGTGTCTTTCATCCAATGTATTGGTATTTTAATATGAAAAGATGAACACATCTGTCATAAATATAATGTGAATTATTTATTGGAAGGAGTTAAATTCTTTCCAATTTTCTATTTTATGTATTTTCACTGCAGTGAAATAGAAAAACCTTTTACTGAATAACTAACTCACCATAATGAAGCAAAGTTGAGAACAAAATTGAATGAAAGCCTTATATTAAAAGTTGACATTCACCAAAAATAATGAAATAAGTGACTTGTAGTTATGTGAACCTAGTGAGTTATTATTAAAAATGTAATCAACGTGTTACCTTTTGAATATTCATATTATTTTAAAACTGTTCTCTAACAGAGGATTCTTGAACTGGAAAGCTCACTTGCAAAGTATTCTCAAGATGACAGAAAGCAATCAGAGGAATTAAGTACTCTGATGGAGTCTGAAAAAGAGCAGCACAGTAAGGAAATTAATGAAATGGTTGAAAAACACAAGAAAGAAATGGAGAACATGAAACAGCAGCAGGAAAAAATTTGGACTGAAAAGCTTCAAATCTTAAAGCAACAACAAGTAGCTGAAATAGAAAAAATGAGAGAGAAGCAAGAACAAGAGATAGATACAATTTTGAAAGAGAAAGAAACTGTTTTCTGTGCACACATAGAAGAGATGAATGAGAAAACATTGGAAAAACTTGATGTGAAACAAACAGAACTAGAAGCACTGTCTTCTGAGCTGTCAGAAGCACTAAAAATACGTCATGATTTAGAACAAGAGCTCTCAGAATTGAATAGTAAAGTGTGTGAAGCAAAGCAAGAATTGGAAGGGAAGTTGGAAGAAGAGAGGAAACGGCACAATGAAGAGGTGGAAGTGATGTTAAAAGAGCATGAAATGTCTATTCAAGGTGTTGAGAAGGTACTCAAAGAGGAACTCAACAAACTCAAGCAATCATTGGAGGAGAAAGACAGACATCTGGAGGAACTAAAAGCACATGAACAGAAACTAAAGGAATCTGCAGAAAGATCTGAAGCTGAACTTGTTCGAGTGTCTGCAAGGCTAAAGGAGCTTTCAGAGTCTCATCAGAGGACTTCTAATGAGCAAGCAAAGACTTATGAAGAGGAATTAGCAAAGCTGCAGCAGAAGCTGGCAGATCTTGAAGGTGAAAAATTGCAACTTAGTGAGCAGCTAGGAAAAAATCAATCTCAGTCGAATGAAGTCAAGAATGAGTTAGAGGCATACATCTCTCAGGTACATGACCTGAAGCAGAATTTGCAAGAGCAAAGCAATGAAAACACACAAAAGTTAACCTCTCTAACACAGCAGTATGAATGTCAACTGAAGGATCTACAAAGAGAGGCTGATGAGATGAAAAGAAGTCTAACTGAGAAGGAAAATGAAATTGAACACATGAAGAAGTTACAGGACAAGCAAGTGGAAGAGCTTAAACAGAAACTGTTAGGCATGGAGAATAGAATTGGTGCTTTAAAAGGAGAATATGAAAGTAAACTGAAACGTCAGGAGAATAAAATGGAGAAAATTAAACAGAAATCCAAAGATATGCAGGAAACTTTCAAAAATAAACTTGCTGAACAAGAGGCTAAACTAAAAAAGGAGCTTGAAAACAAGCTGTTGGAGTTCAGTCAGAAAGAGAGTGAGTTCAATGCTAAAATGTTGGAAATGGCACATGCCAGCTCAGCTGGAATCAATGATGCTGTGTCAAAACTGGAATCTAATCAGAAAGAGCAACTGGAGACTCTCACTGAGGCTCATAGGAGGGAGCTGGAAGAAATTGCCCAGAGTTGGGAAAAAAAACTCAATCAGCAGGTTGAAGAGCTCCAGGAAAAACATGATATGGAACTGCAAGAGAAAGAGCAGGAAGTTGGAGACCTAAAACAGAAGCTTGCAACCTTCAGTGCTGAGGAGGAGAGCTCCAGAACAGAAATAACCCAGCTGAAGGAAGAACAGGTGAAAAGGGAAGAGTCCCTGAAGGAATTGCAAGAACAACTAAGGCAGTCAGTGTCTAAGGTGAGTGCTTTGTCAGATAAGGAAAGTGACCTGAAAACACAGTTGAAAAAATTGGAGAGTGATCTTAATCAGTCCTTGAAAGAGCGGTCAGGACTTGAGGAACAGCTCAATAAACAGAAAGCAGTTGAAGAACAGGATAAAGCCAGAATTACCGAGCTGGCTGATACCCTGAAAACCCTTGAAGAGAAACTCCAAACAATGCAGTCTTCTCTGTATAAAGATCATGAAAATTATGAGAAAAAGATAGAGGCAATTCAGCTAAAAGAAACTGAGCTTAAGAGGCAGACAGGAGAACTTGCAGCCCAGTTAGATGCTTATTGGAAGAATGCTGAAGCTTTATTACAAACAAAAAGCAGTGAATTAATTGATAAATGTAGTGAAAAAATTGGCCTGGTAAAATGCAAACTTGCAGATTGTGAGCGCCGAGTGGCAAAAGTTAAAGAAGCAGTGTTAATTAAAATGAATAAGATTTCTCAACTAGAAGCTCAACTTAGAGAAGTATCAGAGCATCATTCTGCTGCAAATACTTCATTGCAGAAGTCAATGCAACAGCTGCAAGAGAAGGACAGTTTAATTATGTCCCTGAGAACTGACATTGAGGGACTTTTGACAGAAAAGGAACAATTGCAGAAAGAGGGAGGGCATCAGCAGCAAGCAGCATCAGAAAAAGAAACTTGCATAACACAGCTGAAGAAAGAGTTGTCTGAAAATATCAATGCTGTCACCTCAATGAGGGAGGAACTCCAGGAAAAAGAATCTGAGATCTCTGCTCTCAACAAAACAATTAATGACCTTAATGTTAGACTGGAAAGCACTGTAAGTTTAACAGAGAAGGAAGCAGCCATGTCTCTGTTAAGCAAGCAACATCAAGAGGATCAGTTGCGGTTGTTAAACCAGGTACAGGAGTTATCATCCAGAGTTGAGATGCTTGGTCAAGAAAAAGCATTGGCTCTTGACCAGGTAGATCAGTGCACAGCCAAGCTGTCAGAGTGGAAAACGAAAGCACAAACCAAGTTTACACAAAATCATGACACTATTAAAGATTTGCAGAGCAAACTTGAATTAAGCAATATTGAAGCCAATAAAAAAGATGAAGAGCTCAATAAATTGAAGGACCAGCTAGCTAAACAAAGCAAGAATATCGATAGTTTAAGAAGTGAATTGGAACAAAAGCAAAACAGAAGGGGAAAGCAAGAAAGTGAATTAACTGCAGAGATAAAACACCAAGCAGCAAGAATTGCTGAGCTAGAAGAACACATTGCTCAGAAGACTTCAGAAAATGATTCCTTGAGGGAGGAACTTGAAAAGTATAATGAACAAAAAGACACGGAGCAACAAGAGATAGCTTGGCAACTCCAGCAGGCAGAGAAGGTGGCTTTTGAAAAGGACAATAGATTTAAGGAGGCTGAAGAAAAGGTGCTTCATCTTGAGAAGCAAATAGGTTTGCTGAAAGCTGAATTTGAATCAAAGGAGAGGGAGTTTGATCAAATGAAGTCAGCAATACTTAAAAGCAAAGAGGAAGAACTGAAAGAATTAGAAGAGAAACTGAATGCAGAGAACAGCACTAAGCTGGCAGATCTGAAAAAGAAGGCAGAGCAAAAAATTGGTTCTATTAAAAGGCAATTGATATCTCAGATGGAAGAAAAAGAACAGCAATTCAAGCAGGATAAAGAAAATCAGTTAAGAGAATTGGAGCAAAAAGTGCAGGAGAGAGATGCCAAAATTGAGTCCTTAGAATTAACAATTAAGTCAACGAGAGATCCCACAGCGTTAGAGAAAGAAATGCTGCAAAAAGTAGAGAGTGTAAAAGCTGCTGTAGAACAAGATAAAAACAACATGCTTGAGAGTGTCAAGCAGACATATGAAGAGAAAATTCACATATTACACAAGGACTTAACTGAAAAAGATGGATTGTTGGAGAAGTATGAAAAGGAACAACAAAAGAGTATTGACTCTTACCTAGAACTGCAAAACAAACAGGAAGAACTCCTTAAAAGACTAGAATGCATTGAGAAGAGCCATCAGGAGGAGCAGAGTAGGACGGAAAGCCTCAAGAAAGAACTCGAGGAGCAGACCAAGAAATACTCATTGTTAGCAGATGAGTATGCTCATTGTGGTGGCGATTTAGCAAGCAGTAGAGAAGAGTTAAAAGCTAAAGAACAGAAATGTCTTGATATGGAGAAAGTAGTTGGAGATTTCCAGAAAAAAATGCAGGAAAAGGAGGCGGTCAGTCAGTCTTTGGAACAGAAGATCAAAGAGCTGGAAAATAACCTATTGAGGGAAAACGAAGTGCGTAAGATTGAGGTGGAAGATGTGAGTTTGAGATATGAAGAAAAGCTAAAAAGTTTACAGCAGCAGTTGGATGAAAGAAATGATAGTCTGAAAGCTTTTGAGGAAAATGATGCAGAGAAAGCAAAGTCAGGTTTGGAGCTGCAGAAGGTACTAGATGATATGCAGAACCAGCAGAAGGACTTGCAGACTAAACTGGAAGAGACTGAAAGGGAGAAACAGAAACTACACAAGGAAGTGAATAATCTTCAAAAAGACTTACGTGCTCTGCGGAAAGAACATCAGCAGGAGCTTGAAATAGTGAAGAAAGAGTCCTTAGAAGAAATGGAGCAGAAAATCAGGTAAATTCTTTGTTCCTGGTCTTGTTATCATTTCTCTGCTTTAACCACTAAAACCTGAAGAATACTTTTTTAAAACTCAATTTATAACACTGAAATAACAACCGGTATTTTTCTGTCATTTCTCTAAATAGACTTGGAGAAACACCAAGAAAAGAGCTACTTGAAATTAGCACTTCATGAACACACAAAACACTGAGTCATCAGTTTAAAAAGCCGTTTGTCTTTTGGCAAAGCAATACTGCTTTTGATTTTTTTTGGTGATGGTCAGTTCTATTTTCCTCAAACAAGAAAGAAAGTTTATTAAAACTCAGTACTGAGAGCTTCATGTTCAAATGATGTCAAGAATTGTTCATAGGTACTGCACAAAAATTTGCTAAACTGCTCAGCACTAATGGTTTCTCAAGGAAGGAATTCCCTAAAAATGCTGCTTTTACATGGCACAGTCTTTACTTTCAGTTCATCTTCCTCAGCAAAAACTCCGTATCTTTTGGAAGGGTTCAGTTCTGGGTTGTTTTTTAAGTGAAACACCTGTGTCTCTGGGTGAATTCAATTGGAGGGGAACAAAAGGCCTCAGTGAGTCCCACAGAGAGATCATTAAAAATCATCCGTTTCTAAAATTGCTTTGGAGAAATTCCCAGATCTCCTACCTTGCTTAAACTGTAGTTTATATACGAGTCTCACACTCTCCTTGAACATTTTATTTCCTCACTGTATTTCTTTGACGTTTTTACAGATGTGAACAAGAAGACATAGAGTTAAAGCACAACTCCACCATAAAGCAGTTAATGAGAGAGTTCAACACTCAGCTGGCTCAGAAAGAGAGAGAATTGGAAACAGCAGTAAAAGAGACTATCAGTAAGTGCAATACTAATACTGTAATCAGTAAAATAGCCAGAAAACCAAATCTTCAGGTGCTTTGGGGAAAGGGCTTTATCTGGGACTCTGATAAAGACAACACATGGTTTATGGCTGCCTAAAGAACTCGGAGAAGGAACTTCTCTTGCTTAGGAAATAACATATAAATGTTAATTGTAGCACATTTAGGAAAATGAATATGTAGCTGTTCTTCCTTACCCTGCAGGATGAATCCTTGATCTAGCACTACCTCTGTTTGCATCTGTCATGGCAAAAGGGTTACCCATGAAAGCCATAGGTACCTATCTTTTTGTCATATGTACAAAGGAAAAAAAGGAGAGTAAGGCTTTAGAGTTGAAAGCACGTTGGTAAATTTTCATTGTAATATTACTTTGGTTTCAGAAGTACAAACCTTCAGCACTCCGTTGTGGAACATATGACACCAAAAGGTGCCTTTTAGAGAAGCTTGGATCCACCTGAGAATCAGAATTGCATTTTCTTAGCTGTGTCTTGCAGACTTCATTCACTGTAAACACTGATGTTATATATGAGGTCTGATTGCTATACCATGTTGCTAGAACCAGAGTGCAGCATATTTCAGGTCCTCTTCTCTGTCATCTTTTGCCATCACACTGAGAGGTTGCGGTGAGCAGGAAGTATCTTTTGACACCACAGTTACTTGAAGTACACCTATAAGTGAGGAATTTCTGAAGATTTGCAGATGGTTCAATCACTTCTCTAGACAGAGCAGGAAATAGAATTAGTTGATAAATATTGGTTGTCCTGTTAACTTTTAGAGAGAAGTTCCAGCATCAGAGAGAAAGAACTGCTCTGGGTACCAAACTACAGACAACAAATTTCATACTAGGATCAAGTGGCATAATTATGGCTGAATGTGGAAAAACAAATTTGCTTGGCAGGTTTTCCTTATAGGTTGTCTTGTCAGTTTTCTTTATTTAATACTGTTGTGACATGATTTAACAAATTAATATACTTTTTTTTTGTATTGCCTGACTTTTGTATTCTATAGGCAAAGCCCAGGATGTAGAAAATGAATTGATAGAAAATCATCACATAGAGACAACACAGTTGCATAAAAAAATTGCTGAAAAAGATGATGATCTAAAAAGGACAGTGAAAAAATATGAAGAAATCCTTGAGGTATCTATCTGAAAAATGATATGACTGCATCTACTTCAGAATAACACTTCCCTTTTTTTCATTGCACAACTAGACAGAAAAACTGTAATCCTTTCTAGTAAGGAACTTAACTCTTGAATTACATGTGATACATGTGGTGACCTAGCTTGCAATTCAGATGTTTGCTTCTGTGTTTTATGAACATGAAAGTTTATGAACATAAGTCCCAGTTCTGATAATTCAGTAAAAATTATGTGGTTAGGTCCTTATGTCCTTGAGCTGGAAACTAGAGTTTGAGTTTGGTTCAGCTGTGGAGACATGCACTTTGAATTAGAATGCTGTTTTATAAGCATCCTAACATGTTTTCTCACAGAAAAGGCTAGACGGGAGACTGTCCTAAAATATACTAGGTTTTGCCAAGTGCCACATAGGTGGATTGACTTGCTAAGATTTATGTCATCATATTTTTCTCCTATAAATATACTCTTTACACTGTCATAAAACATATAGGAAAAGTTAATTTCTTTCCTACTGTTCTTGCCACTGCTTCTTTCCTCCTCCACACTTGTGAATAGGAAGTTGTTTCCGAAACCGTGCTTGAAACTGCTTTAGGAACATCTTTGTGAGTCCTTGTCATGTTCAGAGTATAGGAAGTAACTCTGCATCATCATGTATTCCTTTCATGAAGGTCATACAAGCAAGCACAGTCTCTCTTGTAATACACTTGCTGGCTGATACTCAAATGCTGGTTCAGTGCCAGGTAGAAATAGCTCTTTTTTTGTAATATTCAAAAAAACTAAGTGTAATCTTAACTATTTAATCTTAATTGTCAAAGGTAAAATCCTGTTAAGATCCTATGTTTGTTTCTTTATCTTTCCTGTAGTCCTGTAGTGTAATTAGACTATATCCAGAATTTCAAGCATATTCTTTCTGGGTATAGCATAGCCCCTTTTTTGAGTGCTTTCTGTCCCCTGCAGTTAAGGATTGGAGTGGTTAGATGATTCATTGTGTAAATGATTTTCTTTTCCTGTATTTTGAAGGCTCGTGAAGAAGAGATGACAGCAAAAGTCCATGAGTTGCAGGCGCAGCTAGAAGACTTGCAGAAGGAACACAAAGAAAGGATGGCAGAAGAGGAACATTGGAGCAATGAAAAAGTGAGCTGGCACTATTCATTTTTATATCTTTAGATGTGAAATGTTTATAAAATTCTGTAGTTTGCTCTTAATTGGACTTAATTTATCTATCTAGCCTTCACTTTTCCACATATTTATATTGGTTTAATGTTAACTTCAAAAGTGAATCTCTTAGGAACTTGCAGTGTTGTTATGGCATGTTAAAAAGCCCAGTTATGTCGAGATTATTAAGGTGGGGTTTTGTTGCCCTCTACATGTGTGTTTTATGATGATTTTACTGGAAGATCCTTAGAACGAAAGGAAACCACATTGGGTCATTTTTAGAGTAATTTTTTAAAATTCAAATTCCACAAGACTCTGAAATAGTGCCTTTAATATATCAATTATGGACAGAGGGGCCTTCATTGAAAGAAGGCCAAGTGCATGCCTTTGTCTTTCTGAAACCACATGTTACTTTGAGGAATTCTTTGATGGAAATGATGCTAGTTATTGTTATACTGAGAGGAGGGAAAGTATCTGAGGTGTTGAGTCATTGATAAGAATTCATATTAATCTTACTTCAAAATTTTTCATTTTGACAACATGCAGCAATGGGAATATTAGTATGCTTATTGGACACTAGAGACTTACAGTGCAAAATTACAGCTTTGGGTTATACCCATGACTACTGAAGCATTATTTTCGTTAGAGTTGCAACATTGAAAGATTAAAATTTCAGCATAGAATTGTTTCTGTGCTTCATAAACATTGCTGTCTTTGCAAGATACGGAGTTCATGAAGCTCTTAAGCTGAAGCTGTTTTCAGATAAATGTTCACATTTCCAAATGCAATGTGGAGAGCTAAGGAAAAAGATACAATATTGTGAATAGCGTTGATAGTAGCTAGGGTTTTGTGGCATGTGCTTCACGCTCATTCAGTTATCATTCATCTCCAGTATGTTTTTTGTAAAGATTTGGAAATACGAAGTTCTTGAAGTTATATTTATGATAATTGTCTTACGCAATCAAATGAGAGAATTTAAATATGAGCTTTATATACTGTCAATATTGATAGGTTAGACTTGATTTATGGGACTAGTTATCTTTATATGTGTGATTTGGTCACTTCAATTTTTTTCATTCTTAAGTGACACATTGTATCAGAACCTGGTGATTGATATTTCTTTCTTTTTATTTCACTCATGTCCAGTGCTTGATGCACTCAGTATTTTTCATACATCTTAATCTAAATTTTTTTGTTGTTTTCTAGGTCACAATAACAGAGCTTCAGGTATGTCTTAAATTGTATTGACTTTGCTCCCTAGATAATTCTGTGTCACAGCAGTTTGAAAGCAGAAATACTGCTTATAAATGTGTGTGTGTGTGTGTGTGTGTGTGTGTGTTAAAAGGAGAAAAACGTTTATTGAAAAAATACCCAAGATGTATCTTCATCAGTTTCTCGGTGATTTCCATGTATCTGTTCTTTCAGGCCCAGCTTGCACAGAAAACCACCCTAGTCAATGATTCAAAACTGAAGGAGCAGGAGTTCAAAGAGCAGGTAAGGGTGCTGTTTGAACAAGTGAAAAATATTCTTCTTTGATGCTTTGTGTTTGCAGCAATAAAAGGTTTGTTCAGGTGATCATGTAGCACATCTCCATGCAGGTACTATGGAAGCAATATGCATGTAAAATGGTTTTGACTCGTACTTGCTCTCAGGAGATCTGTGCACTTTTCAAAGTACTTTGTCCCCTGAGAATGAAAACATTACATGCTTGTGATAATACAAGTTTGCAGAACATATGCACAGTAAAGAATGGAGCACTGCACTTTATGAAATTAGTGACACAGTTTAGCGGTGGACTTGACAGTGCTGGGTAACGGTTAGACTTGATGATTTTAAAGGTCTTTTCCAACCTAGTGGGTTCCATGATTGTAAGGAATTACGGATCTTCTCTTTTTCTAAACTAAATCTTTTTGATAAGTACCTTTTTTGTCATGTTTTCTTTGTGTATGTTTATATGTGTGGATATATGTATATATGTTTTATGTGTATGTATATAAATACATATATATGCATAACATTTTCTATATTCTTATGTATATATATACATGTACACACATTTACTTAAATAGTTTAGGAGTTTTTAATAACAGTTTTTTAATGTTTTCCTTCCTTAAAAAGCAAATGTATTTTGCTTTCATAAAAGAGATGATGTTTAGCTGCGAATTATTTCAGTTATGCTTATTCTAGTTTCTTGTGAACACCTTTTATCATTTTAACCATTCTCTGTTTAGATTAATGTACTAGAAGACAGGTTGAGAAATTATGAGAAGAATATGTATGTCACATCAGTTGGAACACCATACAGAGGTAAGTAGAGAGTTCTCATCACAAGTAAGTTGTTTGTTTGAAAGATATGCTTTGCTATGACAATTTGTGAAAATGCCAGTCTCCTTAAAATACTCCTATGATATTTTTATGACAGCCTTATTTTGTCTTGTCTGTTATAATACAGCTGGTGTGTGATTTCAGATGAGCAAATCACACATCATTTTGTTTGGTATTTGGTTTTATGACATACAGTTAAAAGAGCTCTGTATCAGAGTTCTTAAGCTTTCTGTATCCCCAGGGTGAGTGGTATAGGCCGTGGTGCTCAAAAGTGGCTGAGGAGGAATTACCACTTTGTCTTGGCTAATTAAATACACATGTCCCTTGACAGGACTTGGTGGGGTTGGAGGTCCCATAGGGGGCCAGTCCCAACCATTGAGGCCTATACGCACCCCCAGAAGTATACTTGCACTGCTAATATGCTCTCCTTTAGACATTGATGGTTGGCCTCTATGGGACAAGAGCATTGGGCCAGATTGACTTTCTCTCTGATGAGGTACGGTTGTTCTTAGACTGTTCTGATTTAGCATGTTTTTCCATGGGAGACAGCTCAGGCATTTCTAAAAATAAGTACAAGGAGCAAAAAAATATCCATGGGTAGTGGATCACCTTCAAAAGATTTGCAACCCTTTAGCTGGTTGGTCAAGCACCTCTCCAGGAATCCTCTTCTAGGGTCAGACCATCTTTCTGATAAATGTTTCCTCATGTCAGGTGCAAACCTCCCCTGACAGATTTAGCTTTGACCCCTTCCCACACATCTTGGCACCAGGGCAAAGAGTTCAGCACCAACTTCTCCACTTCTGCTCCTCAGGAAGCTGTAGGGAGCAATGAGGTTGTCCCTCAGTCTCCTCCTCCCCAGACAAATCCAGTGTCCTCAGCCACTCCTCATAGGACAGCCCCGTCACCAGTTTTGGTGCCTGCCTTGGGAAGCATTCAAGGACCTTCACATCCTTTTTAAATTGTGGGGACTAGAACTGCATGCAGTACTGGAGGTGAGGCTGCACTAGTGCTAAATACAGTGGAATGATCACCTCTTTTGACTGGCTGGTCATGCTGTCTGTGATGCACCCCAGGATGTGGTTTGCGCTCTGACTGCCAGAGCACACACTGCTGACTCCTGCTGAGCCTCCTGCTGAGCCAACCAGCACTCCCAGACCCCTTTCTGCAGGGCTGCTTTCCAGCCACTCCTCGCAGTTCGGAATTGCAACCAGTGTTACTCCATCCCAGCTGCAGAATCTGGCATTTGTTCTTGTTCAGTTTCATGCCACTGGTGAAACTTAGATTCATATGAGTGACTCGTTATAAATATTCTCTTATTTTTGTTTATACAGATGGAAGCCTTCACCATACTGACGTTTCCCTCTTTGGGGAGCCTACTGAGTTTGAATACTTGAGGAAAGTGCTCTTCGAATATATGATGGGTCGAGAGACAAAGGTATGCAAAGTTGTATATAGTGACATGTGATTTAGGTTAGAATACAGTTTAACATCCTTGTATAGGTTTGAAGCACCATGTGTTTGTGGTTCATTACATGCTGTTTATTAGCGATGCGGGATTTGATAGGAGGGTTGTCACATCTCTCACCAGTGTACTTATGAAGACAAAACCCTTTATGTATGGTTTTATTAGCAAAAGGGCTGTTGTCAGTCAAGTTTAATGTATTGTGAAAGCTGGTATGCACAGTGTTAGCAAAAGTGCTCTTTTGGTGTCATCTGGACACAAACATAGTAAGTAACAGTTGGATTAAGTAAGCTTGTTAGTAGCTCTGAAGATGGTGAAATACATCTTTAATTGTTGCTTAAAGATGCTTTATAGGGTATCCAAATCTCTATACCTTCTCTAGATAGTATTAATTTACTCTTAACAGTACTGAAAAACTGCACAGTAGGCTTCTTGTGATATGCTGCAATCTTGTGAAATTGTTGGAATTTTACTAGCTTGTAACAATACTGATGCTTAGAGATTGACCAGGTTCAAAAGAGGTATTTCATAACACAAACATTTTTCTTGGATGATAAATGCTATACGGATGAGTGGTTTTCTGTTTGTTTTGTTGGGGGTTGTTGTTGGGTTGTTTGTTTTCTTTTCTCTACTCCCTGGAGTTCTTCCGTTCTTTGTTGCCCTGCTTTCAACTGAGACTGCTATTAAGCAGAAAGGTTTTATGTAGGTTTTCTATGTTAATTAGCTCTGTTCTCTTTGTGCTCTGCACAGAGTAAAACTTGGTCTGTGCAGGACATCTTCTCCTTACGGGAGGGATTCCTTTCTCTTTTTATCTGATTTTTCACTTTGATATGAATTCCTTTTTTATTAAAAATACAAATCCCTGATCCAAATGCCCCAGAATCACATTGCCTTCTGCTCACAAGCCTGTGGCTCATTGGATGGCTCTCTAATAACAAACAACTGAAATCATGAAAGAAAAAAATGTATATTACTGGATTTTATGATTCTGAATTGTGAGGGACTTAGACAAGCACAAATACTAAAAATGGCAGCAATGTTTCGGCTTCAAACAAACCTTGAGACAGCTGCTGATGCCTGTTGCAGATAGCTGGTGCATGTAGCACATTTGCATTCCAGAAAACCTGATTTGAAACCTCTTTTGCACTCATTAAGGCTCTTTCTTGCTGATCTTCAAAACATTATTATACATGTCTCAAAACTTTGGATGACAAATCATGAGGTTTTTCCTTCTTTTTAATGGTGATGTTCTAAAATTCGCAGTTGATTTCTTCAATAACAGCAACAATTAGTGCTAAAGTAAATTGACTTTGTCTCTCTCTTACCTTTCTTTCAATTGTTTTGATTAAAAGCTGTATGAACAAGTATCTGTAATACATTCATGCATGTATGTATGCATTTATGTGTATGTATTTCCTGGAGATTATATTGTATTTAAATCAGAAGCTGCCATTACAACATTGCCTGCATGCTGGCTCCCAAATAAAAGATGAAAATCAGAAAAGATAGACATCTGGTTCCTACAATAACTTGAGAAGGCATTGTTTGAATGTTGATATTGAAGAGTATTTAAAGAAACAACCCACAGAAATAGTTTTCAAAGCACTACATTTTTTTTCCTTTGGGTATTTAGATGTAGAAAGGTAAGGGAGAATGATGAGAGTTTTTAAATCTGAATGTCTGCTGACATGTGTACAGTTGTCCAGTCCAGCTGTAGTGCACACTATGCCTTAAGTCTTGCAGAAGTCCTACATTCTACTTGTTTGGAGTCTGTTCTGAAGCCAGAAAATCAAACTGAGTTTTGTTTGCCTGTAACAGATGTGTATGTTCATATCAACTACAAGAGTGGAAGAATGTAATGGAATGCATCTTTATATGCAGATCTTTTTCTGGTACCACGACATGCTCTAGCACATTGCAGAAGAACAAGGGGTATAAAACAAAGGGTAAAACTTTGATAATGAAGGTTCTGCCTTTGACCAGCAGTTCTTGAATCATTGAAGGGACTGATCGGTATCACTGTAAAATACTATTTTCAGAGATGACATTTATCAGCCTCATAGAAAGAAATCTGAATGTAAACTCATCTCTTACAGCAGAACTAGCTGTTGTGGATGGGGAAGCTGATGGTCTTTCTATAGGTCATTACAGGCACTCAGGAACTTGTGTGTGTGTGCTCGTATGCTAAGAGTTATTAGGGGGTTTAACAGTAGAATAGGGTGTTAGAGTGATAAGGTGAGCCTATATTTAACATACTATCCTAAGTTCTGCAATCCTTCTAACTTTGTTTTCTAATTATGCAACTGTGAGTAATGTTGAATAATTCTGCTTCAAAATGTCCCTTGTGGCATCAGAAATCTGGAGAATTTCACGTCATTGCTAGTGATAAAATACAAAATGGATGTTTTCAGAAAAGAAGGTTTTAGCCCACATTTAAGTTGGCACATAAATATCTCTGCTTTCATGGAGTATTTGAAATGTTTGTAGATTTTTCTTTAAAATTTGCATGCCATTGGTCCTGTAGAATATTGTTGAGAGGGCTTTCTTGTTAGCACTGTTACAATGAGTTTGAATAGATTGCAAGCTCGGTGCTTGCTTAGCTTTTAGTCCTAAATAACTGATGAGGATTTTGGCAAAAGAAATCAGAAAAGTGTGATGTTAGTTTGTAGTGTTGAGCACATTCCTTTGTGTATCTGGGAACTTCAGTAGAAGCACTTACTTCTTAATTACAGGAACTATTAATGTGTTAATATTGAGCCTTTTTAGCTGAAAGTGCTCAACTGGGCCCTGTTTGTTTTGCTTTCCTTTGATTTACATCAGTAGTTAAGTTATATACTAAAACAGTTGCTGCAAATTAGAGCTTTACCTGTCACTTCTAGCTGCAGTAATTCTTGTCCTGCAGCTGCTTTGTTGCTTCAGCCTCCTTTTTCATTCCACAAGTGAGACTGGTAATAAACAGTAGACATTGAAAGTAACAATCTTATCTCATCCACATTCCTCAAGAGCAGCAGTTACTGTTTCTGTATCAGTCACCTTCTGCTTGAGCTGCACTCCAGCTCTTATTGACCTTTATTGTAAGAAGTCACCTGGACTTTGTTTTGTGCCTTTTGGAGTTTCCCACTCATCTGTTTATAAAATGGAAATAATTGTTGTCTCCTTTGCACCAGAGCTTTGTTGTTCTCGCATCTTCTGACTGAGGATGTCTAAATGGTTTGCTATTTAAGTAAGGGGCTACTGTATACTCACTGTATACTCAAAAAATATTCACTCAACTGGAGTTCAATCCACATGTGACATTTGAATCTGCTTTCTCAGGGTTTCATTTCTTTACAAAATATTTGGGTGATGTGATTGTAGCTCAATCCATAAGGACTCTCCGGGGTGCCCCTCACCTGAAATGTGCTTTTCAGAAAGGCCACAGTAAGAACAAATGTGGTAGGAGCAGTATTTGTATCAGTACACTGTCTTATTAATGCACTATATTATTTAAGCATAGATACCAGAGTTTACCTCTTACAGTGGCTGGAGTTTGTGACAAGTGAAAGACTTTTCACTGTTTTCACATAGTTAACATGTCATGCATACACAAATGCAGAATATGTTATACCTTACTCATTTCACCATGTTTTCCACTGACATTACTCAAAACAGTATTCCGTATTCTTAAATGAAATGAATGCAAAATATCACAAAGCATTGTAATGCATGTGAAATTGCTTATAGATGACCTATTTGTTTTTAGACAATGGCCAAGGTTATAACAACAGTGCTGAAGTTCCCAGCAGATCAGACTCAGAAGATCCTAGAACGAGAAGATGCTCGGCCATTGGTAAGTTATAGACGGAAACCAAGTTTATGCAAGAGATTAAGTGGCAAGAATAAGGAATTAGAAACTTTCTTTTAAGTCTCCTTTTTTCCCTGTGTCCTCATTCAAGAGAACTCCTTTTCTCTCCCCTTCCCTCTTCCTCAGTGGATGTCAAATTACAGCTGTAGGTTTGAGTTTATAGTAAATGTGAGGAAAAAGCGTATTTTTCTTAACTAGTATTTCTCATAATTGGTTAAACTATGTTTCTGATAGCTGTGGGTACAACAGAACAAATACACTTAATATTGGTATTTGTAAATATCCAGTATTTATATCTCATGAGCAGAAGTGTTCTGAACTACAACTTACATGTGCTTACATAAAGCTTGGTTGTTTCTGTATCTTTGCTTACAGATGTTTTGTGTATAAACTATTTTAATATCTAATTGCTAGTTAAATGTATTACTGGAAAACAGTAAGTGTGTGTAGTACTAAGTATCTGTGAGTAATTATTTTCCCTGTTAGTGGGCATGTAATTAACAGGTTTCTGAAAACTAACAAACTCCTAGGTCAATAAACATACGTTAGCTCAATGTGTCTCCTTACCCGATTACTGCGCGGTTACTGTGATCTAACTGCAGCAATCTCATCCTAAGCAGCAGATGTCCACAGACTTCTTATCTACACTATTAACAAAGTAGTCAATAAGCTGTTTTCTTCCTGGCTTTGTAGTTTGCCTCACCTCGCAGTGGTATCTTCTGAAAATCCCATCAGTCTGTGCTTAGTTAGCATGTGGGTGAGTGAAGCCTAATTAATACATACTTGTTTTAGTTAAAGATGAAACCTGTAGCATGATATGACTCATTCTTCTGCTTTTGTTTCATGCCTGCTTTTGTTTAAAAAAATCAAACTCTCTGTTCTGTATGCGTATGATAAACTTTGTTCCACTCTTAATCATGTTTTGCTTTACGAAACCAAGTTTGAAAATGGTAAATATTGATTCAAAACTAATCTGAGTTATAAGCATAACTTCAAATGCTGATTGAGCTACAGAAATCTCGGTTGTAGAAGAAAAATCAGATATTAATTAATATGTAATACTGAATTTTATTGCACTTGGCTTTGTTTTGTCTTTATTCACTTTCTGAACTCCTTTTTTGGATAGGCAAGTCAGATTTATGGGAAACATACACTGTACTGCTTGAAATGAATTATTATATCTTACAGACATGACAATGTCTGTATCACTTATTTTAAAGAGTGATGAAATACGCTCTCTGGAGGAATTCCTGTGTGATTTCATTTAAACATCAGTACCTTTCTGAATCGGAGCTTTGGCTTAGTATCAAGAGAAGCTAGAGCAGAGAGATTAGGGAGAACAATTTGGGGAGCTTTATGCTCTCAGTTTATTGTGCATTTCTTCAGGTTTTATTAAGCTACATTCATTATGAATCTGCAACACTGATTGTAATGTTACAGGAAAACAACAGCTGATTTAGGCCTAAAATGCAGGTTGTATCAAACTAGCCAAGCCAAAAAATCACAGAGCATTAGCAGTTGAGAGAGGAGTGGAGAGGAAATGGAAGTACACAGGTAAAACTTTCTGCACTGCAGAAATAATAATTTAATAATAATTTAATAATAAACTTTTCAGATGGATTCCATACAGTCAGCCCAACTTTCTTTTCCCTCCTTTGCAACAGGAAAGCTTTGCACAGTTGCCAGGAATTGATTCAGTGCATGTAAAGCTATCGCTGTCTGTCAGCTGAAACACAGAGCTTGGACTGCAGTGGAGCAAAGTGGATTAACTCTGCCTGTTTCCATGCCAGTTACCACAATGCAGTTGACAGGCTATATCCCTCCATTGCAGTCATGCAAATAGAGCCTTCAGTACAAAATAGTATCTTTTTCAAAGGGAAAAATCTGTCCATCTTAGCAGGCAGTCATGGTTTCCACTTCAGTTTGCATTCTTTTAAACCTTCCAATCTGATAGCAAATGCACTTTATTGCACTTTAATTGCTATACAGTTCTGACTGCCTCCTCCTGGCCTTGATAACTTCTTGACAAAATCAAGTGTTTTTTCTAGCCCTCTATTGAACGTAATTGAATTGTTGGTAATGATAGGACAAAGCTATTTACAGCACTGTTGCAGAAAGCATGTTTGAAACTTTAATTCTCATCGTGCTGTTCATAATACTGGTATATAAAAAGTTGAGGCATTCTCAGCCATATTTGAAGTATATCACAGACCTCAATGTCAGCAGTTATCTGTTAATACTGATGTGTATTGAAACTGCAGACCTCATCATTGTATTGTAGTTTATTATTTTATCTCAAGTATTTTTGTCTTATGTCAGTAGATGGCCAGCAAATAGGATGATATTCTTGCATGTATAAAACTTAGAGGTTAAGGTGATACTGACTTCATTATGAAAGCAATCATTCTTTTCCTAATAGAGGGGCCTTTTTGCTAGCCCCTGAATTTTATTTCATCATTTTGATGATAGCCCTTATGCAGACAGGACAGCTTGGTTTGGAGTAAGTTGCAGCGATGTGGTAGACTGTTTCCAGTGAGATTCTTGAGTGTTTTGCTGCAGGTTGTTTTGGTTTCATCACAGTCTCTCAACTGTTTTGCAGCTACTGGAATGGAATTACTTGAAATCAGTTAATCTGGCAGTTTGACTAACCTGAAGTACTTCCATCTCCTATTCCTATCAATAAACAATGTCATTATTATTTTAGTATTAAGTGCTTCTAAGTTGCTCTCAATAATGTAACACTTGTTTTAACTTTCCGTTCTTCTAGTCATGGCGACGACCATATTGAAGAAGTTGTGATGAGACTCTCTCATGACACTGCTGCTTAGAAATATGTTCATATCTCTGTTATCATCCCTTGAGAAGGGACAAGAAGAAAAGCTGTTATTCAAGGTCACAAGTGGAATAGCAAGAACCAAAACTCAGCACCACCTTTGGACCATGAATATGGTTAAAACTGCCTTGAAGAGAAAGGCTAATCAGGGGTTATCTGGTGATGACTCTTTTTTTCTCTTCTATTAAACACTGTCTTCTATTTTGTGTTAAAAGTTATTTTTTTAAAGGAGAGAAAAGACTTTATCCTAGGAAGGAGCTGCCCACTACTGTATCTCTATACAGGCTTTACTGGGTGTTTTTTAAGAGTTGAAATAAATGGTTTGTTTCTTCTATTTATTTTTTTAATTTTTGAATGAACTGTGCAATACATTTTGGATAGGTAGTGGTTGAGGTGATTTTCCTGATGAACTAGGCACACTTGATGACTACTCTCTCCCAATTTGATCTTATGATTGTTAGCTAAGGATCACTTCTATATGCTTTTGCCTACAATAAATCCAACTTGCAGTACCTCATTTGTTTACTCCTAGCTTTTGTACTTATATTTTCTGGAGAAAAAAAGTATGTTCCTGTAAATTGTAAATAGTTAATACATAACTGTATCATATGCTGATCTGTGACTGTTGACAGCACTAATCTGACAAGAGCTGAGATGGAATAAAATTTATTTACTGTATAATTTTGGAACCTCTTTAGTATGATTTTCTTTTGAAAGGATGCACCAGTTCTTATTCCTGCTTCAGCCATCCTTAGCTGAAAGGATGAATTCCAGGCTGAAGTGAGAAGAGCTATTCGAGTACCTTGAGGCATGAGCGGTCAGTGGAGACCTTCAGGTTTTCAGGGTTCACAACCTGCGAAACAGACGTGCTGAGCTGAAGAGCTGGCATAGGAATATAAACAATAGGGAATTTTACTTTGTAGAAGTTTAAGATTATGTATTTTTGTTCTTTTAAATAATGCTTCTCTGGTCATTTTGGCATGTAGGTTGTGATCTTCTGAAGCAATATGCAAGTGTGGATAAATTTAACTTGTTCTCCAGCTACTTTGATACTTTCCGTATCAATAACTGTCATCTGTACTGTGTATGCTAGCTTGTCAACATGATTCAAGGTTCTCTGTGAATACAACTTAACAAGTGTTTATAGGAAAAGCAGTCCTCTAAATAGCTAATCTGAACATAAGCAGGCCTTCTAAATACACAACCCATTTGAAAGACACTTCTAAAGACTGCTAGGAAGCAATGGTCACTTGCTGGTTCTGTCAGGCCTGGAACATGTATCCTGCTACGGGGATGGTCTGTCTGTTCCCCTGGGTGTTCTCCTGTTAGCCAAGGATAACAGTGGATTCTCCTCACAGCAGAAACAGGTTTGGCTGGTGTGCTGTGGTCCAAACTGACAGATGCAATTTGTTGTTATGTTCCAGCTGTCAACGGCGCTACCCAAAATGTTGTATTTCAATTATAGACTCATAGAATAGTTAGGGTTGGAAAGGACCTTAAGATCATCTAGTTCCATACATAGTTTCTCATACATTATCTAGATAATCTCAGCTTCATGTGGCAGTTGGGTTGCCATTACCTTGGCATTGTTGGCATTTCAAGGCTGTATCCCCACTACTTGCCTCTGATGATGAAGTTCAGCCTTTTCTTGCATAATTCCCCCATGTTATCAGTCAGGTTCAGCCATTCAAGGCCAGGTTGGACGAAGCATTGGGTGGCACGGTTTTGTGTGAGGTGTCCCTGCCCATGGCAGGGGGGTTGAACTAGATGATCCTTTCCAACCCTAACTATTTTATGATTCTGTGATTTCTCTTTCTATATCCAGTGGTTTTCCATGTTCCATTTAGTTGGCTTATCCTCAGGCCAGAGCACAGTAAAAGCCTAATATTTGTACATGACTCCAGAAAATAAGTACAAGCCAATGACACGTAGGAGGTTTGATACAGTTGGGGCTTGGTTTGGTTTGGGTTTCTGTTGGTTTGGTTTTGGGAGCCTTCTCTTCTCCAGACTGAACCAGCCCAGCTCTCTCAGCCTGTCTCCAGAGCAGAGGTGCTCAGTAGTTTTATGCTATAAATTCAGTCATAATACTTTTTGTTTAATGCTAGAAATTTTTATGCTGCTTTGATTATTTGTAGGTTCTCAGTCTTTTAGGGGAAGTGGTGTGAGCTTTTCCCTTTTACCAGACATCAAATGTATTAAATTGGGTTTAAAACCCCCAATATTCTTTGTAGCGTTTTCAGTTAGAAGATCTCCTCTATGCTTCTGTTGGGTAGCAGAGCAACATCCTCCAGTGCACTGCCTGACACAGCAGCAGCTTGGACCAGACTCCACTTGGATACTTCTGGCCCTGAAAAACATGTTCCTCTCATAGCTGGCTTAGGATTTGTAGGATTTTGCTATCGCTATCATTACAGCAACCTAAATTATAGCTTTGAGTTTCAGGTTTCCATGTAAGGTATATGTTGTCTTGAGCTTTGGGAAATTAAATGCAGGGATCTGTTACTTTGACAGTGAGTATCACTATGATCACTTTCAGTTCTCTTGTCCTCACAAAAGGGCTGTTTTTCACGTTTTCTGGATTTGTTCTTTTCCCTTTCCATGATAGACACTTGTTATGGACTGTACTTTGTCAAGCATGACTGAAGTGCAGTGGAGCCAACTGAAACAGTCTGTATTATATTCATACAACATTGGATGGAATAAATAATATTTTTTCCCTTAAGTAACCTGATTAAAGTACACAAAGGAGATTATAGACTTATCCTTTGGTTTCTTTTTTTAACTAAAATCAGACAAACAGTGCCCAAACTTTCAATTTTGAAAGTAGGTTGTTTTTTTTTCCTTCTCTATATAAGCTGTAAGCAATCACATAATGGGGAAGTGTGTTAAGCACAAGAGTTTTGTCAGACTGAAGTTTTAACTGCTTCTAGGTTTATTTTTCTAAGAGAATATGTAAATAAGGCATTGCTTTAGAGTTTAAATAAAGGAAATGAGTTAGAGTGAAAACACGTTAGTGAGAGCTTCACTTCAAGTAGGATTTTTAGGTTGGAGCGTTATGAAATACTGCTAGTAGTGCCAGTGTGACTATAACCTAATATATTCCAGGCCACAAATACTTGTGATTATAAAATGCCCTTGTTTAGACACACGTAGCTAAAGCCAAAGGCTGTATCAAAGTTTTGGCTGCCTTTGTAGCAAAGGTTAGAGGCACCCAAGCTCGTTCAGACTGGGCTGGTAAAAGATGCTGCTGTAAGAGTGTACTTGGGTTGTCTTATGTTGACCTTGCCCCTAGTCTTGCATGCGATATACATCTGATAGACCCATACACATGTGCATAGGAAAAAATGTGTCTATTTATAAAGATGAACGTTAATGTTTATCAGGTGTCCTCTGATGTCCTAAGGATTAAACAGTGTTAATTTAGATTAAAAATGCCAGATTTTTTATTCCCATTTCAGTGCTTAGGCTGTTTTTTATTGGCAACACGCGATTTCAAACTTCTTATAAAAACATTCTGATCTACAAATCCATTGAACTTCCAGTTCTGCCATTTATAGTCCCTTTTTCTGTGAGCTATACTAACATTCATTTTCTCCCCTCTAAAATGGGGATTCCAGACTCTCCAAAAGCTAGGATGAATGGTGAGAAGATTGGTTTCGTTTTGCAATTCATACTTCTTCCATACAATCTTACTGTCCATCTGTGTGTGCTACAGAACATATTGTTTCCCCTCTATGAAGTTCGTTAAATGGAACAACTTCTTTTTCATTTGCTTTTTAAGAAAACATGGTTTTCTTTTACCATGCCATTACTGATTCATCATGGAAATCAAGAGGAGCGGAACTGGCAGCTTGTGGGATATCCAGCTGTAGCTATATAGGAGTCCTTGTAGCTGTTCTAGACACTGATCCTCAAAAGCATTGCTAGCACAGGATTCTTAAACTCTAGTCTTGTATATACACAATGTTGCACATTAGAGATGCCAGAGCAGAAGAAAGCAGTAAGTTTTGTGTTACTGTATGCTGTCTCTCTGATGTAGGAGTTGCCACCTTTAATTTTCTCAGGCAGGCTCTCCTTTACACTGATTGTAGTTTTCCTCTGTTAATGATGAGTTAGTTTCCTGTATGTATTAGCGTAACTTTAAAGGCATATTGGCTCAAATTAAGCACATCTCAAGAGATTTCTTTCATTATAGACCGGTGACAGCTATAATTGCCTACAGTTGACAATACCCTGTAACATTTCAGAGGACCAGGAAGTAAGCCCATGGTAATTTCATGCTATCTCAGGACAGTGCTAGCACATCGTGGTAGTGAATGATGATGGATTCCCTTGTGGTGCAGACATCTGCTGTGACAAATCACTTACCCCTCTTGGTTGCATATTCTAGAGCAGCCCAGGTCATGTCAGCGCTTGGTGGCCATGGGCTGAGGAATGAGGTGATTATGTTCTAATTAGGCATGTTGCCACAACCAAAACCACTTGGATTTGGCAGGTAGCTCATCCAAATGGAGGCCAAGGCCTGCCTGGGGGTTAACCAGGTCCAGGGACTGGAGGACACCCAGGGGGCTGATCCTGAAGCGGGTCAGCAAAGATGCCTTTGCCTACTGAGCTGTGCCAGGCTCTTCTTGTGGCTGGGTGGCTAGGATCTCCAGCATTTCTGCATTTAACTCCACTGAAAGGAAAAGAGATGGAAAGCAGAGCGTATGTTGTAATCTTTGCCACTGTTTATATTTTGGAAACTTCAGTGGTCCAAGAAAGTATTTAGCCATCTTATTTAGATCCATGACTCCTACTTGCTACAGTGCTGATGTCTGCAAGAAAAGTAGCCATTGCATTGAGCAGCATTATGCATCATCCAGTTTTATTTCGAGTAAGGGAAGCAGTGAAAAGTTTACTAACTTGGATAGGCAGTAGTGTATCATTTCACAAATGAATCAAAATGATCAAACAAACAGTATGACAAATTTAGAACAGGCATCTCCCTGTGCAGCCAAGATGACATATGCTCTGTGGTTCCTTAACCGCCGAGTCCTGCCAGCCTTTCTCACTCAAGCCACAAGCTCTGGAGAAGCAGCTTGAAATGGAAAACTAAGCATCTGGACGGAGAAGTAAGTACAGAGTAAAGTTATTTGAGATGTAGGATTCCTCATGGCAGATCAGATGAGAAGTATTAACCACGTTACAGGTTTTGTGGAGGCGTTTTGAGTTTACCACATTTGCCATGTCTCTGATCAACCCTCCGGTTGTTCCTGGAGCTGATGAGCCATTGTGGAGGGGGTAGAAGTAATCAATCGTGAGCAGGCACAAGCTGTCTAGACAGAGACCTCCCCACTGCCCATGGGATTTCATGCCCCAGCACATGAGAATTGCCGGAATGGAATATCCTGTGTAAATGTAGCTGGATATTCTGGTTCACTTACACATTTGTATGTCTTTATGGATGCTACCAATAATATGGATACATGCAATTCATCTTTGATGCAACAAATTATTCTGGAAATGAACTGTGGGATTGAAAATAATACTTTCTTTTATTTCTTAATAAAATGGGCAGTACTTCCCTATGCCTAGCAGTGGAAAAGCCCTCCCGAGGTGGTTTTTAAGCTTGAGGCAACTAAATTGCACACTATACAAAAAGAAAACACACACAATCCAGCAGTTCTTATGGGGGTATGTTGTTGTGCTGGCTATCTAGAACTTATAATATGCAGAGTTAGTATGTCTTAAAAGTAATGGGGGTTATTTCCCCTCCACTTGCCCTTTTAGAACAGTGAATCAGTGAGTGGCAAAAATGAGGCGAAAAGGGATGAGGTGGAAGATTACGGTCTTCCTTTAAGGTAATGAAATAAAAGTAGGATGATATCTGGAGAGAGGGAATGGTTTGCTTTCCCACACTGAATTCTAGCTTTGACTTCCCTGAAGAGTGTTTCCACATGGAAAGAAACTGTCCTCACCTTGAAGCCCTGCAGCTAAATGAGTGTTATCTGTGCGTTATTTAAAGCGCTGCACGCTTCAGCCCCGACGTTCCAGTGCTGTTACTCACTGCATTAAAACCTGATCCAGCCATAGAATCAGTACAGCAGGTGTCTAGCTTAGCCAAGTGCAGATTTTTCCTCCCATGGTATATTCAGGACGTGGTGATTTTCAGGGTATTAAACTCTTTGAGGTGAAGCCAGTTTCTGTGTGTTTTATGCAAGTTCTGCCATGATGGGACCTTATTTCTGGGCTTGAACAATCAAAACGTTGCTATAAATATAGGTGAGCAGAAGACATACAGCTTGCCCATACTTGCCCTTAAGACAAGGTTATCCCCATATTACCTAAAAGTATTAATGGAAGTTGTGCTTATTTTACAGTGCTCTCCTTATTCAACCAGTCAATAAATACAAACCCACCATCCCAGTGCCTGGGAATCGTGGTGTGCCTTTATCTATGGGCCTGTCCGACCTACATCTGGAGGGGTTTTTTAATGGATGGGAATTTTATGTGACTTGCCTGGGACCATAATAGAGGAGGAGGGGAGGATTAGTGATCAGAGACAGCCTTTCTGCTTGGAGAGCTGGGCTTGACCTCACACCTTTTGGCACTGACCCTATCCAGGGCTTGTGCATCAGTTTATCCTTGGAAAAAAGGTTTTAAGCAGGCAGAAGGTGAGGGTGACTTTCAGACAGTGTGGGTCTGCTGCTTGTTTTATGTAGTGTGGGGAGACTGAGCATGAGAGGCAGATGCATGAGGTCATCAGCTTATTTTTAGGTTGACAATAAGAGTGTGTATTTCTGGGAGGGATGCTGACTATAGGGAACCAGGAATTAGCGTTTACCTTAGATAAGCTCTAATATTGACTGAAAATAGAAGCCAATTTATATATTGTTATAGGCATCCTTCAGCAGGATCCTGGTGGTTTTCAGAAAGCCCTTTGTGGCTGCAGTAATGGCATGCTGTAGTTAGGGAACCAAATAAACTCGGTGGACAAGAGGAGGTAAAAATAACTTCAGTTCATGCCCTTTTGACAAGGTGACAATTAAACTTTGCTTGCTTCTCATGTCACTGCTCCTGTCAAATAATTGTGGGCATAGTTTGTTCAATGTATCACACTGGGATGCCTGGACTAATTTACTGTGTGTCAGGGAAGTAATTAAACATCTCACCTGATTCCATGCACATCGTGAGCAGCTAAACCAGCCTGGTCCCAGGTTTGTGGGTGCTGTTGCTGAGCACAGAAGCCTGGCTTGCTTCCACCTGGGAAATACAGGTCTGTAAATACCCATAAGGAGTACAAAAACCTGGAGAGGGACTTATTACAAGAACAACCTTCTCTAGTGGAAGGTGTCCCTGCCCGTGGCACGGGTTGGAACTGGATGAGCTTTAAGGTCCCTTCCAACCATTCCATCATTCTATGATTTATTTCTTATGGAGGCGCCTTCACCAAAACTCCAGTCTTACAGCTTGGGCATGGTAGTGGCTGTCTCCATTTTGGAAGACATCCCAAGGCTTTTCCAGTGTTGCTAGAGCTGCCTGGTCATCCTCATCAGCTGAGCGAGGGGGCTGGGAGTGAGCAACTTTGTTTTAACAGAATGATGCTAGAAGCAACTCAGTAGAAATCAGCAGGTGGACGATGAAACTGTCACATTGACCTCCACATTTGTCTTATTTTCTGGCTGGTCTATGGGATGACAGGGTTTTTACTGCCAAATTCCTCCCCAAATCTCTCTTATACCAAGGCCAGTTACTGAGGTGTGTGAATAATGTTGCTCATAAACACAAGAGCCTGCTGTGTTATCATAACTGCTGTGCTTCTCTCTTTGCATTATTTCTTGTGAACATCGCTCTGGGGATTACAAATTCCATTCTTAATTCCACTGATTTACATTGAAATCTATCTGCAAAAAATAATTGTCCTAGAGAGTGGGGGTTTTATTTTTCATTTTTTGTTTTGGGTTCTTGTTTTCTTTAAATTACTGGCATCAACACAGCATCCTTCTTGCTATCCAGATGCTCAAATTTCACATTATTGAGCTGAATAACTATGCTGCTTCTACTCTCATTTATTAAAAGCATAGACTCTTCAGGATAAGAGTATTCTATTTTCTGCCCTCCGCCTGCTACATCCAGACCAATTGTTGTATGGCAGTTGGTATCATAACCAATTACTACTAATGCAGTGCACAATAAGGGAAAGCAATAGCGTAAATGTGTCTCAGATAACCCATAACCCAAAAGGCAGTTACCCTTCCTACTACAAATGATGGAATTATTTCCAGCCTGTGGGACAGATTCTGCCACTTTTAATTCCTTTTGTGACTCACTCAGCATCTTGCAGGAGTGACCCCTTAATTTCATAAGCTTATTCCCCAAAGTCTGGGTATTTTTTGCCTCTATGTGCAGCACACAATGAATTAAGCCATAGCATTATAGACAACTTAGGAATAACTGTGTACTAGAAAGGTCCTTGTATCCCAAATCATTTGGTGAAGGGCTCAAGCTTTGAGTGCCCACACACCCAACTGCAAAAAGTCTTTTCTGTGTGGGGAGAACAGGTTTGTATCTCTAAGAGACAATAAATAGGTTATTGTTCACCTGAACTTTTCACACAAGGAGCATGTGATAGTTAACATGTGCAATAATAAATACTGAGTGGCCAGCTAATGAAAAGCAGATGTGCCAAGAATGCCAAGGAAAACCTTTGAAGGCTGCAGTGTAAACTGGGCCTTTCAACAAGTGGCCAAAGCCCCTGTGACCACCAGGGTCTGTCTCAGGCTAACAGCTTTAGAAATGGAGGCTGAAAAGGAAAGTAGAGACATGACTTCAAGGTATAAATCAGTGAGACTTAGTATCCTGTAGAAAAATAGCAAATGAAAGGATCCACCATGTGGCCTGTATTGCGTGACTTTCTCATGTCTAATGCATGTTTCCCACCTATGATTTTTGTTTTGATGTAGTGAAATGAGATAAATGAGATAGAATCCACAATCAACTGTCTGTTTATATGCCTTGTCTTAAGCTGTAATTTCATAGAAGACACAAGTTTAATGGCATCTAAGTGGATAAAATCTTTAAGTCTAGTCAATTGCACTTAGATTTAAAACTCTATTTCTGAAAACTGAGCCATAGAATGGGTTGGTTTGGAAGAGATCTGAAAACACATCTAGTTCCAACCCACTGCCACAGGCAGGGACACCAATGAAGTAAAACACTGCACCAGGAAAATAGTTAAGGTCCTGGTTTATAATACTCTGTTTGTTTAATGGATCTCATCACCACTTACTCCTCTGAATATGGCCACAGCACAGCTAGTAGGAAGGGTTAGTGTTCTGTAAAGCAGCGGCTCCATAAACTGCTGTGATGGCGTTGTAAAACAGACTGCAAGGTGGCTCTTGCTACCTTGGGGAAGAGTAAACTTGGGCTGTGCTTCATACTGCAAACAGGCAGGTTGAAATCAGGGGGATTTTCACATGGGAGGCAATGCTTGCAGAATTTCATTTGAAACTTATCCTTTTCATTGCAACATTGCAGCGAGTTGGTTCTTCCTGAGAGTGTATCGTTGTGCAGGGGATCCTCTAGGAGATGGGGAGAGCCGTTGGAATGTGGCGACTCAGATAATGACTGGGGCTAAGCTACATCAGAAAACTGTGATAAAGATCCATTGTGTCTCCGTGTCTCAGATACCTGGATTCTTGTCACCTGATGTAGAAACCGCAGGTCCTGTGGCAGGTCTAATCCCCTCCTGGTGCTGGACAAAGCGTGGTAATCAGTAAGGGGATTTGATTTATCATTTCTCTTTGATGTATTTCTCCAGGTAGCCTTGCAATTCTCCCTGAAGTCCTAGGGCTTGCAGTAAGGAGGAGGTCTTCTGGTAAGAAGAAAACTCGTAATTTCAGCATTCACCTCCTTTGCTTTATATTCCCCTTGAGGTTACTAAGAAGATTATGGAGAAAAACCATAGGCTGGGGCAATGCCTTCTGAAAGCTAGTGTCACATTTTATTCCAGTTCATATGATGCATTCAACAGCCTCATCTAGTCTGAGTTTAAAATTGAGCCATGGGTGAGAACTCACTAGTTAGCCAAGGACCATGAAGTTAGACAAGAGACAATGCTAGCAAGAGAGTTCAGTTAAGATCTTATCATCCTTCTTAAGCATGGGGATACCCATGAATTATGCTTTAGGGCTTCAGTTGTGTTTCAGTGGTTGCTTAGGTGGTACTGACAAAGGCCAGCTTTGGTGTAGTGGAGGTTGTATTTCTGGAGTTCCCCTGTAGTCACTGATGGGAGAAGGGTTTTATCTCTTGACCATTTTTGAAAGCCCAGCCTCAGGTGCTCTGAGCTGGTGGAGCTTTGCTTCTCCTTAACCGTAGCTCTTGTACCTTGATAACCTGAGATCTTCCTCACAGTAGTCCTGATGGGCATCTGTCTGGATGTCACTAAATGAAGGAAACAAGATTTCTTCATCATTCTACTTAAGATGGGGCTGGCACATACATTTGAGGTGTAACCACCTGAGTCACATTGCATCTGCTTCTGGAATACATTGCTGTACAGCTTAAATTTGGATTTTTATCCACTTGTCTTCCTTATAACATAGATACACAGAATAGCTGAGGTGGGAAGGGACCACTGGGGTCATCTAGCCCAACCTGTCTGTTCAAGAAGGGTCACCTATAACAGCACATTGCTCAGGATTGCTCTCAGAGGGCTCTTGAATATCTCCAGGGGAGGAGGCTCCCCAGCCTCTCTGGACAACCTATTCCAGTGCTCAGTCACCCTCACAGTCAAGTTCTTTCTCATGTTCAGGTGGAACTCCCTGTGTTTTAGTTCACGCCTGTTGCCTCTCATCCTATCACGTGGCACCACTGAGAAGAGTCTTGCCTCATCCTCTTGACACACTCTGATCAGATACTCTCATACATTGATCAGATTCCCCCTATAGCCTTCTCTTCTCCAGGATGACCAGGCTCCTCCAGCCTTTCGTCACAGGAGAGATGCTCCATACCCTTCACCATTCTAGGACCCTTTTGCTGGACTTGTTCCAGGAGCTCCATGTGTCTCTCATACTGGGAAGCCCAGAACTGGACACAGAGGATTAGCTTACGGAATATTGCCATATAAAAGTGCATCTCCTCTTGTATTGTGATAAAAGCTTTTTGATCCGTTGATTGTCATGTCCACTAGCAAGACCAAAAGCAATTCTAAAGAAGCCTCTGTGTGTTTGGTGTATGGACATCATTGTTAAATATATAGTGTACGAATACACAGAGCAAGGCTGTGATTCTAATCACGTGTAAGCAAACACGTGACAACTGTCAGGGAAGATGAGAGGTGCAAAACATGACAACTACTTGCTGTTAGCAGTGTATCCAAAAGGGAGCCTGAGTCCTGGTTCTTCCTAAGCACGTGCTTGGCTTTGGGTCTGCTGTTCAGTTCCCCTTAGGTCAATAGAGCCCACGTGTGCACTCATATTTAAGCATTAATTTAAGCTTAAGCGTTTAAACAATGAAGCAGTGGGCACAGCTGAAGACACTGTTGAGTTGAGCTCTGTTACGCGAGTGAGAAAATGCAGAGTTCTTCATGCACTAAAGAAAGAAAGGAAAAACCCCACCACTTCATCAAATGGGGAAAAATGGATTTTTTTCCTTTGACTTGGCTCAGATCTTGGCTCCTTCAGAGACTGGTATGCAGCATATGATAAATGCTTTATAAATATGTTTTACATTATATGATATGTTTTCATCTGGGCACAAACTGACCATAAATCAGGCTGAAATACAGCCCAGTATTGAAAGCCAGGGCAAGTGTTTAAGTGCAATGTTAGTGCATAGTTTTCAAGGGGATAGACATATGGTGAGGCTGGATCACTAAATACCTGGATTGCTGCTGAAACAGAGCAGTTTAAGAACAGAAGTCCCTTAAATACCTGAAAAGGGACAACTGATTTCTGCATATTAGGCTTTCAAAATTCTGGATTTCCACTCTATTCTTCTAGCTATTATTATGAGACAACGATTTTTGATTAAATTATCAGCTTCTGTATCACCTAAGATTTGCATTGGCTCTATGTTCCACCCAGACAAAACTTTGTGGATTCTCAACCTGTTTGGAAAGCTCTACCAGAGCTCTGCAAGAAAGGTAAAAGACAGTTTTCCAGTGGGAACATAACCTGAACATGTTACCTAGCAAAAGTAATTCCTCTTGCATTTGATGTATTTGGTTTCTTTCCATTTCCACAGTCAGAACATTATTGTGTTGTTTCATTCTGTTTTTCCTTAGCTCTACAAATCAGGTATTGTCAAAGGCGTGCTTTAGTGATGTTCCTATGGAGCTCCCCACATCATGCAAACAGAGAAGCTCAGGTAGTGAGAATGGGGATACAGAAATGCAGATCCAGCTATTCCTAGTTTGAATGGTTCCCTCGCAAAGGGCTGGCACAAGATTCAATGTGTTATTCCTTCTTCTTGGCCCTTATTTCTATCATCATATTCATGTAACAGTACATTATTATTACGTTGTCACTGGCATTGGATGCTTCCCATTGCGTTTGTAAATGGCATGCCAGGATTTTGTCAGCTGGACCTACACCATTGAGGCAGGCAGTTTCTGTTTCTGCTCGGACTGACAGAATTCCTCTTGGATTAAGCATTGTGACATGACTTCAGCATTTGGATGCACACTAAAAGACAGGAGTGGATGGAAGCATGGCACTGCTAGCCTTTTTCTGGATAGTCTTCCTTGCCAAGAATGGGGAGCTGAAATTTTTTATGGGCTGACACAGTTCTGTACCTGCAGCTGAAGTAAGTGATTGTGCCCCTGTGCTGGGCACTGGTGAGGCTGCACCTTGAGTCCTGTGTTCAGTTCTGTGCCTCTCACTACAAGAGAGGTGCTGGAGTGGGGCCAGAGAAGAGCAATGGAGCTGGTGCAGGGCCTGGAGCACAGGTATGATGGGGAAGGGCTGAGGGACTGGGGGGTTTTAGTCTGGAGAAGAGAAGGCTCATGGGGGACCTTATTGCTCTCTACAACTGGAGGGGGCTGGGCTCTGCTCCCAAGGAACAAGGAATGGGACAAGAGGAAATGGCCTCAAGCTGCACCAGGGGAGGTTTAGATGGAGATGAGGAACAATTCGTTCCCCAAAGGGTGCTCAGGCATTGGAACAGGCTGCCCAGGGTAGTGATGGAGTCACTGTCCCTGGAAGTGTTCACACACTGCGTAGATGAGGCTCTCAGTGCCATGGGTTAGTGGTGGCCTTGGCAGTGCTGGGGGAATGGCTGGACTTGGTGATCGTTTCCAACCTCATTGATTCTACAACCCTATGAGTGAGTTGCATTGCAGAGTCCTGTTAGGTGGAGTTTCGTTCATGCCATCCAGCTGCTTCGCTTCCCTCCTCCTTCTGGAGGAGGATGAATCCCTCATTGTCCCTGTGCTTCAGCCCATGTTCCCTTTAATGCTGTCAAATACATCATCCAGTGCTCGGGTAATTAATTGAAAAGGCTCATCACTTTCTTGCTTCAAAAGGCAGAGAATTTGTCTCAGCAGTGCTAATGGGATCATGTGGCATTTGTACCCTTTGCTTTATCACAGCATATTGACTTTCTGCCTAAATCAGATTAATTTTATCCATATTGATTGCACAATTATAACCCCCTATTAAAATCTTTTCATTAATAGTTATGTCTCCCTGCTAATAGGGAGTAAATGCTCTGTTGTTCTCACTCCGGGCTCTAATGAGCATATTGATCACGGAATCCCAGACTGGTTCGGGTTGGAAGGGACCTTAAAGCTCATCCAGTTCCAACCCCCTGGCACAGGCAGGGACACCTTCCACTTGAGCAGGTTGCTCCAAGCCCTGTCCAACCTGGCCTTGAACACTGCAAGGGATGGGGCATTCACAACTTCTTCAGTCCTTTCAGTTTGCTCATACAGTAAAGGCTGAAGTTATTGATAAATGACTTTTTATTTGATGCTGATCACTGCACCGCTTACAGTTAGGAATGGAAAACGTTTACTTCTTCATAACCCTGGGTGTACTCTCATGAAGAAGAGAGGATTTGCACTACCCTAACTCCCAAGGCAGGGCTGGCGACCCCAGGGCAGGGCTGGTGGTCCCAAGGAAGGGCTGGTGGCACCAGCCAAGCGGTGGGAGGCAGATCGGTCTCCTCCAACGTCTCCTTCTGCACCCCAGCTTTGCGACATCCCTCCTTCTCCCTCCAGACGCTGGGCCTCAAGGGTCGGCGTTGCTGGTGAGAATGGAACCAGGGTGGGAGACCGGGTCCAAGCGGCAGTCGCAGGGCTGTTGTATGGGAGAGGGGGATGTCCGCTAAGGGAGGACGGGCGGAGGACAGGAGGTCCGCGAGTTCAGGTGCCGGATAGAGAGCATCGCGTTCCCCGGCGGGGCCGGCGGGCGGCTGTGCCGGGTCCGGCGGCGTGTGCCACCCGCAGCCGGCAGGGGGCGCCGGCGGAGCGGGGCGGACGGGGCGCGTAGTCCCCGCGCGTCGCGGCTCGGGGCGCAGCGGAGCGGGGCCGGGCCGAGCGGAGCCGAGCGGAGCCGCGGGGCGGGCACAAAAGCGCCGCGCCCGGCAGCCCCGCCTGGGAGTCGGCGCTCTGCTGGCCGGGGCTCAGCGCTCAGCGGCGCCGGGACGGGCGGCTGCCGCCCCTGGGGCTCGCAGGATGCCGGCGGCTGCGCGGCGGCGCGGGGCGCGGGTGCTATGGGCGCTGCTGTGGGTGTCCCTAGCGCGCTGCTACAACGTGGACCTGGGTCGCCCCGTGGTTTTCCAGGGCCCCAATGGCTCCTTCTTCGGGTACTCGGTGCTGCAGCACTACCACGACAGCACGCGGTGGTGAGTACCGCGGTCCCCCGCGGCAGCGCATCTCCTTCAGCGCGGGAAGCGGGACCGGGCACGGCTGCTCCCGTGGCTCCGAGCCCGTCGTGTGCGGGGGGACTCGCCCCGGTGTCACCCGGATCCCTCTCGATCCCCCCCCCCCCCCCGGTGGGGGCCCCTTCCCGGGCACCGTGAGCTCGCTGTCCCGGGCGGTGGTGGTATCCTTGCGGGAAGCATGTAGTAGCTGATCCCCGTGACAGAAAACGCGTGGGGTGTGAAGGAGGGTGGGTCTTGCCGTGTTAAACGGGAGGAATTGACCTCCAGGGAGGAAACCCCGATGGCTGGAAGGACGTTCCCGAATCAGACGGCGTTTGCCTCCTCCGAGTGCCCGCTGTTGGCGTGGGGGGGGGCCGCAGAGGAAACGTCTGTGTAACTTACAAAGGGCCAAGAATGAACGATGATAGAAAGTTTGTCTACATCTCAAAAAATTATGCAAACTGGCAAGCTGCTTGTTTTTCCCGTTCAGTGAAAAGAGCCTTGGAACGCAGTCCGTCTCTCTCTTGTCTAGGTCAGAGGCTCTTTGTTAGCATTAAAACTGATTTCTCTTAACTGGACCTAGTCGATGTCATCTGGTGCACTTTGAATATGAGCAGGAGCTGCTGCTGCCAATAAACGTCCACAAAGCCTGGCTTTATCTTTAACGCTGAGATACGGCCCCATCCCTCAGCTATTGATGTTGGAACTGTGGAGCACTGTGATATAAATAAATGTATTCATGCTGGCGTCCAGTTCTTTAAAAATGAATTTCTTTCACACCCTTTAGTTCGAGCAGTTGTATGCTCTGCCTAGCTCCATGGTGGCTTTCATGGAGCATTCATTTTTAAGGACTTATCAGAAGACTTCATAGAGGAAAGGCGCTTTGGGAGAAGAAAAGCTCTCAGTTAAAGCAATGCTTAACTTGGGGCAGGAACCAACGAAGGATGCAGAGGCTGAAAGTGACTTGTGTTCCACACAGACTGCTGGGGATGCACAGCTGTGCAAATGAGATGCTGGTCTAGTGCTAGGGTGGAACTGGAATGATTTGTTGCTCCTTGTGAAGGTGTCTGTCATGCTGATCGATAGCAGGAATTATCTGCAGATAGCAGCTGGGATTTTAATTTTGGAAGGGGAGGTGAACTAGGGAGGGGAGTCTCCCAGGTATCCCACTTTGTTTGGCAGTGACACTGGAATAGCAGTGTTGGGCATCCATCTGAAGGCAGGCATCTGGTGTTTGGAAGTAAAAATGCCAGTTCTGCAAACTTCAGTTTTGTGAAAATGGAGCTTCTGCATGGAAGAATGGAGCCCTGGCTCTCGGCACCCAGGAATAAACAAGTATCTAAGATCATGAAGTGGTTTTGAATAAAAGAGTTGCTAGCCCTATCGCCTGAAAGGGTTAACAGGTCTTAAGATGGTCGGCATCGTCATTGTCCAAAATCATGAGGGCTTGATTGTCATCACTGCTGATGGAGAAGCTCCTCTTCTCATGGTGGGGCTGTGGAGTTTGTTTTCATGGGTGCTTTAAAATCCTGTGCCCAGCAGAGGCTGGGATAAGTCTGGGTGATGTTTTTTATACTGTCCTTGATTCCAGTTTCCTTTCCACAGCTGTGATCTTAATGTGCACATGCCTCTTAGACTAGAGGTCAAGGATGATATAGGACTGTTTTAAACCATATTTATACTGTACAGAATCTTATACATCCCTTTGGAGCATCAAATCTCTGATTTCAAGTTTAAACTGGTTACTACTTTCAGGGTATTGAAATACAAGATACAATCCCAGTTTATTGGATGAGTTCAGTGGGAAATGCTCAGTAAAATTCATGCCATTTTTCAGATTTGACAGGTTTTTGTGTGTTGAAGCTTTTGTGTGCAAAGATGTAGCTATAGAGCTATTTCCTTAACTGGCTTGTAGTGGGTAATTTGTATTCTGTGTCCTCCCGTTCTCTTGTAAATGTGATATTCCGGGGAAAGGCTGAAGTCTGTTATGTATGTAGTAAAAATGTTTTCTATTCAACCCATTGTAGCATACACCTCCTGATAGTAGTCGTAGAGTTTTTGCCTGGGTTTGTGTGCCTGTTTTCTTCTTCCCTTTGTAGCTTTTATATACCCAAAGAAGAGTTCTGATTTCAGTTTTCCCAAGTCTATTTGGCCGATATCCCACAATGGGCAGTAGTTCAGCTAAGTTAACTTCAGACAGCGATATTTTGGGCACTCATAGCTTGCGCGGTGAGCTGTGCACTATGTGAGCCTGCAAAAATGTGGTTGATCGTATCTGAGGCTGATAGGGCTCCTGCCTATCTAATGTTATTTAATGTATTAATACGTTCTCAAGCATTTCAGGGTGTTGTCATGATAGTTCAAGGGCTTCTTGCTCTTTATTCCCTGAGGGCCTGATAGACACCTAATGGACTTCTGATCATGAGAGTGTGTTATTCCCAGTAGCTTGTCCATGTGCTGGTGTGTGTCTACATATCAGTGTGTCTGTATATATAGACACTGATTTATATTAAAATGGTATCTGTATGACCAGGTTCTTCAGTGTTTCAGCTGTTTTCCAACACCACAAAGGCACCTGTCTATATTACCTACATCGGCCTGCAGGCTTCCAGTAACCGATTCAGGGCTTGGCGATTCCCGAGGATTTATATAAGCCAAGTGTTGTTGCAGGAGGAAAGAAAGGGGGAAGGAGAAATATTTGGCTTGAAATATTACCCCAGATAAATGTGTATAGTTAGGCTGCCACACAGCCATTGACACAGAAATTATATTGGAGCATGGGTGTTCAACCTCCACTATGCTGGAGTAAATCAGTGCCTTTGAATTGTCTGAAATAGTTAATTGTGGCAATGCTCCCATTTAGGAGTTGTTTTTGCACACTTCTCGTTTCAAGGAAAGTTTGTCACCACAGATGTGCTGAGGTTATTGTACTTCTGACAATGTCTCCTTTTCCTTCCTTAAGCGGGTTTTATGGCTGTAAATCCTGAAAGGTTTACCCAGTTCCCCGTCATTGCCTTTTTCAGCTGAGTAAGGAACCAGGTGGCTGCTTGCATTTGGAGCAGAGACAAGTTGAAGTGCTTCTGTTTTCTGGATGTAATTTTGAAGCCTGGAGTAAAGACTCAAGTAACAAGCAAGAAACCACCCCAGACAGCTTAAAAAGAAACAAATGTCAATTTTTGCCCCATTAAAAAACGTTAATAATGTGACATTTCTTACAGTTCTCTTTTGAAAGGCTACTTTTATCTCTCTCCTTTCTTCTCTGTATGCCTCCTTCTAGCTGACACCCCCAAATCCCTCAGCAAGTCCAGGGTAACAATTTTATCCTTTCTGGCAACATGATCTGGCACGACAAAGCAGTGGAGTCAGTTTAGTTGCACGGTGTCCTGCTGTGAGTTTTACAATAAGGAATGAGTCTGGTTTCTGTGCTGTTGCTTCATTCCTTCTGCCCTGCTCTTCACTGGATTGCACTGCTGCTGAAATAACGAAGGCTGTTCTGCATCTCAGGCTGACCAATATGTGTTGTTAGCGCATAGAATCACAGAACAGTTTGTGTTGAAAGGGACCTTAAAGCTCATCCAGCTCCAACCCCCTGCCACGGGGGCAACCTTCCATTAGAGCAGGTTGCTCCAAGCCCCTGTGTCCAACCTGGCCTTGAACACTGCCAGGGATGGGGCAGCCACAGCTTCTCTGGGCACCCTGTGCCAGCGCCTCAGCACCCTCACACGGAAGAACTTCTGCCTAAGAGCTCATCTCAATCTCCTCTCTGTCAGGTTAAAGCCATTCCCCTTGTCCTGTCCCTGCAGGCCCTTTTCAAAAGTCCCTCTCACGATTTCTTGTACCCCCCTTTAGCGTGATTGTACTCTGTATGCAGTCAGAAGGAAGGTGCAGGAACAGGCTGACACTGTGGAGGGTGGGTGTTGCATTAACGATGCTGTGTTGCACGAATGATGTAGTGATGCTTTAGATGCCGCTGTGGTGTTTTGGTGAGCTGGGGCTTGATCTTGTTGGTCACAGGTCATCCATCTGCCATCCAGATAACATCCCTCCTGCTTTTGCTCTGCACGTAATGGATGAATCACTGGGTTTTTTGTTTCAAGGGCTTAGCCAGTGACAGAGACCTCTCTGAAGGGAATAAACTCAGCTGGGCCATGCTGGTGGTGGTGCACCCTCCGCTGGTGCTGCTTCTGAAATCAGCTGCGGTATGTGAGAATATTTAAAGACTTACTTCTCTGCTACTTAACATTACGGTGAGGTGAGGTACCTACACTCCCCAGTCCTTGAGCTCTGATTGCCTAATCGCTGCTGGCATGCTGGAGGCTGATGCTTAATGTGCTTGGCATCTCTCCATGCCATCGGTCAGCTCGACACTTCCCTTCACTGTTCCTTCTGCTAAATGCAGCACTTAATTTCCAAATCTGTATGTCCCAAGGGTCAATCACCAGCAAAGTGATAGCCACTGCTCTGCAGGAAATAATTTTCAGGAGGTGTGGATTCCCCTGTGGCTAGGAAAGCTTCTTCTCAGCCTTTAATGTTGGCTGCTGCTGAAATGTGATGGTTTCTAGCTGCAGAGCTGTGTAGTTGTCTCTGTACAGATGAGGGCTTTTGTCCTTGAGTGCATGAGTTTAAATGCAAGAAGAGAAGTTAAATGGCCTCTGCCTACTGCTTCTCATGTTGGTTTAGACCTTAGTACTTCGTCATGCCAGACAGAACAGATCTCCAAATGTTTCACTTGCTGGGATCTAGGTGCAAGAATGAAAGCATGAGACAAGATCCTAAGGTGACAAAGTGTGTGATGTAGGTGAAATACCAAAGTTGAATGTATGGACATTCAGGACAATTCAAAATAAGTCTGCTTTTGGCACACATCACCAGTTGCCTTTACTGGCTGATTCCTTCTGCTCAATCCACATGCAGACGTTTTCTTTCCAAAAGGCGTATTTGCTCAAGGCAGCAATATTGCCTTTGCCAGGAGCCTACTCAAGTCATTCATAATCAATTTTTCCCATTCAGCTGTTTAAAGAGACCTGACGAGTCTTTGTAATGTAGGCTCCTTCATCTCCATCTTGCATTCTGCAACCCAAGGTATCATGTGCACTAATTGCTGAATCATATTTACTTTTCTTAGGTTAGGGCAAAGCTTCTTTTAAACTGGAGGTCAGTGCAGCCTACATTATCTTATTGTTCTAACAGGTCATAGAAACAGTTTCTTGCCATTTGCAATTTAAACCTGCAACTCTTTAAGCTAGTAATATCCCCCCTTATTTATTTTTGTTAGACCTCATGAATGTCAATAAGTGAATGACATGCATTCATTGCCTGTGTAAATGAAATGATTGGCATTTGATTTTCTGCCCGCCGCCTGCCTGGTGGGATTTCCATTTGGAGCTATTATTTCAGGCTCCTTTGCACTCACTCCCAAATGTGTGCAGGCTTTGTAGTTTTTAGCAATTTAAGTATTTCAGACATTAATTCTTCGCAGTTGTGCAAACACGTGTGTTGTAGAGTGCAGCCCCATCTAACTTTTTGAAATGATACAGGTTAGCACGTGAAATGTTGGAGAAAATGATCATTTAATGTAGGGCTTTCCTCTTCTTTTTGTGAATACATTTCCAAGTGCCACGGGACAGTTTCCAGGGAGTGGAGATGTGCTGCTGTTTGGTGTAGACCAGACTCTGATGCAGGCAGGAGCAGCTCTTCCAGGTAGCTGAGGTTGACCCTGTATAGGTGCATGCCTTGTGCCGTGGGTCTCCCTGTGTGTGCTGGGATGGTGATGATGGGTGGTGGTTGGGGATGGAACTTTAAATTGGAGGATGAAGGGAAAATTGTTGAAAACAGGGAAAGCTTCCACTCTGGTGCTGGTGCTGGGCTGCCCATCTGTGCTGTGGGTGGGCTGTGTATGAGGGCTGACTGCACCAGTAGCTCTTTACCCCTTTAGTGGCTAAAGCAAGAGCAGCATCTCCTTGAGCTGCTGCTGCCTCCCAAGTAGCAGCCTGGATCCACACATGTGAGTGCCGGAGGCTTAGCCCTTTAGAGATGGTTGCCTTTACTTGCAGCCCTGGGCTTAACTTCAGCAAGGATGTTGTTACCTGCAGAAACTCTGCCCTGCCCTCACAGTGTGAGAGCATCAGCAGAACTGACACTAAACAACCTGGTGCTCTGCACCATCCTCCCTGGAGTGCATTCCTTCTACTTCACCTCTGTCCTCATCCTTGTATGCCCAGATCCTGCCTCACAACCAGGTGGGAAAGATTGTCCCTTTAATGAGGAGGCATAATAAGGGCTCCCTTAATACTTGTGCTTCCCCTGTAATCCTCCTCAAAAGCCATCCCTTAGGGCACAAGCAGCGGCCAACTTGCTAAACAGTTAACTGGATCATAATGCAAGTGATTAAGAAGTGTTCGTCCTCTTTAAAGGGTACCTTAAGGAACCCTATGGTCAGAGCCGTGTGTTGGTTCTTCACAGAGACACTAGCTCTCATGTGGGATAAACAGCCTTCATAGTCTTAATGGTAAACGTTGGTTGATAGCAGTGCATCATGGAAGAGGTTTGCTCCTGTGTTGCTGGTTGGGTTTTTTGCTGTTGTTCTTTAAAGTTGTGATTACATGAAATGTTCTGAGCATGGGGTGCCTCAACTTCCTAAGCAAGCTTATAAATCTTTGGCTGGGTGGCAAGCATGCAGGTTCAGATTCCATCCTCTCATGGGTGTGTGTATTGTGTTAGCTCTTGGGCTGATAGGGATGTAACTAAAACTTAGGAAAAATAGGCGCAGCTGCTGTTGTCCATTCTAATACCTTCCTAAATGCTTTCAGGGGGCAGGGTGTGTGTGGGGGGGTTACTTTAAATGTGTTATAATCCTAATGGAAATTTAGCTTGTTAAAGTATTTGTGGCTTCACAGGGGGAAAATGCCTTTATTGTGCGTGGTGTTTTCAGTTTGAATCAATGTCACCGTTTCACAAGGCTGCTGAGAAAAGTCCTTTTGCTGGGGAAGCTCTGGCAGTGTGAACCTTGCTGTTGGTTGTTTGCTCCTTTCTGTCTCTTCTCCTGAAATTAATTACTTGTTACTTTGCGTTTGGTTTCCAGGGTCTTGGTTGGTGCTCCCAAGGCAGAATCTAAATACAGCACCTCTGTTCAGTCCCCAGGAGCAGTGTTTAAATGTCGAGTCCATACCAACCCTGACAGGAGATGCACCGAGCTGGATATGGGGCGAGGTGGGTAATTATGATGCTTGGGGAAGGGAGAAAGGGAGAACCAAAAAACCACCAATCCAAATGGCTCGCAACTGAAGAGGCTCCAAGACATTGAGAGGGTTTTGCCAGCCTCTCCTGATGGATTTTAAGCGCTGGTAGTAAAGGTGTCATACTCCCTTCAGCATTATGGAATAGCATCCCACAGGGTGCTGGTGTCCTCTCAGTGGCCCTGTTTGCTCTCTCCAGTGAGTAACCAGGCAAAGGTGGGGTTTTCCCTTCTTACCCTGAGCTGCTGTCTATTCTCTACCTGCTTCAGTGTGACTTTGCAGCGTGTTGGTGGGTGAGGGCTTGGAAGCGCTGCTGCCTGCTCCAGGCAGTGCTGAAATAAGGGTGTGTGGATGGCTCCACAAGGTGTTATGGTGGTCTTGTAACATGTGCTGTAAGAGGCAATGTGGAGATCAGTGGGTTCCCTCGTCATGCAGCACGTAATTCCTTGGGTTTGCTTTTTTTTTGTGCTACAGGAAATAAGTTTCTCAGCCAGAGCCATGCTTGTAGACTGTTGTGCAGGATTAGGACTTACTTTGGTTTCCCTCATGTACTGTCTTGAGTTGGGGGAAGGTGGAGTCCTGAAGCAAAACTCTGATCTAAAACCTTATGCTTGATTCTGATGGAGGAAATTGAAGCCTTTTAATATTTTGTTTCTCATGGTGAGGTGTGGTGTTGCTTTCTCTGCCTATAGAAAAGGCATGTTAGTATTGTTCATCTTTCCATGACTGAGTCAAGTAGGGTTTATTTTTATGGAGCTTAGGTGTGTTAAAGGAGTGCTTTGGCTAAGTTTGATTTGCCCAGCTACTGTAATGTAAACTGTCTGCCATGGACTCATGAATACTGCATGATGCGATTTCAGATTTAGGTTTCAGTTGTCTTCTTTTAAAGTGCCCAGATCTCTTTTTTTCAAGAGTAATTTGCTTTGATTGCATTCTGCAGGCAATTCCACGTCTCTCCCATTGAATTCAGTTGGAAGGTTTATTCAAGTAGAGTGTGGACATGCTGTGATAGCTACTTACTGTTCGGGACAGGGTTTGTCCTCCACTGTGTACTTGTACAGTGCCTAGTAAGAGTATTGTCACGATTAATGTGTACAGGAGCTAATAATCAGGCTGAAAGGGAAAAGAAATGCACTGTGAGGTGGATGTTTCACGGGCAGTCCCTTTTCTTGTAGGGATTCTTTGGTGGGTATTTAAAACTCATGTCTCTGCCTTGCTGCCTTTCCCCTCTTTCTGTAGGCAACTCTCGGGGCATGCTCTGTGGCAAGACCTGCAAAGAAGACAGAGATGATGAATGGATGGGTGTGAGCCTGGCTAGACAGCCGAAGGCTGGTGGAAGCGTGCTGGTAAGTCCATTCTTTCCTTTGATCTCATTAAAACTGCTGCTGCTGTCTGACTCTTATGCTAAACACATCAGGATTAATGTGCTCGGCAGTGACTGAAAGAGTCCAGCTTTACAGGCAGCAAGTTCTGTACTCTTCCTTAAAGCGGAAGGAAAAGTGAGCCCTAGCCAGGAAGCTTTATTTATAGAGGGAGGACTTCAAAGCTGTCACACCTGACTTGTGTCACCCAGGGGCTTCCTCCTAAATCTGAGGGATTAAATCTTTGAACCGAATAAAAAGAACTTTGTCTGGGAGGTACCTGTTTCTCTGAGTTTATGTCTGGAACATGTATGCATCCTCTTTCCCCGAGTGCAGGCATTGCGTGTCAGAACTCACACTGAAAAATGTAAGATGAGTCTTTGTGGTGATATTTTTCCTTTATGTATATCAATTTTCCATTAACGATGCATTAGAGCTGTGAGTAGAGATGACTTGATTGCATGTGGGTGGCCTTGTTGTCTTTGATACGGTTGCCATGCGCATAGACAGGTCAAGGAGAGCAGATGTGATTCTTACGATGTGGAATTTATCTTTGCAAAACATTTCCTGTGCTGGAAAAAGATAATCATAAGGAGAGCTGAGCAAAAACCTTTCCGAAATACATGGCTATTTTGTGATCGATAGTTGTCTGCATTTACAACCACAATTGGATTCTGACTGTCTCCTGAGTGAACCTGTCTGCAGGAATGTTAACTGAAATCTAAGCATATTGCAGTGAAATACTGTGCACAGTACGTGTGGCAGGCAAATTTCAGGCTAGTATCCCACTCTGACAACAATCTAACTCTAAACACTGCTGTTTGAGAGTTGGAAACTTCCACTTTGACCTCATCTTTCCAATGGGGTAAGGGATCGCCCTGGTACGCAACATCAAACTGTCACAAAGCTGGTAGCGAGAAAGATCTTGTGCAATGATTGCTGTGTCAACGACCTATGTAAAGGCAAGTAGGTAAAGCTGCTTCATTCAAAGGCATTCTACTATGCACTCAAGAGTCCAAACACGCCCCAAGTCCTTGCACACCAACTTCCCCATGGGGAGCAGGTGGTTTTGATACTTCCCTGCAATAGTAAGTACTGTGGTATTATATCTGATCATCTCGTTTTGTGTACAGCTTGCCAGTGCTATAGGGGCCGGCTGATGCTCTGCTTTACGTGGCTGTTTTAAATGGGTGCAGTACCAACGGAGGAGGGGAAAGAGGGGCATAAATAAAATGTACTACAAACAGGTACAGCAGAGCAGAAAATTAAGGCATTCATGCTAGTGTGATTCATATTTTCAAGGGATATCCCGATCTATATGTTTACTCAGAGTAAACTTGGGCTTGTTCAGCCTGGGGAACAGAAGACTCCTTGAGGGGAGACCATAGAGCAGCTCCCAGTGCCTAAAAGGCCTACAAGCAACCTGGAGAGGGGCTTTGGACAAGGGCCTGTAGGGACAGGACACAGGACAAAGGGAATGGCTTTAACCTGACAGAGGGGAAATTGAGATGAGCTCTTAGGCAGAAGTTCTTCCCTGTGAGGGTGCTGAGGTGCTGGCACAGGGTGCCCAGAGAAGCTGTGGCTGCCCCATCCCTGGCAGTGTTCAAGGCCAGGTTGGACGGGGCTTGGAGCAACCTGCTCTAGTGGAAGGTGTCCCTGCTGGTGCAGGGGTTGGAGCTGGATGAACTTTAAGATCCCTTCCAAACCAGCCTGGGATTCTAAACCAGCCCTCTGACAAGATTATACTGCTCTCACCAAGTAGATCATGTCTGCATGCTTGAGGATGTTTAAATCTAATTCTTACTGCAATTTGTTGCCAAAGCGCTCTTAAACTACTGATTACACATCTGTGCACACCTGTGTGTTGACAGAGCTTGGAATGAAGGCATAAGGATTCCATCATGGATGGAAAATACCTGTTTGTTTCAGGGTGTTGTTACTGTCTGTTTTGAGATAATTTCTAAATGAAAAAGATTCATGACTTTCCCATAAGCATATTGTTTTTGTACACGTGCTCTTCTAATTTGAAAGATCAGGATTACTTTTAAATGCAGCTCTTCTTTGAAGCCCCTGTGAGAAACTGCTGTTCAGATGGGACATGTCTGAATGTGGGTTTGCAGCCATATCTGCTGAAATTTAGGTTTTTACTGAAGTTACCAGCAAACTCCCATGAGTGATTCCCTGTAGTTAGGAGAGAGTACATATATACCTATATATGTATAGTGTCAGGCATTACAGCTCTATTTTCTGCACCTCTTTCAGGGATTCCTTTAAGTCAGGGTGGTATTTTTGTGATCAGTAACCCTGGATGGGTTACAGTTAGTTGCCTTTAAACCCATGTGAAATACTCACATCCTGTGTTAGTTCCACAGTTTAACTGTGGATTGTACAAAGAAGTTGTTGCTTTTGCTTTGAAAACCCTTAGTGGCTGAAATTTCTGTCTTATCAGCCTTCCCTGTTGCCTTGTAAGAGACCCGGCTTCAGTGGAACGGGTGGTAGGGGAGGTGAGGAGGTGCAGAGGAGGCTTTAGCTGGTGTTCAGTTATAAATGGATTGCTTTTGAGCCCATGTTGGGTCAGGATGTTACTGAACTGGGGTTTTATGTTTGTGTGAGGGGCTGAACAGAAAAGCAATGAGGATTTAAACAAACGAAGAAGTGAGATCAGCTGAAAGAAGTTCTGTGGCTTCCTGCCCCCGGGTATGCTGTCAGTCAATATTTGCATTAATCTAAGTGCTGTAATAGCAGAGCTGAGATTGCCAGCTCTTTCCAAACTGCAATGGCAAAAGTCCTCATTTTGATTTCTTGGGAGAGGAGCTGGGAACAGTGCATTGTGGTTTGGAGATCAGCCACATCCTTCAGTCTTGGTCTTCCTAAAGACCTGCCACATCTGTTATGACTGGTTTTACATCAGGTGTTGCTATTTTTCATTTTAAGCAGTTGATTGACTTAACTGCACATTTAGGGACTCTGTGTGTGTGTCTGTAGAAAAACCCATCACTGCAGCAAAGCCAAATGCCTCTTAGGGAAGAGCAAACCAGAAGTGGTCTGACTATGGCACATTCAAAAGTACCTTGTCTGGACAGGAGTCAGCAGAGGGCTCTATAAGGACCTTGCATTCAGGTGGGACACTCGGCCTCTGGAGTCAGGGTCTCTCATGTTGATTTTCCTGTGGTGCAAAGCCTGTGTTGGGTGTTAAAAGAGCAAAGCATCTGCAGTTCTGAAATTGCCTGTTCGTTATGTTGTGGTAATGCAATGTCTGCCATCGACAGAGACCTCCATGTGCTTTGCCCAGAAGTGGTTTATTTCATAGAACCATAGAAACTCAGACTGGTTTGGGTTGGAAGAGGCCTTAAAGCTCATGCAGCTCCACAGGGACACCTTCCACTAGAGCAGGTTGCTCCAATCCCCCATGTCCAACCTGGCCTCGAACACTGCGAGGGATGGGACAGCCACAGCTTCTCTGGGCACCCTGTGCCAGCGCCTCAGCACCCTCACAGGAAGAACTTCTGCCTAAGAGCTCATCTCAATCTCCCCTCTGTCAGGTTAAAGCCATTCCCCTTGTCCTGTCCCTACATGCCCTTGTCCAAAACCCCTCTCCAGGTTTCCTGTAGCCCCTTTAGGCACTGGAACTGCTCTAAGCTCTCCCCTTAAGGAGCCTTCTTTTCTCCAGACTGAACCAGCCCAGCTCTCTCAGCCTGGCTCCAGAGCAGAGCTGCTCCAGCCCTTGCAGCATCTCTGAACTCGCTCCAACAACTCCACTTCCCTCTTACGCTGCTGCCCCAGAGCTGGATGCAGAGCTGTAGCATGGGTCTCACCAGAGCAGAGGGGGAGAATCCCCTCCCTCAACCTGCTGCTCATGCTCTGAGGATGCAGCCAGTACATGGTTGGTTTCTGGGCTGCAAGCACACACTGCTGGCACATCCTCTTCAAGGGTTTGCATCCTTTCTCTCCTATGCCATGGTAGAGCCAGAGCCGGTGCCCTGGAAGCAGCTGCTGAGCACCAAAGTGTTCTGATGGCTTTGCCATTGCACAGGGGCTCCCCTGCATTAAAAAAAAAGGGTTTATAAACTGTTAATTGTTTGTAATCACCTTAGGGAGCGGAAAAAAACCCACAGAATAACCCTCTCCACAGCATCAAATTCAGGTGACTCATCTCTGTTCCCAAGAGCTCTCTGGGCATGTGCCATCCAAGAAGGAAGGCTGTGTCCACCTTTGGTAGCACATCATCTTGCCTCAGCAACGTTGAATAATTCAGGGGCTGTGTACTGTAATCCAGCTAAATGTTATTGGGAAGGCAGAAGAACCGAAAGCAGCTGTGGAGGAGCCATGGCAGGGAGACAGATGTGCTGGCTGCAGAGAAAGGAGTTCTGTGTGGGGAAGAGGAGCTGCTGTAAATCCTCTCTATTGGGAAAATGTCAAATCCTGCAGCTGTGGCTTGGGAGAATCTGGGGAAGCCCCTCCTGAGGTAACAGAGGTGGAGCTCATCTCTCGGAGCTATGGTTATGAGCTGTCCACAGGCTCAGGCTGTCAGTGGTGAAATGCAGCATGCCTGAATATGCAGAATGCTGAAGGCTCAGGAAAGTGATCATTAACAAACCCCAAACAACCCCAAAACCAAACCCCAGCAGATTAGGTGTGCCCAGAATTGCTGTATTGAGCCCGCAGCCCCCAGCTGACTGTGAATGTACTTCCTATGCAGCAGCTTCTTTTTCTCTCCTTATGTTCTATCTCCCTTGGCCTCTGCACCTCACTCCTGCGCAAAGCCTCCTGCTTGTGATGAATTGCTGCTGCTGCTCTCCCCAGCTCTGCTGTTTCTGCTCCTCTGGGAGAGATTAGTAGGTTAATTTATGTGAGTCCCTTGCAGTTTCCGAGATATGGTAAATTCCTGGACATTTTATGGCACAATCCTTTATTTATCCTTCCATAACTTTAAAAAATACTCTTGCTCTGTTTCCGTTTGATTTTGTATCTGGAGTTGGGGTTGACTTGACTGTCACTTTAATGGTATGTGCCTTTATGGGGCTGCCTTTAAGAGGGCTGTGCGTGTATTTGTGCTCGCAGCACACATCTGTCAGGAGAGAAACTATTTCCTGGTTACTCTGAAAACTAGCATTTCATGTGCTGTTTTTTTGTTGCTGTTGAATCTTGCATGGGTGGTGCATGGGATTAAAATCATAACTGAGCTTCCTTAAAGCACATAAAGGAGTCCCCAAAGCTGCTCTTTGCAGGACTCCTCACATGCATTTGGCAGTTGAGCAGAGTGCCTTCAGAAGCATCCTCCACAGTGTGGTGCAGAGCTTTCCATGGCTCCCAGAGTCCCTCCATGACAGCTGTCTTCAGGAGACATGCACTTCTCACTGAGAACTGGGAGTTAGTAAAGCCATAAATGCCAAACTCCAAGTGCAGCACTGCTAACGGCAGAGCAGGCTTTTGCGCAACTGGTTTTGCTGTTTCACTTAAAGGAAAGTATTACCGTTTTGTGTCTTCCTGGGGTTAAGTATATGGGAAGGGACCTGTGTTGACTACTGGATTGAATTTTGAACATCGCGGCAGATGTTATACTTCCCAGGTCCTTTACTGGAGCATCTCTCCTATGCAGACAAGCTGAAAGTTGTGTTTCTCCAGCCTGGAGAATAAAAGGCTCTGGGGAGACCTTAGAGCAGCTCCAGTGCCTAAAGGGGGCTGCAAGAAACCTAGAGAGGGGCTTTGGACAAGGGCCTTAGGGACAGGACACAGGACAAGGGGAATGGCTTTAACCTGACAGAGGGGACACTGAGATGAGCTCTTGGGCAGAAGTTCTTCCGTGTGAGGGTGCTGAGGCGCTGGCACAGGGTGCCCAGAGAAGCTGTGGCTGCCCCATCCCTGGCAGTGCTCAAGGCCATGTTGGACACTGGGGCTTGGAGCAACCTGCTCTAGTGGAAGGTGTCCTTGCCTGTGGCAGGGGGTTGGAACTGGATGAGCTTTAAGGTCCCTTCTAACCAAAACCAATCTGTGATTCTGTAATGAACAGGTGACACAACTGTGCATGTCTTATGGATATATTTTTTAATGATGTTGGGATGCTCCCATGGGCAACTCTGAGGTGCTGAGGCAGAAAAGTGGGGTAGCACAAAAGGAAGGAAGACAGAGGGTATCTTATGTGGGGAGGATAGGGTCAAATGTGGGGATCATGAAGGGGGCTGATGCAAAGTTACCGGGAAAAGTTGGCAGTACGTGGAGGAGATGTTTTGTAATATAGAGGCTGCTCTGTCTGCATGGGACAAAGCCTTAAATGATATAAATTAACACATCTGCACTGACTTCAGTAACTCTAGACCAGCTGGAGATATGGCCCGGCATGTGCTTAAGTTCAAAGCCTTTGCCGTTTCTCATTTCATTTCCTTTCATTCCAACAAATCCGTGAGTATCAGACAACTTACAGCTTTTCTGGCAGCAAGGCAGTGTTAATTGTTTGCAGCAAATGGGTTCTGGGAAGGTGTGAACCGGGCTCCGCATTGCTTGTACGTATGCCTGTGTGTGGCAGCTGTACTGAGCAAGTGTCCTGGTGAGACCGGTGTAGGTATGGCTTTGCAGGGTGATCTTACTCTTCACTGTGAAGGGAAAGGCACCCCCATCCTTGCAGCTCATTGACTGATGTCGTGCTCTTCTTGCTACAAAATCTCTGGTATTTTCACTGAAGTTCATTACCGGTAAGCGAGGCCCAGCTCTTCTGTCACCAGAAACAGAACTGCTTTTCCCAGCAAGACAAGCCTTTGACTCACTCATCCTCTGGTGGGATAACCTTCTAAAATAGTCTTAGTAACCTGAGTCTTAACACCTGTTCTGATCCTCCTGTGTGTATTCTCAATGTCTTTATTCCTGTTTTGCCCTGTTTTCTGGCTTGGCTGGGTTCTGTTACTGCATCGTGGGTTAGAAAAACTTCACTAGCTGTGAGGATTCACACAGTCAGAGATCTTGAAATACATGGCATGGGCTCTGTCTTGCTCTGAGATCTGTGGTTTTCCAGTCACACACACGTGAAGGCTGAGCTGTCAGGTCAGCAGTGTCATAAGCTGCAGAAGTTCACAGCGAGGAGATGCTTTATCTTGGAAGAGTGGGATGTATGGAGAGGACAGCAATGTCAAGGCTGAGAGGTCCTGTTCACACGTGCTCTGCCTAGGTCTGAGGGCTCTCTGGTGACTCTGGGTCAGTAACCAAAGTGATGTGATCTCTGCAGGCATGTGCTCACCGCTGGAAGAACATCTACTATGAGACAGAGTACATCCTGCCTCATGGCTTCTGCAACATCATTCCCCCCAACCTGCAGCCCAATGGGAGGAGGCTGTTTCCCTGCTATGAAGGTAAGGAGTGTGGGAATCAGGAATGGGGCTTACCTCTTACCTCCCTTGCTGCGGTCTCATTTTACAGCTGCTGTGCTTTCCCTTTATTTCCAAAACCATCCACAATAAACCATCCACAAATAAATCGCCCAAAATCATCCACAAACCACCCTCACTACCGATAATACTAATTTTTTGGTAACATATGGCTGCCTTGTGGCACAGCTGGGGTAATGGTGGGCTTTTGAATGAAGTTGGGTCCTGTGACTTACGGTGTGACTGTAAAGTCACACACTTTACTAGAGGAATAATATGTTTCTGAGCTGGTTTTGACACAGCAGCTCTCTCTTCCCTTACGTGAATGACCAGGAGATACTGATCTGAGTCGGCCATGGCACACGGTAAAAATCCTGCATTGCGTTGCAGTCAGCAACCAATTTGCCCATCTTATGAAAACACTTTCAGTTTTGTGTTGCCATTTATCAGAGGACTAGAGGGGGAAATAAGGGTTGCTAAACACCTTGCTCCCTTTGGGGAACTTCTGCAGCAGTTTATATTAAACTGCTATTGTGTTTCAGGTGCCATAAGGTGTTTTGGTCCTTGTTTGGATCCTCTGAATGTCTGGGCTTGGGGTGCATGGAAAGGGAAGGCTCCAGCTCTGAGCAGGTGTGACTGTGCCTGCTGGTTCTACTCCAAATCCCAAGTGTCAGCATTTTAATTTTCCAGCTCTCTGGTGCATGTGAGACTCTTTTGTCATGTTTCCTTTCCTAAAGACTTCAGAAGACAGCATCTCCTCTGCCAAGAGCAATTAACTAAAGCAGGGGTATGAGTGTGTTGTCAGGAAGAAGACAGGGTATCTCCTAAGATTCCTTGGCCTTCAGAGAAGCATCTGGGGGAAAGCACGGCCTTGGTTTCTCCTGTGTCCTGGGCACTGTCTTTCCCCTCTTGCCTGTAGGAGCCTGAGGAAGTGTGGTCAATTGGAGGCCAAGACACAGCAGGGTTTGTTGTGGGCGAAACCTCTGATTGTATTGATTTATTTATTCACTTTTATTAATTCCCCCTACCCCATCCCCATCCAAAATCATCAGCAGCCAAGAGCAGGCTTGCTGCTGACATTAGTAAGTGGGAGAGGGATAAAGATGTCCCAACAAGTTTCTCTGCTGCTGGCGAGTGGTCAGTCCCAGTGCAGAACTGGGTCTGCTCCGTACCCCCTTTTTCTCCTGAGCTGGCTCCTCCAGGCTTTACCCTGGGACTTGCTACAACAAACCCACACAGCTCCTGGAGACGGCACACAGCTTCAGGGCTGTGCGTTTCCCAGCCCTGAAATCAGTCATTATTTGTAACGCAAGGGATTTTGTATCTCATCTGCAGCAGAATACTTTATGGTCAACACACATGCATGGGGATGCTGCTTGGGGCTCCCTCTGAGCCTGTGCCACTGCTCTTGCACCACCTTAAAAGCGTCTTGCCTGAGGCTGTGGCCGGAGGTGGTTTCTGGAAGAGATGAACCGCTTGTGTTTTAGAGTGCGTCATGTCTTCAGAGTAAAAGTGCTGCTAATCTGACAGGATATTTGCCAGGAATTGCTAGAAAATAGAAATGTGTGGGCCCAGAACACGCAGAGCAGCCAGTGGAAAGTTGGCAGGGCTGGTGCAGTGCAATGTTGGCTTAATTTCACTCCATGCTAGAGTGAAAGTGGGAGGCTTGGGACTGATTTTCTGCCCCCCCGCCATCACACATGAAATCATGAAGTATCACGAGGGATGGCTGCGTTTGTTTACTCCTGTTTCTTTTAGGTTTCAGTAACACAAGCTCGAAGAGAGAAAGCCGTGCTGCGTCACGCAGAAGGATTCTTTGTTTGAGTCTTGCTGTGGAATAAGATTGCAGTCATCCTTGAAACTGTTTTCCTTCACAGCTAAGGTGATAAGCCCTGTGAGAGGCTGGTGTGACTGCTGATCCACATGGTCCACAGCCAGAGCTGGCTCTCCATACTGGTGAAGGGTGCAGGCCAGTTGAGTGGGCATCAGTCTTCATCCATCTCTGTATATGTGTGTGCACCTTGGGATGGGTTATTCGTTTGTATAACAGGAGTGTTCTGCCAGCAAGGGAGAGGAGTCTGACTTTGGGGCAGACGTACTTAATACACACAGTATGTTTTCTCTACATGTAAAGCGGGCTTAATAATTAAAAGGCAAAGGAGGAAATGGAAATTTCCTGACTGGATGGTAGTGGTGCAACAACGTAGTCTCAATCCATCTTATTCTTGTCCGGCTTCTCTGAAAGGGTTGACAGAAGTCTGGAAACAGCTGAGAGCTAATGAAAGCAGCAGCAGGCCTAATACTTTAACACAGTCTCTCTGAGTAGGAACTAATCTGGTTTATACGATCTGGATGACCTTTGTGGTATAGCTGGCTTATGGAGCCAGAGTCTTCCAGGCAGTGCTTTCACTTGGTTATTTTTCCTGTAGTTTTAATGGCCTTCCAAAATAAAAGGGAGCTGCCTCTTCATTCCCTTGGTGTATTCAGTTTGCAAAGAAGGGTGGCTGCATCTACTATGAGAGCCCAGCTGATGAGGAGAGCTGGGATGGTTTCCTGCTCCTCTGTGGTAGAAGTTGGTGGTGAAGGTGGGGAAGACTGATGGACCCATTGGTTAGTAAATAAGGGGGACAGCACATGCTCATATGCTTTGCTTCCAAAGGGACAAGCGAGGTTTCCCACAGCGTCCAGACCACATTTGGTTTTCTGGGAGCCATCAAAACATCCCTGCTTTGTGGTGCAAACCCAATACCACAATGCTAGGTCAGAAAGATTACTACTGCTTCTTCCTAGAGTAGTGAAACACTGTAAGATAGGAAGGAAGAGGCTTCCAGTGCAAATGATAGTTTACTGTAACTGTCCAATTTTGCTTCCATCTGTGAAGATGGTAGATGCAGGATTTTATTGCACTCTGGAGCTTATGCTATGTTACGGCATTGAAGTTTGCTTAGAGACTTTAAGAGGTTTGCTCAGAGAAGTTGTTGAGGAGCATTTGCCTCAAGAATCATCACATATCACAGCTTATCCTTTTTGTTTTGTATATTGTTTTATCCAATTACTTCTTCCTCAGCCTCCCTTCTCTTGTAACCCGAGATCATCATGGCTGCAAACCGCTAGCGTATATTTCCTCTCTTTCTTGCTTTCCGTGTTTATTCATGGCACATCTTCAAAGTCAAGGAGGCAACCACCTCTTCCAGACTCAGCCTCATCTTACTGCTTTGCTGTTGGCTGTCGCCACAGCAGTTAGTTTAGTGGCTTGCGGTCTGTGTAATTGGGGGTGCGCAGCAGTCTGCAGCAGACAAGGAAGAACAATAAAGGAGTGTAAAAACAAAGGCTCTGTTCATGACAGCGGTTATTGCCTGGGGCTACGCAGAAACTACAGAATCCACTGCGCCCAGTATCTAAACCTCATGCAAATGGTGCTAGTCAGGTGTGCAAAAGCTGTGAGCTGGTGCAGTAATTGCGCAACGTCCTGTTGGTTGATCGTTGATGTGTGGATGACAGTCGTTTAAGTGATGGGTGTCACTGCTGTGCACCAAAGTGGAGGGGGAGTAGAAGCAATCTTGGTTTGCATGCCTTTTGAGCTCATCTGCTGCTTGGGAGAGGCAGACCAGCTCTAGGGAGGAGGCAGAAGTCTGATGCTGGGATGTGACCATCCACAATGGGGCTGCCCTGGGCTGTGATCATGGATGCATGGGTGGAAAGGAGCCATGCTTGGGTGAGGAGCAGGGCGTACATTGCTGCAGGTAGGAATTAGATGGGCTGACAAGGAGGGGTGCTTTAGTGCTTAAAGGATTATGCTGGAATCCAGGAGCCCTGTGTCTGTCTGGACTGGGCTGCTGCCACCATGGGGAGGAATGTGTCTGTTTGGCTCCCCCCACCAAAATGTGGTGCTGATACCTGCTCTGGCCCCATGGAGCTTTAAATGCTCAAATAGTCTCAGTGTCCGGGATGTTTGGGACTCCGTGCTTCTGTTTTGTCTTGCAAAATGCCACTAAAGCTGTTTTTTCTCTCAGAGGTGTTAGGAAAAGAGGTTAATCAGTTTGCATGGTGTTCTCAGACCCCATCATGATGCGATGGGTCTTGATACTTGTGGGGAAGAAGGATGGTCATTGCTTTGCATTGCTGCTGTGTGTCGTGCTGAGCCACTGTAGAGAATCCATTTCTTCTTCTTCTGCAAGCTCTGTTTATTTTTCGTGACAAATATTGTCACATATTTATTCAAGTCAAAAAGTTTTGATGCCTTTTCTTCAGTTCAGGGAAGCACTGATTATATCCAGACTTTGCATTTACTTGAAATGCTGCAATCCCATCTATCCACTGCTACAACCAAAGCATAACTGGTTATTTAAGTGAAATGTAAGGCCGTTAGTTTGAGCAGATAGTAGTGGCAATGTAAACGACTCAGAACCCACCAAACATCATATAAAGCTATGAGCACTGTCAAAGTATGAGCTGCAGGGGACATGCCAACTCAGTTTATGTTACAATGAGCATTTAAACCACCAAATCTTTCCCATTTCTTATGCATTGCAGTTAATAATTTGGTTCATATAAAGAGTAATTGTTTTTTTTTCATTGGCCTGACAATGAAAACAAAAATGTGTATGTTTCTTTTCTAATACATATATTGCTGATGAATATCAGCTGTGTTGTGTTCTCTGATGTTGGGACTTTCGGTTTAGGTTACCCGTCAATCCAAATTGGTCTCCCTGTTTTTTTGGTTTCTACAGGAGGCAAAATTTATACTATAATAAAACATGCAGTGAATTCAATAACTTGTCTGGAGAAATGGTTTCATATTTGTGCATGTGTTGTTTTATCAGAATAAAATCCTCTGTTTATCCTAAGAAACGAAGCAATTTTGTATGTTTGAGCACACGCACATGAAGCTACAGATACATCTATCACTGTTCTATGACTGCCTTGTTCCATTGCTGAAGCAGCTGCTATTCCTTCTGCTGTCCTATGGCTTTGCATATGTTTGCTTTTTTTTTGCAGCCAGATTCAGAGGTGAGCTTGAGTGATCTGAATCAGTTGCACCTGCAGGCCCATGAGGATGGGGCTCTCAGTGGCTGAAGTTATGTGGGGAGATGGTTTGGAGACGTTCAAGCTGGGAAATCATAGAACCATAGAATGGTTTGGGTTGGACAGGACCTTCAAAACTCATCTAGTCCAGCCCCCCTGTACAGCGACGTCTTCAACTAGATCAAGTTGCCCAGAATCATATCCAGCCTGGCACTGAATGTCTCCAGGGATGGCACATCCATCACCTCTCTGTGCAACCTGTGCCACGGTTTTACCACCCTCATTGTACAATTTTTTCCTCTCATCCAGCCTGAATCTCTCCTCTCTTAGTTGAAAAGCTGATATCATGTTTGACGTTTTTACGTGTTGCTGAAAGATCCAGATCTTTTGTTGTGCAAGTTAAATATCCTACGGCAATTTTCCTCTTTCATTATAAAGCAAATTGAGCTGTCTATTTTTTTTGAAGGGGATAATTAAAGAAACCATGACCTAAATGTAATACAATTTTATAGGGAAATACAACATTTTAAAACCATCAAATTGTCAACAAGGCACACTTGCAGTGGGTGGTTATGGGCCTGACACAATGAGGCATCGAGGCTTGCTCTCCAAAGAAGTGGGTGTGTAAGAAATCTTCTCTCCTCATGTCCCTTGGGTGGCTTTTCAGGCTCCCTGATCGTCAACCTGAGCCCCTTTAGTATATCCTGTGAAGTGGGATTTAAGAAGGAAGTCTCTAAAGCCTTGAGCTCTGTCATTACAAAGGCCTCCTGCCTATTTTAGCAGGTAAGGCAGAAGGATACTTCAAGACCCCCATGGGACTAGTGGCATTTTGCTTTGAATTACACTAAGGTCAAGAGCACGACTGTGAAGAGGCAAGGTCTGTCCACGCTTCAGAACATTGTGTAAAGGAAAATCCTTGGATTGAAGTGAAAGCATGTGAATGGGATGGATGTGGAAGTTGGTGCATTTCATCCTATGCAAGGGTGGGAATCCAGCTGTAGCGAAGGCAGTGCCTTCAGGATGTGCACGACATTATTTTGCAGGAAATGCCAGAGGGAGAAACCTCATCTCCTCATCTCACTGCATAAAAAACGTTTGTATCAATAAGCAAATACTTTTTTCCCAGGCGAGGAGTGCCCAGCTCTGTGAGAGGCTGTACATGGAGAGCTGGCAATTCAGAGCCCCAGCACTTTCTGAGTAGCTGTGAGCAAATATAGGCTTCATTTTTCAGTGGAATTGTTGTCGTGCATTCCCACAAGGAATCTGAAGTGTGCTTCTGGCGCTCCTGGTCTGCTGGGACACACATCTGCTTTGGCAGGACCCTGCCTCAGCCAAGGGCATCAGGCATTTGGGCTATAATTTGTGGATCAAGTCACTGTTGTGCGTGGTCTCTCCAGTTAAACCTCTCCCTGTCCAACTAGTATGACCTCAGCAAATTCCTTAAAATCTGAGCATCTTTATGATGGTAGGAAGAGCCTATATATAATATATAAAGGGGGAATGGGGTGTCTGTGTTTATGTGTAACGTATCTGTGCTAAGGCAGCAGTTTATGATTGATTCCTTTTGATCTTCAGTAAAGTGCAGCTGAAAAAGAACTTGCTTGGTTCCAAAGAGGTAATTTGCTCATTGATTTCATTAGATTTTATTTTTTTCTTTTAGCATTTAACAATGAGTTAATGGTGCTTACTTAACAGAAAATAAATAAAATTCACAATTACCAGGGTACATGGTGGATGGTTTTGGGATGTATGGAATATGCAGGAAGTAGCAATATGCTGAAGCTTGGCACTCATTACTATGGTAAATATGTGGAAATAATGCTCTGGGGAAAAAAACAACTGTGAAGGTTCTGATCTTGCTGGAAGTTTCAAATGTTCCTAAATGGAAAATGTTTGGATTAAAGGCAGGCGGAAAGTGGTTCCCCCACCATGTATTTCTATAAAAAATATTTTTTTCCTCTTCTGCAAAAAGAAAATGCCTCAGGTTTGAAACATTTGCTACATAAAATACAGAAACAGAAACTATGCCGATTTGATCCCCTGTGGACTGGGAGCTCTGAGCGGATGACCATGAAAAGCAGCAGACCCCAGCATCCCTCAGATAAGGCTGTTGTCTGAGTCAGTAGCACACAGGCATGTGCGTCACCTTTTATTCCTCCCTTCCCAGCTGTGCTCATCTGGCTAACAGAGGCACCTTTACTGGGGTGATGCTGCAGCTATCATACTGCTCTGATACTGCTTGTTTAGTGTCTCCCTGTCTGTGCCCCCACTTCCAGGCCACTTGCTTTGCCCTTTTCTGTGGGTGAGGATGCTGCCATGGTGCACACTGGTGGCACATCCATTGGTAAAACCCAGGAGCCTTGAGTGCTGGTGTCTCCCCAGGCTGTGCATTTAGCGATTCAGACCGCTTGGGTGGAGAATGTGTGCTGTGCTGGGGATGACCATGGTTTATTTCTTCCCTTCTTCATCCAGAGTACAAGAAGAAGTATGGGGAGGAGCACGGCTCATGCCAGGCAGGGATTGCGGGCTTCTTCACAGAGGTGAGCAGGGGCGAATGCATGGAAGGGATGGGGTTGGTGAGCAGCTCTCCTCCTGCATGACCCAGGAGGGCAGCACCAGGCATGGCTTGGACAGAGGGCTGAGAGCTGAGCATTGTCCCTTCCAGCCAGCACTCTCCTGCATCATCCAGCCTCCTAGATACCTGCATCTTGCGCCATGCTTGCCCAGTGGCTCAGACATAAGTCTGTTGGTGATTCAAGATCTGCGGACAAAAGTGAATGAATTGACTCAGAGAAGTGTCCTCGGGGAATATTTTTATTGGGTACATCCCAAAGCTTGCATAGAGATATTTCTGTACCTAATATTAACTCTTTAAATAATGATGTAAACCAGTTCTCCTTAAATGGCTTTGTTGATGTATGTGGGTATATGTATCTATATATATATGTTTATATATACATTCGTAAGATAAGCTTTTTTCTTCCCCACTTCTGCTTCAGTTCTTTATTGCAAAAAGGTGGAGAAGAATTAAAATGGTAAAATATATGCTCCAGAGCTGTTCTAGATAGTGGACCATAAACTACTGTCCAGGAAAGAATATCAGCAATGTTTTAGTTATGTCAAGGATGCATTTGTTCGCTTATGTATGTATTGATGTCCTTTTATAATGTTTTAGGGTTGGGGTGTTTTTTTGTGTTTTGTTACTGTCTTGTCAAGTATATACCTACCCCTTCTTATATATGCACAGGTCTGCAGAATTGTCCGGGCTGATACAAGCGGGATACAAGTGTGCTCTGTGAAATGGCAGAAAGTGATTTCCGAGTAAAGTGGGATGGCAGGCGATGTTGCCACAGTGGCACTCTGATAACTGGATACTGAGACAGCAGCAGCTGTTTCCTGCCTTGTCTGCTCTTTCCAGCCTGTTTCTGTTCCCATGCTTTAAATCCTCCTTTGCTACCCTGGTTCAAAAGATATCTTTGAACTTTCATTGCTTCAACCTGATGGCAGCTCACTGAGCAGGAAATGCAGATAAATGGCTTTTTGGGTCAAACAGGCAAGCCCCTACCATATATTCAGCACTGCTGATGGTAGTTGTTCCTGCTGGCAAATGATCCCTTGACCTCGAGGGCATGGCCCCTCCCAAGTTAGAAAGCTGTTGCCAAGCACGTTCTGCTCTTGGGTTGGGTTTTCAGTCCTGTCCTTATTATTCCTAATAATAGTCTTATTAGGAAAATCCCTCATTTAACATCTCCTCCTGACTGGAACTGGTTGCCCGAAGGGCTCCCAGCTGTGGGAGCATTTTCCCACAAGGATGGAGTCCACTCATGGCCTCGCATTGAATGGAGATGTGAGGCAAAGCAGCTGTCTTCACTTCTCCTCCGGGGTGAAGAACTTACCTAGGCTTAATGCTCCCCAGGCTTCATTTGGTCCCTTGCTGAGGGTAATTAAAACCACATTTAAGAGTACGGTTTTCCTGCAAGGATGCTGGATGCTTTGGGGCAACGTTTTCTCAGTCTCTCTTGCAGGTAAATGTACCTTGAGATTTGCTTCAAAAGCATTATCCATGAGCATTTCTCTTTGGATACTGGGTCAAGCTTTGCCAGATTTCTAGTCTTTTGAAATCCTCAATCAGGCTGTGTGATCCTAATGAACTATAGGTTGTCTCTTGAAGAGTGGAGCATATCTAATGACAGAGCAAGGCAAAATGTACCAGCCATCATGTAACACAACCCTGTTCATTGAGTGCATGGCAGGTCTTTAGCTTCATAGTTGTAAAATCAAAATCCTTTGTGCTGCATCCTTCATGACTGGTTAGTGTAGCTTGTCAGCCAGCATCAGGGCATGGTCTATAGCTGAATGGTGGCTCTGGGTGGGCTAGGGCACTTCTGTCTCTTGGGGAGGGTCTTCAGGTCTTCTGGAGAATGGCTGGGAAAGGCAGCAGGTGGAGAGAGATTTTTGGGAGGACTGTGTTATCAGGGATGAGTTTGATGGTTGGTAAGGCTGAGGAAGGCCTATTGAAGCAGCAGGACAGCTGAGCATAAAAGGACCATAAAAGGGGGAGACCATGTGTCTCTAGGGTGTGTGCCGTGACCTCCGTCTTTGGAAAGGATACACACAGAATGGAGACTGTTATAGATGGTCCTGCAATTGGTGTTTTAAGTTAATATCCCATCCCTTCTCCATTACCATGTAAAACAGGATTTTTTGTCCAGTTTTGACCATTAATTATGTATTTCCCTATCCTTTCCCTCACACCTTTCTGTTTTTCCTGTTGTAGGAGCTGGTCATCATGGGTGCACCGGGATCTTATTATTGGACAGGAACTGTCAAAGTACTGAATCTCACTGACAACACATATTACAAGCTAAACGATGATGCCATGATAGGCAGGCGGTACACATACCTTGGTAAGCAGCACTCTGGTGCTCAGTGTGAGAATGGCTCAGTTGAACAACAGATTTCAGGGCTTTGGTGCTGTAAAGTTGATACTGAACATGCATTCCAACTGAAAAGCAAGTTGGATGGTAGTAGGCCTCCTACATTCCTGCCTTTGCCCTGTGATGGACAAATTATTTGTCAGTGGTTAGGCTGTGTCTGCTTACACCAGACTTTAAAATGGGTACAACACACAGTTACAGAATGTATGTTGCAGACACAAATTAATTTCAACAAAAATAGCACCACAGAAATGAGTCATTAGCAACAGAAGATTGTGAAAAGATTGGCTATAGGTTCGAGTACATCTTTAACTTGCTTGGTTTTTCTTGCTCTAAAATCAGCTGATGTCCTAAAACACTTAATTTAAAGCCTTCCACTTAATCCCCAGTGCCTAAGACTGTTGAGACCTAGAAAGCTTTTCCAACAGTCAGTAGTTTGATATTGTTTGACTAAAGACTCACTCTGACCTCTCATTCTCCCATTAACCTTTAGTCTTTAAAAAAATACCACTTGGAAGATACTGTTTGGTGATAGCTAAATGGGAGTGTATATATACGTATTTGAGGACATAAATAGGTTTTGGCACTGATAGACCTGAATTATAGTGTTACCATATAGACAAGAGCCTCATAATTTACCAGAGATGAGCAAGGCAAATACAAGACAGCCTTAGAAGGAAAGTGCTTTACCCATCTTTAGTTATTATATATCATTTTAATATATCAAATAAGACTGAATCTTTGATCTGCTTCTTTCAAACACACTGTTTCTTTCTTTGATCTATCCTCCCATTTTTCTTCTTACCTAAACAAAAATCTCTTTAAGCCATTAACATCTCTGACCTCTTTGTCCACTGTCCTCCGCTCGCCTCCCCCAACCAAAAAGGCATGTAATTTTCCAAGCCTTCCTGGGCAGTGATTTTAGCCAAGGGAGGACACTTCAGTCTGGTGGATGTGAGACTGTTGCTCTTTGATGTGATACTTTCTCTGCGGTGATGTGGTTTCTTTGCTGTGTTTGTGCCTATTCCTGTCTTATTGCTTCCCTTTCTGGACTCACAGTTACCAAACTGTTCCCTGTACCTGCATCGTGTGTCCCTCACCCAGCTCCAAACACCCCTTTCTTCTCTAAGCTTTCAGAAGGGTACTGGGGGACGTACTGTCACTTCATAGAGCTCTCTGCAGCTGCCTGACAGGAGGATGGAGCCAGGAGGGGGCTGGTCTCTGCTCCCAAGGAACAAGTGGTAGGACAAGAGGAAACGGCCTCAAGCTGCACCAGGGGAGGTTTAGACCGGATATTGGGAACAATGTCTTCTCTGAAAGGCATTGGAACAGGCTGCCCAGAGCAGTGGTGGGGTCACCGTCCCTGCAAGTGTTCACACACTGTGTAGGCGAGGCCCTCAGTGCCATGGGTTAGTGGTGGCCTTGGCAGGGCTGGGGAATGGTTGGACTTGATGATCTTAAAGGTGTTTTCCAACCTACTTGATTCTATGATTCCCAGTGCTGTGAGCTTTCGAGCAGAATATTGGCACATCCTGAGCAGAATGTTGTTGAATGCTAACAGTGTGCAGCCCAGGAGGAGCAGTGATCCAGATGGCTGACCTGCTTGTCAGGCTCTTCCCTTTCATGGTTATTTACTTATTTATCTTGTCCCTCCTTTCCCACCCCATCTCCTCTCTCAGGATATGCAGTGACAGCAGGTCATTTCTCCCAGCCGACTAGCACGGACGTTGTAGGAGGAGCTCCCCAGGATGGAGGCATCGGAAAGGTGCGCCTTTTTCTCAAACACTAATGTGGTCAGATGCAATGGGGCAAAACCAGCAGTTTTGGTACAGTTCCCACATATCTCAGAAGTCAGGAGAGTTTTGCTTACAGGGCAGTTTTGGAGCACTGAGCAGAGAAGAGGTGAGGTGTTTTGGTGAAGTCATCAACCCTCTCTTCCCTTTTTCTCCCACCCAATCCTTACCATAGTTACTTATAACATTTCTTTCACACTGCTGTCATTTAGGATTTTTAATGTATAGGTATCACTTAAACCTTGCCTGGAAATGAAAAAAACTTGGAAAAAAGAGTTTGTCTTCTGCTTGTTTTCTTCATACATTTGGCTATTTCAGTACTTACTTCAGGGTAGCATCTCTAAGGAGCATGAAAAGCCATTTTCTAGGTGATTTGTTCTCCCTCTTAAAACTTCATAATACGTTGAAGTTTAGTGGATTAGAATCTGGGTTTCTGCCAGATGTGGTTCTAAATCTTTATGATTGATATTCTCTTGGGAAGGGAAAAAAAAACCCTATGGTTTTCCTGTAGGCAGATCTATGTTTGATGTCCCAAAGATGTAAGCAAGTGAATGGCTAGATGGAAATGGCTGGTGAGCTAGGTGTGCTTGGTGTTCCTGTGATGAGTAGTCAGCTGCTATCGAGGCAGCCAGTTGGGAGTGAGCACTGTGACCCTCATACACCTCTGAAACAAAGGTGAGAAGAGGGAGAAAAGCGACATAAAGTATCTGCTTTTGTTCCTTTCTTCAAAATCCAAACCTCTGGGGACCTGCTGTCACCATGTGCTTGAGCAGAGATGTCCTGCAGCCGCCTTCCATCTTTGTCCTTCTGGCTCTTTTCTAGAGGAACATGAATTGGTGTGGAGTGTCTCCACTACCATGAGGAGAGGTCTCCACTACCATGAACACTATCCCTTGGTTTAGGCAGGTTATTTCTAGTAGTAACCGTGTCCCAGAAGGTAGTAGCACAAGTGGAGAAAACAGAGTAAAAGCAGAGGATGAACTTGGTACATTACCTGATCTGGCATGACTAGGATATATGGGATATAGTAGCAGCGCAGTTGCTACTGAGTGGACATGCACACACGAAAGACATGGTGTCATTATCAGGTGCTCTGTTATGACTGCTCCAATGCACCTTCCTTCCAACCTGTTTCCTGGTGGAACAGATGTTATTTCTGTACAAGGAGGGAGAAAGAACCAGCTGCTAATGTGAGATCCATGAGAAAGCACCTGCTGCTATAGTTTAAAAGACTGCTGCTCTACTCGTAAAAGCTCCTGTTATCCTCCCTTGGCATGGGATGTGGGTAGCAGGAATGCACGGCAAAGAGACTATAGGAGGTGTTGAGTACAGGACATTATGCTGAGGAGTCCTGTTGTGCTTTCCTCACTCTCTAATAAGCTAATCCTTTCCACTTCCCTGATGGAAAGTGATTAGCATTGTCACACCCTTTTCACTGAAGGTAAAGCCAGGTTCTTAATGAATGAGTCATTTCTCTAAAGTAAGCAAGAAAGAGTGTCATCAGTTAAGGCTGGGTTTGGAGTTGTGACACCTGGCAACATGCTCTTGCTGCACTGCAAAAACCCAGGGAGTCCTTTATATCTAGAGCAATCGTCTGCAGTAAATCTGTTTTGTGTTCTTGGCCAAGAACAGCTTTGAATTCGGTCTTGCCACCTATTAATAACTTGCCACATAATCAACTGTGTCAAGGGCTTGGCTCTGCCACGTGGCCTTAGAAGTGAGGATCCTCTGTCCTGCAGACTGTGAGCACCTGCTAGGAGGGAGGCTGTCAAATATTGGAGGAGTCTCAAAGGCTAACAGAGCCAGCCTTGCTGTCAAAGGGAGCCCCTTTCTGCAAGCCATACGTTTTAGGCCATAAATCTTGGTACAAGATCTGTTATAGAGCTCATATCGATATTTTTATCCCTGGGAGTTCCTGATTAAACAGTTTCTCCTGTGGAAACAAGTAATGAGTGAACTATGTTTTGAATAGTTTTCTGATTTACGGATTGTTTCAGAGAGAAACAGTGCAAATGCCTTGGGTGGTCCGATGGGGATTTCTACTCTGACCTTTGCTAAAGTATCGTGAAGTCTGCAGGGCAGTATGTGCAGGCATGTGTCCTTGAGAAAGGAAGGCTGGACAAGGGAAGGGAAGCAGGTTTTGCCTTCTCAGCCTTTTACCATTTCCAGGCAGCCTCCAGATGCCACTTGTTGGGAGTACCTTTACTACTTGCTTTTAAATACATAAATGTGCACCAAAAAATGCAGGTGACAAGATATTCAAGCATTTTTTACAATGAGAGGCCTGTGGTTCATAATGAAAACGGGGACCTCTATGTTTTGTCTTTTGAAAGAAGACTGAGCATTAAAGTGGTCATGACATTGGATCTTGGCAATAGCAATGGCCATGATCATGATTTAGATATTATTTAGGAAGCAACAATGCTGCACCATTATGTGAGTCATAGTTAGTATTGGTTAACTTTTTTCTTTCTCTTTTCAGGTTTATATCTTCAGAACAGACAGACTGTCAGGCTCTCTGGTAAAGATTTTTCAGGCTTCAGGGAAAAAGGTGAGCTTTTATGTATGCGTGTTTTCTTTTAAGAGGTAGAGAAGGGGCAAATAATGGCAGGGTCATCTCAGCGTTGTTTTTATTCCACTGCTTCAAGAGTTGTCAAGCAAATGCTGTTTCTTCTTTTCATCCCAGAAGAGTTAAACCTACTGTGCAGATCAGTTGTATGCCCTTTCTCCTGTAGCAGTCATAACTGCAGTGTCTGCTCAATGCCCACATGGCTGACAGGAAATGTCTTGCTGAAAATTGTCCTAGTGGTTCTGTTTAGCCTCATGCAGCTGTAGCAGCACCTTCTGAGATGTGGGATGTGGGGTGCCCAGTGAGCCTACACACAGAGATTTCCTTTTAGATGTTACTGGGAGATGTGGGTAGCCTGGGACTTGGTGTGATACAAGAGCCCCAGTGTGTTTTCCTATGTGACAGGGGGGGTTATGCTGTCTTATGGAGGAGCAGCTTCATTACCTCAAGAGGTTGCAACTTACCCCTTCTCACCATGAATCAGTTCTGCCTTTTGCTCTTGCTGAACTGCACTCACCATTAATTTTAGTGAACGCTAGTGAGATCCAGCCCCCCCTCCACATGCAGTGTTATATCAGAGGGGGCAACAACTTGTGCTCTTCACTGGGGGCTTGCTGGAGATGTGTTGCAGGGGAAATGAAGTGGATGGTATGTCTACCTATAGGTAACAATAAAAAGATCTTATTTGGGAATAACACAGTGAGGAGATGATATCCCTTACCTGGAGCTACCTGTGTTCTCCTGGAAATACAGAAGGAAAAGGTTACTGGTGGCTTCTGGGTGTGGGAAGACCTGCCACTCTCAGACAGATATGAAGTGTTTGACTGTATCATCAAATTGGGACTGTTAGCATGTTTTGTTATTTTTTTTCCCAACAAAACACAGTCTCAAAAAACATGCCTGGAATGGAAGAAAACTGCAAGGCTGTGCAGGGGGATGGTGTCACTTGTATTTTAGGGCCTCTCCAAAATTTATCTTTCTCTGCATTAGCAGAATTGAAGACGTCTTGAAAGGAAAAGACCTCCCAGTTCATCCAGGGCATCTCCTGTGTTTGATTGCTTCCTGTTCATTTCTTTCTCTGTTGACTTTTAAATGTCCCTAAGGATATGCTTCTAGAGAACTATTCCTCAGCCTAACAAACAGAGCTATCAGGAAGTTTGCGGCTCTCAGCCAAAATCTTTCCTTTTTCATTCAATTGTGTAATATGTAACTTGAACAATCAGTTATTTGCATCCTTCAAATACTTGTAGGCTGCCATCTCCTCCTTCCCTGCAGCATCTGTCTTCTACAAATTCTCTACAATGCAAATGAGAACTTTATTTGAAAAAGAAGGCCGTCCTGAATCACCCTTCTTTTGTTTTGTAATTGAAATATAACCAGACATGCTCAGCACTGAGCCCTGCCTGGAAATAAGCTCTCACAAAGTGCTGCATCCTTCTCGGTGGTACGAAAGTTCATTGTCCCTGCATTCTTGTTCAACAGAAGTTTAAAGCAGGCCAGTTTCTTCCATCTCTTTTTTATTGCTGGAGGGTGAGCTAGGAAATCAAATAAGGAGAAGAAAAAGGAAAACACAGTGCCTTGTTGTATATGTTAAGTGAACAAACATCAGGTTCTCACAGCACTGTGAACTCACCCACACTGCAGGCATACCATGTTGCAGTCAAGTAAATAATAGCCTTTCCCTGAAAACTGCCTAAATACATAATGAAATGCTTCTCATATCTTCTTCTCCTTACCCATGAGAAATCTGTTGTAAAACCTAAGTGGATTAAAAAAAATAAACAAATAAAAAACCCACAAGGGAGCTTAAGCTACAAAATAACTGGCATCAAATGATGTTTGAGGTCTGACCTTAAACCCACACAAACACAGAAATCTGAAGTACAGACTGAAACTCTATCCTTAACTCACCCCACTATATATATTTAGCAGCTTTTAAACCTTATGGACTTCATAGAACAGAGTCGCTGCTGCCCATCTCCTGCATGCCTGGTAGCTCTTGCTGGTGCATCTAAATTTATCAGGCGTAGAAGGCCTGGGACCCACAATGAGGAATGTAAAAGCATACAAGATAGTGATTCATTCTTTTTAACCTAAATAATGATTTCTGTAACCTCAATCTTTCCTGCTATGTAAACAGCTCTCAATTTCAAGTCAGAAGTGGTATCTTTCCAATTGTCTTGTGGAAGTTGCTTTTAATTTTGAGACTATGGTTTGTAGTTGGTCTCAAAGAGTATGCCTTGTGGTACCTTAGGAGAAGTGGATGAAGTAAGGGTGGAATATCATTCTTGCTTTTGGTCTCCTTCTTGTGTTTAAATGTGTTTTGAAATTCATAATCATAGAATCCCAGACTGGTTTGGGTTGGAAGGGACCTTAAAGCTCATCCAGCTCCAACCCCTGCCATGGGCAGGGATACCTTCCACTAGAGCAGGTTGCTCCAAGCCCCGTCCAACCTGGCCTTGAACACTGCCAGGGATGGGGCAGCCACAGCTTCTCTGGGCACCCTGTGCCAGTGCCTCAGCACCCTCACAGGGAAGAGCTTCTGCCTAAGAGCTCATCTCAGTCTCTCCTCTGTCAGGTTAAAGCCATTCCCTCACTGCATGGCCTTACCAAAGCCCCTGTCCAGGTTTCTTGTACACCCTTTTTAGGTATTGGGAGACTGTTATAAGGTCCCCCTGAGCTACTAAGGTCCCTGAGTTATAAGGTCTCACCCTGTAATGTGGGTGCTGGTTGGGAGATTGTTAGCATTTAATGTTAACATATATCAAAAATTAAGTAATGAAATTAATGGATTTCTTAAAGTTAAGCAGTTAAGTTTTATCAAGCAGTAATATCTGGAGACTGAAAGTGACGCTTAGGTTCTTTGTGTATCTGCTAAAAAGCCTTTATTGAAGGTCTTTCTGTGTTAACTCACCTGCTTGTACATGAGAAGAAAGGCTATGATCAAACCCCACAACCAGTACTGCTATTTGAAGGTGACTGATATAAACAGGTACAAATAGAGCAGGGGAAGTCAGACCACAATCAAGAAGTAATTTTAGATGCCCCTTTTCATGGATATCCTACCCCTAGCCTATTTTTCTTTTCTTTATTTCTTTAACACACCCCCAGAAGATCTGTGGTACCCAATTTCAAGCCTCTTTAGGAAATCTGGTACTGGGCATGAATAATCACTTGCCAGACCTTGGTTTGGGAAACTTATTTCACCCCTTCCTGGTTTTAAGCATTTGACAAGTGAAAGCTCATATAAGAAAGCTCTTTAAGTGTCTCACTTAAGCGTGTCTCAGGGTATAAAGGTATAAATCTAATTCCTTTGTTAAAACATCCAAGCTGATGCACTGTTACGGTAAAGTGTTTAGTTCCTGCCAGAATTATCCCCATAGCTTTCTCTTTAGGAGTGCTTGCGAGTGATAAAGCAACAAGTCATCATTTGAAATTAAAACAAGAAAACACGCCTAAATGATTTCCTCCTGTGTGTGGGCAGATACTGAACGCTTTGTTGTGACTCGGCTTGGTTACAGATGGGCTCTTACTTTGGCTCCTCCTTATGTGCAGTTGATCTGAACTCTGACGGGTTGTCAGACCTGCTGGTCGGAGCACCTATGTTTTCTGAGATCAGAGATGAAGGTCAAGTCACAGTCTATATCAACAGAGGAAACGTGAGTATGGGCAGGAGAGAGCTTGGTAAGGGATGAGGGTGTGGGTGCGGGCAAGGTAACACTAGCGTCCTTCCAGTACTCCATGGAGAAACTTGATCTCTTAAACAGTGGGGCTCTGGATGCCTCTAGCAGAGCATGAAGTCACAGAAAACTCATCTGGTATCCTGGTTTCCCAGACACAGCCTGCATTCATCACAGAGCTGTGAATCTTTCGAGGAGGTCTGGGGAAGTTTCTGGTTTTATGTTGAAACTTGGTGGTATTTGTGGCTTTACATGAAGCTGATGCCAAAACCAAGTAGGAGTCAGCAGCTTTGACTGAGTTCCCTTTGTGTTTTGGGTGGTCAGTAAGACCTACAAATTAGAACACAAATGTCTGGGGACCTAGGAGACTTTGTGAAGAGAAACCAGAGGTTGAATTCATGTTATCTTTACGTTATGCCTAATATAGAGACTTCAGGGGAAGTTCTTATCAGCTGGTACTATTGAATTTCACGTAACTGAACAACAGTCTTGGAAAAACCTGAACTTTCTTGCATCATCAAAACAAGATCATTCTTATGTTGTATCTATAGGAAAACAGTGGTTTATGCATTATTAAATACTTAATATTCAGGTCGCAGTCCTGCTATATCAAACCAGGAGTTGTTATGGACTAAAATGAAATTGGTTTGCCTCACCAGTATTATGTGAACTTTAAGTTTGTTTATGCTAGGGTTACCATTCATCCCAAGTCCTGTAGGCAGCATTTGGGAGACTTCAGTATCACTTCTGGTGTAATTTCGTTTTCTGTTATTACTCCTCTTTTAAATGAGTTTTACTTTTTCAGTTCGATCCGCAGGCTGTCCCAGCAGTGTTGCTGCTCGATCTCTAGGATAGGGTGTAGAATGCCAAGCAGATAATAGCCATCATTTCCTGCTTGCAGTGAGAATGTGCAGGAGTTCATTTTCTATCTTTTAAAAAGCAGTCAAGAAGCTAGTAGGAGTTTCTTGTACTCCTATGGCACAAATTATGTGCAGGAGCAATAGCTTGCAGGATGGTGGGGTTTATTTTGGGGTTTGGACATTTCAAACTCTGTTCCATTCTGTAAGCACCATTGCTTAATAGGTTGCTGCATCAGATCAGAGAAACTGCTTCATCATACAAGCATGCATAGTGGCGCTAGATTTAATACACCTATATTTGCCCTTTCCTGTGAGGACTGCAGAGAAATGAGTCGCACGTACAGGCCTGTCTCCTCTCTGTTGCATTTCAGTTTCTTTATGTGGGGTTTTCTTAAAGTCAGCAAGTCCCTACAGCTGAGTAAAAGATTTTATTACATGTTCCAGAGGGCAGTTTACTCTCATTCACAAAGAAAGCAAAACCAAACCAAACCAACCCTGGAGGTGGGTACAGAGTTACATTGCATAACTGAATTTTGTTTTCTTGTGGCAATGTTCCCTTCCCCTTGAGGTAAGACAGCAAGAAACTAAAGCCAATGTATCTGACCAGAAAGTGGGTGGGCAAGAAATACCAGAGCCATATAAAGCTTCTCATGGCACAGGAGTACAAAGCTTGCTTTTGAACTTTCCTCTGCCCCTTTATTTCATTAAATCTCTTCCCTTATTCTTCATTTCAGAAGGCTTTTTGGGGACTTTGCTTTAATCCTTCAGTCCAATACTTAAAAAGTTTTCAAATCCATTTGCCCCAATGTTCTTTGCTTAGGGGAAAATTTTCCTTCACTCATTGCAGTTTAGTTTGACTAAGTCTGGACTGAGGATTTTGCTCCTTGGATGTAATCTGCCAGTAGAGCGAGCCCTGGGCTGTTAGGTTTTAGGCATCTGGAAACCTTCATGAGCTCACCAAGCCCTATGACTGCATTTCGTTACATCACTGAGTTCAGTTAATCTAGCATTTTAGTTATATCACTTACACACTCCTTTTCATTCCCTCTCTCCCTCCTAACTGAAAGACAGAAGGTTAAAAACCCAAATAAATTAGATTCCCAGCACCTGGGTGATCTGTGTGCAACGAGGGCAAGAGTCAGGCTGCAGCTGTTCCCAGGTGCTTCCCACCACACGGATGGCTCCCATGGGAAGGCTTGCCTCATCCAGGGCTCGCACCATTTCCCTGACCCTGTTTTATTTCCTGCTTGCTAGGGGGTGCTGGAAGAGCAGCTGGTCCTGGATGGTGACAGCGCCTACAACGCGCACTTTGGGGAGAGCATGGCTGCGCTCGGTGACATTGATGATGATGGATTCCCAGGTTGGTGTGCTTTCTTCCTGAAATGCCAGCAGGACTGGTGGCACCGCTGGCCTCTTTTCATGGCTGAGTGCTGTGTGGCATCCATTGCTCCTTCAGAGCTCGTGATGAGGATAAATGTGCTTGCATAGGATTTGATAAAGCCTTTTGTAGCTGATTGTCCTTGATTTGGGATTAGTCCATGTCCATGCAGCTCGCACCCCAATCACATTAACGTTGCTTTGCTTTCCTTGCTGTTGCATTTTCTTATTCCGTGTTGTTTATAAAAGGCTTTAAATACCCACACCCTGAACAAAACCAAGGCACATCTGAATTCTTTCTCTTTCCCATTTTTTGTCTTCACACCTCTCCAGTTTTGATGACATAATCGCGTTTCTTATCATGAAGTGTAATTAAGCAGTAGCTTCTCACTCGTGATAACGTGCTCTATTATTTCTTTCCTTCACTTTATTCTAAGCCTGCTCCTTTTGCAGGCTGCTCAGTGTGAGGCCCCCATGCAGTGACAGCAATAGGTGAGAGCAAAGTGTTGATGTTGGCGCCTTTTCTGCCTGGAATTCTGGCAACACAGATTAAGGACTTCCAAACAAAGGCTGACTTGCTCAGTGTGTGCCTGGATTTATTTCTTCCAGGCCACTCAGGGTGTGGTATCCCATTAAGCCTAACCCAGCCTCATTGCAGGTTGCCCTCACAAATGATGGGCATGCTCTTCCTCTGCACTTGGACATGCGTTTGTATGTTCTTGCTGCTGCTTGTGGATCAGTTGTGATGATGGAGAGACTGTGGAGTGAGCTGAGTCAGTCTGCGGGTAGGAAGCCTTTGGGAAGATTTTAATTTTAGCAGCTGTATAGTCACAAAATCCAACTAGGTGAGGAGAATGGGAGGTGGGATCACTCTTCCTGAAGGAGTTTGCAGTTAAATTGGATCAAATACAACTTGAACGTGCATCCTCAGCAGCCTTTCTTTTTTTCTTCCTGCTTATCCATTTTGGATTTGGATTTTCCAGCAAACTTAGTGTAGTGTAGTGCTGCAGTAAATGTTTTGCCAGTGCTATGTTGATTCCCCTGCCTTGGAGATTTTGATATGAAGGGATTCTAAATTAACTTTTTAAACATGGTTTCTGGTTAATAAACACACATTTTCACACGCATAACATGCACGTGTTTCTAATTAGGCATAACATAGCCACGTGTGTAAAAATTCATATCCAGTTGTGTGTTTTTTAAAGTTTATCTTAACATGAGCTCTTCATTAAGTCAAACAAGTTCCTTCTAGCCAGGTCCACATGAGCTGCTGATCATCTTCGTCATGGGGAGCTATTTTCCAATGGATAGCTGGCTTCTAAAATTGGGAAAAGGTTTGATTAATGGAATGGATCATGAAATGTTTATAATCTGTACTGTTTTGCAGATGTTGCCATTGGAGCGCCTAAGGAGGATAACTACAGAGGAGCAGTGTACATTTACCATGGGGATGCCAATGGTATTGTACCTCAGTACTCTATGGTATGTGACACTATTATTTGTGATATCTATCTGAAATCACTTTCCCAAGGCTTGCAGAAATAAACCATATTTAGGGGTCCCTTTATAAGTAGCCTCATCATAGCTCTACATCTTTTACTCAGTCCTAGTTTGAAGATGGCTTCTCCCAAAGTTTGTCCATATCTATGCTGTAGGGTAAAATTATGTTAGTCAGAAGATATTTTTCACTGTCTTTTGTTACGTTTAGCAGCTGTAGCTTCCTTCTTTAAGCAAACAAAAACTTGGGGTTTGATGTCAGTTTATAGAGATAGTACTAGCACATAAGAGAAATGAAAACCATGGAGAGGCTGAGTGCACAAACTATGGAGAGACCAGTGGGGAGCTGGGAGGTTGCACTTCCTTCCTGCAGAAGCAGCCGTGGTGAGAAGTAAGAGGTACTAAGTTTTCTTTGTGCCCTGCAGAAACTTCTTTACCCATCTTGTCCCTCTCTTAGTGATGTGACAATACATCACAAGGCTGTTGGCGGGTGCCATTTCACTGACCATTATTGAGTAAAATCTCAGCTAGAATACATTGTATAGCATCTTGTGCAGAGATGACACAGTACGATTTAGCTACTGCAGCCAAGCAGTACAGAACATAAATTTACGCTCATGCTGCACAACATGTGTCCCCTAGGCTCTGTCTAGCACATTTCTTTATTTTCGGAGGGCCTGAATCTTCCCTCCTTCTGTGTGTTTGAAGTTCTGGTTGTTTTGTTTTGTTGCTGGGTGGGATCCTTCACAATAAATCAGTTCAAGCAGAATTTAGAAGTTTAGTGGTTGTATTGGAGACTCTTCTAATAGACCATAGAGGTTTAGTCCTTCTTCCTTTTACCATGTATACGCCATGTGCTGCTTTCTCTAAAAAAGAAGGGAAGTTAAATGACTCTTTATGGATACTTCTAAAACACACTGATGTGTGGCATATGGTGGATTCTACCCGTTTCTTGCAGAGACCCCCCGGTTGGGAGGTTCTTCTCTGATGCTGAAAAATCTGGAGTTTTCCAGCTTTCCTGAAAAGGATCAGATTTTCTGATTTTTTTTTTTCTTTTGCTCATTCATGGGAAAATGTTACATATTTTAATGAGGACAGATCAGCAGGGTGGGAAGCAAAACATCCTGCTTGTGATCTCTCTTTCCCCACTGGAGCAAGGCCAGCAGGCATGGCTCTGTGTGCCTCTCCACTTGGTCAGTGGGATAAAGCCCAGCTCAAGAGGGTGGTCATTGACCCTTGGCAGCATTCCTATCACTGTCCCATGCCATAAGGCATCTGAGAGAGCACCACTTTATGGGCAGGCTCTGCTGCAGGGCACTACGCACACCACACCACTGGTTCATCTCCCACATGCAACCAAAAGAGCTGTGTAACAGCTTCAGCTCTTTACCCGCCTGCCCTGGATTTGAACCCAAAGAAAGACTTTTTGTATCTTAATACTATGCCCCTGAGCCATCTTAACGCCCTGGATTTCCCTTTTTAAATAAGCTGAGAAAGATAGACAAGAGCCTGCTGGGTCTATCTTTTCACCATTTTCAATTTGTTAGTGTTTCACCCTTACTTTTCTTCATTAAGTTGCTCATTCAGTGTAGTTCCCTCACTTCCCTTTAGCAGCTTTAGTGGTGGCTATGAGCAGAAGCAGCTTAATTGGCTTTGTGGCCTGCTGTTTTTCATTCATGGCACTTAAAGCAGAGCAGCATTATACCTCTTCCTTCTAGGTCATAATAGCCAGCAGATGTCCACTGGGATGCATGCAGGCGTGATTTACCACCCTAACTGGGAGCCCCCCTGCAAGATGTGATGCAAGTATAGTGCAAGGGAGGAAGTTACTTCCAGTGGTCTTAATCTTGTCTGCCCATGAGTAGGAAAAGGAGATCTTAAATGGTGGGGCACTGATTTCCCTTTAAACTGTCTGTCAGGACTGCGGGATAGCTTCTTTCCCTCAACTTGTCTTTTTTCCATGAATTTCCTGTCTGACCTTTTGTCCAGCATTATGCCCTTTATGGGAGGGCCAGGAAAAGCTGGTGGCATGTCGCAAACTGTGAAGCACCACCAGCAGCCTCAGAATTACTTCATGGGCTAGGTTTCCTCTGTCTGTAACTTCTGTAGTCAGATGTTGATTCAAGTTCAGGTCTTGCACTGGTGACCCGGCATAATGAATGGGAGCTGGAAGGCATCTGATTGCCTTCTTGGCAAACGAGATTTTGATATGTTCATTTGCTTCAGACAAAGACATTGAGAATTCAAAACATTTAGAGAAAGTTTTTGTGTTAGTAATTAAAATAAAAAGGAAGCTATGTTCAAAGTTAATTAAGCTTTGCGTCGGGGAGGCAGAAATGAGATACAGCTTCCAAACTGACACAAAATATTGCATAATAGCTGATGGAAACCAGAGTTTCCAAGTGAGATGAAAATTAATCATTTTGACTTCGAGTACTCTGGCAAACTTTGTGAAAAGGAATGGTTGTGCAGCATTTTCTGCTTCAATTAATTATTAATTTTGTTTAGATGCCACTTAAAATTTGCACTTACAGAAATTAAGGATATGAGGAAAAAAAGCAAAACACGTGAATTCCATCTCCTCCCCCCAAACAAATTTGATGTGCTTTTTATTTTGCTTGGGTTGCAATGCAGGTGTGTTTTTTAATCCAAGTAAACGCTGGCCTCCTCCTAGCCCAGAGCAGAAGGGCTTCCTGCAGTTGACAGCCTTCCTGCTTAGGGCTGCGTGGGTGAAGTGTGCAGATGTGCAGCACTTCCAGCACACAGGAAAGACTTCCAGTGACCATGAAAATCAGGCTTGAGGGTTTTTTTTAGGGTTTGGATGTATTTATTTATTTTTAGAGGATTCTTTGTGTTACTGATGAATGCCACTCATATGTTTTCTGCTGCAGAAGCTGTCCGGGCAAACAATAAACCCCATGCTGAGGATGTTCGGCCAGTCCATATCAGGGGGAGTGGATATGGATAGCAATGGTTATCCAGGTATGTCTGCTACTGGGGAAATGCAGCAACAGGCTGAGCAAACAGTGGAGCTGGTCATTTCCAGGTTGCTGGCTCCTGCTGTAGCAGGAGGCTGATGAAGCTGAGCTTTTTCCTCCCTTTGCCTTCTGTTATTTGAAGCTCCTGATGAGAATTTGAGCCGATCACTTAATTTATGTGTTTGGGCAGTCATGATGCTAAAGCAGAAGATTCTTGTTAATCTGAGCTCACTGGTGATTGCCTTGCAAGAACTGCGCTCCCAATTTGTAGCTTCTGTGATGTGTTGAGGTTTAGATTGGATGTAAGGAGGAAGTTCTTTACTGTAAGGGTGGTGAGGCACTGTAATGGGTTGCTCAAGGGAGTTGTGAATTCTCCATCCCTGGCGGTGTTCAAGACCAGGTTGGACAGAGCCTTGGGTGTTATGGTTAGTGTGAGGTGTCCCTGCCCATGGCAGGGGGGATGGAACTAGATGGTCTTAAGGTCCCTTCCAACCCTAACTATTCTACGACTCTATGAAATCTGGACATTAAGAAACGGCTTTTTGCTAAGAGGGTGGTTAGTCACTGGAACAGACACCCCAGGAAAATGGTCACAGCACTAAGCCTGTCATGAGGCTCTTTTAATCATATGTTTAGTTTAGTTTTAGGTAGACCTGTGAGAATCAGGGAGCTGGACTCAATGACCCTTAATGGGTCTCTTCCAACTTGAGGTATTCTATGATTCTATGATTTCAGTATCTCTCTAAGGCTGTAAGTTTCTTGCAAGCTGCTCAGTCATGATGACAATCTTAAAACTAAAACAAACAGAAAGAAATGGAGAATAGTAATAATAATAAAAATCAAGCAATGAAGTAGAAGAGAAGTAATGTCACAGGCCTAATCCTCCAGTTATAATGCTTGTGACATAATGATGTTCGAGGGGACCAACTGGCTGATTTGAGTCAGGAAAATGCTTTTGTTTAGATATGTAAGTTCTGTGATTTAGCAACTGATTTGAGAGAACTGAATCCTATGCCTCCTTTGTAACTGTTTTCAATGTTACAAAAATTTCAGATATGACTGTTGGAGCCTTCTTGTCAGACAATGTGGTACTTCTGAGGTGAGATGAACGTCTTTTTCATCTGCTGTTGTCTTCGTCTGTTTTCTGCTTATATCATACGCGGTCAAAGTCCTCCACCACTCCAATTTTCTGCCTGGTTTACTGTGTTCAGAAGAAGGAAGCTGGATTAGTTTTTAAGCAGAACCTCAGACATGGATAACGTCAGAGAATTTATACAGCTTAGTGAGAGATAATACGGAGGACAACCAGGGCTATGAAGAAAACAAAGGGTTAGAGCTGGAAGAAGATGTGTTGCATCTTAGTGCCTCCTTAGAAAGGTTGCTTTGAATGTGAGAGAAGGCTTTTTTATTGTTCTTACATTTACATAAAGTAAATAAATTATGATTTAAGGGAGCACAGTTAAGCAACAAGCCAGCTGTGTCAGATGCCAGGATGTAATTTTGCGAGTTATAATGGGAGTCAGAATGAAATAGGAGTCCTCAGGGAAATGAAATACAAAGTCATTTTCAATGCACACAGGAGTTTGGCTGCTGTTTCAAGTGTATGAGTTAAGTGCAATTGCTTGCTCCATCTGATGGAGAGAGGTGTGGCAGCTCGGTTCACCAAATTATGCAGGGGGAGAGTTAAAGTAGGAGTGGGCTTCAGATGCACAGACCTGGGGAAGGGAATGAGAAGTTTGAATTTTGCCAGTAGCTCCATTGTTACACTTGTTAATATTTAATAGCAAAATCCTGTCAATACCTAGATGTCATTAGAAGTCAAAGTCACTAGGGTCTCCTGCATCTTAATGGGATGTGATGAGACTGCCAAGACAAATGCTAGAGCTGCGGAATGGCCGTGCCAGTCTGCTTCCTTCAAGACAGGAAAAACTTGACTCTGTTTCCATTGGAATTAGTTAAACAAAAGAAAAGAAAATAGGAGAGAGGGGGAGAAATGATCTTGATGGTCAAGTCTTCTGAAGAGCTTTCTGCTACTTTATCATGCACGTGTGCCTTCCTCAGATGGGATCTTGCAGACCCCATCCCTGAAACCCCTAGCAAGAAAACTGTTCTTCTCCTGCCTTGTTACTTGCAGGAGGGGAAGGCTACCTGAAACGCTTGCTGTGATGTTTAAAACCACATGGATTGCAGCAGCATGGTGACCTCTGTCTGTGTGTTCATATTTGTGCATTTCAGAGGGAATTGGTACATTACGGATGGACTGTGGGTAGCCTGATTAATCACTGCTACTGCTAATTTGCAGTGTGTCCCTCTTTCTGTTCAGATAAAGAAGAGTAGGATAAAGAAATCGGCTTTTTCTCTTTTTCCCTCCTCATCCTTCTAGAAGCCTTCATGAAGTCCTTTTGCCAAAACAAACAGACGTTTTGCCAAGTGACATTAAAGGCTTTGGTGGAAGCCGTGGTGACTTGGGGCAGATCGTCGTCGTAGTGCTCGCGTGTTTCTATGGCCATTTGACAGAAGCACTGCTTTCTTCCCCAGTGAATAACCAAGTGAGCTAACATTAAGGAAAAATCACACAGTGCATCATGGCTGGAGGAGTATTTTTTTCCTAGGAGAAATGTTTTTCTAGCTCAGTTCATAGCATTTACTCTTTGTCTCCCCAAGCATTTGGAAAGTGGTTTATTTTTTTTCCAAAGGTGTGAAATGATCCTAGGAAGCTCACTCTTCCCTCCTCCCCGTTACTGTATATATTTCTAGGGTTAGCATTTATCTTCATCCTCCATCTCAGAATATGAACTTACACTGTTATTGCAGGCTGTGGTAAAAGAGTCTGAGCAGCCGCCTCAGAGATGGATGTAAATCTTATTCCAGTCAGTATGAATTAGGTGTAACCTCAATCCCTGCTCTCTTCTCCCCCCTCTCCCCTGCCTCTAAAGTAAGTGGCTTATGGAGTGAGAGTCCTGAAGTGGTTTACTCGTGCGGTCTGGCCTTGCATGGCTGCTGGGACTACTTTAGAAGTGAATCTGCTGGTTGCTGCACATTTTTTTTTCACTACTGCAGTTAGTTTTGGAAGAACATGTTCACGTTGAACATGTACAGAATTAAAACCATGAAGAAAAACACTCAGTGAATTTTTGGGATGAAGCCCTGCTCTGGGGATGCTCAGGCAAGCCTGGGATTCTGTCCTGCTTTTCCCAACCAATCTGGCAGGGCTTCTGTGTTGAGTGAGAGAGGAGACCCACTTAGGCTCTGATGGCACTCGGCTTGCTCTGCAAGGTCACCTTCAGCTGGGAGTAGTCATAGCAATAGCCTGGTGCCAGAGTTGCAAGGGCAGAAAGGTTTCATTCACAGTGCACTGGGTAACTCCTGAAACACAGGTCAGAGGCTTCAAGAGAGGATTCAGTCCTTACCACTCACTTGAAGGGAATAAGCTGAACGTTCCCTCCTCCAGAAAACATGAATATGGTGTCTCTTGTCCCTCTTACATTCAGAAAAATTATGTATGAATTATGTATCTCCTATCCCTGTGCTTGCTCTTTGACTTTCAGGTAACAAATTTGATTGTAAGCCATTCTCTGGAAAACTAAGGTCTCCATTTACCTGTTCCTGACCATCCAGGCTGCTTAGCAAGCAGTCTCACTTGCATGATCTTGTCCTTGACTGCTGTTGTGCTGCTAATTTTGTTATTTGTAATGATTACTATTATACATTATCAATTTCTCCAGCTGCCTGCCTGCAGTCTGCATCTGAGTCCTGAACCTCAAGCTGACATTACAGTTTTCACTCAGACACTAGCAGTCTTTGCCAGCTAGGACAAGTACTAATTTATATTACAGTTCAAACACACTCTGTTCTTCGTGTCTGCCTCAAATTGTGCAGTTTATCAAATCTATGTGAATTTCTTTTGGCTGAAAACTTCCATCTGAATGATGGGTCAATCCCACTTCTCTTTGATCACCAGATCCAGGCCTGTCATTACCATGGATATCTCCATTTTCCTGCCCGTGTCCATCAATATCACAGCTCCTCAGTGCCATGATGGCTTGCAGCCAGTGAACTGCCTCAATGTCACGACGTGCTTCCGCTTCAGTGGCAAGCGTGTTCCTGGAGAAATAGGTAAGGTTCCTGTGCCAGCGCTGGGAGGGGCATGCTAGCAGGTTGACCTGACTCCCTTTGTAGTCAGGAACAGAGCTTTGATGGGAAATAAGTCATTTTGGGGTGAGCTGGACTATACAATTCCAGAAAGTTGGAGGGTCCCTGTTTTGGGCATGTTCTTACATGATGTAAGAATGTTCATCATGTTCAGCATGATGAGGCTGACATAATAATGGGGCAGTTTCTTCCTCAGTGAGAGGAAGGAAATGTGTCCTTGGGCTTACTGCAAGGATGAAAAACCAGAAGCAGAAGCAAACAATGCTTTTTAAGTTCATATTCCCTGTTTACCTGTTTACCTCTCGATAACACATTTCTGTATTCATATCCTCTATCAACATTATCAGAAAGCAGGTGTGATTTGCTCTGGATTAGTAGCTTTTAAAAGTCTACAACAAGCTCTTGAAGCAGAGCACTATAAATCTGAATTCCTACCAGACATGAGCTTTTACATGTATCGGTATACCTGTCTGTAAAATTGTTATGAATAGCCCAGTATTTTACTGACAGCAAGAATATCTGCCAGGTTGGTTAGTCTCTTTAAAACACATAGGGTTTCTTAGGTGAACGAAACTGTGTAAGGTGTGGCTGCATTAAAATATTACTTATGTCTTTTACACGCCAGTGTTTACAATTCTTAGATAATGTGTGAAGTGGCATGGGATAGAGTGTTTGTAAATATTGTAAGGTCTGGGTTTATTTAGTTCAGCCACGATGTTTTATCTTTGCCATGCCTTAGGAATGGCATCCTCTTATATTCTCTTATAGACCTTGCTTTTATAGTTGCATTGGCAATTAGCAGTTTAGTCTTCTATCTACTAACACTCATATTAATAGAAAAACTCTCCTCAAATACGGTCGATGCACAGGAAGTTTAGCTAATCTGAACAGTCCTTCCAGCCATTGTCCTCATTCTGCTTACCCTGCCATCCCTGCAAATCCTATGCATAACAGATGAAATTGATGAGCCTGACTTAACCCTAAAAGCAGTTGGATCCCCAGCCTTTCTGAGCTGCTGATCAAGAAAGGTGAGAGTTTCATATATGAATCCCAGTATGCAGAGCCTGCTGCAGTATTTGGATTTTAAATGAGTTGGAGAAGAAAACGGCTTCTTGTTACTTCTCGCCATTCACATAGAGTGAGAACTACAAGCTGCTTCTGAAGTTGCTCTCTGCAGCTTGTCACTTTTTCACCTGAACAGCTTAAGGAAGTGGAGTTACTAAATTTAAGATTCTTCTGGATTCTAACATAGCGGTGCATTTGAGACTTCAGTTTCTATTTTTGCACGTTTTCCCTCCCTGTAAATGATGACTCTCAGCAGAAAATACATGCTTTGATAAAGTGTTTTTGTACTGCCTGTTACTCTGCCAGTTATCTCTGAGTGCTCCTTGGGTGCTAATTCCTGTCTGGAAATCACTGAATTGATTTTCTGGATATCTAGGTTTTCTTATGATCCTGGGGATACTGTTCAAAATATTTCCTTTGCTTTAATTTTGTTTCTCTGGACCTGCGGCTAAGAAGTGAGCTGCCTTTTTTTCCAATCTAAATATCTGCTCCCCGTGTTTGTGTAAGGCCTCTCTCCCTCTTCTTCATGACTTGCAAGAGCCAGTTGAATTCCCCTGTGTTGTCATACAAAGTGTACCCCTGCTGATTTGTTGTGGTGAAATAAACATGTGCATCTTCTTCAGCAAGTAACATCCATCTCATTATAAGGAATTTTTTTACTATGAAGTAAATTATTATAAAACTTCCAACCATTGTCCTTTAGTACAATGCTTCTAGCAAAGTGATTTGTCTTGAAAACTTTGCAGCCAGAATTATCTGACTGTATAAAACCACTTGGGGATATGATTTGGATAAAATACTTCAAGTAAGCTTTCAGTTTGCAATCCAACAGTCAGGCTATTTTGATTATGTTGCAGTTGAAGAGTATCAGTTAACAAAGGGTGGAACAATTCATGGAAATATTGCGATGGTTCCTCTCCTGTGGGTTAAATGTGGGAAAAAAATAGAATATCCTTATGAATAAATCACTGTCCAGGTTGGACTGTGAAAGACATATGGAGCTGTTAAAATACTATGTCAAAGTGTTGGGATTGTCTCATCTTTGGATGACTGGGGTCAGCCTGATAAGTTAGAGGGTGAGAACACAGTTGCCATCAGGAATGCTGCTTCCTTAAGGCTTGTCAGTGTAGATGCTCAGGGCAGCTGCTTGCTGTCTGGGCGTTGCTCTTGCTTCTGGGCAGCTGAAGTTGGTCACCTACTACATAATGTTTAGAAAGCCAAGCTGAACAAGCAGGCAGAATTCTTCTGTGCAAATATGTGTCTTCAGTGCTCATTTGAACATGTAGTTGTTTTGTTAATGCGCATGTGAAAGAAAGTGTTCATTTAGCACTGCCTCACACTTGCATAGAAACTTTTCCCATGCAATGTAGTTGCTATACTGCGTTGTTCAGTGTATGGAGTAGATATCTGAGGGTCTGTATTTATTGATACTGCTTGATAGTGCCAATGGCAGTATAATTCCCATCCATTTTCTGCGTACTGTTTGCAGACTATGGTCTTCAGAGGTATGGATTTATGCTGGAATGTTTTTGTTTGAACAAAGAGACATGCCCAAGTGAAGCATGTGTGCTGTGCTGCGTGCCAGGCATTGTCTGACCCGTCACTGTGCCTTGCCTCTTGCTGGGAGAGCTGAGCCTCTCGTTGTATTCCCACCAACATGACAGCCTCTGGTACATCTGGATGTGTGAGAAACATTTTAAGTTTTCACTCTTTCACCCTGGAATCTAGCTCAGGCTCTTTTCCCTCACTTGAATGGTCTTTGCCTTGTCTCCCCGGGGTCCCTGTATATGCAAGAAAGGCAGGAGATGAGAGAAAGGCATTTCCTAGCCTGGGTGAGCAGCTTCAGCCTGTTCAGGCTGTGCACTTCTGGGTGAAGCAGACAGAGGCTGTTGACATCTCTGTACATCACGCGCTGATTCTGTGTTCATCCTTGCATAAGAATGGAAGTAAACTTGTGCCCACAGTCTGGATCATTTCTTTTACAATAATGACAACAACGATAATAGTGCCAGTGTGAGAATGAGGTGAATTTTAGTAGCTATGAAAATGAAGGGGTTTGGGCATTTGGCTAGAGTTAGGCAGATGCATTAAAACGGCTTCAAAGTTTCTCCTATACTCTTCACTTCCTATACTCTACTGTTCACATTCAAAGACATGCATTGCTTGTGTGTTGATCCATTTCTGGGGTAGTTCTCATGTCTCAAATACTGTTGCCTGAAAAACTGGTGTGAGAGTTAGTGTGGGATAATAAGTTGGTTGATATTTGCACTCTGAATATGTTTCTAGGATTGAAGAAACATGCTTGATCTAAAACCTGATGAAAGTGGACACTCCTCTTCTTACCTGGATCCTGCTGTAGTTTGGTGCATGAGGAGTATTTCTGTCTGTGTCTCATATTCCCAGTCTGCTTGGATGCAGGCCTGTGTCAGAGCTACCCTCTGAATACCTCAGAAGCATGGATGCTGTAGAGATGTGGTTTTCGGTGTATGGAGCAGCAAGGATGGCTCCCAACTTAGAAGCTAGGGACAACACTTTGAGAGAGGATTCGAAACAAGGTTTGAAACAAGTAAGGGGAAAAGGAAAGCTGCTTGGAAGAGGATGTGGGGAATGTCTTCGATATGTTGTCATTTGCTAGCGCAATTTTTGATAATACTTTCATTACTTAAGAATTTTCTCTGCAAGCAAAGTTCATGAATTATTTCCTCCTCATAATTACTGGTAGAGACAGTAAAGAAAGAAAGACATTCCTTTTCCAATGGTGTTTAGTTATTATTTAGTAAGTTCTTCATTCTCTCCATGTGGCGCCTCCACTTCCCTCCTCCCCCATGAATCAGAACTGTAGCTAGTAGTTTAAGAAGCACTTCTGGATGGGCTTATTCCTGCTGAGCATTTCGTTGCCTGCTTTTTCTGTGCTGTAGCATCATCTGAGTGGGCGATGAAGAGATGTGCCGTCTGGCTCAGGGTGTGTAACCCTTCCATTAACATAGCCAGCTGTGATTCCCATTTTAGCTCATGGGATACTGATGCCCATTTTTAATCGCTCCTCACTCCTTTCTGCTTCAAGGCTGCCTTCATAGAATGGTTTGGTCAGAAGGGATCTATCTTAAAGCTCATCTAGTTCCAACCCCCTGCCATGGGCAGGGACACCTTCCACAAGACTCTCACAGGGAAGAATTTCTTCCTAAAGTCTAATCTCAGTCTCCCCTCTGTCAGTTTAAAGCCATTCCTCCTTGTCCTGTCACTACAGGCCTTGTAAAAAGTCCTCTCCAGATTTCTTGTAGCCCCTTTAGGTATTGGAAGACTGTTATAAGGTCTCTCTGGAGCCTTCTCTTCTCCAGACTTCTCCCTTCAGCCTGTGATGGGAGGAGTCTTGCATTGTGAGTAAGTATGTGCTACTTGGGGTGAAAATCCATTATGAAATGTCTGCTGTCAGTTACTTGGTGCATCTGTTACTGGTTGCAGTAACTCTCCTGGTCTGCTGGCTTGTGGTCCTCTTGTAGATAAGACCAAAAGTTTCTCCGAGGGAGCTGCTATCAAAGCTTATAGGCATTTTATTCAGTTGTGGTTGTTATCAGAAGAATCAAGACCTTCCTCTGAGCTCATGCCAGAGTTTACATTGATTGTGTGAAGTTTAGGCAGGCAGATGCCCAGAAACATTTCTAATCAGACTGGTTTAAAGCTGCTGGACAAATATTTGAAGCCATTAGCTGGAAGAGTTAATTTACTTGCCTCCCAGTCTTTTGCTGGATCAAGCAGGAGGAACTTACACCACCAGCAGTGCAAAGTTTGGTGAATGATCTCCCCTCTGGTTGCCTTTTGGAAAGAAGGTTAAAAGAAAAAATCCTTACTCATGGTATTTCAGTTTTTCCAGCGATGTGACATCCCTGGATATAACATAGAAACAAGTTGTCAAAATAAACAGGAGGCGGGGGAGAGGATGGGAACTGCGCTGCTTGATTGAAAACATCACTGCTGTTTCGGAGAGGTGGTAGCTGGGGGTGGCTTTGCTCAGACGACTGCTACGGGCCTCACACACTGGGATGCATCTCCCTCCCTGCCACAAGGAATTGTTCAGTGTCAGTAATACATCGTCCTGTGAAAAGGGCTGTGTCTTCCCATGGGGCTTTTGCCTCTGCCTGTGCAGGGCCTGGGTTTGCTAATGGGTTTTCTTGTCTTATTCTCGGGGTGCTGGTGCAGATCTCAGCATGTGTGCGTGTATGTGAGGTCTTGAAAGCAGATGGGAGACAATTGGGGATGGATGTGGGATGTGCACACATTATAAAAGGAACAGAAAAAAGACTGATGTGGTTTTAAATAGGCTAACTCCTGTGTTTCTGTATAGGTGGTGCTCTTTAGTGGGCCTGAGGAAACACCACTTCAGTGGGAGTTTTGGTGCTGAGCTTGGTAGAGTTTGAAGCATTTTCAAAGTATTATCCTTCTAAGCAAGTTATTCTGCCAACAGCAAGCAAAAAAAGTTCAGGTGGAGCCCTGTGGTGGTAGTTAGGCTGATTCTTCAGCTGTGTCTTTTCTTGCTACCAAGGGTATGTCTGTGGTGGTTGTGTGTGAACTTGAGTTTTTCATCAGGATGCAGCGTGCTGCAAGTGGAAGCGAGGTCATTTTGGATTATGTGAATTATGAATGGTTACAGAGACTTCTACACCAAGGTTTACAACATCATTAAATAAGTTCTTCAAAGTACTGAAAGTTTGGTGCAGAAACGATTGGAGGCGACAGTATTGACAGCAGTGTCAAGTTAGAGAGATTAGGATTTAAATTGGTTAAGAAAAACCAACCCCAAACCCACCACCACCAAACCAAGTAAAACCACACCAAAACCCAGCGCAGGCTCCTTGCTGAAATCTGTTATAGGACACCTCAGTCCAGGAATGTTTAACATTTGCATTGGCTGTTTATAACATTCTGTCTTAAAAAAAGAAGTTTACATTTATGGGCAGCATATGATATGGTATCAATCATTTAGGACTTAAAATGTAAACAAGAGCCAAAGCCATAAGTTGGCAAACATCCTACATAGTTAGCAAATCAGCACAAGAGCTGGTGCTGGCTGTCCTTTAGGAGGATTAGCATCTAATTAAGCCATTTAGAGTGAGCCAATCTCATGGTATTCCCATTATTGCCTTGATAACAGCTGAAATCAGTATAAGCTGTGGTTTGTGATGAGTGAAAGGACCTCGCTTGTGTCTCCCTTGTCAGTAGAAAGCAGCAGAACATTCAGGCTTCTGTTCAGTTTCATCGCTCCTTCTGTCGTTGCATTTGCCAAAAAGAAAGGTATACTCAGCTTGGATTAATCAGTTGCTGTGTAATTACTTCAGGTAACAAGTAGGTTTCCTTTTGGACACATACATCTAGTTGCAAACTAACCACTTGTGTTAAGCTACTTATCCTATAGAACAGCAGGAAACAAGATTTACAGAGATACAGCTCATTAGTCTCTGAGTATGTCTTCTATAAACTGCTTGGGATGTCTAACATCTAGGAGGGGGATGCTGATTGTAAGGCAGCAACCTCTACTTAAAGTGTGAATGTTAAGATGACTGCAAATCAACAAAAGTAATTGTCAGAAAGTGCCACATCCTGGTTGATGTTTGCTTGGTTTGTGCTGTTTTAGAAGGAAAAGAAAAGCTTGAGGCTGCTGCTGTTGTTTGTATTGTGTTTTTTTGTTTTTTTCTGTTAACAACATAGTTTAAGTATCTTTTGTTTCTTTACTTTTATTAAGTATGGATGCCTAGATTTATTTTTACACATAATTTCCGATGGGAAAGGATGGGCTGGGGACCACAGCAACACAAAACTTGGAAGTACATTAGTAATTGGATTTGGTTTTGTGCAGTCACAGGAAACTTAGTGATTGAGGGCCTTCAAGGGTTGACCTTTCTTGAAGCACACATGCCCTGGGGGCAACAGGATCCATTCATAGGTGGCTAGAAAATAACTATTGTTCACTGACATCCTCTGTTTTATTCTTCCTTTTTAAACCAGGTTTGAATTATAACTTGACTGCTGATGTGGCAAAGAAGGAAAAGAGCCAGCAACCCAGAGTTTATTTTGTGACTTCTGGAGAGACGATGGGGCAGATCACAGAGAAGTTAGAGCTGACATACATGCAGGAAAAGTGCGAGCATTACCTGGCATATGTCAAGGTCAGTTCATTCCTGTCCTTACTTACAATGTCCTCGCTGCAATTCCACTCTTTTCTAAGTATTCAACCAAATAAAGTAGTGCTGTTTGGCTTTGGATGTTTTCGTGACAGGTGGATTAAGTTTTTTGTGTGGAAGCTCAGAACTTTGTACTTGGCATGATTTGTCAGCCCTGAGCACCACTGGGCCTTCAAGACCTGGTGTCAGAATATGTATTTTATTTACTTTTGATCAGATGCAATTGTGGGGATTTCTTTCTTTTGTCTTGGTTTGTTGCTACACTTGTTAGAATAAGGAGATGAAGTTTTGTCTTGGCAGGAGCAGCGGGTTTGCTGTTTAGTTTTGTGCAAGGTCTGACTGCACAAGGAGCTGGTGCGCAATCTGTGTGGGAGTGGCAGGGTAACACGGGGTCTGTCTTGAAGCAGCTGGGCTCTTGGATTTGAAGAGTACCCTGGATTTTATCTAAGCTTAAAATAGCAGTGGAATAACTCAATTTAACATGTTTTATGGTCCTGGGGATGCAGGAGCACTTTCCAGACAAGCTGGGACATAGAAAGGGTCTGGGGTCTTCTTCATCTGGGGTCTCCTAGGACAACAGTTACCTTGATTTAGAAACTGTTGTTGAAGAAATGTCCCCCAGGTGCCAATCTGTTTGCAAAGTAAGCACAATAGTTTTCTTCTCAGCTAGGAAGCTTATAGAATGGATTTTAAAATTATATAGGAAGGAGTTTTATCTTTTCAACAACATCTGTATTACAAGCACTAATCTGTATCACCAGTGTAGCTTGAAGTTTGGATATGGGGTGAGTTGCATATCCTCCTTTCATATTCCCATAGATGAGAGTGACCTAAATTCAATGGATATTACTTGGCACTCTCTTGTTTTGAGAATCCAGTGGGTCCAGACATCCCTAAATGTATAAACTTTTCCAGGAAGCTTCTTTGTACCTAAAAACTGTGAGAATGGGAGATAAAATTCATCCTTTGACTTTATCAACATTTTGTCCATGGCTGTTGAGAGAAAATAAAATAAATAAAGGGGCCACCAAGGAGGAAATCCTGTTCTGTTAAGCTGTGTGGATCTCTGGGAAGAGACTAGGTATCTTCCATGGGTTTTCTTGTTTCTGGAACAACCTTTGCTTTCTGTTGTGGAAAAGCTTGTTAAAGAAAATGTAGGTTTATGAGATGACCATTACTTAGAAAATATGGCTGTGAGTTTATTAATTCTGGTCTTTCTCAAATGAGCACATCTGGTTAGGCTTTAATGTATTGATTCTGGACCAAAAGGAGCCATATGCCTCTTCATTCTTAACAAACAAGGCTACTGGCATTCTATATGATATAAGCAGCTATTCTTCACAGTTGGAAGAATAGCAGGAAGTGTTTTTTTGTTCATGTAATGGAGAATGCAAAGTAGTGGAGAAAGATAATCCCTGTGCTTTCATGGGAAAGGTGATATGATCCATGAGGCTACGTGACATTAGAAACATCAAAGAGAGCCTTGCGGACTCTGGAGGAGTGGAAACAGGGTCATGATCTTTCACTGCTATCCTTAAGGAACAGCTAGTAAAACAAAACCCCTGAAAACCAAAAAAACACCCCCCAAACTCCAAGCAGAAATCTCCTTGATTGCATAGGTTTGTGACAGAATGGGTGATAAAATATGTGGGCTTAAAAATATATGGAGTATTTCACTAGGACTTTCCTCTTTCCTTTTATTTAGTGTATGCCTGATGAATTCTTCTCCATGACAGATGGAGGTGTTTGCAGTTTCATCCCTAATCTGTTCACTCTATTATTGTTCATTTGAATCCCTGGCGACAAATAGATTTATATGGTAACATAAGGATGTCGGTTCTGGACTACTGGTGATCAAGGCTAGAGAAACTGTTTGAACTTTGTGACTTCATATGCTAACTTGACAAAGCCTACTAGGCAAACAAGCTGTCCAGTCCAAATGGCACTCAACAGAGCTCTATAGGTTGTGTTAAGTTAAATGAAAGCCTGTGCCAGGCCTTGCTGGATGATGGTCCTACCAACATGTAGTTGTAGCATGCTGGAGCCATGAGGCAGAAGAACTGAGTAAAGCTGTGAAAAAAACTAGACCTAAAGATCATCTAGTTCCAATGCCCATGCTATGGGCAGGGACACCTTCCACTAGGCCAGGCTGGATGGGGCTTTGGGGAACCTGGTCTAGTGGAAGGTGTCCCTGCCCATGGCAGGGGTTGGAACTGGATGAGTTTTAATGTCCCTTCCAACCCAAACCAGTTTGATTCTATATTTCTTTTGGCAGATTTGATCTCGAAAGACCCCAGTGAAACAGTGCACTAAACAGTTAAAAGTCTGCAAATAAACTGCAAGTAAAACATTGAATTGTTTTGCAATTGATAAATGTCAATGTTTCGAGCACTGCTACTTTCCTGTATGTGGTTCCCTCTCAGGACAGGAGCAGTTCTTATTGCTGCTGCTGAATTTGAGTATTGAAGTCTGTCTTTCCTCATCACAGTGTGTCTGAGATAAGTGGATATCAAAGCTTGTGGGATATGTGTAGCTCAGAACTTGATTTTATAGAAGGCAGACTACCGAATTACAGCTCAAGTTGCTAGAATTATGGTAGTTCATAAGAAGACATGCTTTTCTGGTTTAGAACACAGAGTGAAATGGCAGTGCTTCGGGACTTAGAAGTGCTTTGAATTTGGCTTTGTAGTGGGCATGGGGAAGTAGAGGAGAGATGCATTTTCTGACTTTTTTTTCCCCTTTTCCTTCATTGGAACCTGTTTGATGATTTCTGTTTAAGCAACTTTAATTCTTTAGTGTACATGGGCTGTAATTCCAATACTCGCAGCACCTCAGGTGTCATCTCCAAAAGCTGCATTTGTTCTGTGTTAAACAACTTGTGGAGGTTTGTCTGATACATTCAGTAGAAAATGAACAGCTGGTGCAAGTGGCTATTAACTGAGAAGTCGAGGAGCATCACTGGTGCTCTCCTGTCAGCACATAGCAGATCCCTGCTCTCTCTCAGGAGGTGCTTTGCTGCTGGACAGTTCCTCCTCTGGCAGCCTAGGGGTGGTGATGCTCTCCCTACAGACTTTATCTTCTTCAAGGGTGATAAAGCTACTAAGAGCAAATAAACTCAAGTAAATGCTAACTGTCAGTGTTGCTGGAGAAAAATGAAGCGAAAGCTGAAATTTCATTAGCTTTTTTCTTTAAAGGGATTAGTTTTTTTGTAGAAGGAGCAGCAAACAAGTGTGAGAAAATGGAATGTGGTACTAAGAAGAAGCAGAGGTTGCAGAAGTAGAAACTGAAAAGATGAAGAAAATAAATGGGTTTGGAGGCTTTACAAGCATCTCCTTAATCTTAATATCTCTGCCTGCAGCTGAAATGTGGAGTTTTCTCTTGGGACCTGTACTCTTCTGATGGTATTCGGAAGACTTGAGCCATGTGTTTAAGACCTGCTGTAATCAGGGCATGGACTCTGAGGAAGCATTTCCCCTTTGGAGTAGCTGCCCTGGTTGTTCCCTGCTTATGTGGGCTCCCCTAATATTTGGGATACATTTATTTGTGTAGGATACATTTATTTGTGTAGGATACATTTATTTGTGCACAGGACAAGGGGGTTTGATGCAGACAGCAAAGCATATTGCGTGCACAGATTTATGTGGGGTTAAATCTCATCTTCCTGGATTTATCACAAAGGTGTAATGGTGATTATTATTAAAGCCTATTGTATGACTCCTGCATTTGCTAAAGAAGAACTGTCTGGTTTCTTACTTTACTGTGGGCCATCCAGCTGGGCTGGCTGTTGCTACCAGTCACTGCTAGACACTGTGCAGAATGAACATTGTAATAGCTTCAAACACTATCAGCAGTCCTGGCACAGGATTAAACTAAACACAGCATTTATTTTTTCCAGAGATCTTTGTCTTGGTGACTGTCTGGTTGTTTTAAGCAGTCTCATGTTGCTTATCGTAGTAACTCTCAATGGTTCTGGCTGTAGCTCCTGGGGAGGATAGGGCTGAGAAGCAGCAGTGAAATGGTGATTCCAAAGCTTTTTCACAATGGTGTGTAGGTGAGGAGCTTAGGCTGTGCTTTTACAGGCAGGCTTGGACTAAAATGCTGCCTTTTCAACAGAAATTGCACGACAATGTTTTATTCACCACTGAATTATGCAGCCAAGATTTGCCTTTTCATAAGTATGTTTCTAGCCATTGTCTGCTGTGCATCACTGTTACCTCAGGTCTCTAAAGACACTCTGGGCTGATGATCTCGCACAACTTCATCTCTAGTGTTCACCAGTTTTAGTCTCACTGCCTGTGGTTGTGATTGTTTCTCCCATAATAACTGTTTGATCCCACCTGAGGGGATGCATGTACTGAAGTCTTTGATTCTTAATTCATAGTAATCTATTGGTTTTTTTTTCTAGAGTCTCGGTAGCAGAGCTTTCATTCTCACAGTCATGTGTGATGTAGGGTTGGTGTCACCTTGATCATTTGCAAGATGTACTTTCTTCTGAAAGCTGACTACCTGTGAATTAACATCTGTATGTTAATGTTTGGTTGGTGGTGTTCCAGGATAGAGGAATGCAGCCAGAGGCATTCAAGAGCTTATTTTTAAGGTTGGTTTTCATTCTTTTGTTTTTAATTGGATTGGTTTCTCCCGTAACTGTTGACATGAAGCCTTTTAGAGGGGGTGGTTTTCAGCAGAGCTTGGTTGCACACTCTTAGCAAGGCCTTTCCTGAGACACTGGTGCCATGAGCAATAGGTTGTGCATTGCATGTGGACAATAATCACCACTTTGCAGAGGAAGAAGGGAAAACCAGTCCCTTGGCAAGTGTGGCTTCCCTCTGCAGTGCCCCAGTTGGTCCTCTCCCTGGGAGGGAACTCAGAGCATGTAAGGGGATACCACTTGAAGCAGAGGCTGCTTTCACAGCAGCAACAGCTATGAAAACTTAGTCATGATTATCTAGGATTTCACAGTGTTTGGCCCACTGAGCAGACAAAGGGAGCACTGACCTGTTCCAGCCTGCAGCAGGAAGTTTATCGTCGCTGCAAGACAAAAGCTGCTGTGTAGTTCTGCCAGGAATGATGACTGCAGTGAGATTCAGCGCTAAGACCAAGAGCAGAGTTGATATCTTTGGGTTTGTTCCTTTTTGTTGTTTTATATGACTCTTTTTTTTTTTTCCCTTTTGCTGAGCCAACTGGAGAAACTGTCAGGCTGAGCCAGATGCAGTCATAGCATATATTCATGGCTGCGGTGTAGGTGGCGTGATCACGGAGCACAAAGGTTTATGTACAGAAGCAAGCTTTCCAGAACAATTCTGTTTTCCAAAACCGTGCAAAGTGTGCTTGTAATCTGTTAGCACAGCCATCCTCCCCTCCAGCAGAGCAAAATGAATGTAGCGTTTTCTGTAAGGCTATCAACCCTCTCCTTTTGGACTCATTCTGGCCATCACTGTTTCGAGCTGATGTCTCACCTTAAAAAATAAGCCAGGGAGAAGAGAAGCTGCGTTTTTTTTCCCCGAGTAGCTCATATGGGCAAGGGAAGAGCAGTTGTTAGCTGCGTAACTCCAGGTTCCTTTTCATTGCCTCTTAAACACAGGGACTTAGACATACCAGAAAGAGTATTAGGAGCTGCTGAGAAGACCGCCATCTTAGAGCTGAGCATTAACTGTACGAAGGTTTAAATACCGTTAATGACCATGCAGTTGTTTTTGGCTTTTCCAAAGGTTTTTTCAAGGTTCACCAAGAGCAAATAAAATTGTCTTTCAGGGTGAGCCTGTACTAAATTAAAAACTCTCTTGCACAGTGGGGCTAAAATGAAGCTGCCAAATATGCCTGGCACTAGCATCCTTTCAGAGAGGACCCATACTGCAGGTAGGTAAGTGCTGTAAGGTATTAGGGCTGGTAGTACAGGTACATGGGAGAGCAAATTGCAACAGATATTGTGCTACTAACTGTGCGGGGGCCTTTTACTGTGCCATACAGCTAGTAGGGCTGTTTGGTAGCCCAAAGGGTCTTTTGTCCTGAGGTCAGTGGGAGGTTTTGGCTGTGAGCTGAATACAGTTCTTCTCCTGATGCCCTCCACTCCACCTCTGCTGGTCTTACCAGGTTTTTAAAGAAATCACTTTTATTTTAGGTTTAATTTTTTTTTCTCCTCTCTGTTAGACATCATAACTGGGTGGAAAACATCTCCTCCTTTCTGATTTGAGAGTGTCTTTGAGTGTTTTCTGCTCTGTATGAAGCTTGTCCATTATAAAACCAACAAAACAAGAAAACCCCAACCCGATTTCAAGTTGAAGCAAGGTAACTGTTGGTTTTTGGCTTTTGCCAGCACTCATGGAAAAGCCCAAGTATGTTTATGGCCCAGGCAGAAGCTAGGTTGATCTGGTGGAGTTGCTGTCAAACAAAATTCCTGCTTAATCACTTTCATGAATCCAAGTGGAGAGATTTTATGGTCCCCAAATGAAATAAGTATCTTGAATGAGGCTCAGTCAGTAGACTTGCAGCACAGCAGCTGCAGAAATTGTGCTTTGCCTGCCTTGTATTTCTTTTACCTGCCTTTTTAAAACTGTAGTGTTCCCTGCTATACCCTAAAGGGATCCGAGTCTTTAATCTTGAGCCCTTGGATAAACTTGTCCTTTTGATATATTCTGTAATGGAAAAAAAAGATTCATTACTCAAGTAGAGTCCCTCAAAAATATGCACTAAATTTTAATGGAGTCGATAATTACTTTTATTGCATGTGAAGTTTTAATGAAGTATGACACTTCACTGCTGCTCTTAGACATTCAATAGCAGGCATATGCCTGGCTTTACTGTCTGCCCACTGATGTGCTTCTGTCTGATACTGTGGCTCCTCACAAAGAAACTTCATTTGCAGATTTAACCTTTTGGAGACTGAGGAAGGGTAGATTTAGGCCTGATTGGAGCATGGCTCTTTTATGGGAGCCCATGGTTTGGAAAGACTGTCCATGGGGCTTTTGCCTGAGGAGTGTCATTGCATTTCCCAGTGACGGCACTTCTAGGAAGTGAATGGTCAAACGGAGATAAAAGAGGTGCTGCACTTTGTGCTAGGAAAAGTCATTTCAAAAGGCAGGTAATGATGGATAGGAATATTTTTGCTTTCTCTGGCACTCTGGTTAACCAAAGAGCTTGTTTTCTCAGGTGGAAAGAAACAGCAAAGAAGGCAGCACTACTGTTTTAGAAACTTTGTAAGCTTGTTTTTGGTGTGGAGTGATATAAACTAAACACATGATGGCAAATTGTGCTGTAAAAGTTTATTAGTACTTCTCAGGGACAAATTTACACCTAGGGGGAATACACTTAATGCTAGAGTATTGCAGCAGAAAATTACAATAGGGAACAGCTTGTTTGTCTTAGTGGTTTTCCTGTTTATAACACATGGAGGAATATCAGTCTGTGCGGTAATCTCAGGCACACACATGTACGTGGTCAGTTTATCCTGTCCAAACTGGGGAGTGCCTAAAATTATTACCCTTTCATTTTGCTACCCTTAGGAAGGAATGAGCAGAGCACTTCATCAGGAAACATGGAGGCAACTTCCAACAGAAGACTCCTCTCTAGGCTAAAAAGAAAGCGATTAATTTTGCTGGTTGTGGCTTCTGGATGTGTTCCCAACCTATAATCTCCTCACAGTCAGAACGTACTCGAGTCTCTTGGGAGACTCTTGCAGGTGCCATGTTTCGTTTGGGTGGCAATGCTAATCCAGTCCCCTAATTCGTACCAAAAGTGCTTGACAACGTGTTTGAAGAAATGTGGGAGTAATAGGTTACAGGCGTAGGATGTTTTGGGCAGAAAATGCCCTTTTCTCCCTTTCTCCCCCACTACGTAACTTCAGTTGTGGAGCTGAATTAATCTTGAACTCCTGAGGTCCGGAAACACTTGAGGACATCTTGTGCCATTACCCTCACCCCACTTGCCCACCAGCATTTCCATATGCAACAAAGTATTTACAAATGGTACGGTTGTGCTGGTGATTGAAAATTACATCCCTGGTCATAGGTTTCCAGTTTGTTGTGTAATTTTCAGTTCCCCTTGTAGAGCACAGTGACCTGTCCTGCAGTACCAGTTGTTATTTTCTGGAATGCTTAGTATTCTGTATGTGGAACCTGCATGCGGTTCTATGCTAGCTGTGCTCCTCCAAAGATCTGAAGTAAGCAGTTATCTGGGAGTTCAGATTGTTTCCCACTTGTCCACAATGTCTTTGACCTGGTGGCATATGTTTAAGCTCGTTTCCTGCCATGCTATACAAGATGTTCTAATGCATTGGAGGCATTAGGCAAATCAGCCTGAGTTTCTTCTCTTCGTGAGTCACGATTTTGCAGGGCTTTTTCTCCCATCAAATGTTTGATGTCTTTTCCCATCCCTGTGCTTGCTTTCAGTGGTCATTTTTGCTTTGAAAAAAGGATCATCTTCAGAGGTCTGTGATTCTATGATCTTTGAAAACAAGCATCCTCAAAGCAGTGAAGCAGTCAAATTTTAGGAATATGTATAATCTAATGTTGGGCTTGTTTTTTCTGTTGGCATCAGTGTATTGTGCCAGTTGCTTTCATCTGGTGTTAAAATTCCTGTTGCTGCATGTGAATTACACAGCTTTAAAAGAACAATTTTCAGAAGGGGATATTGTAAAGGTTTCATGGAACATAATTAGCTGACTGACTCTTAGGTGAAAATTGACCACTTTTTTCTCCCTAAATGATTTCTTATATGTAACATGAGCGGTTTCTTGTAAATAGAATCATCCTTGAAATTATTTGTGAAAAACCGAAAATTGCTTAGTGATGGATGGCTTCTGGATGCTTTTTAAGCAAGTTGATTTATTTTATTGCCAGCCTGTTGTTCTAGCTATTTTTAATCTCCATTTATGCAGGGGGCTTAAGGCACTGAATATGTTTTACTCTGGGCTATGTGAATGTGCCTAACACCATAAGGCTATGACTAGGTGACAGCCTGACTTTAATAATGAATAATAATGAAAATTAGAGAATCCTGGAATGTTCCAGTTTTTTGGTGCTTTTCTTTGTGGTTTTTTTGGTCCTGGGAGGAGACCCAGGTCTGGTGTTACGTTCTAGACCGAAATGTGAAGAGTTAGCTGTAAATCTAAGGGAATCTAATGTGAGAGTGAAGTTAATTTACTACTTCCTTCTTTTGGCACACACACTGCATCACTTAAGACTTCCTAAGATGACAAAATAAGTTAAAAATCCAACTGCTTAAACTTGTAATGACTTAATAATTTTTATCCTATTAGCAAACACACAGCTTCTCGTTTGGCAAGACTGGTTATAAGGGAACTGACATTAATGTAACTTTAGTAAGAAGAGTGTAAAACCAGAAACAACTAACAGAACGTGAGTTAAAACAGGGTATAAATTTATACCTTCTTTCACGTATTTTTTACCTGCTAGGACATAGAAAGCACCAAGTAACATGTACATACCATGAAAAAGTGTTCTTTGTAAAGTCTGAGTGTACAGGGACAACACTCTGATGGAAAGGCTTTTAAAATTCTTTCCTTTTAAGAGTCTAAGCTCTATCACTGTTTATGTGAATTTGGCCTGTGTTCTCTTGCTCTGGGAGCTAGAAAGGATGCAAAAAATTGAAAAGCTATAAACTTCATCTTGCTCTAAGGAGTTGGAATATATGTAAAGCTTTTGCCTTTGTGCATCTTTCACAGAGGACAGGCAGTGGATTGTGCTTTGAGAACTGACTGGGTAGCTGAGGTTATCTTTAAAATACACTAAAGGTTTTTAGGAAGTGTTGAGGATTTCAGTCCTTAAATAATGAATAATAAATATGGCAAGTGTTTCTACATGTGCAGGAGCAGCAACAGCATTGGAGCAGCACAATCTATATAGATTTTGGCTTTTCAAATGCTGCTCTGTCTTTCAGGTGCAAAGTCTTTGAAACCATAGTGAAAAATTGTAAATCCCTTGTGATAAGTATTTTCTTTATTATTTTTCTCTATTCTTTATTCAGAGAAAACAAGTGGTTTCATGCAACTGTTATAGCTATAAACTACTCCTTTTAAATCATTTAGCAGGCCACTGAGTGGTTCTGAATCACTGTTTTGGTTGTGTGGCACTGGAGGAAACCATTGCCTCATGCCCTGGTGAAGTACCAAAGCCTGACCAAACTCCAATGGTAACAAATTCAATTTCATATGAAAAACACTACCCCTGTAAAAGTGAATCCAGTTCCCATTTGTGGTGCATGTACCCCCAACCCAGGAACAGCTTGCCCCCCATTCAGTGAGCCCTGCAGTTCATGGTGAAGAGGAGGCTTGAGCCCTCCAACTGTAATTGGCAGCCCAGGAGCTCCTTGTGACTTAGATATGTCAGTGGGGGCCTTGACACCAGTGAGCGTTCAACCCATCCACCTCTTGGTGCAGGAAGGGAGCTGGGAGAGGTTGTTTCCATTTTCTTGTGCTCCATGTGATTGTTTCCATGAGAGCTGCCCCTGTCCTCTCTGGAATTGCAGCAGTACACATCATGAGCTGGCTTTGAGAAGCTGAGCCCTGGAGCATGGCCAGGTTGAAGAGCCCAGCCCATGGTCTGTGCCAAGACAAGACAAGCACTGCAACCCTGGCAATAGAAATCAATGGCAAAATCTATCCTGGGCTTCAGCAAGGGATGAGGATCTCGCCTGAGGGCCAGAGCAGACCCTACTCACATGAGAAAGCATTTTCAAAGCCTTTTCTTGAACCTGCTGAATAGTTCTGATATGGGAAAATGCATGAGTGTTTAAGCTGGTTGGGATGGTACTTTCAGCTCTGGTATTTCCATTCTTGCTAAATGGACTGGGGCAGGTTGTCCTGCCTGTATCTCTGCTTGACCAATACGTATGTAGTTAACTGTGGCAAAGTGCCTCCCTGAAATGCAGGTGCTGTGAACCTCTGTGACACTGCAGCCATTGCAAGCAGTAAATACCATCCAAAGCACTGATTTTATTTTTTTTTTAATATGTCCCTTCCAAGAACTCAGACAAATGCCTGAATTTATTTTTAAACTTTATATAAGCGACTTAAATATTTGTGATAGCTCAGTTTTCTTTCCTTACTATTTTTGGAACAGTCTTAGTTTTGCCTTACATTGTTTCTGTTTGGACTCTTTTTGACATTGGTTCTCTCTCCCTCCCCTTCGGTAACAAAATGATCTAATGTCCTGTGTTGACTGAAGGCTGGTGAGTTCAACACAAGTTTGCTTGCTTCAGGGAATGAGCAGAATGTATTTACAGGGCTTCTGCTGTATCCCCCTCCTACCCACCAAAAGTTATCTTAAAATCTAATGTTTCTGACTGCATTATCTGTATGTATTTAATTTTTGTGTTAACACTGTATTGCTTGTCTTGAAAGGAATATTCCTGGGTGCAGCTCTGGAGAGCTGTGTGGTGGGCAGCCAGCTTAACACTTAATGTTTAGGTATTACTATGATTATTCTGTTGTAGGCATTTATCTCATGCCTGTCCTTAATTCTTTAATCCAACGGTTCTTACATTGTCAGCCTTGAAAAGGTTGCAAAGGCAATAAAGGGAAAATGCAGCTTAATAAAATTCTGTAGATCTCTGCCTATTGCTTTTCTGATTGCCAGCACTGTTTGGGAGCCACTGCTCCCACCTATGCCAGAGGCACAGAACCCACTATGATTTCTCACGGACTTCCTCCCATGAAGTCAGTAGGATTATTAAACTACAGCAAGATCTGTCTTTTATGATGATACCTCCAAAGACCTATTCATCTCATTAGTGACTGGTTCCATCAGTTGGGATCAGGGACCTCCTTTGGTACAGACCCTTATATAAACAGCAGCAGTGTTCATGGCTATAAACAGCTGGGGAGATAGTCACTGTGACGGATGAGGAGCTTGTAAGGTTTGGATATGTGTTGAGGGGTTGTTTTCTTAAAATAGCCATCCCCCAGATGATCCAAAAGAGTATATAAGCTGTTTAAATCTTGTGAGAGAGCAAAGTTTAGGCTGGAGTTCCCATGAGAGAAGGTTTTCTTCACATACACTTGACAGTTCTGGCTTGTTTGTAGATTTCTTGTAGGGGTGTTTCTGGGAATGTGTGTGCTCTCATCCTCTAGTTCCAGCCAGAACCAGAAGGAAAAGAAAGGTCAGAAATAATTAGTATCTTACTAAGGAAAAGAAAAAGAAATCCAAAGCTTGAAAAGGCTCATGCAAGGCTTTGTATATGTGTTTTATTTTGTATATAACTGCAGTCTTTGCCACCTGAACAGTGCCAGTATTCTGCTGGTGGCTGAGAAGCAGGAAGTGAAATGAATGTGTATGAAGAAGAAACGAAGAACATTTGTGCTGTATATATTTCCATATATATATAACATATATTCCTAATGTCAAAATGCAAGGAGTATTTAAATAAATTTAGGCTGTGATCATACTTTTCTAATTGTCATGCTTCTCTCATCTTCCTCCTCAGCTTGAATTTTTTCCTTTCTGAATTCTGTGCGTGTAGGTTTGGAGAACTTCTCAGAGGTCTGTGTTACATGTGAGGTAGAGGGAAATCTAGTCGGCCAGATAGATGCCTGTGCTTTGTGATGTATTTTGCAACAGACTCATTACAAAATATAATAGATCGATACCTGGGAATCTTCTACACAACAAAACAGATTTCTTTAACATGTTTGTTTTCCTACTACCAAATCTCTGCTATTGAACACATTCCTTCAGTGCCAGGCTGGATGATAAGTATAGGCCATGAGAGAAGTGCTGTATAGCAGTTTGCCTTTGCCAACAGCTCAGCATTATCAAAAAGAGCTTGATTTATGATCCCTGGAGAGCATGGTACATAGGTTAGCTTAGATTGCCAAGAAGTGTGCTGCCAAACTTACATTCCACCTAGGCACTCATTGGTGTATGCTAGACCTAAAGCTGAATCTAGGCTTTGGCAGGGGAATTTAATGTACCTCTGTTGTAAACCACTTCTCTTTTACAACCGTTTTGTCAGCTGACAGCTGTCAAAACCGTGTGCCTGTAACTACAGGTTGCAGTGTTTTGTGTGAGTGTGCTAATTTCCTTAATGGATATTTAGTTGGTAATAGCATAGTTAAGGAGAAGTATGACCAGGTTTAGCTCATTTGTGTATCACTTGCAATTGTGGACAGATGGAATATCCTTATTCAGCTTTGTCCTCACCATTTGATCTGTGCTTCACTCAGAAGAGATTTTCCTTTTGCAGTGTTGCGAGAAGTTATTTTTGTGGATGCATACTACTGAATCTGGATATGAAAGACAGGACTACATCAAGCTGTGGGCTGCAAATTATCTTATGTATACAGTAAACACAGATGATGGAAGTCTTGACCCACAAGATTGCTTCACTAGACAGATGGATGAAACTAACTAAAAATATGCAAGTTTATTTCATTCCCTTAGGAAAGGCCTTTGGGTTATAAAGAGTCTATACAAACAGATCTTTACTTTGCTATTACTGCCACTAATTTACTAATATTTTGACTAATACTTACAGCTTTTTAGCATACTTTTTCATCTTATCCTACATTTTATACAGACCATACATTTCTGAGTAATGAGCTCGAATCAACTCTAGTCATTTGCATAACTAAATCTTCTGCTGTTGCCCTTTTCTCTTGCTCATATGAAGAGAAAATGAGGCTGGTTTTTGTTAACTATATTTGCAGAAACCACCCCAATCAAAATTCCTTTGAAAAAGAAAGCCCATTTAGAAGGAAGCTGATAAGATATCTAAGCTTGTAAGATATATGTAGTAACTAATAACTAAGATATATATAACTAAGATATATATATATATTAACTATCTAAGGAAAAGAAAAACAGTAAGGGTGTATTATAGTAGTGTCTAAAAATTCCTTACAAGACATGAACTTCAACTGTGCTAGTCATAAACAAAAGCACGCTTAGGAACAGTGCTTTACCCTTCGGATGTGATAGTCTGTCAGGACCACCCTTACTCTCTTTGCTTGAGCACCAGTCCAGCTCAGTCATTAGAACTTGTTACTTCATCTTTAAGCCCCCCTGGAAGAAATAAGTTACTCTAATGCAGGAGAAGGTAGTGTGTTTGAGGAGTTGTCTGGAACAAGATGCCAACAGTGGTCATCTGAGAGAAAAATGTCAGCAGTCCTGGTGTAAATGAGACTGGCATGCATGACTGGGTGATGTTCATCTTATTTTCCATGTCTGAAGCTGTTTACCCTTGGTTGCCCTTACAATTAATGGTAAGAAATCAGCATTTTTAGGGCACAATTCACTTGGTCCGTTCCACATGTGTGTTTCAGGGCAAGACAAGTCAGACTCTATTGAGTAGGTCGCCACTGGCTCACAAGAACACCAAGGGCAATTTGTTGGAGGTAGACATCTGTATTCCAGATGTCTACATTCAGTCAGATGAATCCAACCAAATCCACTCCAGTGTTGTCTGACATTATTTGCAAGTTGAGAAGCACAAACGCTCAGTTGGTAACAATGCACTGATCTGTTTCCAATATTCTATTTATTAATTGAATCAGATTGAATTTTAGCCAAAGGACTGGAATAAAGAAGTGTTACACCCCATCCCCCACAGTCAAATAACAAGAACACAGGTTTTTCAGCTATAAATCTGAACTCTACTAGACATAAAAGATCTACTTGAGTGAGAAGAAATGAAAGCGAGCAGAGCACAACTGCTGTCCTGTGTTCCTGTCTCTTCACTCTGCTGGTCATGGGGTAAAGAGATAGAAGTCTTTTATACATCCAAATCCTACTCATTTTGTTCAGCTTCACTGAAATGTGATGTGATGGCTATCCATAATCAGCAAACTTATGTTACTGTGTTACAGCCGGGTATCCCACCTTGCTTCTAAAGTGGCAACCAATATGCGTGGGAGCTCATCATAGCCTTTCTATTGGTAATTTTAGTAGTAGTGGTTGGATCAGAGCCCTGGCAAACAACCCAGCAGCTGTGAAAGATGTTAGTTAAATGTTTTTAGATGGTTTATATTACTCTCACTGAAGAGCTTAGTGGTAGCATTATTATGGTCTACTTCTTTTTCTTGTTGGAAATGCCTGTAAAGTTACCTTGTGTTTGAAGACAGCCATATTTTACACCTCATCTTTTGAAACTTCAGTGGACATAAGGGTAAAATCTGCTTTGTTGGAAATGAGGTGTACATGAATTCAATAGTACGGCTCTCTTATGATTTTTGTCATCACTTAGGAGTTTGGAGAAATATCTGAGCTCCTTTTAGAAAATTCAGCAGTCAGCCAGTTTGTTGTTTTTCTTCATAGAAATCTTCAATTTTCTGTGGAAAGTAAACAGTTTTTGAAAAAAAAAAAAAATCCAGTTTTTCCCTAGAAAGCTTTCACTTATCCTGTTGTTGAAACATTGTCAGCTCCTTTGAGCTGAAATAAGTAACTGTAGAACCATCTACATCAGACTGAAGTAATACAGTAACGCACGTGAAGGCAAAAAAACATGTGGGGCTTGTCTTTTAAGAGCTGCTGTGTTGTGGTTGATCCAAGGTGTGCTGACATTGATGGAAAGAGTTGTACTAATCTGAAATGGCTTTTGCCGGGTACCGTGACAAAGTGGTGATTCTTGGGGGGGAGGAAGGTGCTATGGACAATAATGAGAAATCACTGCCTTTCTGTAGCAAACACGACTTCTGCTTCAGCAACACAAGGAGGGACTGATCGGCTACCTTAGTGGTTTCTGTTCTGCCAATGACAAGCACCATCTCTGCCCACCATCTCTGAGGACCCACGCATTTGCAGCACTGCACAGCTTGTGCACTCTCCAGCTCCTCTCTCCTTCCCAGGAGAGAGCATTCCCTTTCCATGGGACACCTGGCAGAAGGGTCGTGCAGTGCCCATGCATTATGGACCCAACATTTCCATCACTGGGTAGCAGATGTAAGAATGACTCCTGGAAAGGTTCTCTTGACTTTGGCTGACTTCATTCTGTCCTGTTTGCTTAACTTCCTCAACGCACAGTAAGGAAGTCATTAAAACATTCTCTCTGTTTCTTTCCTTCCCAACAGTGTTCACCTTAAAAGCTTTAGAAGCGCAGAGAGGGAGAGACAGGAGTTTCTCTCTTTCTGTGCCAACTTCTTTTGAGGCCAAGCTGCCATGATAAAAATAAACACTTTTCTGCTGGTCAAGCACTACTTTCAGTGGAAAATGATGGCACTCTCTATTTTAATTTCTGTAACTCTTTGGCTTCTACAGTGGACTTTAAAACCTCCTCCATATCTTTTGGCTTTTGCTGAATTAGTGTTTCCTGCCTTAACTCAACAGCAAGGAACACATCAAAGAAAACAAGTGGACATGCAAGAAACATGTCAGCAGTCAAGAAAAGTCAAGCAGTTTTCCTGCTAGTGAAAGGGCATTTTAAACTGCATGGATTAGGTAGCAGTGACTGAGGATGAAGCTGAGCTTGTAAAGGAATGTGACGTTCTTCCTAGTAGCACGTTCCTCCTTTGTGTTTAAGCAAAGCATACTTGATATTTATATGGTCACCACCACACATGTGACAGATCTAATTTGCCACCTCGTGAGTGGAAAAGCTAATCTCAGTAAGGTGGTTTGTTTTAGTCTACAAAAAAGCAACATGAAGAAAAGGCAGTTGGTCTCACAATGTGATGGATTAAAAAGTCTAAACTGTGTGTAGCACACAAACTTTTGGAGTCTATTCTTAGTCTGTTTCCTTTCTGTAGTAAACACTGCTGCTTTTAATGTAAGAGCAATTCCTTCTTATTTGTTAGCACTGAAACAATCTGTTGAGCTTTTCCTTTTAGAGATCTCCCTGTTTCATTTTAGCTTACCAGCATGATTAAGATGTAGGCCCTAATCCCTCGCTGCGTTGCAAAGAGGAGATTTATTTCTTAAGGGACCTTCACTGCTGTTTCTTGGAATGCAGTTCCTGTAATGCCCTTCACAAGGGAGAGGTAGTTCAGGTTGTGGGAATTACTTCCTCTAAACCTGGAAAAAAATACTTGTAGTTACTAGTGGCATGAGCCTCAGATCAGCACTTCAATATTATTAAACTCAAACCTTTCTGAATTACATCTAGTTACTGAACTTAAACTTCACCTTAGAAAAAACTGATTTTTGAATCATCCAGGATGACTCCTATCCTATGGATCTCCTGCACCCATCAACAAAGACTTTTGGCCTCTGTCTGCTTGTGGGGTCTTTTTGCTCTGCCTGCTTGCCATGTAGCATCAAATAAGGCAAGGATGTGCTAGCAGAGAGGAGCTTAAGACTTCTTGTAAGTGTATTCATAGAGGCCAGGAAATGCCAGACCTTCATTTGGAGAAGTGGGGGGAAGTGTTGCAGTGTGTTAGGGATGCTCCTGCAGGAATTGGATCCTAATCCTGACAACAGGCTCCCCTCCTGCCTCTGGGCTTTCATCTTATTCTGGGGTTTCAACTCACACCTTGGAGATTGGTTTTTCCTCCCTTTTGTTAGACTTACCAGCACATCTTGGAATAAGATGGGATAAAATAGGTCATGGGCCATGGCATGTTGCCATGTGAATGAATGGTGACTTTTGACAGTTTTCTCAGGGCATAAAAAGAAAATAGTTGGAACTTTAAAAAAAAAAACCAACAAACAACATACAAACAAAAAAATCCCCACCAAAACCCACACAAAACCAAACGCAAACTATATAAAACTTCATAGGATAAACAAGTGGATGATGTTTCCCTGCTGGTAAAATTTTGCAGCCCTCATCTGATATATAAACCAGGCATAGCAAATAATATTGCTGCAGAAAGCTGCCTTGGGCTGTTGAGTAGGACTCGTAAGGGAGAAGAGAGATTTCTGAAGACACTTCACATGCCTACATTCTTCTTCAAGATCTGTTGCAAGGATGATCCCTTTTTCCTTGGTTGGCTGGCACAGGGTGGCCCTCATCACTGTTCACCCCTGGTCACCATAGGGTGATCTGGCCACCCTTGTTCACTGCAGTGAGATGCTGTGTGGTTGCTGCCTCATCAACTGTTCTTCAGTACCTATGCTTCTGCTTATTCAAATGCATCTGGCCTGCACATCACTGCATGGTGCAGCTTCCACAGTATGTCCCAGGAGGTTGCCAAATGGCTCATGCAGCTACTACCTAAAAGGAGGATGGAGCAAAAAGGTAGCTGGTCTCTTCTCCCAAGTTACAAGTAGGACAAGAGGAAACAGCCTCAATCTGCACCAGGGGAGGTTAGGCTGTATAGTAGGAGCAACGTCTTCCCTGAAAGGGTAGTGAAACCTTGGAACAGGCTGCCCAGGGCAGTGGTGGTCATCATCCTTGGAAGTGCTCACACACAGTGTAGACGAGGCCCTCAGTGACATGGGTTAGTGTGGTGGCCTTTGCAGTGCTGGGGAACGGTTGGACTTGAGGATCTTCAAGGTGTTTTCCAACCTGATTGATTCTATGGCTCTGTGAAATTGACTTCAGGCACTGGAGTGCTATTGCTACAATATGGTTTACTAAAATGACGTGAGCTTTGCTCTTTGCTACTTCTGCACGTAAACGTGCTGAACACAGATGCAAGGAAGGCAGGGAAACCTCCTCCCATGGCTTCTGACCAAGGAGTTCATGTTTGTGTGAAGATTTATAGATGTGTAATAACATTCCTCCAGATTAGCATGATATTTTAGGTATCAGAGCTGCATCAATCAGTGTGTGAAGGAAATCTTGACAGGGCAGGAAGCTGAGAGATAAACTCGGATGCCTGCAACCATAGTACTCACACAGCTTCGTGTTTGTAGTACACGTGGCATAAGGCAGCTTGTCAAAGGCAAAATTGTCCCTGAAGGTTTCTGAGCAGCAGAACTGCCATTTCCCTGGCTTCTGAAGGGAAGAAAACAGACCACCTTCTTATTTGTTCATAAAGCAATGTGGTGGGTTGCACTGCCTGTATCCCATTAACTCTACCTACCAATATCACCTGGGGTATGAAAGGGAGGTTGTAGGGAGTCATAGAATCATAGAACAGTTAGGGCTGGAAAGCACCTTAAGATCATCAAGTTCCAACCCCCCTGCCATGGTCAGGGACATCTCACACTAAACCATCTCACCCAAGGCCTCGTCCAACCTGGTCTTGAACACTGCCAGGGATGGAGCATTCGCAACTTCCCTGGGCAACCCATTCCAGTGCCTCACAGCTCTAACAGGAAAGAATTTCCTCCTGATATGCAGTCTAAACTTCCCCTGTTTAAGTTTGAACCTGTTACCCCTTGTCCTATCACTACAGTCCTTAATGAACAGTCCATCCCCAGCATCCCTATAGGCCCCCTTCAGATACTGGAAGGCTGTTATGAGGTCTCCACGCAGCCTTCTCTTCTCCAGGCTGAACAGCCCCAACTTCCTCAGCCTGTATTCATACGGGAGGTGCTCCAGTCCCCTGATCATCCTCGTGGCCCTTCTCTGGACTTGTTCCAACAGTTCCATGTCCTTTTTATGTTGAGGACACCAGAACTGCACACAATACTCCAGGTGAGGTCTCACGAGAGCAGAGTAGAGGGGCAGGATCACCTTCCTTTGACCTGCTGGTCACGCTCCTTTTGATGCAGCCCTGGATACGGTTGGCTTTCTGGGCTGTGAGCGCATACTGAAGCTGGCTCATGTTCATTTTCTCATCAACCAACACCCCCAAGTCCTAAGATGCTCAAATATTCTGTGTAAGATTGCATTTTTACTCTTAGGAGGTAGGAGAGAAGCTTTCAGTTTGGGAATCCCTACATGTGTTAGATGCTGCTCTCCTTGCCCCTGGCTTCCCCTTCCTCTGCTTTCTATTGCAGATCTGTCTGCCTGTGCTGCTTTCTCGCAGCCCTTCCTTTTGTTCCCCTTTTTCTCCACAAGAGCCAGAGCAGATCTGGTCTTTGATGTTTTTATGGCATTGCTGCTTTCCCACTGTGTGTGGCTGCTGTGTCTGGGCTGTCACCAGTCCTCCTAGGCAGCAGCTTAGAAACTGCCTTGTTTAATGACTGAACAAACTCACGCTCTGTCTTATGATTTCTCTGACATTCTTTAACTATTTTATGCCACCATATGTGGTGTTGTAGAACAGTAGTTTTGTGTTATCTAGGAGCACAGTGCTGATAGTGCTGTCTAGCAAAGACATCAGTGTAATTGGAAGGACTCTTCCTTATGTCTAAGCTTTGCTTTACATGGCTTTCTTGGAGTCATGCACCCCTGTCATGCAGTAATATATATAAAGCTATGTGAAGTCATCTTCCACTCTCATAGATTTAGCTAGCATGTCAATTCAGGAGACTTTGCAAATTACTTTAGTGCCTTTCATAAAAAGATGAGCACAAAACATGTTTGGCTATTTCCAAGTGCTGCCTTCATATGCTTACCTATTTCATTCAGTTTAATTTATGCTTTTGGCACCGGGGCTTTCTGTTCTGCTTGTGTTAGGATAGCATCCTTGTCATCTACTATAAATGAGATTCTGTATCCTATGGTGATGCCCAGTTTCTGCATCGGCCAGAAAAAGAATTACTAAAAAATATATTTTCTGAGAAACAGTGAAATATTTACTTAAAAAAAAAAAAAATCTCATTTTTTTTTCCTAGGAGAATTCCTAAGAGCCTAAGGTATGGAATTATAATGAAATAATGAGAAATGTAAGATCAGAAAGTAGATCCATCTCTTTTTGTTTCACTGCTCCTCTCATCCATCGAATGTAATTTAAAGAAATTACAGAGTGTGCAATAATACCATATAACGCTAGCAGAGATAATTTTTAGTCACTTTTCCAGACAGAGGTGAAAATTTTCTCAGAAATCCCTATTTGTGTTAATACATGAGCAAGAAAAATAGCAGTTTAATAAAAAAAGCTATCCGTCACGTTTGGATAGGCAGAGGTAAAATTTTGCTTAATGACCTAGTTCTGCCCATGCGTCTGTCTGTGCATCTCCCGAGCCACCGGTGTCAGAAAATGCAGTTGCATTCTCAATTCTTCAGTTTCATCAGAGTTCACTTTGTCAGGGTCAAAAGTATTCTGGGGATTTAATTGCACAGTGTGTTTTCCTGGGTATCCTGTGGGCATGTTGCACATGGAGTTATACGCCATTGTATTCTGACACAGTGTAAGCAGTATGACTCAGGGCATGAAATAATTGTGAGCCCTGGCCAGGCACCTCCTCAGCCTGTGTTTTGCTAACATAACTTTTCAACAACAACAGAAACCCTCCTTCTTTTTGAAGTAAGTGCCTTTCACGAGGCAGATGTCTCCTTTTAGTTTTGGGCTGCAGACACAGGTTATTATTATGCTTAATATTGGCTTTAGACTCACAGATGTCATTTTTGGGGATGCATTTTGGACATACTGAGAAGGGAGTTTTCTGCATCAGAAGATAAGGGGACACACAAAGGTGCTCTAACTGCACAATGATGACACAGCTATAGCTTTAGCTTCTCGCCATTTAGAAACAGATGATGGATAAAAAATCCACTCTAAAGAAACCACATTAATTGTTCTACTTAAGGAAGAACTGCTCACAGGAGATGAGATGATGTGAGTGCAGGCGGCATGGGTTGCTCAGGGTGGATCAACTTGGATCTTTTTAGCAGAGCAGACCCACTTCCAGATCCCCCTGGGGATTTTTGTGGGGACCTGAAATTTCCTTTAAGCAGAAAGTCAAGTTCCAAGGAAACTACAGGAAAGTAACCAGCCTGCTGTGTCTCCTTACAGACTTAGCTACAATGGAAGAGTCAAAATGACAATATATGGGGAATTCTGCATGAAAATCGATAGACAAGGTTGTGTTTCTGCTAGGGACTTATTCTAGGGTTTGTTTCTGTGGGTGGTTTTCAGTGTGATCAGGTAAAACTCAAGTGAGTCCACCTACACTTGTAGATGAATACTTTCAGTAGTTTTCACGTCACTCAGTGCTTGTCTGTAAATGAAACAGTTTTTATCTTTCTGTGGAAGTCTTGGTTGTATACATGGGCAGGTAATCTGCTGAAAACTCCAGAGTGCTCCCTTTCCTAGAAACCATTCTTGGTCTTTAATTTTCTTTTTGTGCTCCAAAAAAGCCCTTTAGTTTTCCTGGGCTGTTGAATAGGCTCTCTGAGGAGCTTGTCCATCCATTGCCTTCTTTTTCGAGGCATGGACTTTTTTAAAGCCTTCAGAGGTGGATTGTGGCCAAAGAAATAGGACAATAGTGTTTGCTCAGTGTTAGCATAGTTCGGGTCAAAAACAGCAGAGATGATGTCTGAAGTAATTTCTACAAATGGTGCTCTGTTCTTTCACTGAAAATGCTTATTCATCAAGGAAATGAATTTTGTCTTTTCAGGAATGCAAGCTACAGGACATTTGGAACTCTGGGTTGTTTTTTTACCAAAAAAAAGAAATATACTGAAAAGAAAAGCTTTTCAGAACATAATAAATTGCTTGTGTCTCAAAGTATGGTGGGGAAAAAGGACCACCTGGATGAGATAGCCAAACCTGAATTCGTTGCTTCATCTAACCCAAAGAAGCTGCTTTTGCTTTTCATAAATCTCATGGGAATGTTTGTAGTTCTGCAAGTCCTGAGTCAGTATGTTCATATCCATGTAGTAGCCATGTTGTTGTATAGATTTATTTTTACTATGATTTTTGGTGCTTTCTTTGCCTGAGGGAATCCACATCCCTAAAAATTAATCCTTCTGTGGCAAAGACCATGAAGCTAAGGATTATTGGGAAGGTCATAAGCTCTCTCATATATAAAAATACTTAACCAAGTAGTGCAGAAAACCTTGCAAGAATTACATGAAATTAAGTCTGAACCAAAACTTCCTCTAGCATGAACGTTTGAGGCAGGACTACTTTCTCTCTGTTCCAGAGCCAGACCTATAATGCAGTCTTTCACTAAGGTGAAACCTTCGCCAGCTCTTCAGTTAGAAGATGTATTAGCCAGATTTTAGAATATAAATGTGGACTCAATGAGAGATTCATTACACACCACAGAGCAAACTGGTTCATGTTAGATAAAAGCATCTGTGCTTTCCTTATCTAGCAGAATCTCAACATTTAAATCGGGTGTCTTTTTTCAGGTTACTGTCTTGCACACTGGAGGAGGTGGGTCTGTCTCAACTGTCCATAGCGCTACCCACCTTTCTCTTGAATGGTACCCAACAGTATAAATGAAATTATTTCTCTCAAGTGGTGATCACCCTACCTTTATCAAAATCAGGTTTCATGTGCCCCAGCTTTCTTTTCCATTTTTATATATTTCTGGATTTCATCATGCTCTTTTCTTGTTTTGGCTAAACTTAATCACTTGGCATCACTTACTTGCTTATTTTCCCCAATCATTTAAAATTGCATTAAACAGCGGTCCTCACTGTTTGAATGCCAGACTGCACTCTTAACCTCTTGCTATGTCTCTTCTATTAATGGTTTAATGTGATAAAAATTCTGACATGAATCATCCAGGGAAGGAAAATGTTCTTGTGAAAGACAATGCCTGGAGCATAGACCTGAGGTTCATGGAAATTAAAGCTTTTAGTAACAGTACCACATTGCTAGGAGTTTGCCCTCATTAATCTTCTCCTCCTTCCCCTCCCCCAAAAGACAGTGCCCCACAAAATCCCAAAGTAAGCCAATAAAAAGGTAAGAGATGCAGGTAAAAGCTTGTATTTTAAGATTTTTTTGTTTGTTTACAAATAAATTACTTTCTTATAAGGAAATAATAATTTTTATAAGGAAATTCTTATAAGGAAATAATAATTAAATTTTTCTCCTGTCAAGTATATTCCATGCTTTATAAATTACTTTGGAAGGGCTGAAATGTCACTGTTGAACACCTAAAGATAGGAAGTGTCTGCTTGTCTCTGTGCTTTGGGTGCATTCAGGTCTGGTCTGGTTCTTTGCTTGGTATTCCTCCTAAAAATAGACCCCAGAGTGTTCAGTGGGCCCTTCACAGACCCCCCATGGGACACACAGCAATGTTCTAAGCATCTTCTGTTTGACAGATGCAATACTAAACTTGTCTGGGTAGTTACCATCTCCAGCCAAGAAATCCTGGTGTTTGATCTCCAAGGAGTGCATCCCTACCGTTTGAACTGAAGGGATCGCTTTATTAGCTGCTACCATTAGCAGTCACCATCTCCTTTGTGAACCAGCCAGCAACTAGCCAGTGTATGAGAAGCATTCCTGACCACCCAGTTTGTTGTTTAAATAATCCAGAGAGTTTAAAAAACCCCAAGCGCTTGCACCACCACCACCGCCAAACTTGGCATGTCCTAGAGAGCTTTGTTTGGAGCTGTTGTCGTTTCCCTAAGAGGAAATATTGTATGTTTGAAGTCCTGGGCTGGGAGCTCAGAAATCCGAGTTGAGCTCTGAGCTGTAAAGCAGTAATCTGGTGTGAAGCTGGGAAGGCACTTCCAATTTTACTTTGCTTTCTGATCTTTGTGTCTTCCTCCTCTCTTGCCCGTGAGTCGTCACGCCTGTTTGCTCCACAGGCTTTTTGCACTCTAAGGACAGTCTGTAACTTGCTTTCAGTTCCTATGGTGATCATGTGTTTTATGAGTTTGTGTATTACTGGAACACTGTCTGAATCCAGCTCAGAATTCAGGGCGGTTCTGCCAGACATTTTAATCTGTGTTTTGTTTTTGTTGGTTTTTTTTTTCTTTGCATTTTCTATTTTCTTCTCCCTTTGGGTGTTTAGGCAAAGGAAATTGCCAAATCTCACTGTGATGCAGAGAGCTTGGGTGACGGTGTGCAGATTGGTTACTCATGACTGCCAAAGGGGTTGTAAAAGACAGAGAGCTCCAGGGTCAGCGGCCAAGGCAATAGATCACAGAGATGCTTTCAAGTTGGAGGCATTGATTGTTTGCTTTAAAGTTCTTCTCATCTTCCACACATATTGTGTGTGTGCATATATCTGCCAGCTGGGCTACATCATTCTCGTTCTGTAAATATATTTTTCACAATACTTTCAATCATGTTCTCTATTTGGAACCTTCTGTTAGGCTGTTCCACTTCAAATCTATTTTAGTCTTTCATAGAGCCACAGCTTAAACCTTGTACCCTGTGTTATAAGTATCTGTCGATGTTTTCCAATAAAAGCAGAATAAGCTGTTATTTGGCCTGTTGATAACAGCAAATTAAACTGAAGGCCCCGAGTTTTAACACCTGAAGCTGTGACTTTCTTAGATCCCCTAAGGAAAACAAGGCCTGGTAAGCTGGGAAACTGTGTGGGAAAACTTGAAGACTGAAAAGCTGTAGCAAAGTGGGTTTGGCCTTCCTTCTTCTGACTAAGCAATGAACCAGTTGCCCAGCATGATAACAATCTGATCTTGTAAGTGCTTTTATTTCAAATGGACTAAAAAGACTTAGGCTTAGATTATCCCTTCTGACTTAAGGCAGTTAACTGTTGTAAAGTGAGGGCTCATTGCTGAAGTCTGGCTATGTTGGTAAATGAGGGAGGCTGATACCTCTAGGAGGCAGGTGACTTTGGGTCTTGGTGATGAGAGTGAGTGTGAAAGAAAGAGAATCATAGAATCACAGAGTGGTTTGGGTTGGAAGGGACCTTAAAGCTCATCCAGTTCTAACCCTCTGCCATGGGCAGGGACACCTTCTACTAGACCAGGCTGCTGCAAGCCCCGTCCAGCCTGGCCTTGAGCTCTGCCAGTGGGAAGACACCTAAGCATCCAGTTTGAGTCTCACCTGAATGTGTTGACTCTGGGATATCTCAAGCCTATTTTCAGGAGATAGCAGCTCACAGATGTTGATGGAGCCAGTATTTCGTTTGCTCCTCCTTGCCTCCAGCAGCTAGCACCAACTTAGCCCCAGAGAACAACCAAGGGAGACAGAGAAGAGGTTTTGGTTAGAAGATGAGTCTGGGAGGCATGTAGTTCACAGCTTTTTCTCTGAATGACTTTCAGTAACCTGGGGAATGTGTTTTGTGGAAAATCAGAGCTCCTGAGTATGACAGAGGCAGCTGGTTGGTACTGAGCTCCTTGTGGATGACAAAAACTTACCTGGATTCAAAAAGTGATCACATGAATCCGTGGCATAATACTTTAAAGATAAATGCAAAGATACAGCCCTGGACTCAAAGAGCCTTGAGGGGTACCCCTGTATGCTTGGCATTTGCTTATTCTTCTCTGATAGGATTTGCCATTGGCTGTGGTTGGGAATGGGCACAGACTGAGACAGATCTATGGTCCTACCCAGTACTCTTACCCTATATTTTCACCCTCCTGAATTTTTAAAGTTAATTATAGTTCAAATATGGGGGTTATAGGAGTTTGCTGGTACAGATGGCTGACAGCCATTTTCTAGTAACTTGTCGGGTGAGTAGTATCTTCATCCAAGGCTGCATTTTACAGTGACAGGTAGAAAGGTACAGAAAAGCTGTGTCTGTAGACGCACTGCAGGCAGGATAACCTGCAGCCAGGTAGGCTCTGGCCTCAGAAGGGGCAGGGGCTGAGCTGGGAGGAGGGACAAAGACCGAGTCTGTGCTCAACCTGAGGAAGAAGCCTGGAGAAGGGAATGTGAGGCTCTTAAGATGAATGAGTTAAAGCCAGAGGGCTATTTGAAAAGACATTTCCTCTTACTGTAGTTCTCCCTCTTTATAGTTTTCTATAAATGTCTCATTTAATAAAAAGATGATGGTGGCAATCAGTTCCACAGTGTTTCTTTGCAGGTGTGTTTCCAGCAACAGGGAGAAGGGAAAGGTTCTAAATGGCCCATATTGTTATTAAACAATCCTAGTTTTTATCACTGTTTGCTTTTAAGAAAACAGTTTTTTGCACTATATCCTGTTTTCATGGTCAGCTGGAAGTGGTCTTGTTAACCAAGTAGGAAGCAAGTATTGCTTTAGGCTGGAAGTGACATGAAAGTGAAGCGGGACAGAAAACCCTTCTTACCACACCGCCTCTTGTTGAACATTCTCTTCTCCAGTATACCATTGCAGAGGCCCAGAATGAATATCTTGGCAATTGTTGAAAGAATGAAAAATTATGTAAGTTGTTCTATGACTTTGTTTTTAGTTCTAAAGATAGTGGCTGTGTTTGTGTCTGGTCAACAGGTTCCTTGACAAGCCAAACAAATTTTTTCCTACTGCTGGATCTAAAAGCAGTCCTGTGATTTAATAAAAGCAGAAAGAAAGGGTCCCAAAGAGAGGCTGAAGCAACTTTGGAAGCCTTTTGTGGTTTGGTATTGAGCATTTTAAAAATAAGGGGAAAACCGAACTCCAGGGTCAGGCTGGGCTGGAGAAGATTGTGTTATTTCAGATGATATCATTAAGCCCTGGCAGATGTGTTGTGAGATGGGTCAGGCAGCTGAGAAGTGCTCCCAGAAATCTGATTTTAGATGGAATAGCAAAAAGCAGCTACAGCTGATAGCTATGTTCATCTAATTCTCAGAAGGGAAGAAATTGAATGACAGTTGGCAATGCTTAAACATCTGAGGGTGTTTGATCCTCTCTTGGATTACACTAACATTATTAATATTCTCCTTTTCTGGTCTACATGGACACACTGATGTCAGTATCTTAGGGATTCAGACTGCTTTGATTGTTCTAGTCTGTGGAGCCCTGAGAGCTTCTGTGCAGGCTCTTTGGCCCGTGTAGCTTGCAATGCATTCAACTGGAATTCTGTATGTCTACCTTGGCATAAGGCAGGGGGGACATTTCCCCTCAACTTGGGGGCAGGTGTGCCTGACAGCAGATGAACACCTGTCTGATTCTTTGTGGTCAGTTTGAAGAGGGGCGTGTGAATGAGCAAAGAGGAGATTATTTCAAGAAGTACAGTGCCAGAGGGGAGGGAGTTAGTGAGATCTTAGCAGTTTTGTACCCTGGAGTCATAACTGTTGCATCCTTCCATGTCCCAGAAGTAGCACCTTCCAAAATAGAGGTGTCCAACCCATTGTTGGTATTTGCCATTTCTAAATGCCGTGTAGGATTTACAAGGAATGGTAAAGGATTTCCCAAGGAACAATAAAGTGGTTCTTTGTATCCATATACGAAGTGTAGGGGCTGAAACAAGGAACTGGTCTGGAAAGAGGCAGCTAACATTTAGCAAGCTTGAAGAACGATGGCTAGGAGCAGAAAGGATGCCAGAGCAACATGAATAGGCAGAGATGGAGATTAGCTGGGATTTGAACAGCCCATTAGGACCAATCCAGGAGGAGAGAGAATGTATCCTATGGCTTTAATGAAGACTTTGGTTTTCTGATTCCTTTGCAAAATAATACTTACAGCAGTATGTCATTTCTGTATCTCATGAGTATTGGTTAATTTAAGGCTCTGTGAATGCTAAATGAGTTTTGGCTCAGTCCTACACTGGAAAAAGTGGGAGGTAAAGGAGAAAGAAACTAAAAGGGAGAACAAAGGTTGGATTGAATAGAAGTGTTCTTGACAAAACTGTCCTTGGGGAAAAAAAATCAACCACCAACTCAGACATGTTCAAGTTAAATATTCCATTCTGGTGAAGGGAATGGTTGTTTCTTTTCTGTTTTAGGGGTTTTACAGAAGGAAAGCAGTAGAAACAAAGAATTATGTTTCAAAAGCATTTACAAAACCAGTGAAAATAGGGGTAGGTGGTGGGCTGATGGTAACATCTGGTAAGCAAGACAGTAGGATATTTATCCTGGATATGGGAGGAATATTTGCTTCTCTCTGCCTGAGGAGAGGAAGAAGCCTAGGTAAGAAACTGAAAGATCTGTAGAAGGTCAGGTCCTGAAATGAGCATTCACGGATATCAAAGCCATGGCAGAATAATCCCAGTTAATTCTTTCAAGTTCCTTCTTGAAATTCTTAGAAGGCTTCCTACATGATCATTTTGTTGTGGGAGACAAATGAGGTGAGTTGTCTCCAGTCAAGTGGCAGTGGAAGATGTGCGACAAACTGATGCAATGAATAATTGTGTTTGCATTTCTGGGACCAGCTGGTTCTCACCCAGAAATTCTGAGTGAACTCAAATAGGAAATAGCAAGCTATCAACTCCAGTTCAGAAGCTGCCACTTAATTTGTTTTTTGGCATCAGAACAATGGCAGATGTGATACAAATTTAACAGACTTCGTGGAGTCTAAAAACCGTTTGTCTTCCTTACATACCAGGGAAACTGATAGAAAGTAGATATATATTAAAATAGATTATGTCCATAAATCTTATGATAGAATGAGGAAAAATCAATGTGATTTTCTTGGGGAATATCCATTTATTCCAAATCTGTGTTCACTAGAAAGAGTCAGTGAAGATCCTAATCTGGATATTGGGTAAATGAATACCTAGAAAGGTTTTACAGGCTCCTTCCTTAGGTAGCCTTGTAGAAATTAAGCCCTCAAGAGGAAAGGTACTGTTGTGAATTAGGATCTGATTGAATAGTAGGAATAAGTAGTCTGGGTTTGTAGTTGAAGAAGATTACTGGGGTGTCACAGAGAACTTTGCTGGATTTGTGCTTCAGAATTGGTTCAAAAAAAGGATAAATGGTGAGATGACAAAGTTTGCCAATGATACAGTAGCATAATGGGTAGGAAAAAAATTGCCAAAGGTATGATTGCATTCAGGGTAGAGTAAACCAAAAGATGTTATTCCAGGTTTGCAGAAAGGTTTCAGAGTGAATGGGCATTAAAATGGCAGATTAAATTCCCAGTAACATGCATGGCATAAGCCAGCTGTAAATGTAGACACACTATAATAGGGTTTAAACTGGTTATTATAATTCAATATAGAAAAATTGAAATCATAATGGCTAGCTTTTTGGAAACATCAGCTCAAGCAGCAGCCAAAAAGTCAATTCTGGATTACAATTTATTAGGAGAGAAGTAGAGAGCCAAACTGAAGATGCATTTATGTTCAGGATATCTCTAGTGTGTGCATATCCTGGGCTTTGTCATTTTTCTGTGCCTTTGGAGAGGGTTTGACAAACTAGAAGAGGTATAGAGAAATCATAGAACCATAGAATGATAGAATAGTTAGGTTTGGAAAGGAGCTTAAGATCATCTAGTTCCAACCCCCCTGCCATGAGCAGGGACACTTCACACCAAACCATGTCACCCAAGGCCTCGTCCAACCTGGCCTTGAACACCGCCAGGGATGGAGCATTCACAACTTCCCTGGGCAACCCATTCCAGTGCCTCACCACCCTCACAGTAAAGAACTTCCTCCTTATATCCACTATGAACTTCCCCTGTTTAAGTTTTAACCTGTTACCCCTTGTCCTATCACTACAGTCCCTAAGGATATATATAATAAGGATAAGGAATAATAAATAATGTTAGCTAGATGAGCAAAATGACTTCAGAAGGTGATTGGGCAAATTCAGGAAAGAAAGGTGGTGAAGGGTTAATGACAAAAAATTTAGGTAAAAAATAATGTGTCTGAACTTAGAATCATGGTATCCCAGACTGGTTTGTGTTGGAAGGAACATTAAAGCTCAGCCAGTTCCAACCCCCTGCCATGGGCAGGAACACCTTCCACTGGAGCAGGTTCCTCAAATTCCCATCCAACCTGGCCTTGAACACTGCCAGGGATGGGGCAGCCACAGCTTCTCTTGAGTGTATATAGCAGGAATAGTGGTCTTCTCTCAGCTCTTGTAGTATCCCCCTCAGCATCCTTTATTGGTTCATATATTCACCATAGCTAATGGTTCACTTGATCCTGTGCAGTTAGTTTGGGCTCGTAGATGAAGCTGCATTTCTCATGGGAGGACCCTCACTACAAGGCTGCTGCTGTGCTGTTCTGGTCTGGGCTTTGCAGTCTGGTAATGCTATTCTACTTCCCATCAAGTGTTGTAATCTTTAGGCAAAAATAAAGGTAAGCTTTTAACCCAAACCCAAATCATGAACTTGGTGTGCCCTGAGTAAGGCTTAGAGTACGTGTAAACTTGACTTGCTCAAGTCGCTCTGGTCCTGTGTCAGAAATAGGAGCACTTCGTGGGAGAAGAGGATGGGGAAACAATGTGAGATTTCACTTAGTTGTTTTGACTGACAAAAAGTATTCCTGTTGGATTCATAGCAAGATGGTGTGAGCCTTTTTCGCTCTTTTTACAGCAGGGTTTGTGCACTCCTTGGCATATCCCAGCTTGAGGCCAAGGGCCTGTCAGACCCCTGCGAAGGAAGTTAGGAAGGCCCCATGTATTTCATGCAGTAAGAGCACTATCACAGGAAAGGCTTGAGAAATCAAGCTTTGGGACCAGCTGATTCCCAGGTGGCCACAGAGCACTGCACTGGCTTTATTAACCTGATGAGGAGGAACAAAGCAAATAGTCATGAGTGTGCCCTCTAATTTCAGTGTGTTGGTGGGTAACTGGCTACCACTCTTGGTCACAGGAAAGAGTTCCTACTTTGTATCTAAGACTCCATTGCTTTTCGGAGATTTTCATACTGGTTTGTTCATTTAGTCTTCTCTCGAGATGCTTGTCACAGGCCTGGCAGAGCATGATAAGGAACTCAGGTTTGTTTATGTTGTTTTTAAAGAAGAGGTGGGTGGAAAAAGTCTGGTAAGCTGTTCTTAAAGATCTTAATTATGGATTTAAAATGAAACAGTTAGATAGTAAAATAAAGTAGCATAAAGCCATGTTAAAACCAACCCAAACCGTGTGCATGTGAAAGGGAAAAGTGGGTACGTGAGTGAAGAGACAAGTCCTATTCTAACAGTCTGTTGACACTGCAGGCATAAAATATGGTTGTTTATAGTATTTGGCAAAGGATTTCAGAGTAGATGCTTTGCTTTTATCTGCAGGGGGTAGGAAGTGCTCAGGCCCTTGCTTGAAGTAGTTATAAATATTAACTTTATGAAACCAGTGTTGAAACTCTACAGAAACCTGCAGAGCCAGACAGTGTAACTCATTGATACAAACGTATCTGGGAGCTGGCAGAACTGTCTACAGAAGAAAGAAAAAGGGTGGAGTGTGAAGACTTCATTACTTATCTGGAGTATCCATTGCAAAGCAAATGAAACCTTCAGGGTTGGTTACTGTTTTGGTGTCATGCCTTGATTCAGGCCTGTCTTGTGAGGTTGCACTCCTACATGTGCTCACGGCAGGGAAAAATAACATTGAATTAAACTCTCATATGTGGGTTTTCACTGCTATGTATCGAAATAGCTGCTCTCATGTTTGCTGATCTCTAGAGGCATTGCATTCAAGAAAATGCTAGGGGAGAGTGGGAATGCAGCATGGTGACAGCTGGGTTGCAAATCAACTTTGTGTGTTTCATTTCTGTACCACAACGAACTGCAGAATTACAATATCAGGATAAAGAGAACCAGATATTTACATCATTATGAGATAACGTAATGACTATGTTTGACTGAAAAGGAACAAAGTTTTAGTGGCTGAACAAATCCTCTGGCAGCAGCTTCTTTTTCCATTCCAAGTGCTATTTTTCCTTCCTTGCTCAAACTGCGAGGAAATACTGCGACGCTGCTTGTAAAAAGTAACACCAGTGAGTTGACAATATTTAGGGGATGAGAGGTCACACCAGCTGCTCTTCAGTAAATGCAACAGATGTTCCTTCCTAAAAAGGACATGTTGTACTCTTTCTCCAGTGTTCCGTTGTCTCCAAAGTACTGTATGTCGAGTGCTGCGCCTGCTGCGCAGAAGTCTTGGCATTAGGTATTTATAGTTACTCCTACACAGGATGACTCAGCCCCTCTTTTACACAGAAGAACACGGTTGGTTAAAGCCTTCCAAAAATTGTCATGTGGGAATACTTTACAATTGAAATGGACCGTGCCCCCAGGGTTTCACAGCCATATATTTTGATTCGTTAGTGAAGTCCTATGGCGATTGTGATGCTTTGATTCTTTTCAGTGGAAACAAAGAAAAGAAGGATGAAGATATACTCCCTCTAATGACTTTGCTACTAAAAAAGCTCCAATCTGCTGTAGGATGCAGTGGGTTGATTTTGGGCTACTGCTGGTTAGCATCCACTGCTTTTGAAGAAATTCAGGAAGTCCACTGGGAAAGAAAGATGCTGTAAATGTGTTCTATTGAACTGCCATTTAAACTGACATTATAGGTAGCCAGTCCTGTTACCATCCCAGGATTCCACCTGCTGCGTTACATTATGCATTTTTATCCATTTGCTTTGATAAATGAAGTATCAACATGTTGGGTTTTTTTAGATGAAGGTCCATTAGCTTTGTGCTCAGTGCTGGTTTGGCCAGCTATCAAACAAGGTGAAGCTGGGAAGTTGCAAGGCTACTGAGCATAAAGAGCAGTTGCTTCTATATTGTTACCCCTACGCTTCCTCTGACATTTGGGATAGAACTTGCTGTTTTCAGTCCAAAGCAAATAACATCTAGCTAATAATACTTTGATTTACTCAAAGATGGGGATAATGGGGTGTTGTCTTCATGCCAGGAATTAAAAAATATCAGATTTTTGGTCATAAGGCTGAGTCTCAAGATGAGGGTGTGATGGAAGAGGCTTTTGGATGCATTCTAAAATGAAACAAGTGTTTTTTCCTCTGCTAATTCTTGACTGGACACACTTAATTCCTTTTCTTTTTTTTTTTATTTGTATTTCTGATTTTCACAGCACTACAATGATTATACAGTCCTATCACCACATTCGAGCACTGAACTTGCATGCTTGTACACTTCTTTTTCTGAGACTAGGGTCAGATGCCAACTCTGCAGGATGCAGATGCAACATGAAGCCCCTTTTGCACCTGAGGTTCAAGCACAGGTTTTGTAACTCATGAGACACTGTGAATTAGCAAATTCAAGCCCTGCAGCAAGAGTCAAGCATTACAAAACTGAGCAATCCATAGTCTCCAGTCACATCAAGCAGAGTCTGCTAGATGCAGTCATTTCTGTGTTTGACTAGAGGAAGTTTACAGAACAATCTGGATCTCCTTGATTTTCATGTGACTTTAGGTTTCGCTGAGACAAATTTAACTACTGCTACTGTGGTTTTAACCATTCTGCTTCTTTCTTGTTGAGAAGAGATAAATTGGAGAAGTCAGTGGGAGATGGATGACTTGTTGAATGGAAATATTTTATATAATAAAAATATTTCAGGTTTTTTGGACAACAATGAAAAAGGATGCTCATAGCTATCGTATTTCTTAAACCTTTCTGTTGACTAGATTCTGGTGACAGTAGTTAGTCTCAAAGGCAAAAATATCAGATGAGTTTCTCATGAAACCTGCAATCTTTCATAACTGTGTCTTTTTAATCTGAAATATTTTCTATTTGTTATTTTTAAATTATAAACAAACAAACCCACCCCTCAAAGAAAACCAAACCCAAACTCGCAACCCATCCTATCCCTGTTTCCATTCGTATTAGTAACAGTGCAGATCATCTGGTGGAAGTCCTGTATTTGTTTCTGATCTAATGTCCCATTGCAACTTTAATTTTGAAACTGTTTGCCTTATTTAGTAACCATTCTAGTTTTCTTGCTGCTTTTTAACTCGGTGATTCTCCTGTGCTCTGTAGCAGCACTCAAATCTCTTGCCAACGTTGTGTCATCCATTATGCAGCTGAATCTGAAAGTAGCATCATCAGGCTTTTTGGTTTCTTTTTAATGGGAACAGCAGTCCTCAAAACTCTTGGTCTGGGAATGTGCAAGGTCTCCTTCAGCTGCTCTGTTGCATTATTGCACACCCCATCCACAGCTACTACAGTAACTGCATTTAAGCTTTGCACCTTGAACTCCAGCAGCTGTAACAAGCCCAGATGCCATGTTTCTATTAATGCACTTTGCTCTGAGCATAGGGCTGGAGGTTGTTTTGGTGATGGGAGTTAATGATGTGCAATTACCCTGCAGACAATGTAGTATTTCTGTGAGTCTCATGGGAAACAATAATTTTGTGCCTTGTTTTTAGCTGAGATGGTTTCCCTTTATTAATAAACAGGGTGACCATAGAAATTTAGGTTGAGAAATGGTTTGCTTTGCATTTGTAAAGTGTTTTTCTTCAGGGTGCCTTGCAGACATTAATTATTCAGTCTCAAGAAAGTTCCTTAAAGATAAGTGAATATCACTATCTCTTGTTTTACAGATGCGACAGTCAAATAGTAAGACACAACAATTTGCTCAAAGACACCCAGGAAATAAGTGTAGAAATCCTAGAATTAAAACTTCATAGCTTTGGCTCCATTTCATGTTAAGGTCCATCAGGAGCAATAGGAGCAGGTGAGTCAGCCAACAGAGGGATCTTGGCTACAGCATACCTTGTACAAGCTGCACCCGAGCACAGAGGTTCCCAGGGGTGGGTTTATTGGAGGTAATTTGTGTTGGAATCAGTTACTTTTTTTTTTTTTTTTTTTACTTGAAATGTTTACTAGTTGGATGTGGTGGAATTTCATTGTTTCAGGAACTTTCTATTTAGAATTTTCTGAGCTCTTTAGATGTGGCCAAGAGGCTACGTAACCTCCAGAACTGTACAGATCCCTTGAGAGAAGTAATTTTTGACCTTGTTTCTCATTTCTCTTGTTCTTTATTAGACTGTTAGAAGAAATCTAAGTGTAGGTTTGAAAGCAAAACTCGGCAAGAAGAGAATGCAGTGAAATATTTCACCCAGGCTTTCAAGCTTCCTGTGGCTTTGTTTCTCCTTGATGTAGGCTGCTTCAATCACTAATTTTTGGTAGAGAAAGATATTTTTACATGATGCATGACACCTTTTGTATTTTGAAACTTAGCTTTGTTCCAGTTTGGAATGAAAATGGCAAATGTTGCTGCAGAGGGATGGTGACTACAAGTGGTAGCATAGCTCCTGGCATGGTTTTGGACCAAGCTAGCCTTCTCCAATGATTCCCAGGCAGACTTTGGGAGTTGCATGGCTCCTGGTGGGTTGCGTGCATGAGGCTGGGATGGAAAAGGGTTGCCAGATGTGTTTGCTTGTGGTCTTATCTCCTCCCAGGGGGCTGCTCAGCCTCCAGAGTTAAAGTGAGAATGAATTTGGCCTATTAAGGATTTTTAAAGGGATTAAAAGCTCTTCTTCTGTTATTGATTTTTCTTAAAAATAGCAAATTCAGAGTGCACTGAGTTAAAACCAAGTAATTATCCTATCTCTGCTGGTGACGGAGCTCCGCAGAAGCCTTCGTGTCAGCCTGTGGGGCATTTCACACTGGGAACAGCATTAGCAGATGCTCTGCCATCTCCTTTTCTTTGTCAAACTCCCCCAAACCATACAATGATTTCCCAGCAGCAGCTTAGACAGCTACACTAGCTGTGAGGGACTGATTCCCTTGCAGCCAAACCCTGATGCTGCTGAGGTGCTTTGTGAGGGCTTCCACCTGGATCTGTGTGGGAACCTAAAAGTCCATGGCATCCATCCCATGCTGATTCTCCCTTTGTCACATCTTTCTCCAGTGCAGGGAAACCCTCTATCCCTCTCAGGGAAACTTGTTTTCTGTGTCCAGCTGCAGTTGGGGTCCTTATTCTTACCACTGTAGGTGAGGCTGTTCATTAAAGCATCAGCATTTTCCCAAGGTGTGGTTTTTCCATTCAGGGGAGGCTCTCTGGAGCTACTCCAGATCACATGTGAAAGCCTGTTATTCATTTTAGTGAACCCATTTTTCCACAAGCAGTTCCACCTGGCCCTTGTTCTGGCATGAAGCTGCACATAGAAAAGATGCACCATATTGTCCCCACCAGAGCCCCAGGGGCATCAGATAATGTGGTACCCTCTGCATGCTGGTGCAGCACATGAAGCCCCTCTGCTGCACGGTCCGTGGAGCTTTGAATCTCTTTTTGTATCATTTCCGTCTCCTGTGGTCTTCACTCATGAAATGTGATTCTTCTGAAAGGCATTACTTGGGGTAGTTTAAAAGACTGAGTTGTCTTTAAAGTATTAAGAAGGGACCAATCCTTGTGAATATTGTGCCAAGGAGGGACATGTTTCTTCATTATTGTGTTTTTTGAGGTTTTCATATTAGCAGGTTGAAGAGAACTTGTCAGGATGTAGTTTGTACTTTGTCACAGGGCATTTTCTATAACACAAACGTATATATGTATATGAGCAACAACTGACCCTGACCCATTAAACCTTCAGTACCAAAACTAAAATAATCTTTCTGTGCCAGCCCTAGAGAAATCCAAAACCTATCAACTAAGCCCTTTGTGTGTCCTGTCCATGTTACGACGTTGGGAGCATTCCTTATGCCATTTAGATAGATCAGCATTGGGTAGTTGGGTGGCTTTCCAGTGGGATAACATTGTGCTTTAAACACAAGCTTTGGTAGCAAGCATGGTGGCTCAAAATAAATGAAATTAGTGTCCCATTGTGGTCAGTTTGGCACAAACAAAAAAGAAGAAACTTTCTGGCAATAGGAGGATAATTCTGTGTAAATGGATTTGCATGAGGAAGAGATGTAAAGAAACTCTAACACTACTTTTGTAAACAGCTTTTTTTTTGTAGCGACATAATTTGGGTAAAAAATGGGCTTGGGTTGATATAACAGCAAGTTGCTGTAGTTGGAATAGGCATTTTCTCATCTTTCAAACCCCTGAAAAGAGGAGTTTCGCAGTGTAGTAAAGCTATGTAAACTCTGAACTATTGCAAGTAAGCAGTCAGTTGCACTGCCAATAAGCACTGATGCTTTTCCATATAAAATTCTGCTGTGAATTCCTACAGCTCCTGACATATGCTTTAGAAATGTTTTTACATCATAACATTTATTTTTGGGTTAGAATATTTTCTATATTTATGAGAAATGGAGCCTGAGTCAAGTCATCCTCTGTGTGGTGAACGGTGTTTGCAAGTGAGAGGAAAATTGTAACATAGGAAAGTTGAGATGTTGTGCCGAAAACATACAGGGAATAAAGAGTGACTGGGGTTTCCAGGAAAGAACAAGTTGTATGCAGGCATTGACGTGGCCTTGGGAAAAGACACTGTGTAGAAGTGGAAAAGATGGGCTTTTGAGAAAGATACATAAATACCCAGAAGTTTAAAAACCAGAAAAATTCATTTTTTCAAGCTTTGGACATTTCATGCTACAACGTTAGAAAGCATTTTTTTCTGTCTATATCCTTCTATGGGAAGAGAGAGTCTAGAACAAAAGGGTTGTTTTTTTTGCCTCCCAGCTGTGGTTAGTGGTGGGGCTTTTTTTTCATCACCTTATGCTCAAAGCATTTTTCTGTTTGGGATAGTGATTTCCATGGGAAATGGTTGGGAATCATCCCTTCATCTTTATTTCCACTTTCCCTCCCCACCCCTTAAATTCAGAATTAATTAGTTCTGAATGAAGTTGGATTTTTTTTCCTTAAAGGGTCACAAGGAGTTTTGACAATTTTTCTAGCAGAAGATTTTCTGACCCTTGGATATAACAACTTCTATCTTTCTATTGCAAGAGAAAGAGAAGGAGTCTCCAGAGTCCTTCTTATCTGTGATTGCAGCCGTAATCTGCAGTAACCTTTTATCCCAAAGAAAATTGGCTTAAAAAGACAAATGAGAGGCTATGGAAGCAAGGAAAGTAGACTTTGTGTTTAAGTAGCTGGTTGATAATTGACTGGTTTAGAGGAGGTCAACCACTTTTTTGCAGTAATATTTTAAAGAGATCAAAAATAGCTCTGTTTACTCTTGTAAACATGAACAAAATGATAACTTGTACTTTGTTGCTTTTTCAAAATGGATGCTTGGCCATGGTATGAAGTGATATATGGATGTTTTTAGAAAGTTTTATTTGTTGGCTAAAGCAGCAATGTATCTCAAATATAGGAAAAAAATAAATCACATTCTCTTTTATAGAATTTCTATTATTTGAAAAACCACCCCAAAGCACAAACCCTGACCAGCTGCAGATTATACATGAAGAACAACTAAGGTGGTACATGTAAAAAATGTGGTTGAGCAAGTATGATTACATTTAATATTTCCATATGATTGCCATTTTGACAACTGGGAATCCTCAGAGCTCCTAACCTGAGTCAGTGTTATTCAGATTTAAAGTACTACCTGATCTTGCAGTGCTGCTGAATTCTGGGCAGATAGTCAATCCTACTCACTTTAACTGCAAACATGAGACCAAGCCCTTCCCTGAATTGTCTGCTTCTGCTTGAGCTGAGCATGTCCCATACCCTCAGAACTCTCTGGGAGCTGAAACATGACATTTTTTGAAAATGGGAAGTACAGAAGTGGATAAAATGTTTAAAGTGCAGATTTTTGGATTGCTAATGTATTTTCTTACTCTAAGAAGGGCTGGAACTGTGTCAAGGTATTCTCAGGAATTTTCTTTGGGGTCTATTTGTTCTGGAAACCAACAGCAAAATCTTAAAGAAAAAAAACAAATTCAGTAGCTAAACAAAGGAAAAACTTTTGGTCTCCAAAGACTTGATTTATATCTGCGTTTCTGTGGACCATGGTGTGGGTCTACGAGGTCAGGTTCGTTGTGTACATCTTTCATTCTGCCTTTTTCAGTGAGGACATCCCCTTGAAACTCTGGTTGGCCTGGCTGACTTTCATAGAGTTCTTGTGCCTGCTTCTTCTCTATTCCATTAGCTTGCAACACACAGCTACACCATGGCCATAGGCATACAAGTGATTATAGAGCTTATTGCAGGATGACTTGCCTTTTATTTTACTTTTTGAGATCTTTGATTATTAAACTAGGAAGAAGGAGGATTCAGTTTGGGTAATGTTCCAGATTATTTACAAATACCCTATAATTTCATTATGTTGCAAAAATACAGAGAAGCCTGGATCCCAGCGGAGAACATTAATACAGCTTTCATGTGTCTTCATGACCCGCCCTTCACTACTTTGATTAAACAGCAGGAAAGGAAAGAAAACCTCCCTTTTAGCTTTCCAAAACAATTGCAGTTCTTTTGTTCCTTTTGCTTTAGTTTGGCTTGCAAAAAATTACAACCTTGGCTTCGTAGCAACTGCTATAATTGCAGCTGCAAAAGGATTTCAATTATAGCGCCCTTTTTTCACACTATCGTGCCTTTTCAGTAGGTTGCTTTTTGGGGAATGAATTTTTCCATGTGGTAGAAAGCAGAAGAAATGGGACTTTCTCTATGTGTCCATGGGCTTAGGCCAGGTTGGAAAAATACACACTTGAGCTGTTTTATTTTTTCATCTTTTCAACATCTACATGGGCAGCTTGCACTCAACATGATGTGTGGATGCAACCGCTGAAGACAAATATAGTCTTCCTCAAGAAGTATATTTTAATATAGCTAACTAGTAAGCTCATAGTAATAAAAATAAAAGTCTAAAAGGTTCTTAAGTGCTCTCAAGTGCAAGGGAAGGGCTTTAAAATTATAGCCTGAAAAATGTCCTTTTTGTGACCGAAGGTAGTTACGGGATGACACCATGCAATGAGGACACCCCAGGGACAGCATGGTGGGAAGAGACAAGCATGTGTCTTTCTCTAAAAGCAGCAATGAGCTGTCATCCTGGTGGGATTTGGGGAATATCTATGAAAGAGATGAAGGTACCACAGTGGGATAAAATACTTCAGTCTTTGACTAGCAGCAGCAATAAGCACCTGCTCTGTCAGGGGGAGGGAGGTAGGAGGTGGTCAACACTGTAGATCATAAAATATGTGCTTTGAATGGAAAATTATCTGAGAAAACAGCAAGAGCTGACATCTTGATTTGTGGGCCTGCTTGAGTGAATCCAGAGGAGGCCATGAAGATGCTTAAGAGTTCTGCAGCAGCTCTGCTCTGGAGCCAGGCTGAGAGAGCTGGGCTGGTTCAGCTTGGAGAAGAGAAGGCTCCTTAAGGGGAGAGCTTAGAGCAGCTCCAGTGCCTAAAGGGGCTACAAGAAACCTGGAGAGGGGCTTTGGGCAAGGGCCTGTAGGGACAGGACAAGGGGAATGGTTTTAACCTGACAGAGGGGAGATTGAGATGAGCTCTTAGGCAGAAGCTCTTCCCTGTGAGGGTGTTGAGGTGCTGGCACAGGGTGCCCAGAGGACTAAACTTGAATCTGGAAATACAACCTGTTCTCCTCCAGAGTGGCTAACAATGTCATGACTCCCATTGCATGCTGTGCTCCTCACAGCACACAGACCGAATGCGAGGATGATGGTTTCCTACAAGCACTACTTGGTGAACATAATCCTTCCAATTCTTTACAGCTTGGAAAGCCTACCAAAAATGTTAATCTGAGCTTTTTTTTCCCAAGTTGGTGTTGGTGGGTTGAGTAACTGCGGGATGGACTGGTTTAGCCCTTCCTCTGCTCTTTGAAGTGTACGTATTTTCAGGCTGAGAGAGTTAGGCTTGTTCAGCCTGAGGAAGAAGCGGCTCTGAGGAGACCTTTTAGCAGTCTGTCAATACCTAAAGCCGGCCTACAGGAAATCTGGAGAGGCACTTGTGGTGAGAGGACAAGGGGGAATGGCTTTAAACTGACAGAGGGGAGACTGAGATGAGATCTTAGGAGGAAATTCTTCACTATGAGGGTGGTGAGACACTGGCATAAGTTGCCCAGAGAAGCTGTGGCAGCTTCATCCTTGGCAGTGCTCAAGGCCAGGCTGAATGGGGCTTGGAACAAGCTGGTCTACTGGAAGGTGTCCTGGCCCATGGCAGGGGATTGGAAATGGATGAGCTTTAAAGTCCTTTCCAACCAAGCCATTCTAGGATTTTAACCCCCTAAAAGTATATGAGGATATTTTGTCTTCTTAAAATAATTGGACACTGTGGCTGCATTTTATTCCATGGCAGTGATGGGCACAAAGAGGAGTCCCCATTACAGGTCTAGGTTATACATGAACCTGAGCAGTGCAGTCCCAAGGGTCTGTAATGGGCTCACATTAACAGTGGTGGCAGCAGCAGCAGCAGTGGCAGGGAAGCACTACAAACCACTGGAAGGACAGAACTTTAAGAATGGACTGAAAGAGCTTGGGGACAAGCAGTGCTAAGGAGAAGAGATGGGAAATGGTTTCTAGATGTATATTACTGCCATATTCAGGGAAGTGGGACTTTATGTATACTCTTCATGTGAAAACAGGAGTTCCTGACCATATCTTTAATCTCAGCTCCTAACAGATGTGGAATGGATAGTTTAGTTTTAGGAATATTAGTTAGAAATATGCCCAGTCTTCACTGTCACTAACCCAGGTATTCTCCCTTCCCATCCCATCCTTCTCAGTGTATTTCTAGGTTGTCATGTGTTTGGGGGACTGTCTATTCATGTCCAGTTTGCTCTCTGTGAAGATTGCCCAAATCAATTCCTAAGTAATACTTTACATTCAAACTGTATGTTAATGGTACGTTAGGTTACGTTACATCTGACTTGATAGCCAATTTTAATTGCTCATGGGATTTGTGTGTCTGTGTGTTTAAGAAGCGGTTTTAAATCAAGCCTAATGAGGCTAAGTTTGAAGTTTGAGCATGACTGATAGTTGAGTAGAGGTCTTCCAGAAACTTTCAGGTGTCATGTTTTTGTAATGAATGGTTAGTACGTTACAGTACGGTGTAAAGCACAGTGAAGAGAAGCAGGATTTGTTACAGTTCTACTAAATGGGAAGAAAAACAGATGCCTGTTTTGAACTGCTACGCTTTTATAGTTTATTCTGCTGGCTCCTGGCTGGGTTGGAGCTCAGGATACTAACCAGAATTTTTCAGTGTGGACAGATGATCAGACCAAGGGCAGATTTTAAAAACTAGGGATGCAAACTGCATCTGCATTCACATAAGAGCAAAATAATAGCAGTATGCACAGTGAGCTGGAAGGGTAGTCCTTTGATTTCCATCTACTTATGTACCGAAGAGATGCAGATAGGCAGGTGCCATTTAAGCAGGGAGTTTCAGAGAAATCTGATTTTGACTAGTGCTCAGTGTTTGAGTGTGACAATACTACTTTGAAGGCTGTCATCTGAGACATCAGTATGAGAACTCTTGGTTGCAGAAACCATTATGTGAGGAGGTTTTGCAAATGTCTACCCATCCACTTTGAAAGTATAAAAATGTTTTCTCTGGCCAAGTGCTTTAAAAATAAGTATTAAAGGTAAAAGGGAGTGAAGGATGTGCAAAATACAACTTTTGGAGTGTGTGAGTTTTTGATTGTGGAATGTCAGCAAGCATGTTTAGGACTGCACAGCTGCAGTGGGACAGTAGTGTTCACCTGTACTTCATCTCTAAGCAATGGTTTCATCAATTAAGTGCATAGGTCTTCACTACTTTTTTTGCCTTTTTTCCTAGTAGAAATGATTTCTGCACTTCTTGCATTGAGTAAGTCAGATTTTGTTTGTAAAGGACAATTTTCCCCATTTTGGGTTTCCAAGGAGGGAGATTAACAAACCTTCATAACTGTTATTGTGAATCCTTGTGGCCTCTCCTAGGTAACCAGTTTTGATTCTAAATCCCATTTACAGTAGCCAAGAGAGTAAACTGGCAATCTTTCAGTATCTATCTGCTTTGCAAAGATCACAGAATCATAGAATAGTTAGGGTTGGAAAGGACCTTAAGATCATCCCGTTCCAACCCCCTGCTGTCGGCAGGGATACCTCGCAATAAACTATGTCACCCAAGGCTCTATCCAGCCTGGCCTTAAACACTGCAAGAGATGGAGCATTCACAACTTCCTTGGGTAACCCATTCCAGTGCCTCACCACCCTTACAGTAAAAATCTTCTTCCTTACATCCAATCTAAACTTCCCCTGTTTAAGTTTTAAGCCATTGCCCCTTGTCCTACCACTACAGTCCCTAATGAAGAGTCCCTTCCCAGCATCCCTGTAGGCCCCCTTCACATACTGGAAGGCTTCTATGAGGTCTTGACTCAGCGTTGGAATTATACAACATTGCTGTGGTTTACACAGTATACAGAGAATACCACAAATATCTCAATCATAATTTCCTAAAGCATTTAGGTTTAACAGCACTATGTGCATCTGTCTCGCCCAAAGATTTGAAGTTTTAGTAACATGTTTCATCCATCTGCAACAAGCTGGGTAATCACTGGCAGTGAACACTTGTTAGTTTAGGATTCTCAGGATGATTTGTTATGCATTTTAATGCTGTTTTGGGTTTTTTGTTTATTTTTTTAAATGCCCTTTCCAAAGAAAAGATGTGGTTGTTGATTTGGTCAGCTCTAAAGGTAGACCTTTGAGTTTATATGTGCTTCAGACCGGCAGTTAAAGGAGTGGAAAAGGCAACAGAAGCTATTTCTACATAACGGAAAGGGTTTTCCTCTCGGAGGCCTTGGAAAAAGTTGCTGGAGGTGGATACCTACTACCGTAACATGAGCTTTATTTTCCCCTTTTTGTTTCCTTTTTAAATGTCATATGCTGAGAGAAGCCTCTTCTTTACTGATGAGCAGTGGTAAAACCAGGTTTCCATGGAAAGAGAATTCCACCCACTTTAAATAAAAAGAAAACCTAAAAATCATGCAGTATTTTACATCATCTTTTGTGATGTCGCATTTTATTCTTCGTTGCTTGACTGAGGTCTTTTTAAAAGGAATCATATCACCTGGGGGTGGCTGTAAATCATTTCTGCCATCTAGGTTTAAACATCTACTCTGTTACATGGAGCTTTGTATAGGATATTTTTCCATTCTTATTAAAAAACTGTGTGTCTTTTGAGCCTTACAATGCCAGTAAGTCTAGGGTATAAATCTGTCTTCGTGCTCTTAGTGTTTTCATGATTTCTTACAGAGATTTCAACCTGTCACATTTGCATGGTGAGGAAGCTCAGGGCAGTTATTTGGACACATGCATTCATCTTTGCAGAGGAAAAGAAGAGGTGCAGTGTGGTTTTTAGACAGGTTTCTCATGTTGTTTCCTACATTGTTTTCTAAGATGATAAAGCATTTCTGACCTATTGCTGGGCTATTGCTGGGGGGGGTGTGGGTGGTGGGGTGGTGGTGTTGGAACTACATGATCCTTAAGGTCCCTTGCAACTAACCTAACCGTTCTAGGGTTTTAATCCTTGGCATCTGCAACGGAGCCATCAGTACTTGTGGTACAGCAGCTGTACTTTGTTCCCTAAGAATTTATGTGGGAGTCTTTTTCTCTATGATTACAGCCTCTTCAGAATAAGGTTGTGATGCATTAATGAGGTAAATCCTAGCAATAATATTGTCCCATCATTTGATGATGGTAATAAAGCTGTTCATATACAAAGGCAAAAGTGCTTCACCAATTACTTATTAATAAATGCATATTGTAAAGGAGGAGGAGAATGCACTCATACTTCATGAAGTTTATTCTGTGCTTTTAATGTATTTATAAATATGGGCGATGCCAAATACTGTTTACCAGAAATAAATACATTAAAATGCTCTGGAAACTTAAGAGTCCTAAAGACAGGATGAAGAGCTCTCTGGCTCCGTATTAACTTTTGCTGTGGTTTGCAATGCGAGGGAAATTCCAGCAAGCATTAAGGGTTTTAAAGTGTCAGTATACCCAAACAGGGTACCAAACTTTGCTACCAAGCAGGTAGCAAAGCTGATCTGAAGGGCTGTAGATTGTCATATCTTACAAGTAATATAATGGAAATGCTAATATATCATGTGACTTTAAAAAAAGGATTGTATATATAAAAATTACTACATAGGCAGCAGACGGATCTAAAAAGGAGATATTGGTGTAGGGTTAATATGTGGAGTTACTTCTAGTGACATTTTTCAGGGATCAGTAAAGCTTAAATTAGTATAGTTATTAAAGATCTGCAAATAATACAAAATTACTTCTACATTTTGCAGATAACACAAAAATACTTGGTTAAAAAGGCAAGGATAGGGTATTTTGCTTAAAGTGTTTTGGATCAGCTACTAAGCTTAGCCACTCAAGCAGAGTTTATTTTAAATGAGCTAAGTGTGAGGTCATACATCCAGGAATGAAGAATGCGAGTCCCACCTACAAAGGGACATGTGGCTTGTCTCACGGAAAGCAGGGGCCTTGAGAAGGATTTCAGGGTCATAGTGGCCCAACAGTTTAACATGCCTTCCCAGTGTGATGGTTGGCAAAAAGGAGTAATGCGGTTTTTGGGTATACAGAGAGAATGGTACCTTGGAATGAGTCTTCTTCTGTAGCCATAGCTACAGCTGTGTGGTCACTACTGAGATGCTTTCTGCTTAGATGGTGCTGTAAACAACTATAAAACCTGTTGAAGTGTCCAAGGGAAGTACTCACTGAGAAATCTGAACTAGTCACAATATTTATTTTAATGAAGGCCAAGAGGCACCTAAGAAGGTATTTGTAGTCTAGCAGAGAAAACCTGTGACTGAAAGGTGATGCCACGTGCATTTAAGGAAGCCAGACCCAGGACTTTTTGAGATCAAGAGGGATTACTACAGGACCTAACTATATGCATTTCTGGAAAATATGCTGTAACTAAACAAATGATTTCATATAGTGGAAGGCTAACAAATGGAATGTAATGTCTGGGATATACAAGTAGGCAGACCAAATGATACAATCTATTACTGACTCTTAGGATCATTTATTTTTACAAAAAGGAGAATTTCAAGGACCATCATTAGTATCCCAGTGTTTGTTTTTAAGAGTTTCCTGTTGATAAAGTAGGGACAAATTATAACAAAGCAATATCATTTTCTCCGTGTTGGATTCTTGAAGGGGTATCAAAGCAGAGAGATAGGACAAAATCCCACAACCAGTGGGATATAAAAAGAGCAGGATGTGGTTTGTGTCTGGGATTGAAGATCCAATTGCTGAATAAGTAATACAGAAATTAAGATAAAGGTAAAAATTTACAACTTGCCAATGATGGTGTGTATTTAACAAGTTCACAGCATAATTGTTCACATATGCATGTAACATGCTGCTGGTCTAGGCAAAGCCATGCAACCTAAGTTGTTGCTTGAGCAGCCTGTACTGGGAGTCTGATGCACGATTCTGACCTGTGACTGTTTTGTGAAGGATTCTGTGTCTTGAATCCGACCTGTGTCTTGAATCTGAATGTAGCTTCCTATACAGGGATTTTTCTTATTTTCTTTAGCTACCACTAAGCTTTTAGAGGTGGCTGGTGGTGACTTTCAGGATTTGGTATGTGCTGCTTGTAGGGTCAGAGCTTTGCCATCTTGGCCTGTAGCTTTGGTCGCCTTTTCTTCTCCATCTTCCCTTCTCTTCGTCTTTCCCAAGCTGAGTGCCATGTCTCTGATGCACTTGCAACTCTCTCCGAGTACTCCCTGGCCTCCACAGTTGCTCCTTGCACTGTCTAATGTTTTTCCTCCAACGTGCTTACTGTTCTCTGATCTGCTCTTACTTCAGTGCCGCACCCCAGCCAATTTGGAAATTAGCAGACCCTGGAAAAATACACAGCAAAAGTTCATGCAGCAAGAAAATTAAAGAAAGGCTTTACCTCTTAAAGTGAAACAACCTCACCTTTGGCCTAATTTCATAGTTCGGGTGAGAATATTTGTGGCTGTTGGTGCTGTGTACTGTAACAGAGCTGCTTCCAAGCCTGGTGCCGCTGAGCATGCAGCTTTTGAAAGCTGAATTACCCATGGATAATGATGTCATGCTGCATACTCCTATCCTGGAGGGTGGTGAAGAGCTTTGGCTCCTTTTACAGCTGGAAACAAGAGTCAAAAAGAAAACAAAACCCAGAGTGGCCCTTGGGTTGAGTCTGCTTGGCTTTGCCTCCATCAGGTAAGGGGAGGATGCTTCCATTCAGAAGAATAATCTGGCCAGATCAAGATTCTTTCAAGGCTTTACAATACAAGATAATATCTAACTTATCTTTTCAGGATTTTTTTTGTCTCCCTAAAAACAGAATAAAGAAAAGTGCCAATCCTCAAACCCCCTCTTCTTCTGATACTTTCTCCCTTATTACTCTCACTGGTTATAATCTCTTTCAGATCTCTCCCCAGGTATTTGTGTGTATGAGAACTGGCAGGGTCTACAATCGGGTAGGGGCTAACTCTGCCCTTTCCCAGCATTGATGGCACCTCTTCCCTTGCACCAAACCACAGCACATCCAATTATCTTTTTAGAGTCACTACATATCATCTACAGTAGATGATCGTGCCCTGCAGAGAAGGACTTGGGGGTCTTGGTTGATGAGAAAATGAACATGAGCCAGCTGCAGTGTGCACTTGCAGCCCAAAAAGCCAACCGTATCCTGGGCTGCATCAAAAGGAGCGTGACCAGCAGGTCGAAGGAGGTGATCCTGCCCCTCTACTCTGCTCTTGTGAGACCTCACTTGGAGTATTGTGTGCAGTTCTGGTGTCCTCAACATAAAAAGGACATGGAACTGTTGGAACAAGTCCAGAGAAGGGCCACGAGGATGATCAGGGGACTGGAGCACCTCCCGTATGAAGATAGGCTGAGGAAGTTGGGACTGTTCAGCCTGGAGAAGAGAAGCTGCGTGGAGACCTCATAGCAGCCTTCCAGTATCTGAAGGGGGCCTATAGGGATGCTGTGGAGGGACTCTCCATTAGGGACTGTAGTGATAGGACAAGGGGTAACAGGTTAAAACTTAAACAGGGGAAGTTTAGGTTGGATATAAGAAGGAAATTCTTTCCTGTTGGGGTGGTGAGGCACTGGAATGGGTTGTGAATGCTCCATCCCTGGCAGTGTTCAAGACCAGGTTGGACGAGGCCTTGGGTGATACGATTTAGCGTAAGGTGTCCCTGCCCACAGCAGGGGGGGTTGGAACTGGATGATCTTAAGGTCCTTTCCAACCCTAACTATTCTATGATCATCAGTGTAGCTCATAAATTTTTGTTACCACCATTTTGTTACATGAGTGAGAGATGGAGCTTTGGGGAAATGATGGATGAGCACTCTTGTCCCAGTGGATAACGTATAAAGCAAAAGTAAACAAATGCAGGCTGCAGATGTGTAAAGTGTGAATACCTGCACTTAAGCACATTTGGCTAAAAATTCATTACAGTAAATGTAACACTGCCATTGTAAAGGGCCATTTTCCCATTCCCCATGAATGTGGTTCCAGCTTCAGAGTAGAGCTCTTAGCTTTGATCTGGGGAACTCTATGGTTTGCACTTATTTATGGAAACATTTGCCTTGTTTGTTTTTAAAGCCAGCAGAACTTGAAGGGAAAGTTTTATTTTTCCTTGGTTCCCCTGAGAAACACTCATTCGTCCCGCTCCCATCTATGGGTTTTAACAGTTGCCCTTTGTCGTCATACAACATCCTCCAGCCCAGCCATCCCTGACAGCAGGGCAGTGGTATCTGCTGATGGTGGCTGCACAGTGAGAAGCTCTGCCTTTTCAGGAATAATCAGTGAAACAAAGGTAAAAGCCTTATCCTTGCTGAAATGAATGGTGAGGTTCCTGAAAGATGTCCCCATTCACTCCTTTTCTACTTCCTTTTGGTTTTGTGTTGGTTGTGAGCAGAAGCTGGGAGCCTGAAAAGAGAATGGTGTTAGCAAAGTAGTGTCTGGATGCTCAGAGGAGAATGGAAGGAGGAAAGTGGTGGGGAGGGAGGTGACATGGAAGTAGGCTGTTACTGAGGTGAGCTGGTCAGTGTGCTGATATGTAGATATGTGCAGGATGGGAGATTTAGAGGCTAATGAAATGTCCTTGGAGCCATCTGCAATGCTTTTTTTTATGTAATGGATGTTTCCTTCAACTCTTCTCTGCAACATTTCTTTGCTAATATTTATTAATTCCTATTAATTGGGTCGTTACAGAATAGTAAATGGGAATTTCTCATCCTCAGAGATTTCACTGATTCCAGAACAATATGGTTCCCTCAGCCCACTCTCTTCAGATATCACATCTCATGTGTGTACAGAACCTATAGCACAGGGGAGTAAAGACCTCAAACTGTGGTTTCAGAAAGCTTCTAGAAGGTACCTAGCATGTGAAACATGAAGTGATATTAAACACACGCGTAGACATCACATTTTTAGCTCTGTTGACATTTTTAAATTCACATGGCAAAGCAGACCGTTATAAAACTCTTTCCTTTTACTCATATTGATTTTAAATCCTGCTCTCAAAAGAATTAGACTAATAAATACTACCTCCTCCATTTAATAGTGGAAGAATAGTCTTAGATCACATTATTGCAACACTCTTCCCAGGCCCCATTGTGGAGCTATCCATTGTCCTATGACTGGAAGAAGGATTTATGTTTTCTGTCTAAATACCTCCAGATTTCTTATGCAAATTGTTCTCATCTCAGTAGTATGTCAATGAAAATATATGAACATAGATATAGAATAGTTAGGGTTGGAAAGGACCTTAAGATCGTCTTGTTCCAATCCCCTGTCATGAACATATGAATATATGCCCTCACTTTCTCAGTTGCATGCAGGCAGGCTGAGTAGTGTGTTGTTTTCTTTACAAGACTTCTGAGGGCCATTTCTATGAGATCTACTCAACTGAATTAAAATACTATCAGTAAAAATGTCAGCAATAACCTTCTTTCATCTCTACCTATCCCCTTCTACTGAGGACGATTCTGCTTACTTTTAATCCTGATAAAATGCTGCTATTTTTTTTTTTTTTTGCCTTTAGCTCTTTTCTGTAGGATACTGGGCTGAAGTAGAGCATTTCTTTGTTGTATGCATGTGCTTCTTATAATGCTGTATTGATGAAATGCTCTTTGTCACAATGGTGTTGAAAGGATTGTAACAGCGTATTGCCAGGCCTTCAAGTCTAGTCACCTTAAAATGAAATATTCACCAAAATAGATTTTCCAGTGCTATTTCCTAGCTATCCAGGCTTTCTGTCTTCTGTTCTGAGTCTTGTAGGAGATATTCAGCCACTTTGACCATTTGAAATACCAGGGTTAGAACTGAGGGGACATCTGGACATCTGCCAGTTGGCACAAACCAGTGTTTTTCTCAAACCTACTGCAAATCTGGGCAATGCAGCAGGACAATCTCAGTCAGCCCATAGATGGTTGACCTACTGATAATAAAGTGACCTGGTAGATATGAGATAGACGCACCTTATGGCAGTGTGAGATAAAATGTGTCCCAGGACCCAGATCCAAGAAGAGGTGTGGATCATTTCTTAATTCCCATAAACATGTGTTGGATGCTTATTCCCCTTGAGAAATGACAGGCATCTCCAGACAGGAGCAGGCATTTAGTTAGCCACTTTGTGGGATGGTGAATGGGAAGCACTGAGGAGAGGAATGTGTCCTGTATCTTAGCCCTCCCTGTGTTTCCCATGTTCTCTACAGAGATTTTGGGAGAAGGCTTTTGATTACTTTTGTTGTTGCCTCTTGCGCTGCACTCAGAAAGGTTGATTCTGCTGTTTTCTTTGGGTTGTCTTTCAAAAGAAGGAAAAAAATCCATCTGGAGAGCAACGGAATGAGGGAAGGATGACTGGTCTTTCATAGAGAGTTTTTATCCCTTCGTAGATGTACACAGGACAAAAGCAAGAGAGTGAGCAAGCAAATACAGTATATGAGTGCTAAAGTCAGCTGGGATGTTCTGGCCCAACCCCACTCCCCCAGATCCATGGATGTGTCAGACTTTAAGCAGACCTGTTATCATTTATGATGACCCAGGAAACAAGGGTCTTAAACTCCTTCACCTCTAACAGCTTCATACACAAAAATCCCTGTCTTTAGCTTCTGCATCAGGGTTGAAGGGAAATGCTGTATAAAGGAAGCAGGTAGTTCAATTAACTCATATTCTGGACTCAGCATGTTTCAAAACACTATAAAGGAAATCTCTTTAAAGTTTGGTTTTGATAAAATCTTGTATCAGCAGAATACAAAACGCAGTAACTCCATTGGAAAAGACAAGTATATGATAGGGTTACATATGTGCAGGAAGAGTCTGGATTTAATTATTGTCTCTATTCTGCATATAATTCCCAGCTGAAAAAGATCATGTTTTCAGAAAGAGAGTAAAATAAATAAACATTTGTATTGTTACCCCTGTTCTTCCTTCTTGGGTTCTCTTTACTCACCTAAGTTGAGATCTTCATTTTACAAATACCCCTCATCTCCCAGACTTTCTAATATTTCTGTGCTGTTGGTATTGCAGGTATCCAGTCATATATTATGGAGGTTGGTTTTGTCTGGCCTGGAACCAGGAAAAAGCTGGGCAACTGAGCCCAGCAGGGGTGTTTTCTTCAGAAGGGAGTAACATGGATTTAGATAATTGAGTATTTTCCTTATTTTTCATCTAAAAAAAAAAAAAACAGTAAAAGACTGAAAGTGAACTACAAAAGAGAGAAGGGGAATGGGTAATAAAAGCATAACTGAAAAGTTAGGTCAAATAAAAGACCTGACATTCAAATGTATAGATAGGATGTGAAACTATATTGTCATGATGCATGTTAGTACTGAGCTAGAAAATCTAGTCTGAGCTCACTAATACATAATATCGTATCTAGGTGATGCATAGTGATTTTTCTAACTGATTACCGTGAAAGGATTATCAGTAATAGATTCTTGCTAAGTCTTTGTAACCTTTGACATGGAATATTTACGCAATTGATCACAATCTCTCCCATGCCGACATCAGTAATACCTTTATCACTCCCCAGCTGATAGTGGGAAGCCAGATGGCAGGGATGACGAGCACTTATTTAAACTCAGAATGTGATTGTAGCCAGCTGGGGTTTGGAATTGCAGCTCGTCTCTTGCTGTCTCAGGGTGTCCTTTCCATGCATACAGGCTCCTGGGTGCCTGGTGTTTATTTAACACCAGATTCCCTAGGATTTGCTTCTTTCTCTCCCACGATGTCTTTCCAGTTATCAGAGTTTGTGCAGAGGGGTTGCTGACCTAATGGCAACATTAGTGTGCTGGAGTAACTTAGGAAGAGGGCAGAGGAAGCACTCCTATTCAATGGAAAATGCTAACCCTAAATAACACTTATGGGTGTGACACCCTGCAAACCCTTTGCTTTTTTTTTCACTGTTTTAAGGTTTTGGATGCTTCAGAAGCCTGGTAATGTTTGAAGTTTAGCAACAAAGACTATTTGCCTACTTTATTGAACTGTAGCTGTCACAAGACTTTAAAAGAAAATAGAAGCATGTATTATTGAAACATCAGGGGTCTGATTGCCTTCAGATGCTACTAATTTGACAAAAAAATCACTAATAATGTTCTAAATGAGCTTTTACCAACCAAGTAAATGTCTGTTTCTGCCTCTTCTCTGGAAAAGAGTTTGCAGTTACCTTCCCTCTGCTGCCATTAGCTACAGTAACATCTTAAAATAAAAATTAAAAACCCTAACTTGTGTGTGGAATGGAAACTCGATCTTTTCTAGACCACTTTAGCATGACCAATTTTTATTTGCCTTTACAATGACGAGATGCCAATGCTAAAATCTGAACTAAATAATTACAAGTCCTAGAATATCAAAGTAAACACAGGACAGAGGTTGTATAAGTCGCCTCTTACTCATTTTCAGGTACAAGAATGACATGCACATTCATTTGTCTGAACCGAATGGAAATATGTTTTCCGGTTTAAAGCCAATTTGTCTAATTGATACTTTCATTGAATTGCATGGAACTTAAGTCTTGCATCCTGACTGATTCAGAGTTAAGGAGCAAGGCTGAGATAACAGAAGAAGGTAATTGATTTTGAAGTCAAGTACTGTCATTATTTTGATTCATAAGCAATAATATATGTTTATTAAGACCAAGCTGATATTCCATTTGATACATTATGGAAGTAGTGGCTTTTGGCTCTGAAGGCTAGTGGACATTTGAGTAATCTTTTATATCACTAAACAGGGGACTATATATCTCTTGGCACTGAGTTGAGTTATATGGTAGTGACCCGTGGGCTGATGAAAATGTTATGCTGGATTAGCATTAGCATGATGGCTATTATACATTACAGCATTAGTATGTTACCTATTAATTAGATTGTCACATTGATTTTGTGTGTTTTAAGGCTGCAAAAATTCCTATAGTCTATTATTAGTGCTTGTTTAAAACTTGAAATAAATATGTTTAGACTAAAAGTTTCAAGTGGAGGGTTTTAAAGCCAGGTTCTTGAATTCATTCTTAGACATCAAACTAAACAGAGCTTGATTCTCAGAAGTACTAAAATGCTGTGCTGAATTCAGTCAAAGCTCTGGAATGTATGCATGGGTTGATGTTCTCAGGATCAAATCAGAGCAAGTAGAAAAAAGACCCGACAAATCTGAGACTTTTTTCTACAGGGAAAGAGGAGAGAAGCTCCAGAAAAACATGAACAAGGGCAAAAAAGGGGCAAGCACAGAAGTCACCCTGATGGTTACGTGTATTTCCTCTCAATGCTGCTGGAAATGACTTCATATTCATTGCTTTAAAGGACCACATTTTGTCCTTTATTCCTGCAGGACTCATGCTGTAGATTGTGGGGAATTATTTACATCTCAATTTATTTCTCAGCCCATTGGCCATAATTAAAAATGGAATTTGGCACTCCTCAGAGCCCCTGCTGGAGACTTTCACCTTGTAGAAGACAGGATTAAATGTGATGATTTATTGGGCTCGTGTACAGTCCCCTGACTGTGCTGTGGCACTGAGCCGAAAGCAAGCTGAAATGATACCCAGTCCTCTTTGGCAACTACTCACGAGCAGAATAAATCCTATCCCTTGACTAAAGCCCAGTCTTGTTCCATCCACATTTGCCCAAGTTCCTGATGTGTGGGAGCTCTTGGTTGCACAAACTTAAGGTTGGAGAAGGCAGTGGCTGCGTGCCAAGGTAGTGTGCCTTTAGGATGTTGGGATCCGTGCCTGTGTTTTTGTTGTCATGACATGCCTTCGGCTGTGCCTATGAAAAGCACAGAACATGATTTCTTACAGTCATCACTCTCCATCTTTGAGAGGGAAGTGGAAATGATGTTTAGAATCACAACTCTAAAGTTTGATGATTGCTCTGTGATTACTTTTCAGATTCTTAGGACTTTTTGGTACTAAAGCCAAACAGAAATGCACTCATAAATCTGGCAGAGGCTTTGCTTGCTTGCTTGTTTCTTCCCTGCTAAGCCAGAAAACAAACAGGAAGAAATATGTGGCCATGCACAGATTCTGCCACAGCATTTAGAAAATGTATGTGTATATGAGGTGGTTGTCATGGAAGAGGAGATGGCAAGTCTGTTTTTTGTTAGGGTGAGCTTTCAGGACCATGGTGTCTTTTGAAACATCTCTAAGTGCCTTATTGCTTTCTTCGATGCTCTTAAGGGTGTGCTGTTTTTGGACTCTGGGTTGTCTATGCTAGATCCTAGTGAGGAATCATCCTGTAATACCCTTGATAAAAACCCAGCTTGTTCATACCAAAACACCTTTTTCTTCAGTTCAGAGTGATGTCATGCAATGTGCCCCACAGGAAAAGATAAAAGATCCTGATGAAAGGATACAGCTGGATAGGGCTGTTTCCATTGCAGGAAGGGATACTGGCAGAAGGGTAATTTACAGGGACTGAAGAGTATTGATTTCTGTAAAACCTGATTGCAAAAGTTTCTTATGTCTAGAATGAAATCTGGTCTTAAAGAAGGGAAGGGAAAGAAAATAACCACCCTAGAGAAACTGCTTGTAAGAACAAGCAGACTACGTAAGACAGCTAAAGGCTTGTGGGAAACCCAGCTTCAGATCCCCAGTTCTAATTCAGGCACAGTGAAAACTTGCAGTAATTTAGTAACATCCCGTCTGTATAGACTGGATATTCACTGCTGTTACTCACTGAACCCTTGTTACATGGTTGTTTCTGTTGCTGATGTGAACTCTTTGCATATTACACTTGTTTAATGTCCTCTGAAAGTTCTTTTCATTAATGAAGCTGTGCTGTCCATGTCCTGTGATTTGCCAGGGATGCTTTTTTGTGACAAAGGGGTGTCTTTAGCCTTCAATACTTCCTTAGCATTGCAGCATCGTGTAAAAGCTGCTTGTGGAAATTATTTTCCTTGACAAAGCCACTTTGTTAGGGCCATGTGACTGATACAAAAAGCAATAGTTTCCTTGACTTGAAGGAATTTTCAGTCTAGCTTAAACCTGATTGTCATTGTATCTTTTGACTTCCTTTTAGAAATCAGGAATATTTAAAAGCAATCCATGGGCTGTGTTGCCAGTATATGATTCAGCCACCGGAAGCGGTATGTTTGGGTGGACTCTAAGAAACTGAGTGTATTTCCAACCTAAAATGGTACTTCTCCAGATTGCATTTGGTCAAATATTCATTATTCTTTTTACGCGCTCACATCCAAGTCAGTCTGTGGTGTACCTGTGAGACAGAACTGTCTTGTTTCTTACTGAGGACAAATCCCACAGACTGTCGCCTTTGTGTTTGTAGGGTTGCGAGCAGAAGGGACTGAACATGTGGCAAAATTAATAACTGGGTAGCATTCATACTTTAATCCTTAATTAAAGACAAGTGGGTATGTGAAATACATTTCCCCAGGGCTGTGGTGAGAGAATATCCACACATGTAATTAATCTAGCTGCTGGAAGTCACAATTTCACCACTAAAATCAAGCAGAAAGAGACACCAGCAAACAATATGGGCACACTCCAGCATTCATTGAAGTCAATGGGAAACTTGTCTTTTGACTTCAAAGAGCATTGGACTGAACCCTGCAAGATCATATTAAAACACTTAAAAGTCATTAAACACTTATTCACACCATACTGTAGTAATACAAGTATAAAAAAAAGGTGGATTTTAATTTAACCCACTCCATACGTTTTTAATTGTTCCATGTTTCTGCAGTTGGTTGCATATGTTTGGATTAGGTGGTGATTTTCCTGATGACTTGTGTTTGACTGTTGCTGCATAGGGTGCTCTTTTATAGCTTTGTTTTTCTGTATGTATATTCATCTTGTATATTGATACAATCCTTTCTTGAGTTAATACATGTGATTTTCTGTGAGAGCAAAGCTAGCAGCTTCTGTGAGTTGTAGTAGAATCAGAATCCTACGAAGGTTTTGGTTGGAAGGGACCTTAAAGTTCATTCAGCTCCAATCCCCTGCCATGGGCAGGGACACCTTCCACTAGAGCAGGATGCTCCAAGCCCCGTCCAACCTGGCCTTGAACACTGCCAGGGATGGGGCAGCCACAGCTTCTCTGGACACCCTGTGCCAGTGCCTCAGCACCCTCACAGGGAAGATCTTCTGCCTAATGTCTAGTCTCAGTCTCCCCTCTGTCAGTTTAAAGCCATTCCCCTTGACCTGTCACTGCATGCCCTTGTAAAAAGTCCTTCTCCAATTTCTTGCTGGCCTCTTTAGGTATTGGAAGACTGTTATAAGGTCTCCCCAGAGCCTTCTCTTCTCGAGGCTGAACAAGTCCAGCTCTCTCCGCCTGTCTCCATAGCAGAGGTGCTCCAGACCTCTGATCATTGCCGTGGCCTCCTTTGGACTAGCTCCAACAGCTCCACGTTCCTCTTGTGTTGTTGCTCCAGAGCTGGATGCATGACTGCACGGGTGTCTCACCAGAGCAGAGTAGAGGGGAAGAATCGTCTCCTTTGACCTGCTGGCTGAGGCTTGTTGTTTAGCTGAATCTCTGTTATTTAGTAATCTCTGTAAGGTGCAACTCCTACCCTAAGGGTAGGGACTGTGGAAAGGGCTGAAGTCATTGGTGAGGTTTCTGCCAAGGGGATTAGCAGTGCCCCAGTGTATGTGTGGTCCTTTGTATGGGGTGGGAAAGAGGTCACAGAGCTGCTGCCACCACTGCTGATATGTCTGGTGTTGATTGGTGTCCGTTACCAAGAACATGCAAACCACTCCAAGCAATGCATGGTCTAAACTTCAGATAATTCTGGGCTGCTGCTGGGCACAGGACATGGGCAAACATTGGTAATGGAACTGAATTCAGGGACTGGCTGGGGGCTTCAAGATGCGGGAGGGTAAATGTTATTTAACCTGGTCTCTGCTGTTGTTCACCCAGCTAACCAGTGATTAGCCACTAATCTTTGCCTGACTTCAGAGATCTGTAGCCAATCAACATATTAGAGAGAGCAAATATTTGCCTTCAAAGAGATGAAATAGGGTGGTCAAAAAGCAAGTGAGTGCCCAGCTTTCCCACATCTGGAAGATGCAATTTAAATTGCATTGCGTATCAATTACATGTCGTGGTTGGCAGACTGTGTTCAGAGAAGCTTGCTAACTGATGCAAGGCGAAGTTGAGAGTTTGCCCATTTGAAGATTTGTTGTGCTTATGTATGGTATTTATTTATTCCCTCAATGTCATCTGCGCTGAATTCACGCTAAGCTTTAAAGTAGCTAAAATTTGAGAGGCACGCTTGCCTGTGTAATGGTAGAGCATGTGCTCATAAATTGGACTTGGGAAGTCAGGACTGAACAGACCACAATAAGCATTTTATCCTCACACAGCAAACTGGATTTAGGTGTCACATGTGTGGCAAATGGTATGGGTTTTGTGGCTTGGGCTCCACCAACAAGAGAAGGCAATCCTTTCATCCCATCAGATGCATAATGTAGCACCATTTAATACATCTGGTATGAATCCTAGAATATAGCAAATAGAGAAACTGAAAAACTTTCTTCCTTTATATACTGAAAGTGTAAATGTGCTGAGGGTGCGGGAGCTCTGAGTTGGCTTTTCTTGCCCCTGCATGTCTGTAAACATGTGTTATAGCCACATTTGTACCTTTACCCATCCATTCATTTCATTGATATTAGAAACCAACAAGGCAAGAAGCAGTCTTCTTTTAATAAGTGGAGTGCACTGGAGGCGACCTCAATCAAAATAGGTTTTAGAAACCCCAGAGATGAAAATGATTTGCTCTTTGCTTCCATATTGTGGAGGACTAATGGAAACAATTATGACCTTACTTTATTTTTTAAGGAAATGTCTTGGGTTTATTGAAACTGAATTTATAGGTGTGCCAAACATGCCACTGCTTCTGTGGAACCAAGAGCAGGTCTTCTTCTGACTTGTTTTGGAATAATGTGCTTATTGCTGTTTGGCACATACAAAAATAAAGGAGGAGAGATGCCTGCTTCGTGTCTGCAGTGTTGAACAGAAAAAAATACTGTAATTACATGTTTAATAGTTGTGTATAAAAATCTGCTTGCCTACATGCATAGGTGAAATAGCTGTTTGTTTTCTCTTACAGAAAAGAGTCAAAGACGTTATATCTCCAATTGTATTTGAAGCTGCATACAGCCTTGGGGAACATGTAATAGAAAGAGGAAAAGAGGACAAGGAACTGCCTGCTCTCAAGCCCATACTCCGCTGGAAGAAAGGACAAAAGATAGCACAAAGGAACCAGGTTAGATTTGGATTGTGTAATTTCCCTGGAATGTCTGTAGCTGAACTGACATCAGAAGTGGACATGAAAGGGGACTGCCAAGCTCTGGGTTGTTTGCACACAGTAGTCTTTTTGTACAATTCTTACTGTGGGTGACACCAGTGTTTCTCCATGATACAGTAAAGACTTGTGCTGACAAAGTTGGACAGTACAAGGTGAGGTCACTTTCTTGTTTTGGGGTCTTTGTGCTGAGAAGATGGAGGGTGCTGAAGCGCTGGCACAGGTTAGAGAATCTGAGAATGCCCATCCCTGGCAGTGTTCAAGGCTGGGTTGGACAGGGCTTGGAGCAACCTGCTCTAGTGGAAGGTGTCCCTGCCCATGGCAGGGGGTTGGAACTGGATGAGCTTTAAGGTCCCTTCCAACCCAGTCCATTCTATGAATAAGGGAAAGAGTGACAATGGTCCTGTTCCTTCTGGTTCTTCTCTTCCTTTAGGAGGTTCTTGTGAAAGGCTTGTCCCTGGCCTTCTGTCCAGATTGGGCCATCAGTAGTGCTGGAGAGACAGGGCTGGCTCCAGAAGGGGATGTGGGAATTTGCCCATCTGTGTGAAGAGGAACAGTGGACAGAGTAAAGGAAAACTTGCCTGGCCCAACTGCCCTCTTTTCTTGAGGGTTCCTCGCTTGCAGTCTTGTGGCAAGGGGAAACCCACTCCTGCAGTTAATGCAGGACATGTCCTGCTAAAATAGGATGGTATGTTTTGGAAAAAGTAAAGTGTAAGTGCAGCCATGTACTTATTAGGATCCCATTTTGTTCCACTGCACAGCAGAAAACACTTTTGTCTGTAGTTTTGGTGAGAGCAGGAGAGCTCCCTTAATGTTGAAACACTTCTCATTTAGAGAATAAAGATTCGTTTTGTTTGTCTTCTTCTTTCTTCCAAACTGTTCCCGAAGGAATTGAAGTGAATGTGGTTATCCTGCCTGTCTTGTTTGTCTGTCTTGGCCTCACTAGTATCTTTGGGAAATGCTGGCCAATTTTGTCAGGTTTTGACAGGAGTGATCAAGACAGTGCTTCTGAAGGTATTAAACACCTTCAGGGTTCATGAAGCAGGTGAGGAGAGAGACTCTGTTAGTGACCTTTCTAAAGACTCCACTTCCAGCACAGTCCTTGCAGCTGCAGGACAATTCAACCTCCCACAGTGCCGGCACTGGAGCATCCAACTGTGAAGCTTGAAGTTCCATGGGGAAATCAGATTTCTGTGGCTTGCAAACTTCTTGTGTGTCAGAATTGGAGGGTAATTTGGGGCTGGAAGGGACCTTCAGAGATCCAGTTCCTTGCTCAAAGTGGAGCCAATTTACAAGTTAGATTGTGTTGCTCAGGGTTGCATTCAGTCAAGTTTATGTTCCAAAGCATGCTTACAGTTATAAGCTGGCATTGCTTGTGAATAGAAAACTTAAAAAACGTTGTGAAAAGACTGTCTGGAGTCTGAGGCTTTTAGCACTGAATTGTTAGATCTGGTTTTTAACCCTGGGAAGTTCATGTCTGTTAAGTAATTGTTGCATGTTCATCTGTAACATTACTTTCTGATCCTGCTCTCTGTGTTGAAATTGCAGGCCCCTGAATACTAGTAAAAGAAAAAAAAAGTAACAAAAATGCTTAAAAGAGATTTCCTTTGCCATATTACACAAGTGTTTTGAACTGTGTTTGGTTATAATCCTTGTACTTAGAGAAATGAGTATTTATTCAAGTATGGTTTATTTTTTACAAATGTATGAATGGAAGATACATCTAAGACTTAATTTTACAAAGAGGAATTGTGTGGCTGTTAACATGTCTGAATGTTGTATTGTTGCAATGATATGATGGGAAATTGGGGAGAACTTTGGAATTTAGGCAGTGTGCTGAAAACAGAAGTGTTACATGAGCAAAACTGCTTGGATGCTTTGCCACTGTCTTTAAACTGAAAGGTCTCATCTTGCCCTGCAGACATAGTCTCAGATCAATATTTAAATACTTGAATGCTGACATTATACAGTAGAAACAAAGATACAGTGGGATTTTCCCTGACTAGGTTTCTTGTGTAATTTGGATGAGAGGGGGAGAGTTTAACAATCCCTTTCCATTTGCTTTCCAGATGTTGTTCACTTATTTTAGTCAGAAAAGGATTTTGACATGGGGTACACCTGCAAGTGTGCTTTCACCTAAGGAAGTGGGAAGAGCTTTAGAGCTAGTGTAGCAGTCATGGTGACAAAGCCCTGATGGAGTAGCCTGAGGGCATGGTGGCAGGGTCCTCAAAGACCATTTTCATGGGAAAATCAGACCATAGTAGTTTTGGTCAACAAGAAACTGAACAAGAACTGGCAGTGTGCATTTGCAGCCCAGAAACCAACCGTGTCCAGGGCTGCATCAAAAGGAGCGTGACCAGCAGGTCGAAGGAGGTGATCCTGCCCCTCTACTCTGCTCTTGTGAGACCTCACCTGGAGTATTGTGTGCAGTTCTGGTGTCCTCAACATAAAAAGGACATGAAACTGTTGAAACAAGTGCAGAGGAGGGAGACGAGGATGATCAGGGGACTGGAGCACCTCCTGTATGAAGACAGGCTGAGAAAGTTGGGGCTGTGCAGCCTGGAGAAGAGAAGGCTGCGTGGAGACCTCATAGCAGCCTTCCAGTATCTGAAGAGGGGGTACAGGGATCCTGGGGATGTACTATTCATCCGGGACTGTAGTGATAGGACAAGGGGTAATGGGTTCAAACTTAAACAGGGGAAGTTCAGGTTAGATAGAAGGAAGAAGTTCTTCCCTGTGAGAGTGGTGAGGCACTGGAATGGGTTGCCCAGAGAAGCAGTAAATGCTCTGTCCCTGGCAGTGTTCAAGGCCAGGCTGGACAGAGCCTTGGGTGACATGGTCTAGTGTGACCATGGCAGGGGGTCGGAACTGGATGATCTTAAGGTCCTTTCAAACCCCAACTATTCTATGAATCTTTCAGGATTCTTGTTATCTCATGAGTTGTAATTGTTTTAAAAGGCCAAGAGGGAAAGTAGGAAGCAAAGTTTATATAGTAAATGATATACATTTTCAAAGAATCTAATGATTACATAGGGACCTTGCATTTTGGAAGTCCAAGACAGTTTTAGTGGGCTCTTTTTTTCAGAAGATACAGCATGGATGAGGATACTATTAAGTAGAATAAAATCTTAGTGTTAGTGCTAGCACTCAAGTCTTTAAATATTGCTGTGTGTGATTTTTCCAAAGCCCTAGATCCTATTGATCCAGTCAGAAAGTGGTGTTTTGAAATCAGAAGTGTTGCATCTGTTGCTTTGAGGCAGCATTAAGATACTGTTAAAAGGCTTCTAAAAAGTTCAGGTGTCTGTTTTTTGTGAAGGACTGCAGGAGAATAAGCTGTAAGTAGAGAATACCTGAAGAAATGGGAGGGAAGTCTGACTGGGCAGGAAAGGGGAGAAGTTCCATCTTTCAAGATCCTACTGCAGGTCTGCTAGACCCTCTTGAAAAGCCACACATCTTACAAACGTGTGCTTTAAAGTCACCTAGAAATGATTTTATTTAAGCTAAGGTGATGTTAAAGCTGAAGTGGTCACTTTCCCTGTGATTTCAGCTTGTTTTTCATGAGCCAGATGTTCCCTGCATGCACGTGTGACTTTCCAACAGAAGTGTGCTGCCCGCTGGCTTATACACAAGTAGGTGGGAAAGCCATCAATAGGCCTCTTGAAGGGAGAATTGAAGATTACGTTGAGCATATGAAGTTCTTCATAATGCTTTACCATAATGCAATAAGGAGACAGCTTCTAAATAGAGTTCGTGGACATCCACCACCAAAAGTGACAGGTCCCTAATGACATAATCACAGAAAAGGATTTTGTTGGATATTCATCCTGTAAATCAGCATTACATTGTATGTGAGAGAACAGCCCGATCAGGGACTAATCACTTGGACTACAGTAGTAAAAGGAGTGTGGGGATGTGGGATATCATTCAAACTGCTTTTATTTATTGGTCACCTTTATTTTAAAAGAATGCAGCCTTTACTGTAAGGCAGTGCAAAAATACTTGTATTTAAGACTAAACCAGACCAAAACCAAACCTTGACTCTTCAGTGAAGGAGCATGCTTCTGTTCCTAAATGAACTTTGCTTGAAACAATCAGAATGTGAGAAATAATTTGAACATCTGACTGCTTTGAACAAAAGGATCTTCACTGAAGTCTCCTAATGAAAAAGCATGCAATTCTGGGACTTCATCTGTTGGCCTCTTTTAGTAAGCAAAGAGGCTCTAGTACTTCAGAATGAAGTAATAATGTAATTAAACTGGCCTGAGGGACTATTTAAAAGAGGATACAGTAACATATAGCTTCTCATGGACTTAATTATTTTTTTTGGTTCTTGAATGTGCTTACAAGAAGTTATGGTTGCTATAGCTTGGTCTAATTTTTTGTGGTAGCACAAGCAAATACTTAAAGGTTATGTGTATGTGTCTACTGATGGATGCCTCAGAAACTTACACGATTGTTGGGTGGGGACTGGTTGTGTGGGGAAGATTACAGCTTTCCAAGTTGTGAGTGGTTAGCCAGCTCAGTTTTGCTCAAACAGAAAATCTCTGGTGGGTCGAGATTAGGTGGGGGGAAAAAAGGATTCTACTTTTTGAGTGTGTATTACAAACTCTAAAGCTTCCCACTCAGAGGATGACTTTCCATTAGGTTCTTTGTTGCCTCCCAAATCCAGTTGCTACCCCCATCCACTGGAAAAAACTAGTAAGTTTTCTTACTTCAGGGACATCAATGTATATTTAGAACTTGGTTTGGCATGGTTCATTGTGAGTGGTTTGTACTATAACATTTATTTTTGTATACACACTGTATAAATACATATCAACCAAGAAGGAGAGGGATCTCCTGCCAAATACAGTGGGGATTTGTTCCTAGTAGTATCGAGTAATGTATCTCGGAGCTTGAAATACGGTATGCCAGAATTATGCCTATTCTAAATACTGTAATAAAATCACCTGCTGTTATGTGGAAGGAGACACCATTTTGCTATAAGAAAATAGTCTCAGTAGATTTAATTGCGTCAGTGTCTTCAGGACTTCATGAATGGTCTGCCATAAACCTGCCAGTGAGTTTTAAGAAGAGACAGAACGTGTTCAGGATGTTCTGTTCCCAGCTGTGCCACTGACTTGGGTACAGTGCTGCACCTCTGAGTGGCTGATGCTACACATCCCTGGGATAAGCTTCACCTTTTTTAAGCAGAGAGCTATTTCTTGGAAATAACTTGTCTGAAAAGCTGGTTAAGCATTTGCACATAAGTTAACGTAGTTGGCGGGTATGAGAAAGTATAGGAGGATTTTTATGGAGCTGACTTATGAACATCTTTAGTGATTTCAGCTTGCTGCAAAAATAATTACATTCTTTATCTCAAAACAAGCACACACACACAGAGAGTCTCATACTGAGGGTAAAGCAATTACAAGATCTGGGCAAGCTGAAATGTAGTATCCATACACACAGCATGGTCTACATTTTGTCAATGATACCTTCTCCAGAATAGAGTTCCCTGTGTGCGTGCTTGAGTCAGGTCATGTCTCTGCCAGCAAATTGAGCTGTGCCCAGGGCATTTCTAGGCATTGGAGTGACACGTTTATCCTGGTAAGCTGCTGCAATGGCTCTTGGCACCGTTCTGGCCTGTGCCAACTACTGCAAACTATTCCCAGGCATGAGTCAGGAGTTAGGATGCTCCTGTCTTGGAGGGCAGGGCAGTTTAACTTACTGGTACACTGAAGCCTCAGTAACTGAGTATATTTTTCATAGCTGGATAGGCGTAAAGTTTGAACCCAGGCACACAGGAAGTCTTTGGGAGACTGCAGAAGTCAGCCTGATGGCTGTTTTCCACATGAAACATCTTGCTACTAAATTATTTCCTACTTGGGCAGAGCAAGCTCCCAAATTCTCTTCTGCATCTAGTCTTGCAGAGATCCACTGGGTGCCACCCTTCCTGCTTAATTTCCATTGTTTTCCGTTTGGTGGGAGTTGGATTGCTGAAAGTGATGATTTGCACTCCTCCCTCTTCCATCCCTTTGGTGGTGTCTGTCTTTTGCTCCAGACAAGTTTGGTCAGAGCCGGTACTGTACTGGCAGGGCCTGAGAGCAGTTTGTGCCAGGAAATCTGGGAAGGACCCACCCAGAGCATGCACACTGCTTGTACAATTGAATGGAAATCAGTGCCTCTGATGGTATGCATGTTTCTGTAGGCTTGTTCTTATGCAATGACAGGCTTCACCAGTAATTGTTCAACTTGTTCACATTCCTGTTTAACAGTAGAGGAAAACCAGAGTAACTGAGTATGCGCAAGACATGATTTAATCCCCAGGTTTAATCTCATGGGCTTCCTAAAGAACAATAGCCAATACAGGTATATAGACCTTCATTTCTTGACATATGTGCTAGGGGAGAGCCAGCCTATAGGGTGATCCTGTCTTAGGGTCATAGGGTTGTGCCCCAGCTGGCAACTAAGCCACATACAGCTGCTCACTCCCACGACATTGGGATGGGGGAAGGAACCAGAAGGGTAAAAGTGAGAAAATCCATGAGTTGAGATAAAGACAGTTTAAAGGCAAAGCAAAAGCTGCACGTGCCAGCAAAACAAAGCAAGGAATTGATTCACCCTAACTTAAAATCCTACTGGGTAATTTCTGCAGTTCAGTGTAACCGCATGCATTTAATTTCCAGACTACTCTGTGGATGGAGAATTGTAATTGTAAGTAAGGAGGAGTTCCTGCTTATGTGTGGAGCTATAGAAGAAAATGCTAATAGTCTTAAAAAGCTACAGAGACAAGAGACAGACTTCAGGAAGCCAGGGTCCATTAGCTCTGTTCATATCTTTTCAGCAGTTATATGAAGGATCAGTAGAGCTTAATTGGAATACCTAACATCTTGAGAGGAGATAATATGATAGTATTAGTTCATTCAGCTCAGAGTACCTCAGTGCTACAAAACCCCTGGCAGTTGAGAGTAGCATTCATAAGTACAAAAACACAGAGGTGCAGGTGGATTATAGGAGAGATCTTTCACGTATCCTTGGGGGTCTAAATGAGCTAAAAGTAGACATAAATGACATATCTGATGATTTGAAGACTTCTTTTTGCATTTCCAGATGATGAAACAGCTGCCACATCTGTTTTTCATTTGTCATTGTTATTATGCCTTTGTATTTTCAATTATACAATTGTGTGCTGAGTTACAAAGGTTGTGACTCTTTTTAAAACGTTTAAGTAAGAAAGCATCCTGAGTGAGAAAGATTCATCTTACATGGTTCTACTTTTAGTAGTAGAAATAAGGAGGTTTAGGGTAGAAAAGGTTCTCAAATGTCATTAAAGAACCCTCCTGAGATGATATAATTGAATTCTTCTGTAGTCATCCCAAATAAATGGAAGGGCATTTAAGACACAACAGCAAAATATATTGAGAGATGTGCTGCAGAAATCCATCCTATAATGGTATGGGGAGATGGGACAATTAACCCAATAGGTTTTTCTCATCTATTGTTCTATGAATTTATAAGGCCTGAAGTCTTGTGCAATGAGAACACTATTTGGACAATCTGAACTGTTAATGGTTTAAAAGAGAAAAAGTTGCCTCAGCCTGAAAAATGAGTGAGTCAGACTAGAAATCGAATAGAGCTCTGAAAGGCTGGGGGCGTATTTCTATTGCCACCAATTGTAATTCTTCACCCCAGGAGAATACAAGGACAAAAGATTACATTGTTAAATCCACTCACTGCTGTGAGGAATAACTAATACATATGTTTATTAGTTCATGCTTGCTTTCAATAGCTAACAGGTTTCGTGCCTGATCTTTTCTAAACAGCTGATTTCATTTGAGAGTTCCTGTTCCTCTTATATTTGCGTGTCTTCTTTTTAGCTTGGTGCTCTGGCCCAGTTTTTAACACTTATTGAAAGCAGGATGCAGATGGAATAGGGGAGGAATTATTGCATTTGGCCTTAGGTGGCTTGACAAATGGCAAGGTGCTAGTCGTGAGCCATAGGTCGCAAGTCTTCCACTCAATAAAGGGGATTAATTCCCCTGTAGCATTCCCCAGCTGGAAAAGTTCGACTTAAATGGTTGCAACCTTACTAGTGTACTAAAATAATTATTACTGGGCAGTTTCTGTTTTCTTACACTAGTGCACTATAAACAAGCATCTCTTTTCTTTCCATGAAGACATTCTCTGATGGAGTCTACATGGAGCTGAAGGAGCTTGCTAGCTAAACTTGGTCCCCTGCACCAGGCAGTACCAGCACAGTTCTTTGGTTTCAAAGTAAGATTCTGTTAAATGTTTCTCACTCCCCTGATATTCCTGCCTTTCTCATCTGTTTGCTCCACCACTCGGTAGAGGTATTGTGTAAATCATCTGTCTTCCTCATAGCCAGCACATCTGATGAAATCCTGTAAAGTTTTCCATAATTTGCTTTTCTAGTGGGAATTTTAATCAACCATTTGGCATTTAGCTCAGCAGGATATATGAATGGACAGTTTCTATGAGTAGTATAGTGGAGCATAGGATTTCTGGGCAGAGTCAATCATGACGTCTTTTTCTGTGGTAAATAGATTGGTAGGTAATAGCTTCATTTTGCAGGCAACTTTAAAATCTAAGGACAAAATAAATAAAGGTCTAAAATCAGGCTCCTGCATCTATATTTAGGCTAAGCGATTTGTAAAGCTATGAACCAGGAAATAGTTCCTAAAAAATGCAATGAGATTTGCTTACAGATCAGCACTTTTCAAAATTGGATCACATATCTTGGTTCCTAAGTAAGGACCCAGGAACTCAACTTCACCAGGTAACATGGTAATAGCCATTTAGCATCAAGTTCTAAAAAATAAAGAATTATTAGGCTAACAAGTCCCCTTATCCTGCATTCTTTAACTAGAATAGCGTCTGCGTTACTAGCACGATGTAATTACCAAGCCATCCCTGTACATACCACAGGGTATGGTGGCAATTTGCAGGAAATCAGTGTAGAGATTGGAATATTATATTCTTAACCCAGATTATTTTCCATAACCTGATTTTTTCGTGTTGAAGTACATGACAGTTTGTAAAGTTAGAGGAACTTTTATAGACTGGTGTGTGAGGAAGTAGTTAAAGGCCTGATGCAGTGAATCACAGAATAGTTGAGCTGGGAAGGGACTTTTATTCTTTCTTTTTTTGTTTGTTGGATGATTTCCACTATTTTCTGTGTTTTCTCTCTTTCCTGTTCTCTTTCCTACTCCCAGAAACATAGATGTATTTAATCGCATATAGCCATTGAAAAAAGGTGAAGCAATTTAGCGAGCTAGGTTTGAAATCCCATATGACCTTCCTCTGGGCAGAGAGCTTTGACCATTAGGTAGAAGCCAGGCTCCTTCTTGCTTGTTTTACCTCCTAGCAGCATTCTTTAGCAGTCCTCCATGAGCAAGAAGGAAAAGGAGAATGTCTTCACACCCAGTACTCAGCAGCTTTGTGCTTAGAATGCCTTAGGATACAGGAACTAAGCGTTCCTCCTACTACTACTTTCTGAGGCAGGGGACTCTACATTTCCCCCTGGCCTTTACCACAGAACGTGGAATTTATCCACTCCCTCTCTTCAAGAGGCAGAGTGCACACAAAAGTACTTGCTTTGAGGCCCAGATCTAGACATATCCCCTTCCTTATCAGCTGGCTCTACATCTGTCCTTACTGTATATTCAGTTGTGAGCAGATGTGTATATTCACTCATTATAGTGAGTATATCTTAATGTAGGCTTTTTGACTTGATATTTTTCCACAGTGCAAAGAATTTATTTTGCCCTGCTTCCCTTTTACTAGTTCTGGATAATACATGCAGCCCATTGATTACCTCATTCAACACTTTTAATATGTAAAGAGCTCTCTAAATCCCTAAAACTGGTGTTGTAAAACTGAAACCACTTTAAAGATTGCTTAGACTTAAAATTAGTGATTATACTACAGCCTGTGCCTGTGGGCCTGTGAATATCCCAGGAATGGACTCCTGCATTAATGACATGCAGTGTTGGGTTAGGTAGATTTTCTAGCCGAAGAAATCACAGCCCTCAAGTAGACCAAGTAAGGGCACAGTAACAGAATATATAAGCAGAGTTAGGAAATGTTATGATGACTTCAAGTCTGTTTACTCCTTAATTCTTTAGGAAGGATTTGAACAGGCAGGAATTATTCAACTGGAAAGGCAGAAGAAACAACAGGCTGGGGAAGGGGAGGCATGAGAGAGCAGAGAATAAATTGGAGGGACACTGACTGTGAGAAGCTACAGGGTTGAGGCTGTGGCAGGCAAAGGGAGGTGGAGCAGAGTCATGATAACATCTATCTGGACCGTAGAAACAGTGGAAAATAGCAAAATCATGCATAGATATCATTAGTCTATGACTGAAGTGGGCTGCTGAACCAACTGTGGCTGCATTGGTGGCTCCTTCAGCTGGCTGGACTGGGAATCCTTTTTTCCTTCCAGACTTGAATGAGTTCAGGTTCAAGATTCTCCAGAAAAGCAAAGGGTTCTTTTCTACGCAGTTATGGATCTGGGGGACTCCTAATCCTTATTTCTTTCTCCCATCCCAGTGCTGTGTAGAAACTTGGGTTTCTATGACATAATGAAATACTCCCGAAGTATTTCAAAGTAGCTTCTGCCTAGTGCATGATGTGTTGGAAGTGATACATCCTCAGTAGTTTTAGAAAATGAGGTATTTATTAATTCTTTCTGAAGAACTGCAACTGTAGATTTAGTAACAAAATTCCAGCATTCTTAGGTAGTTACTTAAACGTACTTACAGTACTTTATTCTTTGAAACGTGCAGGTCATCTCTTTGATCGTTCTGTTCGCTTTGCCAAGATTTTGGCAATGCAAATAGGGAAACTGGCAGGCAAGAATATTTTTACAGTTTATTTTTCTTTCTCTTCTGAAGGTCAAACAGTATTTCCTATATATAGCTACTATGGTGGCTGAGAATTAATTCTGAGGACTTTCAAGACTAATACATCTGAAACATGCCATGTTTCGAGAGGAATACCTCATGCTGGTTCCTGTGTCAAGGCTATTCTCGTCTTTTGGTGTGGTAGCCTTTATTAGGGAGGAAGGGTAAGTTCGGCCCTTGTGTTTAAATCCTCAACAATTTCCACTTCTCAAATTCTGAGACAGCAAAAGGTGGGAACATGAAAGGGCAAAACAAATTAACCCCAAATGGCAACCTCCCATCTTTCTTGTTGCAAGTCAGTACAACCTACAGCATACCTGCTAAGCCAATACCAGTTAACTCCATAAGGGTCTGCTCCTTTCTGGAGAGCTCTGACGATACAGAAAAAGGTGAGTAATCTGCCTCCTTAGCCCAGAATCTTTCTGAAGAGGCAAGGACTAGGAATCTCTATGCCTGGGCTTAAGATTTAAAGTCTTTCTCTAGTTCTGATATGGCTGGGCAGAACTCTTAAGAAATGTATTAACTCTGTATCTTTTTTTTATTCTTCCTCCCCCCAGGTCTGTCCAACCCTACTGACCATTATGTGTGTCCTGCACACATTTGCTCTGTATCTGCATTTATGTTAGAAATATATTTACTTTGGTAATAAGAGTGATGAAACCAAGCTCAAAGAAAGGAATATTCATAGTGAAGGAAGAGATCAGTGTATAGTCAGGTTTCCTAGCTGAACAGTGTTGGCAACCCTCGTTTTGGGTATTTGTTCTTCGAATGTTTGGTAAACTGGAGATTACAACTCGGAATGAGTCTGAAAATTCTAGTCATGTGTTCAGAAGGTATTGATCTCTGTTATTATGAGCAGGAGCATGATCTTGACAGCATCTGGGTTTCTTGGATTTCAGGAACATGTTCCTGTCCTCTTCCTTCACTCACTGGTGGCTGCCTCTTTCAGCTATGACAAACTACTGCAGAGGTTTTCGTGGGATGATAGACTTCTCACGTATTCCTTCTTTTTGCTGCTTAATTAGCATGCCCATGTCCAGGGGTCATGTCATCCTTTTACAGTTCCCAGCTTTATCAATCTGTTGAACTCCCTCAATGATAGTCTTTACTAGAGTTCACAAGATTGACAGTGATTCTATTGTTTGATGGTTTCACTGGTACATAATATCTTTGCAATTTTCTGTTGCTTACAAAATGGCAAAAATGTTTCCTACCACACAGAAGTTCTTCCCTGTGAGGGTGCTGAGGCACTGGTACAGGGTGCCCAGAGAAGCTGTGGCTGCCCCATCCCTGGCAGTTTTCAAGGCCAGGCTGGACACAAGGGCTTGGAGCAACCTGCTCTAGTGGAAGGTGTCCCTGCCCATGGCAGGGGGTTGGAACTGGGTGAGCTTTAAGGTCCCTTCCAACACAAACCAGTCTGGGATTTTATATAAAAAGAAACAAAGTTTAATTCTCTATCTTTAATACAGGCTAGTGAATAAGTTTGGTGCATGATTTCCTTACTTGCAATTCTTAGGACTAAAAATAGTTTCATTAATATCTTATTTGCTGTTTCATTTTCATACACATGCATTGAGAAGAGAAATGAGAGTGCCAGAAATACTGTGTAAGCAGTAATTCTTGTCAGATGAGAAGTGGGAATGGATTGAGGAAAACCTCTGGGAAAGTCTGGTTCTGGTGAGACGTCTTGTTCAGTTAAAAGAGAATAAAACCGCTTCTGATAAAGATGAGATTTGTCTGCCCTTGAATTTCCTGAACACTCACATCATATATTCCTGTATCACAGGTTTTGGTGTGTTTCTTTTATTTCATCCAGACATGTCCCTTCTCTGAATTCTGATCATACTCTTTTCAAGCTATAATAGTTCTTTTCTCGTTTTACAGACTGTTTTCGAGAGGAACTGTCAATCTGATGACTGTGCTGCTGATTTGAAACTTCAGGGTAAATTACTGCTCTCTAGGTGAGTAGGTGAACTTCTTTTTTCTTTTCCTTTACTGTGGTAGTATGCCATTTATTTTATGTAAGATGGCAGTGAAAAATCAAAATACAAAGATTTTGTATCCAGACTACAAGGATGACACCAGTGATACCACCTTTAGTGCAGAAAGGTCTTGGGGAGGGACTTTATCACTCTCTACAAGTACCTGAAAGGAGGATGGAGCCAGGAAGGTGCTGGTCTCTGCTCTCAAGTAACAAATGACAGACCAAGAGGAAATGGTCTCAAGCTGCACCAGGAGAGGTTTAGACTGGAGATTATGAACAGTGTCTTCTCTGAAAGGGTGGTCAGGCATTGGAACAGGCTGCCCAGGGCAGTGGTGGAGTCACCGTGCCTGGAAGTATTCACACACCATGTAATGCATGCTCAAATTGAGTACAGACATGGACCATGGAATTTTTCAGATGATAAAATACTAGTTTATGACATGGTAGGAGTAAAACTGCCTGCAAAGTTATCACATGGAAGATTAAAAACAGCCAATCCTCAGAACATAGCAAACTATCTTTTTCTGTTTCTCAACGTGTAGTTTTGCTGACTGTCCTGAAATACTGCTCTCCTTTGTCAGATACTTCTTGTTAGCAACTTGTGTGTGTGTGTCTCATTTCACTTTCTTCTCATCAAAACCTCATCAACTAGACCAGAGGTGAAGTTTGTGTTCTGTCCCTTGTGACTGGTGATCCTAAGAAAATGCCTATTGTTTTGCCTGGATGTAGTTATTCAATTTCGGGATAAATGAGGCTAAAGGTGAACTTTACTTCTGTTTCCTTTTTTTCTCAGCATTTTTAGCACATTTTTAGAGATGGAAGTGCTGACGCAAGTTATTTAATCTTGTGCCAGGGGTTTTGCTGTTTGATGGAGATGCTTTCAGTGAAATGCTTTGCTCGCAGGTCAGGAAAGAGAGGGGAAGAGACTCCCTTGCTTTAGGGAAAAAAAAAAAAAGATTGAGGAAGAAATAATACTCAGGAGAGAGACACACATTTTATATAAGCCTACAGCAATGCCGTAACCGTACTTGGAAACAAAACTGAACCAGAGTCAAGTCTGAGAAGTTATGGACTTCTCCAGACACGACTGAAGTCCACAGGAATGTTTCGGGGGATTGGCGGGGAACAGGGTTAGGTCTCAGGTTGCCGAGTCCAAGCTTTGACTGCAATTAGTCAGGATTCGTGACCTTTCACTTGAGCTTTGTGGTGAGCAAAGTCTGCTGAGAGCTGGAGACCTGTCTGTGCAGACTAGGGAAGCCAGTGAGGGATTTTGTCTTGCAGTTGAGAAATAATCAATAACAAGCAAGAGGCAAGTCCTAACAACTTGTCAGGCAGTGTATAGTAATCATAGCACTAAGAGCTGTGTTCATGATCGGAGCATTAGACTGTTTATTTTTATAGCAGTTATTTATGTGATCTTGGCTATTTAAAAGCCACAACTGTCAAAGAAGCTTAGGATATTCAAATACAGTTTCTACCATTGGATAGCAAGATGTTGAAGAAGTGCTCTTAAATCTTCTTTATCCAGTGACACTCTGAAGTCCTGTTTGAGATAAACAGGATGTTGTCAAATCCATCAAGTCTGCACAGAACAGGTTTTCTTTAGCTAAAGAGCTGTGTAGGCTTCAGTTTTGAACCAAAGCAGAATAGGTATCTAAGGAAAATAAGTATTTTTGTTATTATTATCGTTATTGTTATTACTACAAAAGCATGCCATGGATTCTGATCCTAGGGAAGTGTCTGTCTTGAAGAATACGGTCATTTTTCCAGCCCCATGTGTTTCTTGCTCCAGAATTCTGTCAGCATTTTTCCACATTCCTCCTGTTTATGCTACCTCTGTGTACAAAGCACCTTTTTTTCTTTTTTTTTTTAAAAAGAGCAAAAAAGGTGACTCATTGATTACTATCTGCACTAAACAATTGACTTCATTGTTAGCAAGGTTGTGGCAATGCCTTTGTCTAAATAAATAATTACATCCAACTAAATTTGGTGGACTTACTGGAAAAAATGCAATTAATGGCACACAGGCAGATTGGATTAAAATAAACAGGATGTTTATGGGAAGGCAGCAATAAGTGCTGTCTCAGAGCTGCTGGAGCTCTTTGAAGATGTCGCTGGACATGCGGGTAGGGTAATCCAGTTCACATCATCTACCTGGACTTGCAAAAGACTTTTTACTAAGATTTCTCACGAAAGGTTCACAAAGAAAGTAAGTTGCCCAGGTCTGAGGTGCCTGAATGGTGCCTGAGCATTACTATCTAATTAAAAGGTAGCCAACAGGGAGAAGGTGTAAATACTTTTATCCTCCTGGTGGAGAAAACTCCACAAGTGCTTCTGCTGAGGCCAGTGGTTTTCAACATATTCATAGTTGATCAGGGAAATAATCTGCAAGAGATTAATAGCAAGATGATAAAGTTTACTAATCATACTGAACTATTCAGAGCAATGAAAAGAACATGGAGGTATGCTTTCATGAAGTGTGTGATTAATCTCTTGATTTTACTGTTGGGAATGTTGGAAATGCTGAGAGTTAGAGAAATGGCAAATATGAATGCTGGAAGGTGCAGAAATATGTCAGCAAAATAACACTTTGTGCTTGCCTTGTTCTTCCATAGGCTTCTTGCTTTTAGACATAGCTGGATACAGGGTTCTATGCTAGATGGACCGACTTGGTCTGGCTGTTCTTCCACACTTCTCATGAATTTGTAGCATATTAGAGCCAAAAGCTGTGCAAAGAGCTATATAATGTAAGGTATAGTTTTGTTCATTGCTATATATAAGACGCTTTCAAACGTGTGCTGGTTAGGGCATATATGTGTGTAGGAAGTTAGTTTATATTATCATCAAGAGAATTATGTGCTGAGATCACTCTTATGAGCTAAAGAACTGCACAAGCTACTCTGATATAGAGTTCACCTGGAATGCATTTGAATCACTAGAATTACCCAGTTAAATGATTGCACCCAGCTTTGAGGATGCCAAACCCACATACCAAATGACTCTCAGGAAAACCAACCAGTGCTGGCAAAAGCTAACCAGGTCTGCTCTGATTTTGCTTTTCTTGGGATCTCCTTCTCTTCTGAAAACTTACGCATGTGCCCTCAAATTTTGAGCCCTCAAATTCTGAGCACTGCACTTTGATAAATAACAAATAGACAGCCCAGGATGTTAACACACGGTCTAGGTAACAACCTAACACATGGCTATTTGTCCAAAGTGCTCAAGCCATGCAAATCTGCACGTGTAAGTTAGAAACTTCACTGCTGTTCTGACCAGATATGATTTGGTTTACCTCATTATTTCCTGTTGTCGAGGTGCTGCTGCATGTGAGTTTTCCACTGCGTGTGGAAACAGTGCTGCTGGGCAAGCTGAAATCCTCCTTTGTCAAGCTGGAGAAGAGGGTAGAGTAGGACTGCTTGAAAGTGGGTGATGATAAAAATCCTTAAAGTTGTAGCTCTATCTGGAAGCTTTTGCAAAGGTTTGGATGGGTGGGGGGTGGTATGTGGTGGTTCTTTGAATACTTCTGTAATAGTGAAAGGTGTCCTTAGAGACTTAACCTGAAGACCAGGGTAGCAGAATCATAAAATAGTTTGGGTTGGACTGGACCCTCAAAGGTCATCTAGTCCAAACCCCTGCTGTGAGCAGGGACATCTTCAACATGCTGTACTGGAGAAAAAAAAAAACAAACCGCAACACCAAAAAGAGTTAGAATGCATTTATCCTGTAAAGAATAAGGTTTGTTTTCAGTTAATAGATGAATCCCTTTAAGGTTCATCCACCTTCATTAGTATCAGTTAGTGTGTAAACCCATCCCAACTTCCTGAACGTATTGTGGGATGAAGGAGCCAAACTCTTCCTGCTTGGGGTAGATGACAAGAGGGGTGAGAATCATGGAGTGTGGCTTGGCAAGTTCAGACCAGAGATTTGGAAAAACCTTTTCACACAGGCAGTTCATGCTGCCCAGGTATGAGGTGTGCTGAGATGGTGTGCTCTGCCATCCTGGGATTCAGGACTTGGCTAGATAAGTAGAAGTGAAATTGAAGGAGCAGAAGGGAGGTGTTTCATCTTTCCAGTCATGAGTGCTTTCAAATCCATTTTTCTTAAAGAACAAACATTGGAGGTTTTGGCAGCACAGAGACTACTCATCACCTCCCCTTTGAAGAGTCTCCAGTGTTAAATCTTGCAGCTGTCACAGGAGATAGCCAAATCTGGCCCTATCTATGAAGTGATGTTAGGTGGAGAGTGGGAAGATGTCTTAAGAAAGAGAACTGAAAGTATCTTAGTGTAAAGAATGTATTTATGTATTGCATACAGGTAAGTTTAATGACACAACCTGAACCCATAAGAGAAATAGGAATAGAATATTTTGCAGTAAACTTTATTTTTATGGCCATAGCTTTGGGACACCAATAGGAAACGAGTTTTCCTTTCCATCAATCCAGTCCTGAAAAGCAAAACACAATTAAAGGGTGTTCTGGTAGCTATTATTTTCACATAATGTTTGATATTAAAAATATATTTATTACGTATCATGCTTGACTTCAGTGTCTCACTCTGTTTTCTCAGCACAGCAAATGTCTTTTCCATCAGGTTTCTGTAGCAAATAGTACATTTTCATTGAGCCTCTCCGTAGCTATTTTTTTCAAGGGTGAACTACATCTGTTTCCTCAAGATGTGCTGGGGGAAACTCTGAAGTAGGTGTTCTGTAGAAGATTATGCCTCCCTAGCCTTTAAAATCTGCTAATCCCGTCCTCTGATACTTTATGTGGGAGAAAAGGCTCTGGTGTTTTAGGAACCTGAAAGTGCTGAGGGAGCAGGGGTGCTAGAAATACATGTCTTGTCTGATATACTGATGCGGTTTCAGGTCCTTAGCTGATGCCTGTCTATCTGATCGGCCCTCTGCAGAGACAGTGGTAGTTGTCAGTCCTGTTTAGGCTGTAACAGGAACCAAGTGAAAACCATAAAGAAGACGTTTGAGTAACAGTGAGGGTGTTTGAACAAACAGACTTTCTTCCAGTTATAATAAACAAACCAGCTAAAAAGACCAGAGCAGAATGGGTGGTGGCTTCTCTGAGAGATGCAGCTAGGAAGGAAATCCTGTATGGCTGTGTAAATATACTGACAGCCTGTGTGTCGCAATGAATAGAGCAGCTTTACTGAAAACAAACAGTGCAAGAAGAAAAATGATGTTGCAGCATATCATGTAGCTGCTGCATTCCAGCGCAAGCTGTGAGCATGGTATGTAAATCAGGTTGTAAGCACAGGACTACAAGCCCCCTTGGATAGAAAATGCTATAATAAATACTGCTATAATAAATATTACAGCAACAGAAAATGCTTTAATATATATTGCTGATCCTGGGAAAGTTCCAGGAGGAAGTCTGTCTTCCATATATTTATGTGACATGAGGTTACCCTTCATCCATCATTAGAACCAGAATTATTCACCCTTTGGAGTGCTTCTGGATGTGTGTTTGGCTGTTTGGGATAAGCAGCTTGCTATTATGTGTTAGTTTAGAGCATCCTTATTGGCCGCTGTTCATTAGACTTGTATTTATGTTCCTCCCCTACAGACCAGCTGAGGTTCCCATATATACTGCTGCAAGCAGATGATGTTGGAAATGTAAAATGGGAAGCAAAAGTCATAGAAAGCCAAAGAGGTGACAGGTGTATTTTGCAGAGATTTTCAAGGTTTTTCAAACTGTGGATTTTGGGGTTGTTTTTTTTTTCGGGGGGGGGTGGAGGGGGGAGGGGATTGGCATCAATGCTTTCAAAAGTTCTCTTGTAAAGAAAGGAATTTTATGAAATGCCCCTTTCCGATTGAAAGGTCAAGTTTGTGACTTGGTGCAGTTCTGCTTCTGCTGGTCCCTCTGGAATTAGCCAGAGAATAGATAAAACCCCATTCAGTCAAAAATTTCATTGAGTTTGAAATATTTTCATTTGGACAAAATGGTAATTTTTGAAGAAGAATATTTTCCAGGTAAAAGATTTGTTGGGACGTTTTAGAGTGTAATCTCTATGTACCTAACCCTCACTGAAAAGACAAGGGTGAGGGTGCTCCACCACCCTGTTCTCCCCACTCCCATCTCCAGCTTACAACTGAGGTTTATAAGCATATTATTATTTATTAGTGAAGAATAAATAATTTCACCTAGGTGGCTAGCTATACAACTGCAAAACTGGCTATTGTGCAAATGCTCTGTATAGGTGAAAGGATGAGTATGTTCATGGGCCTATTAAAATCAGTGGAAGAACACCCTTTATTTCACCGGGCACATCATCAGACATCTGGATTTGAAAAAGGAACCTCAGAAGTTTTGTATTGACTTGTCAAATTATCAGAGAACCTGAGCTGAAGGAATCCAGAAAGCAGATAAAAACATGTTATGGCAGCTTTGTCCAATTTGCTTTTCACCAGCGCAAGACATGATGGCACAGAACAGAGGTTAGTGCAGCAACAGTGCAGAAAGACAGCATCTTCTGAAGGAAGGAGCAGTAACATAAAACTTTGATCAGAAAGTTCAGTACTTTTTGAGTCTATCACATAAATATAGTAAAATTACATGAAAAACATTAATAAAAGTTTTCACTGATCATAGATTTTTGCAAACCCATGGAGAGAAGCCGGAAGCTTGTGGTTTCATGTGGGAAGCAAAGCTGTTTCATAAATTTGACCAAGCTCACGCCTCAGCACTTATCTTCCTTTGATCACACAACGGGGATTTGTTTCCAGAGAGGCCTCACGTTTCATGGAATGCCCATTGTGGTTTTATGCCCCTGAAGTGCATCTTAACAAAACAATCCTGATGAGGAAAACAATATCCTTTCATTTGGAGCTTAATTACGCGCTCTGATAATATCTGTTTTTTCCCTTCCTCTTCATTCATAGCAGATGAAGAATTTGTTTTCATTTATTTTATCTTTCATTGAACAAACACTTCTTTCAAAAATGTTTTGGACATTGTGTTTACCCTGGGCAGGCTACCCTAAATAGAGAAGCTGCTCAGATGGAGTTAATTTTCTGCTTTACAGAAGAACCCCCCTCTCCCCAAAAAAGCAAAGGAAAACAAGCAAATGCTATGGTTTTGCATTTCTAGTGCTAGGAAAGTGGTCTGGAGCTTTCAGTCAAGACTTTCTGTGTAGAAAGCTGTGTGTACCAATATGGTTATCTCCAACTTGCAGAACACAAATATGGAGCCATGACTGATCCTACTGCAGTCATGTGCTGCCCACTGGTTACTTGGTCACACTCCAGTGCTGTCCTCACTCGTGATCTTTTAAACTACCAAAAGAGTTATTTCAAGGGAGAAAAGAGCAACAAAACACTGAGAAAAATGGATATGAGAAGATTGCTTTCTGTTTTCTCAAAAAGTCATACCAAGTTTCACACTATGTTCTAAGTGATTTCATAAATTGTAGTGTTGTTTAATGTTATTTCAAAGTAATTTAGTGCACTGTAAAGGATGGAGTAGAAAAATGCTTATACCATTTCATATATGTTAGTAGATTTGTAATCCTGTTTGGAATTTATTCTTTTCAATGAATCCAGGAAGCAGAATTCTGATTTCTAATTCACCTTTACTTCGAATTATCTTTTAACTTCAGATAGTTGCTAATGTATTGAATGCGGCATTTGTGAGGTGCATGGAAAACTTTATTGTAGCTCATCCAGGATGGGATTTTCAGTTTCTGGAAAGGGCTGCTCAGCAGTGCCCACAATTAATCAGGATGTAGAACAACTTGCAGTGGGAGCATCGTTTCAGGAACAAGTGAATGTTTTCCCTTGTTGAGGGTGAAGGGGGAAGAAGAAAAGGTGTCTTGGTTTCCATCTGGTTAGTTGCACTCAGAGCTTCATAAATCTCTCCCAAAATAAATAAATAAGTCCAGTTTGATAGCAGTGGGCAGTCCTGCTCCTTTTGAACATGTGGTGATTGAACCCATATGGATGGTAATGGAGCCATCAAGTGATGAGTGGTAACAAACCTCAGTAGTCCACATCTCATACAAGAATGTCGATTTCCAATCTCTGTTTTCTAGTAACAGTCCACTGATGATCAGTCAGGCATACCGTACAAGCCAGTTTTGTCACTTCTTAAATACTGGTTTTGTTTTGTAGGAGTCACTTGACTGTATCTACTGGAGTAGGATTTTGCTGTTTGTTTTTTAAACTAGACCCTAAAGAGATGTTTTTCTATATAACCTGAAATCATTGCTGAACTAATGTATAACCTGGCCCTCCTTGTGAGCATCTCAACATGAGTGTTTTACAGACCTAAGATACTTCAAGTTACCATATTGTTCCTTGCTTTAGCAACCAAAGTACAAGGCTAACAAAACAAAAGCTTAACCTCAGGCAACACTATCATACATGAGCTACCTCCAGAGGTGGAAGTTCTTGATGCTTTCCAGACCTCAACTTGAAGAAGGTGCACTATTGTTTTGCATTTGTAGAATGCGTCTTGACTGATGCATCCATGCATGTGTATGTATCTGTACACATACCCTTCGGTGATGCAGCTATGTGAACTTTTTATGTAGCGTCCTGCAATTACAAAACCTGGAAAAGCTGAGGTTCTTCACAGGTCACCAGGTAAATTGTCTTGCTGGTTTTACATGAGCTCTAGAGGAAATGTGCTATGGCTTATCATGTTTGACATTTAGATGTGACTTACTCCTGATATATAACACAGCAGAACAGATTTCCTAAAGTAGTAAACCTGTACTGTTTCTAATGTTTTACCTCTGATTAGCTGCTTTTATTGACTTCTAAAAGTGTGTGCTGTTTGAAGCACTGGTCTTTTTCTCCCTCCTCAGTGAGTATGTTTTCTTTAATATATGGATGCCCCAGCATCCCAGGAATGGGACAAGCAATTGAAACTGTCTAATAATAGGAGATCTATTTCTGAAGGCATAATTTCTATGGTAAATACGTGGTTTGTGTGATGATTCTGTAATGATCTAATTCCTAGAAACAGTATGCTAGAAGGTGACACTGATTCATGCCACATCTATGGTCAACAATCACCTATTTTAATAGAGCTCTGAGTATTTTAAGAAATAGGAAACAGGGGGTTTTGTTTCTTTCATGTCAGGCTGATGTGTGCAACTTTCAGCTACATGCCTGGTAGCATTTGTCTTTTGCATTTCTTTCTGCCACTAGTAACTAGATTTTGTTTGTATTCCAACCTTAGGATGCTCTTACACACACGTGCAGGGGGGCACAGTACCATTTATTCCAAGGACACTGCTTGCGATTATAAAAGATGTTGGTTTGTATGTGTGTCTGCAAGGGTGAAAGATTAGATTAGAGCTGTTGTAGATGTTGTGCCTCATCTTGCTTTCATGTGACAGTTTCATAAACCAGGGTAGCTTCATTCAAACCAAAAGCTGCTCCCTGGGGTAAACATTGTGAAAACAGAGGCAGCTCTTTCCCCATTGCTTCTTCAGTTCTGTTTATACAGGGTTGTGAACATCTGTGTACAATTGAAATTACTGATAATATTAAAAGGCACCAGATTTCTGTAGGGTGATAAGGGGTGTTTTATGTGGGTGTTGTGCCCGGCTCTGTCCTTTTTACTTAAAAATTTGAAGATATAGGTCATTGGGGATTATATCTGTTGTATAGTTATGGGGGAGTTGTGTGGAGAAACTACATTTGGGGAAAAGACATCTATTTCCAGAAAAGCTTTGAATATATGGTAAGTAGCTGTAAGTAGAAAGTACTCTATTGTTTCAATACCATCATAAAAAGGAAAAAGGACTTTCTAGAGTGTTGCCTATCCCTCCCCCTTTTTGAAAATTTAATTGTAGGGTGGAAAAGATAACACTCTGTGCCATATTCCTGAACTGCAATATATATGGGAAGTGAAGGGCTAGAGACAGCAGCTCTGCTCCAGAAGACTGCCAGCAGGAGCAGTTCCACGTCCTGGTCCTGGGCATACTGCAGTAGGTGCTTCTTTCATGCGGGACATTCGGTCCCTTCCAATGAGGAAACACTGGCACATTGTTAGTCAGTCTTCATAGGGAGAAACACTGGTATGATATTGCTCCCAAACTGTGCTCTGCTGACACAGAACCTTGGTTGACCGTATCTTGAATTCTCTGTTGTTCATCACCTTATGTTGTCTGCTACTAAGAGCACACTGCAAGGTTTCCACTTGAGACATAGAAAAGATCATTAATGAAACAATATGATGGTCTCTGAGCTAGTTTACAATAGCTGGCTTAGTGCATCTCAGGCTGTAGCCATCAACCACATGAGGTCTCTTAGTACCTTTGCTTAGTGTAGGCTTCAGTGTGAGAGGGGAAAGGCAGCAGCTCAGCTAATGCAGGATAAGCCATGAAATCTTGAGTGTCTGGCTGAGTCCTAAGTCTAGGTTGGCTGTGAACTTTGCAGAGAGAATTGAACTTGCATGCATATGCAATGTCAAGACAACGTAACCAAGCAGTGTAAAATCCAATGGAACCATAGAATGGAATCATAGAATGGTTTGGGTGGGAAAAGACCTTAAAGCTCATCCAGCTCCAACCCCCTGCCATGGGCAGGGACACCTTCCACTAGAGCAGGTTGCTCCAAGCCCCATCCAACCTGGAGCTGAACACTGCCAGGGATAGGGCAGCCACAGCTTCCCTGGGCACCCTGTGCCAGCGCCTCAGCACCCTCACAGGGAAGAATTTCTTCCTAATGTCTAGTCTCATTCTCCCCTCTGGTAGCTTTAAAGCCATTCCCCCTTGTCCTGTCACTATAGGCCCTTGTAAAAAGTCCTTCTCCAGATTTCTTGCTGGCCTCTTTAAGTACTGGAAGACTATTATAAGGTCTCCCCAGAGCCTTCTCTTCTCCAGGCTGAACAAACCCAGCTCTCTTAGCCTGTCAATAGCTTTGCTCCCTGTGGGGTTGTTTAAAATTTTTACTTGGTTTGGGTTTGTTTGTGGGGCTGCTACCTCTCAGTTTTCCAGTGAGACACCAAAAGAATTCCCAGATCAGCTCAGGGTTTCAGCTTTTCATTGGCCTTTGAGGTTTAAGTATTTGCAAAGCTTCCCAGAGTTCAACTGCCCTGTAGCCTGTGCTAAAAACTCAGGAGAAAGGTAAAGAGTCTGTGGGGACAAAATCATATTCAAGTACTACAGGAACTGTGAAAAACAACTGCAATCCTGGTTGGTGAAGGTAGAAATCTGTTTGGATCTGTCACAGGACCAATGTTGTGGACTCACACCCCTTACTAATTCACAAGCGAAAGGTGCGATGGTTGCATCTGATGGAGCTGGAGGACAGATTGGACTTCAGTTGTTCAAAGCATTCTTGTGCACTTGCAGTCTCAAGCCTCAGCTGTAACTTCCACTGTCCATTGAGCAGTAGCGGTGATTTATCAATATAGGTGCTGATTCACTGTAAAGAAAGGCTCCTAATATAACAGAGAAAGTTGGTGACCCAGACTAACAGGGTAAGTGCGACCCCATCCCATTCCTTGCACTATGCATGGTCTGTGCAGGCTCAGAGGAAGTGCTGAACGCTTTTTCATTTTTTACCAAAAATTCTCTCTAGTGCAGGAAATAGAGCACTATGTCCCCGAGTACCTTTTGGAATGTGGATTATGTCTCCCTTGGCCCACGTTAATAAAAACACCAGCATTTTTGGGGGTGGGGAAATGAAAATTGCAGATCTTTTCAGTGTGCCTTTCCCAGCTGGTCTTTCTTCCCTTGCTGACCATAGTGCAAGGATGTGGTGCAGGTATTAAAAAAGAACGTTTGAGCATGCAAAAAGATGACACTTGCTTTATCCCAGAATTTAGTTCCCTTTTCTTAATCACTTACGAGGAAAACATCAACTATATCTATTTACATTTGATGTGTAGTACCATGGCCAGTGAAATCAAAAGCGCAGCAGAATTGCTTGCTACCTGTAAGTCTGGGTCGTGGAAATGAAAGCTGCAGGTGTTTAGTACTTCCAAATGTCAGACTTTTCAAGTAACTATTGATAGCTTTACATCCTTCTTGTGCCTTCATGTACATATGTGTGTACAAATGTGTTTGCCTATATACGATGTATATATGCATCTACAGTCTACCCAGAACTTTTACTCAGCATAGTGCTTGTGCGTAGTTCCTGATGTAATGAAATAGTGGTGTTCTATCCAACTGAATGATTACATCTTGGTATTTTCCCCCCCTTTTTCTTTTTTCCTTTTTTTTTGTGTCTTTTTATTTTTAGCCTTGTGTCTTTTTATATTTAGCTCCTTGATGTAAACGAGGTTACAAGGGCCAGGGTGAGAATGTTGGCAGCTTTATAGTTCTCAGCCAACAAAACATAAATTGAAAGCTATTACTTAATTATGTTTCTTAAGTTGTTTGACATATCGAGGTGAAGGGATGGCTTTAGTTTGTTTTCTTGTTTCTGGCAGGTGACAACAGTTCTTTAGTTGACATATTTTGATGTTGCAGCTAGGCCACTTAATGTACAGCAGGCACTGGAGGAGGATGGCACTGGCTTGGCAGTAGAGCTGCTCCAGCACCCCAGCAGCCTGTTTGCACCCCATGACGTTGGCTTCTCTCAAGCAGCAAACAGGGCCTGGGAACTCCCCTGTGAACAGGGAGATTACTAATCCTCTTCTTACTGCAAGTGAACCTGACTCATTCCAGATGTACACAGATTTAATGATTCAGAAAGCTGGCTCTCTTAAAATGAGACTTGCAGCACAATCTCATACAGCCTTTTAGAGGAAGAACTGAACCAGCCTAAAATCAGTGAGGTTTTTCAGTTTCTTAGTGTATGAATTTTGCATAGGAGCAACTGCAGTGTGGTCTTAGGAAGCAGGTTTTCTTTCTCTGCTAAGGAAAATGTTGTTAGAACCATCATTTTGGTATGATGTACTTTTAACAGAGGAGTGGTAGCTTTGGAAAAGGGTAACAACGCAGTGGTGCTTATTTTGCCTTTTTTTTGGTGGGTTTAGTTGTAAATAGGATTTAATTTTAAGTATTTTTTATTATTCAGTAGGAAGAATATTCTTGATTGTCTTGACTTGAGGTTAGATCTCTACGTGCCGCTATTACCAATTCAGGGAGGATCCTGTAGCATACATTGCATTTAGTGTCAAATAAAAGATAAATGAGATAAAGCATAAGACAAATTCCTTGTAGTGCTCCTTTGCTTACTGAAGCGGTGGTTCCAGATTTTGCTAATGAGTTTGATAGGTGCTGAGTAAGTTCTGAAGTGATTGCAAGAAGTGAGATTATAAAGTACATGAGAAATAATTCGCAGTAATAAATTACTGGTTTATCTCATTGCTTTCAAATATGCACTTTTGATAATTAGGAAATCCCAGCAGATTGTTCAGCATCTTCATAATTTGTCTGCTTTTTCTGCTGTAAATGTTGAAGTTTAAAAGCTTCCAAGTGTTCTTGTATGGTTGTGCCATTAATTTGGTATATAAGAAGCAGTAACTCAAACCATTTGCACCTCTCAAACTAGTTTTGCAGTTGATCCTGCGCTGCATATGCTTTTGTAAATATTTATTCTCACTGATAGTTGACTCTGAGAATAAACTATAATGTTGGGAAAACATTTTTAGAGTTGCTGATATGCAGAAGAGCAGTGTGTGGCAGCATATACATCCTTGGCACAGCCATTCTTTCATGGAAATTGGGTGAATGGAAAGTGGTTTGGCCAGCTACTGATTGCTGTGTGTCATTGTGTGCTGCTGCAGGCATGTGTATTGTGTAACGGCACCTGGCAGGGCCGTGTGAGAGGGTACTTTTCCTTAGAGATGGTTCCTTTGTACTTTTGGGCTGGCTGTGCCCTATAGGAAATAATTGAGAGCCACCTCCCTGCTGTGTGGCTGAAGGTCTCCGCTCTTTTCTGACCAGCTACTTGCTGTATTCTCTGTGACACTATCTCTTTCTCTGTGATGTAGAATGGTCTGAGACTCCAGTAGCCAATTTGATATTTTGGCTATTTTTTCTTATATTTACATTTCTACTGGTATATTCCATATTATCTTTTACTATACTTTTAGTTCCCAGGTCTGCAGATGTGTGCATTGATACTGTAATTTAGTATTTATTCCTACTTGTTAGCTCATCTTCTGGACAGCCTAGTATGATTAAATATTGAATAATATGTATATGCATAGATGCATATTTATATTTGCCTCTGTGTGCATATCTGTCTGTGTTCGTAATCTGTGATGCCATATTACAATAGTGTGTTGATTCATGATATATATCTGTTATTTTAATTCAGCTATTGCATAGATATTCCCCTCACAGATGATTCCATTGGGTTAGGTCCAGCTTAAACACCTGAAGAGAGATTATGGACATTTGTTGCAATTTCTGTACATTTATTTTCACTTACACCTGTTTCTGTATTTTATTTTGCTCTCTTTACGTTTTTTTCTATCCATAGCATAACTCTAAGAAGTTACTAGAATGTTAGAATAAGTTTGAATTATTGAGGGACAAACTGAAACAGATTGTGTGTTTGAATGTGGGCATATTATCTTGAACTTGTTGCATTTCCCCTGTTCAGTTACTTTACAGTCTTCAGCTATTATATTCTCACTAAAACCATATTAACAATAAGTCATGTGAAACAGTTCCACATGAGGATCGTGGGGTTTCCTTACAGTCACAAAAGACAGTGTCAGATCCATGACTCAGGAGCTGCTCATTCCTAGTACACACACCCACACCTGCACTATGCATTGGCCAGAGAGCACATTCCTGAATTACTGACTACCAAGCTTTTAAGCGGTTGAGTTGTGACAATTCCATAGCAGGAAGAAAGATGGACCAGAGTGTGGAAATTGCCTAGAGTTAAACCAGTGTAACTGTTTCTGCCTACAGTGTTGATGACAGAACTGCCTACCTGGCCCTGGGAGCGGTGAGGAACATCTCACTTAACATTTCCATCTCTAACGTTGGGGATGATGCCTATGACACCAATGTTTTCTTCAATTTTTCTGGAGAGCTCTTCTTCATCAAAATGTGGCAAAAGGTAAGAAAGGCTAATGTTGCTGAGTAGGTCTCTTAACAATTTAGTTGCAAGATGTAGGGACACGGGGCATCCTGGTCCACACTGTTGAGATGTGTAAGTTATTTTGGTTATGCTGGGCTTGAGTTTCTTCCAAGCTCTACTGAGTTTTAATTTTGTGGGTTTGATCTATGTAATTACATGCTCTGCGTTTGTGTAGAAGTCACAGCACTGTTATTTGGGGTACGTTAATGAAAAAGAAAGACTGTTTGGTTGAGGTATTAAGGTATTAAGAGGCCGGTTTGGAAACTGGTAGGGTACCAAGTGGTGCTGATATACACAATGTCTCTAGTTTGAGTAGTGCCACTCTGCACTCAGCAATCCTAGTGATCTGATCTCAGCTCTTAGGTTTTCTCTTCATTGAAATTGAGAACAAGGCTGTTCTTTTCTCACATCCTGGTGCAAGTTGGGGTTGTAGCCAGGGCACACCGCTAGATCCAGGAGCTCAGAAGTGCTTTTAATTTCATCTGTGTGGAGTCAGGTGAATATTTTGAGCCAGTCTCTTTGCATTTAAATTGGAATACATAGATATTTTCATTGGTATGGGTTCATTTAGAGATAAAGTTGTTGAAATGTGAACACTGAATTGAGGGTTTTACAAACTGATCGCCTCAGAAGCTGTCTGAGCTTGAGTAATGTGAAAAGGTTTGTGCAAAATGGGAGCTGTACAAGCATAACAACATTCTGTTTGCTCCTGCTTTTCACAATCATTTCTCTTTCTGCTGGAGCTTTGCTTTGCAAGCTGTAAGAGCAATATTAAAAACAGTAGTACAACAGTTGCAAAGTATGGGAATAACTTGGTCCATTGCACCAATGACACTTTGCTATTATTTGTCATGTTATATGGTAAACATATGTTATATGGTAGATTTTGGTTGTTATAGACCTCTTCAATGAACTCAATGCATAAAAAAACCAAAATATGGTAATTTCTTATACATGCTCTTTCAGTGTTCAGTTTTGGCTATTATGTTTAACGCATTTGTAAGCCTCAGAAAGCTGTCTTTGTAATACAAGCTTAATTTTTAGACATTATGTGCTGCATGCCGTTTACCAGGAGGAAAAAAGCAGGGGATAAAATATAAATATCTTATGCCAATACACAACTTCTCTTTAATGGAAGTTTTATGTGAAGACTTCCAGGGTCTGGCCCAGCTCCCATTGAAGTCAGTGAGAAGGTTTCCATTCCTTTGCACTGGGAAAGAAACAAAGCTTGATGCATGTTCTTTTAAAAGGTTGTTGCGGCCTTTTCTTTTTTCCTTCTATGCTTACATGTTGAATATTTTGCACACACGGACTAACTGGTACACCAATTGCCTTCATTGTTCTTCTTGGCCAACACTGCGAGGGAACAAGCTGAAGATGATGTGATGTTTCCCTTGGTATTTTACCTTGAGCCTGGATCTAATGCACACTTGAAACATCTGTGCTGAATGCTGCCTAGAAGGAGTAGTTTCTGGAAGCAAATCACATTGTTGCAGGGTTATCTCACTACTCAGTCTGTCTTCTGCTAATAGAAGCTAGCATTTCTTTAAAGAAAAACACAGCACACAGCAAGGAAGCAGGTAGGCTTTCTTCTTTCTCAGGTCTTGCAAACAGAATCAGGGCATATAGTACATATAGGGTATAATCTGCTATTAATCCTGTTGTCCCACTGTTCTTGTGATTGATTTGATAGGGTTTGGGGGGGGGGGATGATAATTATTTTAGAAGCAGTTTTGAAAACCCAAGTCACAAGGTTGTGTTGGGTAATGTTGCTTCCTCTCAGTCTGCTTTTGCTTCAGGACAAACTAATATATTCTTGGCCTCACCATTTGACCAGCTGGGAAACTGGATTAGGACCTCATAGCCTCAATTACAGTGTTATGTTTTCCTTAGGTTCTCTGAAAAATCATTTTTATTTATATTTTTTGTACAATATCACAACCTCTTCCCTTCCCCTGACATCTGTGCATAATAGAATCATAGAATCATAGAATAGTTAGGGTTGGAAAGGACCTTAAGATCATCAAGTTCCAACCCCCCTGCCATGAGCAGGGACACTTCACACCAAACCATGTCACCCAAGGGTCTGTCCAACCTGGCCTTGAACACTGCCAGGGGTGGAGCATTCATAACTTCCCTGGGCAACCCATTCCAGTGCCTCACCACCCTCACAGTAAAGAGCTTCCTTCTTATAGCCAATCTAAACTTCCCCTGTTTAAGTAAGTTTTAACCCGTTACCTCTTGTCCTATCACTAGAGTCCCTCCCCAGCATCCTTATAATATATACATATGTATAATACATACTGTGCATGTACTTTAAATAGATTTTGTTCCTGATTGAACACTGCCCAGGCAAAAATCCATAACGTAAAGCCAGAATAAAAATGATGACTCTTAAGATTTCTCTTAGTGGAGCAATTCTGGAATCAAAAGAGCTTCTTGTGGGAAACTTTCTGCAGCAACTGCTTTTTAACGCATAACACTAAAGTGGAAGGTAATGGTCACTTCCATGTGGTTGCTTGATCCCTTCTCTGCAAGGTAACTCTGAGAACCATCATCACATGGTGGCCTTCCGTGACCTGTCTCTGGAGTTCTTTCAGGATGCTGTGAGTCCCCCATGTGTTTTTGCTGTGCCCCCACTGGGGACATATCTAGTGGATTCAGTGTGGGTTTATTTCTTTCTGCAGCTTGGTTGCAGTGAGACCTGGCAGTGCAGAGGTTTAATGCTGGGTTTTTTCAAAGGAGTGATTGAGACAAAATGCCCCATCTTCTGTTTGAAAAGAAATGGAGTGGTCTAGTTCAGGGATGATGATGAAGGTTCATCATTCTCTGGAGGGTCTGTGTGGAGCTAGCTCCACTTTCCTTCCTGTAGACTGAGGTTTCATGAGACACTAGCTAGAGAACAATCAAACATTAGAATAATCAACCAGGGAAGTGGGGAGGTTCCTTTGAAACTGCCAGGTATCTATGATTCTGTGATACCTGGCAAGGCTTTGCTTCATCTTTATGAGGTGAAAAAGCATTTGCCAACTGATCTTTTGGAGACTCCACCTATTCCACTGTCTGATTTTCCTATTGTGCTGCAGCCAGTCCTCCCTGTCTCCATGGATGAAGCCCAGCATTTTCTTTCCATAGCTCCTGACAGACAGTCCTTCTCTTGAGAGGCACAGTATGGGGCACAGGATGACTTTTCATTCCTGCCTGTACTCCCTGCAGCACTTCCAACTCTCTCATTGCTACTGCCCTTTGAAGGGGCTGCCTTCACTGAGGTGTCACTGTCCTCCTACACTTCAAAGCATCCCTTCACCCTTTCTAAAGAGAGGAGACTGTTCTGGGAAAATGGGCATGTAACTATAAAATACTGAATTTGTTAACTGGTGAAACTCCTGAAGATGTGGGTTACAGCTGCGGCTGTCATCTCCAGTAGCTGAGTGTACATATTCTTTTCCTGTATGTTTACATTTAGTGCCTTACAATTATGCCAGTTATTGTACCTCTTATTGGGCATGATAATACTTATTTTTCAACTCCTAAATTTGGTGGGGTTAAACTGTTTGGGATTTTAAGAAGCCAATCTTAACTCCTATTAAAGTAAAAAAAAATCATCAAAAAGGACAAAGTCCTTTCAGAGCTGGGCTGAGGCTGGGTGTGGTTTTAAGACAGTGGTGAAGCTCAGATATTGATACAACTCCTGTGCAGGTTTCAAGCTCTTACTCTGTAAGTGTTATTTTACAGATACATGGAAGTACTGCAGTGAATTTCCAAATGTGCCCACTAAGAAAAATGCTCCTTTTGAAATATAGGAAGATTTAATCATGGCAGGGGGTTGGAACTAGATGGTCTTTAAGGTCCTTTCCATCCCAAACCATTCCAAGATTCTGTGTTCTCTTTAAAAAAGAAATAAAGAGGGAGGGGGAAAGATCTCAACTGTCCACTTGGATTTTTTCTTTATTTTGTTGACAAAGAAATCTTGGTCCCTTCTTTGCTGTAGAGTAGGTTTTTAAATGATTTCTTTTTTCCTAATCTTAAAGTCTATTATCCCATAATATTAATATAGCTTCAGGAAAGCATCCTATTTCAGTGCCTGAAAAATACGCTTAACAGAGGTGCTACCACTTTCCTATACAAAGAATGCAGAGTGTTGCTGTGTGATAAGTCTGGAAAAAGAATACAACACTATTGGTACTAATTTCTACACCATTTCACACCTCTTGGAACTGCCTCTTGGCTTGTGATGTTTTGCTGAAAATGCTTGTCAGCCCCTGGCACTTTGCTAACTGTTTATTAAAAGCTGCTCAGTGCAGAGGGGTATTTTCAATACAGTTGCAGAAAAAGCAGTGTAAGCTTGTTGGCAGTGGCACTTAATGTGATATAGGGCAGAGCTATATTGTTGTTAAATCAGCTCAGCTATGGCATGAGATTTTACAGTAGTAGTCTAAAAATAGAATATATAATATAGTAAAGCATACAGCAATAACCCAATATATATAGCATTAATCTCTCACTCCTCTTCAAGCACTGGCAGAAATCTATCAGCTAACCCCATTTCAGCACTAGTTATGGAGAGAGTAGGTCAGGAAATCCCACTGCTAACCATCATTTCCAGCCACAGATTGTTCCTAAACTTCAGACAGGCTCCCAGCATCCAAAGCCAGCTGTGTGTAACATTCCTGCTCTCACAGCAGCTTTTGCAAGCAACAGCTGAGTGAAGTTAGTGGGGCCAGGCCGGGGCAGGATGAACAGTGAGGTTATGGTTTCCTCAGGCACAGTATTTTCCCACCTTTCGTGTTGGGTGTGAATATTGCCCATAACCAAAGCGATGCTCTTACTAGCTCAGGGATTTTTCTTCTGCAGTCTAATGCAGCGCTCTCTCTTTCTGGATTAGAAAGAAAGTCTTGTACTTTGGATATGAACTTTTTCTTCCTCACTCCCAGAGTGCTGGCTGGTGTCTCTGGACTAAGACTGCCCAGAAGAGCCGCAGATGCAGGCACAGTTTAATTTTTTCCAAACTGGAAATTCTCTTACACCAGCTTCCCATACTGCTCATACTTTCTAAGAGTCTTAAGGCTGGCTAGGGCAGGATACTGGTAGGGCACAAAAGCCAAAGACGTGTGCCTTCTTTTGGATCCAGCTGTGCCACTGGGAGAAAATGTAGGTCCTTGGTATTCATTACGTCTCTTTTTCCAGCAGTTACTGCCCCTCTGGATCCCTTGGCAGAGAAGTTAATGTGATCAGTCTCAATTCACATCCAGCTGGTTAGCAGAAACTTTTTAAATTAATGGTTTGATTTAATCCAGCTGATTTTGCATGGAGTGAGTTGGACTTGCTCCTGTAAACCACTCTGCCAGAGGGTCAGAGGGGAGTGATGCCAAGTAGCGTGGAAGTTGTGACCTTTTGTGCTGATACAAGTGCATCTGGAAGATTGCCCAAGCCATGTACCACTTACCTGAGGAGATTTGAACCCTTTTGCCAGGAGAGCTGTTATAGCCAGGGCTTGGGAATACGAGTAGGTGGCAGTAACCATGCCACATGCTGCCTTTGCAGATATAGTGAGTAACTTTTGCTCCAGAGAGCACCAAAACATTTTATATCCCTGGAGTAAAATTGTCCAGTTTCTTAATTGGGAAGAAAAAAATAGGTGCAGTTCAAGCTATCTGACTTCATTGTTTGTTTTAATTTTCTTTTTCAGTGAATGCTCAATAAAAACCTCAACTTTTATGCTTCCCTAGGGATAAGCAATGAGCAGCACCTCTTTCAGGCCAGGGGCTGCTAGAACCATCTAATATTCCCCCTGCTTGTAGCAGGTAGAAATTGAAGGCTAGATTTTGGATCCAAACTTTCCACTTGGGATTCCTGTATCACTCCCACGTTCAGAGAATGGGCATTGGAGACTGGGTTTAGTTGTGTAATTAGTGCTGATTGGAGTCTTGTAATCTTTTTTCCTACACTCTGATTTATCATGTATAACTGAAAGAAGTCTTTGTTATTTTTTTCTCAACAATTTGACTTAATGAATAAAATAAAAAAAACAACCCTAAATTCCCTGATTGGAATAAATGATTCAGAAGCTGTGATTTTGTAGGACTGGATCTTGTTCTGCCCAGTGTTGGAAGAGCCTATGAGAGTTTGAATGTTAAATCCAGTTTTCAGGAGCAGCTCAGCACTTAGAAATTTCATTGAAGATTGGTTGTGTATATGGTTCCAAAAGCCTAAATGACTCTCTCCCTCCAAAAACCTTTGCAGCTAACTCCAGCTAGTTTTCAAACTGCACGTTTTTGCAATATTAAGTTACATGCAGGGAACCAATGAGTTGCAGTAGGGGATCTCCTCAAGCGTTTCCCCAGAAAACATCAGAAACTTCAGATTCAAGAAGACAGGATTTTGATAACATGCCTGTCTCTTTTGGTTGAGGTTAGGCAGAGTAAAAATTCATTTTGCAGTACAAAATGTGCTATTCATTTTTGTGAGGATTTGGGAAGGGGGAATTTGCTTGGTTGTTTTTGAACAGCTTGCGATTAATAAACTATTACCAAACAGCTCTGTTCTTAAGTGACCAGATCCACAGAGAAGTTTTATGCTGATCAGGTGGGGCTGTGCTCTGGGTTACATCATGTGGAAAGTGTTTGTCCTGGAAGTAGCTGGTCATGACTTTTAATTTGACTGTTCATGTATATATACATAGCGGTTTTGAGGAATAGCCTGGGATGCTTTGTGTGGCTCAGATTATGAAGGGGGGGTTTTGTTTGACTGCCTAGCCCTGCTCTTCCCTTGAGGCTGTGAGGGGAATGGCTTTCTAAAGGAAGAAAAATTGTGTGGATGAATGCAGTCATGTGAGATGTAGGTGCTGGAAGTCGGCCTGTGTGCTACAGCAAAGTTATTCACAGTGAATCCTGACCTACCTGCTGGTGTAGCACTCAATGTGGGGTATCACCATGTCTGGGCACCAGTGGGGGTCCTGGATTCCATCCAGGTGAGGGAGGGAAAAAGAAATCTGGAGCACTAAAATCATATGACTTCCTCAAGGGGGTAAGGAAGGGTCCCCTGGGCCATAGGTGGTATCTGCCCATCCCATTTCCATCCCTGTGTGGCCCATAGTTCACCAGCCGAGCTGCTTCCCCCTGCCATCTCTGCGAGCTGAGCAGAGCTGAAAGCCACTGCCACAGGCCCATCAGTGCTAGCCATGTGAGACAGCTTTGGAAAAGGGATTTGGTTGCTGAGATCCAGCCACCCCAGTCTAGACTGTGACTTGATAAACTGCGTTGCTGAGAGGGAAAAACCCTTTGCAGAGGGCAGAGCCCAAAGTACAGTGGGCTCAATACACTTGGTCTTGGATGTGCTTAGTGAAAGGCTATGCTGTCCATATAGAAAGTTCACCGGTGACTTTCCTGTGTCTCAGAGTCTCTCTTCATTATCACATTTTGCCCTTAAACTCAGTGAGAGAGACTTGCCAAAGTCTGAGATGAAAAATCTGTGGGACAGAGTTTGTCTCCTATGTTCTTAGGATGAGGCTTAAAATTATCTGAACTTCTACATCCTCTGCAAAAGACTTAAATAAGAATTGATTTTCACAGCTTTCAGTGGCTTTCATTACAGCAAGAAATGGGGGGTTGTTTTTGTTGTAATTTGAAGCTTAAAGGTTATTGAGTTTCTGGTATGAAAGGTCAATCCTGTTCTTGCAGGAGTTTCCTTTTGGTCACTTTTAAGGCAGGCGGCTCAGAAGATAAATGATACCCCAAGTGGAAAATCCAATAGGATTATAAACAAATATATATACATTTACACCATATATAAACAAATATATCTATATTTACATTATATGTATGATATACATGTATATATACATGCATTTATTTGCATTGCTTAGTCCTGTGAGATGTTGTGGTCATGGTGCTCTGTGGCTGAAGGGGTGGTGATTGCTCTCTTTCATCTGGTTGTTCAGCTTTCTCCTGTAATGCTGCTAAGATCTATAAATATAAACAAACCCCTCTTTAATTAATCTTACTAAGCACAAGGCATGATCCTGCAGTCATACTTGAGGCGTAGCCTCTCTGAAGTGAGCAGTGGTTTTCTCTGTAGAAAGACTAAGAAAAACCCAGCTGCACAGTCAGGTCAGTAAGGGTGGGAAGAGTTTTTAGCTGAAAATCCAAGGAGGGGCCAGCGCTGCTTAATGAATCACAAGCTCTCCTTTCCTTGGGGTTTTCTGACACTCTCACCAACCCCCTGGTTTCTTCTGGTATGAAAAGCAAGTCCCAGCCTTTTCTTTTTCCTTTCTGCTACCTCTCCCTCTTTCTTGCTCATTCATTGCTTTTCTCCTCCTCCAAATCAAGGCGGAAAAGCTTTCAGGAGAATCTTTATTTCTTCCATGGAACTAAGCGAGGCAGGCTCCCTCCTCCCTCAGCAGAGTCAGCAATGTAACCCTGGGTTCAGCAGGCATCAGCCTGCGCTCCTGTCAGCAGAAACAGGCACATTCACCACCATCCTTCCCTCTGAAGGAGACCCAAATCTATTTTTTTTTTCAGAGAGGGAGCTTCCTGCGGCCCTTCATCAAAACCAGAGTCATCGGGCAAGGCAGGGAGGAAGAGTGAGAAGCGCTTCAGCTGGGTCTGTTGCAGGCTCCAGGGCTGAGCAGAGGACCTCCTCTTGGGGCTGTCTCAGCAGACCCCCAGCCCAGGCAGGCTACAGGAGGTGCCAAGCCAGGCATGTTCCCAGCTGGCAGCGCTTTTGCAGCCTGCCTTTTGGAGGAGGCCAGTAAACCTGTGCTTGACTTTTGGCTGTAACCATCTGCAGCAGAGTAACGCAGTGATTTCTACTTAACAAGGGGAAAAGGGAGGAGCAGGCTGAAAAGCTGCTCTATAAAGTAGAGTGGCACCTCTTAAAGTAAAGCCTTACAAGTGAACTGCTAACCTTTTGCTTTAAAAAAAGAAGATATATATGTTAAACCCCCCTGTTTCAATATCCTGGTGCAGTAGGTAATGGATTGTACCTTAGCCTTTCAGTAGTGTCCCTAGGTTATGTAGTATTTATCATGTCATCAGGGTTTCCTGTGAAGAGGTCCTGATCCACCTTCTGTTTGACCAAAAAGACCAAAGCCCCCAAATTGTGTGTGTTTGCAAAAGATATTTCCTGCAGTTTCAGATTTGTCTTTGCTTGTTGGGGATTGTAGGTTGAGCTTAGATTTAGTAATTCCAGGAAAATGCCCAGTGCCAAACTCATTATTATTGTTAATACCTTAATATTATTATTTAAACTTGAAAATTACCACCAGGGAAGAAGGGGGAGGGTGGGATGAGGCTTAATTTTATTCACTGTGTTTCCTATTAAGTTAGGTTAATCTATCATTATTATTATCATTATTGGTGATATTTCCATTTGCTTTTTCATTGAGCTGTATGTAGTTGATGACATTTGAATTTATCTATTTCCTGAATTTATTATTAATTTAAGCATTTCCTTCTAACACTAAGAGCAAATAGTTGTGTTGCAGTTGAATACACCAATATTAGTATATTTGATACCTGTCACACACAAGGTTGTCTTACAGTATGTGTGTGCACATATTATCCATGCTTTCAGAAATACCACTAGGAAATGAATGTTGGTTCTAGCCGCCCCTGTTAATGTTGCCATGAAACCATAATTTAGTACTTTGATACATGTGTGTGTGAGCACATATATATGTACATCGAAATGTGAAGTGAGATGAAAGAAAGCTTACCTCAGAGCTCTTCCTCCTCCCAATGGCTTCTCTGTCTCTGATCTTTTCCCTGAGTTATTGGACTCATAAGCACAAGAAAGCACCGCTGTTATTAAGCTCATTGAAATATTTCTATGCACAGATCATGGGGGAATAATAAAAGATAAAAAGATATGTGTTCATCCACAATTTTTCTGTAATAAAGTTTTAATCAGATGCCATGCACTGCTGACAGATTACAACAGCACATATAGTTTGTATATACATGTAATGGTATGAAGAATTTAGGAACATGCCAGCATGTAATTCTGGACATGCCTATATTTGACTCTCAAGACTGAATTTTCTTTTGAGGATAATTGCATTGTGTTTGGACAGCCATTTAATCCAACAAAGTTTCTGCAGTTTTATAGAGAAAAGCTTTTTGGGGGGAGTAGCACAATCTAAATGACTGCTGAATTTATCTGAATATGCATCAGACATATTTTGCATAATTGTTTTTATGGTTGCTTTTTAAGTATATCACTGTGGAGTGAGAAATGTGAGTTTCCCTTAGTCTTTATTTTCAGGGAGCTCATAGTCCAGTGGTCATCTACACATGGGCCTCTGGCCGATTGGCAGAATTGTTGGACCAGACCAGTAAAAGTATAAATACTAAAATAAGGTGCAAGTACACAGGGAAGATGGACTTCAGATTAGGTTTACTCCAAGGTTTGGCTGGGTTAATATCTCAGAGACTGTTCTTGATGCTGTGGCACTTGCAGCTAGCGCTGGGATCCCTCTGGAGAGGAGCATCCAGACCAGTGGTTTAAATAGAGAGAAGGGTGCTGTGTCCGTTTTCCATTTGCCTTGTGGATGGTGGGATGTCAGCTGGCCAGCTTGTTCCCCAGTTATTTTGTTCCTGTTTCTTTGCCCTGTTGTTGGATGCAGAAGGCTGTTGCCCACATCATGCTAGGAAATGATGCTGTGTGCCTTTAAAAGGGAGAACTCTGCATCTCTTGGGGTATATGAAACAGTATTTCAAGTGATGGCAACAAAAGAGGTTATTTTTCAGGGTGGCTATTTAAGACAGTAGCTGGGGAAGGTGTCTAAATCAGCTGAATGGACTTAGGTGGGGTAATGAACTTTTTCTGCTATCCTCCTCCCCATGGTAGGAAGCAAACAAAAGAAAGTGGTGCTTCACATCACATCTGGTCTTGGCAACCTATGACACTGGTCCTGAAAAAGAAGAATATGAAGTGATCTGTGTGATTGTATTTCACATTAGTGGTGATGGTTGCCATCCTTTCCAATATCGAGCTGGAAAACTCATGCAAAAGTAAATGGTGTGTATAGAAAACCTACTGAAAAGACCCCGCAAACCTAAACATAACCCACACATGCTTGGCTTCTCAACAGTATCTACTGATGGTAATAATCTGTGGAGTACAAACTACCTGCTGTATAGTGGCTGTGTTTGGGTGTCTTGCAGTGTGATGTGTGTTACTGATTTGGGCCCTAAGAAACTTCCTTTTGCTTGGCTTCTAGTACACAGTTACCTTTTGATTTTGCCTTTTGCCTTGTGCCTTGCTAATGAGTGGGCCAATGTATGTGTGAGTGTGTGTATGGAAGAAAGCAGCTGAATTTGTTCAAAAAATAAAGGTACAATAGGAATAGACAAAAAATATAAATACTTTTGACAGCACTGAGTCAACTCGAGGATCCTGTATGCCCCTAATCCTTCTCGAACTAAGGCAGGTATTTGTGAAAGTACCTGACACAGTGTGATATCATCTTATCAGCTCTGATACAATCATGACATCTTTACTCCCATTTCTCATCTAAACTGCCTATGGAGGAGAAAATAAAAATGATTAGGTTGTGGTTATGGGTGAAGCCAAGTGGCTAATCCCAGTTTGAAACCAGTGTACTTTCATCTATCTGCCTCAGCTGAAAAATAGTGTGAGCAATAGACCTCAAATGAAGCTTGATGTTAGCTTTTTTTCTTTCTTTCTGTTTTCCCTAGTGACTGTGCATAGTTTTGAAATGCTGCATGCAAAGAAAAGCAAGAGCAAAGGGGCCTGTTTATTGTTTTAGCCAAGAATTCCAAGCAAGGAATTCTTTCTTTTTCTATTCCAAGCAATAATTACATTTTTTCCACTATAGCAAGTACTTGTTAAGTAAAAGGCATTTGTGTCTTAGTAGAAGTTATAAGCCTGATTTTTTTAGTGAAGATTACAAAGGATAGGTGAAAACTGGATCACTGGAATAGCTTTTGTTTAGTTTTATTAAACATGAATTCATACAGGCTTAGGAAGGTAGTGATTTCTTGGTAATGATGGCGTGAATCACACTGAACTGTTTGGAAGGTTAAATTGAACTTGCAAAACTGTCTTGTATACCAAGCTTGAAGCTTCACTGCTTTGCATTTGCAGTAGCATTTTAATTGTGGAGTGGCAGTAACTGCAGCATCCTGGAAGCAGGCAGCCCTTTGGTCCTTGCTTTTCTTGGTTCTCTTAAGATGGGAAGTGACAAGGTGAACAAGAAAGGCCACTTTCAAGAGACAGCTGATCATAATGCAGTCTTAAGTGAAATTGTCTTAAATGAAGTACCTTGTCATTGCTTAACATCCTTGAAAGGAAGGAAAGGCAAAAGAGAGGGTCAGTCTGCAAGAGGGAGAAACCAGAAAGGGATCCAAATGCAAGCAGGGCTCCCTGCCATGACCTCCTTTAGACAGGTTTTGCTTAAATACTGCAGGGACAGAGGTTTCTTTCCGACCCTTTCTTGAAGAAAGAACCCTCTTCCTTTTTTGGTAGAAAATGAACGAATTGGTTTCAGGGCTGGTACTGATCTTCCTCCAAATTTCCCTGATCATTCTTCCATGGAAGCAGGCAAATCCCATCCTAAAGCTGTCCCCAGCCCAAGACACGTGTTAAAAGCAAGGAGAAGCATTGGCAGAAAGTGGCTGGGGGAAGCTCTCAAGTCCTTGTGTGTTTCTACAAAGCCTCAGATAGCAAAACACCCAGAAAATGGTGTGACCAGAGGCTTCCTTGGGGTGTTTCCAGTGCCTGCAGTCAAGGTGGCTGCTGTCCTCCTTCCTGCAGCTTTTCAGCTCAGGTGGTTCCTCCCCAGTGGGATCTACGTAGCATTAGAGTCATGTGGGAATGGTAGGGAAAAGGCAGCTTGAGCCTTCTGGCCCTGGGAAAACATTTGGTTTGGGTTGTGTTCAGGAGTTCGAGAGGCCTTCAGAAGCCTGAGGTTATCCTGCCTGGACCAACAGCCCCCTGTGCTGAGAAAAGAGGTGTGAGTGCCAAGACTGAGCTAACACATCTTCCCTGGGGCATGGAGGTGGCTGCAGGGCCAGAGCCCCAGCATGAGTTCCTGGGCTGATGGTGTCAGCAGTGATGTCATTTCTCAGATGCTAATTGCTGCTACAAGGGGGATGGGAGGCCTCAGAAATGCAAACTAGTCATGAAGAGCTGGACTCCAAAAAACACACATTTGCTCTACAAAGGGCTATTTTCCTTTGTGACTGCGCTTGTGCCACTGTCTGTGGATAGGATAGAAAATGAAAAGTAAGGTACTCATCTCTATTCCAGACTTCTATGAGACATAGTAAAGATATTGCAGAGAAAATCTGGTGTTTCCAGCCCTTACTCACCAGGATAACTCCACTGGAGACACTGATCATGCAGCACTGTAAAACAGGCTACCATCCTGTATGTGGGTGACACTCTATCAGTTTATCCTAAACAACAAGCTCAATGTGACTCAGTCTTAAGGCCCACTGTGCCCAAATTTAAAGGGCATTCCATATGTTATTTATAACACCCAGGTCATGCCCGAGGGTGCTCTGGGCAATGAACATTGTTGCATGGGCAAGTGGAATTCTGACCTTTAAGCTGCCCCTGTTCTGCTGGCAGAGTATGTGTAGATGTACATTAACACATACGGACAAGGGTCATATGCTCATACAGGCAGACCTGCCCAAATAGTGTAGTTGAAATGTGGCCAGCTTCGTGATGAATGAGGGACAGCTGACCTACCTAACAGCGCTATGTGGATGGTGGATCTTGGTGATGTTCCCCAGATTATTTCCTATGTACTGAAGGAATTAAGTCCAGCAGTTCTCAGCAACTGGGGAAGAGAAACATTTAACTTGTGCAGTACAGTGAAAGCCAATGTAAGCCTAATTGATCTGTTAAAAATGGAAGTTAGTGTGGCAGCAAAGGAAGTGAAACTTCTCAGGGTGGCACCAAATTTCCTTTCCTCCTTATAGCTTCACCTCCTCCCCTGCAGGTCCCTTAGAAGATTGGAGAAGCAAAACCACAATTGGTTTTGTTGACCAGTTCTGAAACTCATTTTGGGCCTTAATCACTTACATGAGCTGAGCAAACAATTTCTGCTGCTTCTTCAGCTCCTTAGGCAGTGTTCTTTAAAAATTTGCTGCACAAGGTTTTCACCAGTTAAGATGAATGTTTGTGATAGAAAGGGGGGGGTGGTGGTAAAGAATTTGGGGAATAATACACTAAATAGAAAAGTTTTTTGTCTTTCTCTCCCTTTTTACTCAAGGATTTTCCGTGTTGGCTGGGATTGGTGAGCTCATGATCTATAAATAGGCCCATCCAGGGAGGAGAGGGAAGAGGCTGGAGGCTTTCATTAATTATATAGAAATAGTTGTTTTCACAAAATAAGCAGCAAATCCAAGCTGTTTGAAGCCAGGCTCGCTGGGCTTGGGGGTGGGGTGTGCCTACAGCATTTACTAGTGAGATCATGGAATAGCACAGGAAATCTCTCCCTAATGCCAAAGAAAACTCCCCCCTCCAGTTCTTTTTATGAAACAACTGTTGAGGTTCCCCAACCCCCTTTCAAGCTTATTGTGTGATAATGAATCAAAGGATGGATTCATTATCAGGATACAGGTCCAGATACCCCACTCCCCCAGATGTTTATAGGCACATTTGGCTGCATGCCTGTCAGCATACTCGGGTATGTAGTTTTCGCTTGCTTATGTAAGTGCTGGCATGACAAGGGTCTTCACTGATGAAACAGCGACTTGTGGAGCTGCAGAATTTATGATGTGTGACATTCACGTTTGCTGATTGGGATTCTCAGGGGATTATCTGTGTTGAAAAGTAAAAGAAAACTTGCAGTCCCTGTGACACCTTTTAAAACAGGTCTTTGCAATGCGCACAAAAAGTCTTTTTATTCCATTGTATAGTTGGATTGGATAGCCAATATTCTTCGATCATTGCATTCAAGAGGTTAGATAAATGCTGATGTCATGACAATGTCTAGCTGAGCAAGTTCATATTGAGTCTATATCTCCTTCTCAGTAATACTCTCCCTAGAAGCTAGTGATTAACAATTATTATCACACTACAGTTGCTATTGCTGCTGGTTTAGCAATGACTTGGCCTTCCTGTTGCTCACTTTCTTCTTCCACCTGTGTTTGGAAATGGTTTACAGCAGAAGAAACCTGTGAAGGTCAGACAACAGAGAGATGTTAAAAGGGGAAAACCACCTTAATTCCTTTCAGATATTAACATCTTTTTCCTCCTTTTGTGTGTTTTGGTCACACACTTTGCTTTAGCAACTTGAAAAGTGCAGAAGAGTTTCTGAACACAAGGTGTTCACTTGAAGTTGCCAAGCAAACTGTGTTTAAAAGAAGTGGAGTAAAACTGATGAGATTTTCACTTTGAGAGCAGAAACTCCCAGAAATGCACATGAGAATTTTTCCCGGACCTTTGATTGCTTTTAAAGCTATGACCAGCGCTGGACCACTGCAGTCCATCTTCAAAGCTACTATCAGTAATAGGATTGTTGGGATTTTTTTCTGCCCCAGCTTGTGCTGCACACTTGTGGCTCACAAGAGACCCTATGGCCTTCCCAAGCAGCCCAGTGCTGCTACCCGGGAAGCTTACCTAAGGGATGCAGTACATCCCTCTGCCTTCCTCTGTCCAGCCCCTGGGTTGTGCAGTGTTAAAAGCTGGATGTTGATGGCAGTGGGTGTTTGAATGCTGTGTGCTTTGAACTCCTGAAACAAACCCCAAAACTGCTGGCTCAATTTGGGATACTGAGATTTTGCTGTTGTCTTCACTGTTGGCTGTGGGGTGAAGGAGTTGGGGAATGTCCATGCCTGGCAGGGTCCAGCCCAGAAACACAGGAAGTACTGTCTGTTCAGCTAACAGAGAGTACTGCTGACAAAGAGGCAAAGCAGACATCAGGCTGCTAGTTATATGAAGAAAACAGAGGCCCAAAGGGCTTTCAAGGATGGTAATCAGAGCAACTTTTGAGAGGTAGATCAGACCCACCATTTCAGACATTTCAGAGGGTTTTTTACTTGAATTATGGTACAGCGCCAGGAAGAGTTCCCAGTCAGTAACACCACTAATCCTCTCTGTGTTCTTGCAATTTTAAAATACCCAGTGAAGCCCTATTTTGGAGGAAAGTGTGGTATCTGTGGAATTCTGTGTTAGAAAAACCGAGCCGATGTATGCACACGGAGGGGCCTCCCAGATTAAATTACTCTGAGCTGCACTTGCACTCAGTCTTAGGGAAACTCAGCTTGAAAAACAAAAATCCCCAAGCTTTCATGAGCTCAGGCATCCCTAATTGCTCTGAACATGTGGGTAACTGTGACCCACATTCTTTGGTGGCCTCAGTTGCCGTGGAAAGCACGTCAGTCTGCTCAGGGGTTGGCTATTAAATGAATTGACAAATCTTCATATCCTTGAAGCCTCAGTGAAGGCATTAAGAAGATTGTGAGGCAAGGAATAACAGTAGGAGCAAAAATACATATTATGCTCTTAAAACCCTAGGGAAACACACAAGTTGATAGTATGACTGAAGAGCTTAGACCAAAATTATGAAGAATGATTTGAAGAAGCCACCTCAAACACCATCAAAGATGTGAGCCTTTATTTTAGGTTCCTGACATGAGAGGTGTTTGTACTAGCTGGCTTTGCTAGTGAAGTGTGTAGGAAACAGATTACCAGCAGTGAACAGACATATATTCAGTGATAGATCTCAAAAGAAAGGCTTAAAATGCAGGTCAGGTCTATAAAATTGTCCTATTAGGTGGAACAAAGCATCCAGATGTTCATCTAAACTCTCATTTGGGAAAATGCCATTCTTCACCAAAAGTGAAAAATTGGAATTACTGAGGTATAAGCATGTACTTTAAGTCAGGGTCCGTGGTGAGAATAACTGTGCAAATTTAGCCAAACTGTATTTTTCCCAGTGCCTGATGTGAGCCGCTGTCTTTGGTGCAGGTCAGAGAACCCACATTTCCAGGCAATAGTGGGCAGAGTATGTAGTAGGTAGATACACAGTGTCTAACTTTTGAGACTTAGCATGAAGTGCACAGTGCCAGTAGCCCTTCTTTGTGGTATTTTCTTAGCTTATTTTGTTTAGCCTTCTCAGATGGGGATACTGTTCCTGGTCCCCTGTGGTGTCAAGTGTAATGGTTCACAGACAGGCATTACAGAGCAAGAAAACCAGTAACAAGAAAAGCAGTAACAAGAGTGTCTGCTCTGGCAGCAAGTGCAGGGTCCCTCAATATTCACTCCTGACATTCTTCTTTTGTACCCTCTGGAAACTGTTCAGCAGCATAAAAAAACCTCTAGCAAGTTAAATAAGTTCTTGTTCTGCCAACAAATTATCAAGGCTTCCAGGACATTTTCTCCTCTGTTCCAGAGTATATGTGTGAGTAGCCAGGATTTGCAGGGGAGACTTTTTTCCATCTAAACAAACCCAGAAAATTTTAATTTGATTATGTCTAAGGAAAAAGAAAGACAAACTGCTGGTAAATGGACTTCCTAACAAGTTGGGGTTTGGTTTGTTTGGTTTGTTTTCCTTCTAAACAAAACATACAGATTGTCCTAACAATAGGATTCTTCTGCAGTGAAGATATTTTCAGTGTGCATCATTCGTGGTTTTAATCCATTAAAAAATAACAGCTAATCAGCAGAGTATTTAAAAGGGCGAAGTCAATTCTGGCACAGAAAATCAACAACATTCAGAACAGTACTGTACTTACCCTAAGTTCAGAAATTAATATCACTTTCTATTTACTATCTTGGTATGATTTTATTAAACCAATTACAGCTGTATCTGGCATATCCTTTTACAAGTTTAGGATCACTCTGTTGCATTTCCCTGTTGACATTTCAGACGTAGCACCTACTAGGAGCTTGTGTGCTTAGAAAAGCAGAGAGCTAGCAGGCCATAAATGAGTGTTAGGATGGTTGAATTCACACTTTCTCTGTGAGAGCACTGGTGAGTGCAAAATAACACAAGTGACCTACACTAAAAGGGTAGAAGAGTTATCAGATAAAAGGCTAGGACTGGAGACTGTTGAAGGGGAATTAAGGGGCTGGGGAGCTTACATAAGGAGATGCTTGAGGCAAGGAGCTTGAAACCAGTTATGGGTGGGGATAGGGGTGGGAGCAAGCTGAGGAAACAAGCTGATGACTCTGGGTTGAGGCCAACATCAGTTCAGAAGAGTTGTTCTGCCTTTAGGGAACAGTCTCTCCTAAGGGTGGTAAAAGGTAAAAATAGAATATATGAACTGCCAGATCAGGCTTTGGCAGCTTGGAGGGTTTTGGTTGGATGTGAGGCAGGGAAGGGTCAGAGTGCATTGGCTGATCAATAAGTCATCACATACAAGCTGTGCAAGACTCCCTTGGGGAAATCCCCATATATGATCTGATTTGAAAATTGTTAGTCAAGGTGAGGCTGAGGAAGTTTCAGTATCCTTTTTTGGGACGTGCCATTTCATGCATTGCATCCAGTTTTGGTTATCTGCATTGCAGGAGAAGGAGCTCAATTAGGAGCAACACGTTGTGCTTCTACATCAACACGAAGACTCTTCCCAGAGGCAGAGTCTCTGACCTGTGACTGTGTTTTTAGGCAGAGCCAGGCAACCTTTCTTCCATCAGCAGTCCTCTCTTACTCTTTTCTTAAGACATTCTCCTTCCCTTCTTCTTAAGAGTTTTCCAGATAAACTTTGTGCTGTCTTGTTGGAAGGGAAACTTCAAACCCCATTGGCTTTGTTTCAAAGTAAACTAGAAACTGGTATGGAAACTCATGCAATAAGCTGTGTTCTCAACTCATCATAGAGAAGCATTGCACATTGAAAGCGTTAGCCAACATCGGTGAGAAGTGGCATCCAGAATTTCTGAGTTGCGCTGTTTCCATTCCCTGTTTATCAGATAAGACATCACCAACCCTTCAGCCTAATGGAATAGTGTGAAAACTGCATTTATTTAGTGCTTACAAAATGCCCACATGTTACAGAGCTGAACACCATAGGAAACCCCATGAAGAATCAATTTTCACTCTCTCCAAAGTAGTGCACAGCAAATAAAGCCTGAAGCCAGATAGTGAGCAGTGGAGAAGAAACAAAATGCTTGCTCATCAGCAGAGCTTCACCATCTAATCACAGAGAAAGGCAAAGAATCCATGGGAAAAGATTTCTGGGTAATCTCTGTAATTTAGGGATGTGCAGAAGGTTGAAGCGGAGTGGGGCAGGCAGACTTATGTTTGCTGGTTTTTAGCACTGAACAATTTGACTTTGCAGCATTAATGGAATCATAGAATATCTCATGTTGGAAGGGATCCATAAGGATCACTGAATCCAACTCCCTGCTCCTTACAGGACTACCTAAAACTAAATCATATGACTTAAGAGTAGCATGGAGATGGTCCTTGAGCTCTTGACAAGGTGACAAGGTTTGGGGCTATGATCCTGGGGAGCTTGTTCCAGTAGCCTGACGACCCTCTCAGTGAAGAATGTTCTCCTAATGCCCAACTTCAGTAACGTTGTATTAATGTTAATCATTAAAGTGGATGGTACGCTAATGAAGCCAGAAGGTTGTTCAAGTCAGTCTTACTGCATCCATTAAGCTGTTGTAAGCAACAACAGGAAAACCATGCAACATTATTTGTTGTTTCCTTAACAGGCCATTATAAAACATCTGTATGCCTGCTGTCAGGGCTGCAGGCAGCCACCAGTGTGCAAAATGATGAAGTACTGCATTTCTTCCATTACCAAGATGAGGGTTCTTTCTGTTATCCTGTTTTTTAACATCTTGAAGGGATATGGCCTTGAGGAGAGGAGGCAATGTCTTGGGTCTGTCTGGTCACTGTCACCACCAGACAGCTATGTAAATAGAAAAACGCCACTTGAATGAACAGAGTCTGGGAGTTGGTGAAAGGAAGTTCATAGGTTGCCACAGTTAGACAACAAGGGACATTTGAACAACACAGAACCAAGAATGTTCCCAGAGGAAACAGCTGTGAAGTTTTCTTTTTGGTTATGCAGCTGCCAAGAGTTTGTGTTCATTTGGTCACTTGCATAGAACAGGAGACCCTCACAGACTGCTGAGAGGAAAAGAGAAGGGGATGCTTCATCCATGAAACTCTGCTGCTTTATGTTAAATGGAGGAAAAACTCTAACACAGTGTATGGGGACAGCAGCTTTGTATGACTGAAGTTAGATATTTGATTTGTTGGGCAATGCCATCTTTTGTATTTCTGGAAGTAGAAGCCTACTGAGGATTGCAAGGAAACAAATCCATAAAGAAGCTGAATGTGGAGGCCATTGCTCTGGTATTGGAGTAGTACTGGAGTAATATCAACACCATCAGAATCTCCAAGCATGCATTAATTTTCTCCTTGTGTTATTTTCTTTTCGTATGAAACCAGTGAAATGCTGTCTGAGTCAGCTAAGAAAGGTAGCATTATGTTTATAATTCTCTATAAATGTAGGCCCTGATTTGTATCATGATTTTGAAGATAAAGGAGACCTTGTCTTTCAGATATCACAGGAAGCAGTTAAAAGATCAAGAGTCTGAATGCTGTCAGACTTGTAATTAGGATAATAGTAACATCTGTAGAGCACTAAGTGCTTGTGTTAGCACATGAAAGGCCCAGAGGCATTTCCTAGGGATGCCTTTAACCCAAGTCTGTGGTTCAGGAAGCTGCTTCCACATGTGATTGTTCCAGCTGAGAATGGTACCCATGTAACTTTTAAATGCATATTTAAATCAGAACTCATATCTGAAGTGATTTGGGAAATGTGCAAAATAAGGCAGATCATGGGCTTTGCAGTCTGCTGAAGATACTAAAAATAGGTCAAATAAATTGCATGACCTTAACTAAGACATTCTCAGCTACGTGTCTAGAATAGAGTTAATTTGCAGATTCAGTTGTCTGAATCTAGCCATTTATATTGTAGCTGTATGACATCAATTCCATAGCTTCAGTGTAGGGCTTAAAGAGGTATACAGCCCAGTCTAAACATCTGCATTTGGTTTTGCTGAACTGTTTTCTACATCCATTGACTATGATGGGAGCAATGATGCCTAGATCACATAGCAATCACTTGCTGTGTAGGCACTTAAAAATGCATATCAGTTTCTGGAGCCGTATCCCACTCCTAAAGTTTAGTGAGATGAACTCGTCCACGATGGCAGAGCATAAAAACTGTTCCCTGATAACCTGGAGATGAGAGCATGCTAGCCTGGAGCCAGATATTTTCTTTATGGACCAATGAAACACTCTTCATTCAACAGAAGTATTCCTGTTGTAGTGGAGTCACCAGTCAAGCAGGATAGAGCTGCTCTAACCTTTTTCATTTGTATTATTGACAGTGTTCGTAGTCTGTCAGTGCTTAGCATGAGGAGAGGTTCATCTCTCTACTTTATCTATGCCATCATTTCATCACTAAAGGAAGTTGGTATCCACACCAATGTGGCTTATCCCATGGACCACAGAAAGAGATCAGCACAGCAATTGACGCCAGGACCAGATTAATGTTTTCTCCAGCATCTGTATTTGTCATGGTTTGGTCACTGTTGCCTAGCACAGTTCTCTCTTTATGATGTTGGTACCTGGAAAAACTACCTTGGTGAACTGTATTCTAAAAGCTGTCTTTTGATAAACAGAGATAACAGCTGGCTGTCTGGTTATCCAGGAACTTGGGCTGAACCCCTGACCCTAATGTGTTTAGATACACAGTATTTCCCTATGGTCTGTCTCTCAGAGCAATGTTCTGATGATTGTCTTGGTGCTGGTCCAGCTAAGGTGGAGTAAGGAAGCACAGCACTGCTTTTCTCCTTATTCAATGAGTATTAGTTTTCTGGGAATAACAGTGCTATGGTGGGAAATGTTTCATTTTCTACAATACTTTATCACAATGGCATTTCTTAGTAATCCTCTTTTTCCCCAAATCTATCATCTCATGGTCTTTTTTATTTTCTTACAGGAGGAGCTGGGCATTGCCTGTGAGTTGCTTGAGTCAGATTTCCTCAAGTGCAGCGTGGGATTTCCTTTCATGAGATCGAAATCTAGGGTAATGTTGTGATGCTTCCATTTGCAGAGTGATGGTCCAGTCACGTCTTTGTCTCCAAGGAGTGGCCAGAAAGGCAACTGCTCTGTTAAATGTCTGTGACTGATACTTTTGCTAGCTTTCTAACACAAGATATCCAAGCCTTGCACAGTTATGGAGGGTAGGTGTCCTCTTTCCCACCAGATAGAGCCAATGGCAGAACCTTGTGCACTACAATACAATTCTCTTCAAAAATGATCCATAGTTGCAACCATGAAAACCGTGCATTCTTCTGCAGAAAATCAGAACAGGACTCTGTCTTATTTAAGTTGCTTTATTTTGTTTTTATTTTTGTCTTCTCTTACATTAAAGTGCAACTGAATTTGTCCACATTACAATGAAAATGCCTTAGGGACTTTTTCGTATTACAGACTCCTGGTAGCTTTGCAAGATTTTGTTTGGTAGACTAAGATGAACTCTCTGATGATGTTTAGAAATTCAGCCGTGTTCTTTCTGTCACTAAACCAAGCTGTACAAATGACCAACCCAGAAGGGTGAGAAGATGAGGTATAACTTCAGGATGACCTGAACAAAATCAGTCTGATTTTTTTTTCAGAAGTTTTCAACTTCAAAACCTAATTCTTTCCATTTGAATTGACCTTTGACCTGACATGATTTTTTTTTTTTGGTTTATGAGTTTTATTGACTGTAGTATGCTCTTTTGAATCATTTAAAAAGATTTTAAATGAAATGGCTAAAATAAGTGCAGTAGCAAAATATTATCTGGAATAGAATAATCTGAGGGTTTTGCTCCAGGATCACATAGTTGGGTTATTTTCATTTTTTTTTCAGCAAGCTGTTGAAATCACAAATTTGGAAACTTTCACTTTGCCAAAACCTGTTCTGGAGTTAGGTAGAAAAGTTACTGCATGGAGAAGTTAAAGTAGTGCTGCAGTGGTCATCATAGATTCTCTTTTCAAAATGAACACCTGATTTTATCCATTATGGTGAGTGGCCATAAAGCTTTAGCTTGTGCTAGTCGCTCCAAGTCTCTGTGCAGGCCTGAGGCATGATCTTTATTCCCCTCAAAATACCTCTTCACCAGCAAGTAACAACATAAAGGTTAGTGCTGAGGTAGTTTCGGGTAGAGATCCTTTTATACTGGAAGACCCTTTCCCTGGCAGATGATCTCCTCAAGAGATCTCCTCTTCCTTTGAATGACAATTCCAGTAAAGGCCCTTTCACAATAAAGGAAAAATCAGAGATGCAATTGCTAAGATTTAAAAGCTACACTACAGTAGAGGAAAATCTCTCACGTGTATCTAAATGCGCTACTTTTGTACAGCTAGGCCAGTAAAATATATGGGAAATTTCAGAATAAATGCATTTTGAAACTATATTTGTCTCTAAATACTGCTTTTTCTTTGCACAGTATGACTTCAGTGTGATCTTTGATACGAGCCACTTGTCTGGGCAGGAAGAAACACTTACCTTCCTTGTCACTGCACAAAGGTAAGGGAACCTTTGTACCTCTTGATGACTTGAATATCCTTTGTTACATGAAGTGTGCATTGCATATGCTTGACAGTTCTGTGATATTAGTGGTAAATGTGTATGTGGTAGATGAGGTTAAATTTCTGGGGCTAAATGCATGCATTTTGGTAATATAGAGGAACCATGTGACACAGCTTCCTGAAAAATGAGGTAGGATCATACTTAGGCTTTCTCTTCCAAGCAGTTGCAATTCTGAAGGAGCAGTTTGTGTTCTCTCAAATGGAAGGCCTTCGTGTTTCTGTACCCATCCCTTTGGGCCCTGTATCAAGCTCAGCTCAGCTGCGGTTGACGATCAGCACCAGGCAGGCACATTTGTTCCAGCATTTGAATGAAATAAGCATGTTTGGATGCAAACCAAAAAAGATAAATGCTTTCATCAGATGGTCAGGAATCTCACTGACAGTTTGCAAAGTTGCATGTCTATTTTTTCCCCCTATGGATCTTCAGTGATCTATGACAGACTGCATGAAACAGCTGAATAGGGTATTTCCCCAAGGGCACTTGGAGCAGGCATTGAAGTAGGGTGATGCCAAGTGTGCATGCATAGTGATTTTTATCTTGGGCAGAATATGAGGTGTGACACATTCTCTGTGCCTCCTAAGATGATTTGTCACAAAGATGCAGACTCTATGGGTGATTCGGTCACAAGCATTGTCAGGGTGTATATGAAACAGAATAACTGATGATAGCACAGCTGTGTTAACCTGGGCCATGATGTGCTAGGTGTGAGATTAGTTCCTGATTCCCTTACTGTGTGAGTATGCCAAATTCATACTCTCCTGTGTCAAAACCAGGGCCTCCAGCCTGAATTCTCCTCCCCAGTTTGATGATGCCTCACCAAGTAGTTGGAGAGGAGAAAGAATCTGTAGCAGGTGCTGAGTGATTGCTCTCATAGAGCACAGTCCTCCTCTTGCAGCAGCAACTGTAGGTGGGAACAAGATCCTGCGGCACGTGGTGCTGGTATGAAACACTGAAAATGAGACCTCGTATTAGAGAGGCAAGACCATGTCTTGCACATAAAAGAGGTTTTATTCTCCGTGAGGAGGAGTCCATAGTGTGTTCAGATGGCCTCGTGATGCTTCTAGGTCAGGGAGATTCATCAGTGTCTGTTAGGTGAATGCCAGCTGGTGCAAAGATGGGTCTGCAGTGCTTTAAGTTTGCCCATCCAGTGTTTTCCAGATTGTGCCACTCATTTCCCTGCCTTGGATAGCACAGGGATTTCCTCTGTAATCTCACTCCTCACATTTCTGTGCCCCACCAGTGAGAAGGGTTAGTCAGTGCCTTTAGATGGAGCAAAGAAATAAATAGTAGTTTGTACACATAGTCTGAATGCTCAGAGGGGTTTAGGAGCAAGTTTCTCATTTCAGAAGGATGGGCAGGAGGACAGTTGTGTATTGAAGGATTCAGCTGAACCTCCAAAGACAACAGTGCATGTCCCAGTGCTGATTACCCTAATTTTCTCTGTGACTTTGGGCAAATAGCTCAATTCCCATGCTGTGAAATAAGGATAATAAAATCTTTCTACCACAAGAATTGCAGGGAGCCTTGGGGTAAAGTCGGTGACAAAGAAATGGAGAGGAAGTGCCTGTGTTGTGGCCAGACTGCAATGACTGGGGACATTGTTTCCACACAAAACCAAAGCTAGTCTGGCTGAACTGGCTGGACACAGAAAACCTGTGACATGCTGTCATGGGAAAGTAAGCTTTGCCCTTCAAGAGGCCACTTAAGCCTGTTCCTTGAAGCTGCAATTCTGGCAGTAGTACCTGTAACAAGAGACTGGTTCAACAGTAGGAGAGATCAACTGGACAGAGATCTGAATGTTACCTTACATTTGCTCTTTTTGCTTAGAAAACCAGCAACAAAGCTCCAAAGCCTTTTCTGCGCTTCATGGTGTGAGCTATTTTTCTAGAGCTAGATTCACTGCGCTGTATTCTCCTTTTCTGACAGTACCTTTGATCCATTTGAAACAGATGAGCATGTACCCATGAACCTTGTATAGAATTCTACTTGCTTATTTTGTTTGCCACCATGGTATCATCTCGGTATTTGTGTTGGATGAGAAATGTCTCCAATTTGGACTCTTCTTCAAGCCTGTTCAGAGGAAAACCTTTTATTAAGTGTTTTTTTCCTGGGACTGGGATTTTGTGGGTTTTTCCATCTGGGCCATAGTTTTATTAGGAGTCATGGCCAATGTGTCAGTTACAGAAAGCGGAGCTCGATCTATGCATGTATGTAGCCAGCAGGCTCTGTTTCTGTAATCTGAGCAACTCATCATCTGCACGGTATCACTTGGGATGTTACTGCCTGCTGTTGCCTCAGTGATACTGTCCTCAAATAAATAGGATCATATCTTTCGCTTTGCCAGCTTGATTTGTGAGTAAATCCAATGAATTGCAAGGCAAAAGTGATTCCAAAGTCACTGCTGGAGAAATTAGAAAGATATGTAACATACTTCTCAAGATTATTGTTCTGAGCTGTCACTCACCTAGCAGACTCACCATCAGAGTTGGAATAATTACAGGTTTGCACGTTGGACATGCATTTCACAGGCACCTTTCACAGACTTCATACAAAAGCGCTCACACTGAAATAAACTGACTCAAATCAGAGATGATTGCACACTTTTCTCTTTCCTCCTTCTGCTTTTGACCAGTTGAGGTAACTACCTTTGAAAATGTAAAGTAGAAGTGACAGCTAAGTACAGAAAGAGGGGATGGAACTGCTGAGAGATTGTGTCCAGTTTAGTACGAGGGTCTCATCCAAAAAAGCTGCTTGTAGTGGCACCAAATTGATGCCGTGGTACAATGCAGGTATATGGAAAGTCAGGACCCTCTGTGGGGTGTATGTATCCCTCCCAAACTGATTTGCAGTCAGGCTGGGACAGAATCACCCCTTGCATTGGAGTCTAAATGTCCTTGCTTCTCCCCACTGCGCATGATGGCTGCTGTAGTTTTATACTGCCATTTGAATGTGCACTTTACTCCAAGATAGGTTTTTTGGTGTAAGCCACATCGTGTCACACCACGATGAGCTACACAGGAGCAATCACAATGCACATCCTTTATGTGTGTGCCCTCTCCAAGGTGGGTGAACAAATGTAGCTTTTAATCTTTAGGAGGCTTCTTAAGGAGCTGACATCACTCAAATATAGAGGCTCAGGGTAGGAAGGCAGAGAGATGGTAGCTGTGAAACTGTGTGATATATTGCAAAGGCTGTCAATTTTTTAGCATGTTTATTTTTCCTTTTTTTCACAGTGGAAACCTAGAACGCACTGAATCTCTGCATGATAACACCCTAACCCTGTCGGTGCCCCTGATGCATGAAGTGGACTCATCTATCAATGGGTAAGTACCAGTCACCAGATGAAAACAACAAAAATAATGATAATCCTAACAATAACATCTGAGTCTCTTCCAGTGAAAAACTGAATTCTTCCCTTTGTTTACATGTAGCAGAACTGTTGCTTTTTCCCTGTTTCCCAGACTCTGGTCATACAGACAAACTCATTCATTATCTGGGAATTTTATTTGTCATGCCTTTCATTCCAACACTGTACCTCTTTCTCACTCCTTAGAGAAACTCCATTAATTTAATGCTAATTAGTTACCATGACGTTGGTAGTAACTACCAGACTTTAATTCATGGGATTCTGTAGGTATGATGGACCTTAAAATAAAACGAGAGCAAGTAAATCACATCTTGTTCCTTAGGTCATGTCTTAAAGGATATGGTTGAGAATCCATCACCATGACAAAGGTTAGGGTCAAATGTTCTGGGATTTTAAGGAACTTGGTGGAGTCCAGCTGTTTGTCTTTCTGTTTAATTTCACAATCAGAATTCATTTCTGCTTCTGCTCATTTTACCACTTCCTCTGGTCCCAAGTGTGTGAGGCATCTGAGCAGCAACTAAGGAATCACCCTTTGACTGAATTACTTGTATAATACGTAGCCACTGTCCTCTCCCCATGGTTGCTCATGTATGAGTTCCTACTGCCTTTGTACTCAGGGGTTTTCCCTTCCACTTCTGCACCCCACAATCTTAAGTGTAGAATAAATGGTTTGTGGTTGGTCCCCACAGACAGACTGTCCTCTAGCATAGACTGTGCTTGAGTTATAATGGGGGACCTGGTCACTCGTGGTGAATTAGAGTCCAACATACATTGAGAAAGCTGACATTCATTAAGAAACTGGGGAAGCAAAAAATAATCAGTAGTGTCTCCAAGAGGTCAGTGTCTGGTTTAACCACCATTTATGACAATCCCCAGGGAATACATATTGTCAAAATGACCAGTGCAGTTTAGCATCAGTAGAAGTCAAAGGTTCCTTTGACCAGCATGCTACATATGAAGGAACAACGATACCTGCACTGACATGTGGTTTGGCTGAAAAGCTGGGTAAAATCAGCTGCGTGAAGCTGATTTCCTCCCTTCTTACATAGAAATAAAATCCCTTAATTACTGACACAATAGTCAGAATGGGCAGAAGACATGCTTAAGCTTGCTCAGAGAAGTGAAGTGCACCGTTAGACCTCACAAGATGACTAGCAAGGACAACAATCTCCTCTATATTGCCAGTACAGCCTCAGCAGCATGTTCTGGAAGTTTTTGAGTGCTTTCATAGTTGCAGGTTGTGTAGAAACTTAACTCTGTGTCCCTTGCTTCTTGATGCTTTGATAAAGATGGATTTTTGTACAGCTTTACAGATACAGATGCTTTCATCTGTGTCCTTAGATCTCGCCTACAGAGTACTGCATGCCAAAAAACTGATAAAAATGGGGCTCTTTTCTCTCTCTTCATAACGTACTATTTGTAAAGCACAAGGTCTCTAAATTTCTAAGCCCCACCCAACTGATTATGTAGATTACTTTATTCTTTCTCATAGACAAGGCTTATTTAATTCAAGTTCACAGAACTACCAGGAAAAAGTTGGGTTCATTGGAGGGCACAATATCCCCATGCATGGTAATATTAGTAATACTCTTTTTGGGACAGTCTATTTTTAAAGTTACTTTTGTTAGCTACCCTGCATTTCAGTCTACAAGAGCAAACTTCATTCCTGCTCATAAATAGCCCGAAAGGGCTTGTACCATGTCTGGGAGGAGCCTTCTGGCACAACACTGTTAATGGGATGAATAAATCTGTCTCTTGTTGTTTCCCTAGCAATTTCTGGCATAGGAGGCAGGCAGGAAAAAAGGAAATGTACCTAAACAGGCTTAAAATCCTGTCACAAAAAACTCTGACCCAAAAGGACAAACTGGGAAGGAAGCAGAGTTTTAGGCAGTCCCTCACCAAGGTTTGTCCTGAAACTAGGACCTTTTCAAATCAGTACAGCAGCCCCAGATTAAAAGGACGTACAAAGGATGCTTAAAGCACTCCTAGTCTTCTTCTGCAGGGTTTCCAGGTACTGTTTGTGCCTCCAAGTCTTTTCTGATAAAACCCTACTGTTTTTTACTTTGTGATAAGATGATAAGAGTAGTTGAGGAGACTTGGCCTGTGCCACTGTAGTTGAAAGAAAGTTATATCCCCCTCTACTCTTCCCTTTAACCATCTGTTAATCATAAAGGTAGTGAAGCTCAGATAATTAATGAAGTGGGTTTTTCCTGCAATGCTATGTAAATACTAGATAAAATTGGAATGTTACTTTAGTGGATACTCAACTGAAAGTATTCCTATTAGTAACGGTTTCTTCAGATTAACTTGTTAGTGCAATGATTTCCTGTATTGCACAAGCTATTGGACTCTCAGAAATCATCCATTTCAGGGGCCCTGGAGAAGAGGTTTTGTGATAGGAAAGGAGAAAAAGAGATAAAGTAATCAAAAGAAGTCTGCTTTGGTGGTGGGATGTTAACCCGGGTCAGTTGAGATGCCACTTGTGTAGTTCAGTGTTGTCAAGAGAAAATTAAATCACAAATAATAAATTAATATTAAATGCTCTCATAGAATTTCATAAGACCTGAAAGCAAGGGGTGCAATTCAGCTTGCCACAAGTGTATTTAATTTTGGCGACAAACACAGCTTACTAAATTTGTGTCTTGATCTTTCAGAGAAGTCTTCCCTACTTCATTTTTCTATGGTGATTCTGTGGAAGCGTCCAACTTTGTTCAGCTGGAAAACCATGAATGTCATTTCCAGTCTCTCAACTTCACACTGCAGGTAAAACTGATCCTTATTTTGATTGCTTTCCTGCTTGACAGCTCTTTCTGGTTTTGTATCTCTTTTATTCTGAGTGATGTACGGTCCTTGGGGCATGTTTCCGAATCACAGTATTCTGTCGAATGCATTGTTGATTGGCTGCCATATGTACAGTGTGAAGGGGTGGTGTGTTTTCTTATATCAAGAATTACATCAAGAATTGCAAGTAGTGTATCTTACTTCCACAGGAATGAAGATACTTCCATTTGTTTTTCTTTTACCTTTCATCATGCTCTCAGTAAAGAGCTCTGGTTACTCAAGTGCTACATCTTGGATGTAGTTGCAGGTTTACAAGGGAGGAGTAACTGTTTTTAGTAGCATGGTCATTGAGGAGTGGGCAGCTTTTATCCATGAGAACAAACATATACACATGCAAGGATTCAGACTTGCTATATGCCCCTGGTATGAAAATGTTTGTAGGATTGCTGATAAGAATACAGTACAGGGAAGAGACTGGGACACTAAAAAGACAAGTGTGTGAGGAGGTTTCTTTAAACATCTCATGGCATTGCAGTGTTATTCAAGTATTATCTATAGATTACATTTCACATGGCAGTTAGATGAGTTCCTGATATGGCAAAGTATATGGATGGTTTGTTATAACAAACTCTTGTCATGCAGGCCAAAGGAACTTGTCTTGCTGCTGTGACTGTATCTATTACAAGCACTTTTTGACCGCTAGATGGAACTAGGGAATGATAAATCATGCTGAGGTGGGTGGGGGGAAATCATTTATTGTGAAAAACAGTCTTTCACCTTTTTTCCCCTTTCTGTTCTCCTAGGCATGAATGCCACTCAGCTCATAATGAATAACACATGTCTGCCTCCGTGGACAGACTGTGGTCCAGAGCAATTAAGCCCCCACTGTCATGCAGTGCCCTTAGCTATTTACTGAGAAGGAGTGAAAGCAGGATTTGAGGACATTAAAGCTTTTGTGAACCAGGCTATTAATTCTTGTGATTCTGATTTCATTCTTGTGGGTTTATAGGTCTTCCCTTCCCCCTCTCCCCCCCCCCAGCCAGTTATTGGTTAAAACCTGATAAAGAACAGATGTTCTGGTGCTTTAACTAGATGGATATTTTCAATAAAACAAAGTGATAACAGGTAAAGGAGACAGCATCTATATATTGGCAGGGCCAGCATTTGTCCTGCTTCATCTCTTATCTTGTGTTATTATTAACACACTTACAAGTTGCCCTATGAGTAATTTTTTTTTCCCACATAGAAGTAGAAAATTGAACTGTAACAAGTGACAGATCTGCTCTCCAGTAATGCGGTAAACCTCATAACTGTGTGTGTCAAAGAGAAAGGGTAGAGTTTCATAATGGGCAAAGCATGGTTTGTATCACTGCTTGCTTAATTGTTTCTAATGATTTGCCTGCCATTTATTAAACTTCTCCAGATGGAGAAAAGTAATAGTTCCTTAACCAAGAAAAAGAGATGATTTACAAAAATATGGAGCTTTATAGTGGGTTTTAAATGGGAAAATCTCTACCATGTCCAATGTTAATAAGAAAACAGATCTATGCGTCATTTTGGGGAAGGGGTAACAAGATGTGCAATGAAAATGCCTTTTCTGCATTAGCTCTGATATCTGATCTCAGCAAGATAATCAAGTTTTTTAAAATGTCTAACATGAGGCATTATGTTTGTATTTCATACGGCATTTATCATACTCCATTGTAGTGGGATTTCTCCCCCTGCTTGGAGCCTCAGGGTTTTTGCAAGGATTTGGCATTGTGAGCTGATTCTCTCTATCAGTCAGGCATTTCTTCAAATATAAACAGGGTTTGAAGAATGAAAACCTGTTGTGTTTAATATATGGATGTTACACAACTGATTGCTACATCTTCTGACAGTACTGTCTCAGTGTTGATAAATATTCTAATGGGCCTATATTTTTTAACTATATGCAGTTATATGTGTATTGTTAAAAGCAACCAGGAAATATTTTCCTAAAAAAAAACAACAACAAACATAGATAGACATAAAAACTTAATTTCGTTGAAAGTTTTCCAGGAATTATTTCTTTGCAGCAAAACCCCATAGATTCTGGAATTTTCATTTGATGCGATTCAGTGGTCGACTGGAAATTCCTTGAGTTTTTGTTGAAAATTTGTGGGACTTTGAATGAAAGCGAATGTTTTCCACTAAGAGTTGCATTTAACTGGAAACCCCAGAACTTGAATGGAAGTTGTTCACATGCATTTCCTGGCAACTCGGCAAACCCGCAGTCCGGTAGTCACAATCATCGTTACTTTGGCTTCTGCTTCATAAGGAAAACATATGCTGAATCTAATGCAGTGGTTACTAGATGAAAATGAGAATGTTAACTGAGACAGCAGCATTTCTCACGGTCTTATTGATGGTGTTACAAAGCACTCTAGCAGTGTCTTTGTATATCAGGTAGAAGTGTCATTCTATTTGCATTGTTGACTGGTAATTATCCTGCAAAACTGCTTCTCACTGGTGTATGAGTTGTGCTTAAAGACTCTAAGATAAGCTAAACCTTTGCCTTCATCCTAATACTTACAAAAGAAGCGTTACACAGACTCACAGAATGGTTTGAGTTGGAAGGGATCTTAAATATCTTACTAAGAAGACATTGAACAAATTGCATAGTATTTGATTTTTTTCAACTTTATACTCTCAGCCCTGGTTCTACAGTAGCTTCCCATTTATATCCAGTCATATGTGTAATTTTTAGACTTTACTTTATTTCTTTATTTTATCTTACAGGTTTACAATGCGGGGCCAAGCACTCTCCCTGGAGCTTTTCTTGACATTTCATTTCCAAACCGCCTCTCTGCCACTGGAGCCGAAATATTTCATGTTCAACAGATGATGGTGAGTACGTTATGATGTGTTGTGAGTCCAGAGAGACACTGAGAGCTGACTGATGTCTGAAACAAAAGAAATCCAGCAGAACTAGATGAATCAGTTGCTTTTTTTAGGTAAGAAGTGGTTCTTTGTGTCTCTGGCCAGGTCATCATAAAAAGCTGAGCCCACCCCACTATTGACTGCTGTCCCTCACCTAGGGCAAGCAGATGGTTGTGTGTTCCTGGTTTCCTACAGTGCAGTGTAAACCTAGATCAGGCTAATCCTGAAGTAAATGTGGAGAATGCTTCACTGAGTCACACCTCCAAAGAGGACTGAGTTTTAATCAGCCCTCTCTGATTAAATGGTGTATGTAATATCAGCAGGATATATTACTAAGATGACTTGCATTCCCCATTTTATTTTGTGGTTATCTGCAAAAGCACTAGCTAGGCCTGAATACAGTATCAATGTCTATTTTTTTTTCTATAGTCAGTGTTATAATCTGTTCCTTTTGAGTGTTCTTTTAACAAATGTAAGTAACAGAGAAAGTTATTCTTTCAACACAATGTATTTCAAAAGATGGTTTCCTGTCAATTGCAAAGAAACAACAAATTGTGGTAAAGGAGACACATTCTTAGATTTCACTTCTAATATTTATTTATTACTTTCAAAGCTTTTGTTAAACCGCTAAAATCCCATCATTTATTCTGTGGTGGCCAAGAGAGGGAAACCTCACTACTGGGGTAAATCTGTTGCTGAAATTCAGAGTAATCTGTCTTTGTAAGATGGAACCAGCTCTTTGGGCTACTTGAAAAGAAGTATTATACTTGCTTTATTGAAGAAGAAAGTATAATTTATTTATTTAAATATTTATACCATATATATATTTATACTTTATTTCTTTATTACCTACTTTTCTAGCCTTTTGGCTGAAAAATATTACCATCCTTTATATTCAAGTAGCTGTGTCACTGAATCTGTGTAAACATAGATCCAATAAGACCTTTCTAAGCAGGTTTCCAAGATTTGTGCTGTTGAAAGGTACGAGATAAACACACATATGACTTACAGATAGGCACAAAAGACAAAATCACTGAGAAAAAGGTTTGGGATATTATATGAGACACAAGTATTGTATAGACTAATTGTCCAACTAGACTGAATTAATTCTTCATCCTATGTCTCATTCCCCATGACATTTCATTTTAATGTTTTATTTAGTCCAGGTTTATATTACCCTCCCTTTGACACATTGCCTGTCAAAGGATCGTGACCTGTTTCCTTGTCCCTTTGTGGTCTCTGTGTGCTGTCTGTGTTCAGAGCAGCAGGATAGAGGTAGGAATCTCCTTAACAGATTTTGTCTCAAAACTCAGGCCGCCTACCTTAGGGAGTAATAAATTACTTCTGGGCATTCATTATTTCTCTCTGTTTACTATTCCAGAAGTCTGTGCAAATTGTCTTAGACAAGACACCAGTTTTGTACTCTTGAATTAGCTGAGGTGTACACTACCCACCAACTGGGCAAAGACAAAATCTCAAGGGGTAGTTTGTAATAATTTCTACACAGAACCCTAAGTTACAATGATAAGGATGTGATGGACTCTATGGTATTTAATAGCTGTTAGAAAAACAAGGCAAAAACCTTAAATCTTCCACTTAACTTGTTTTTCATTGCTGTTGTACCTCTGATTTCTTATGTAAAGGAGGTTCAGCTGTGTGGTGTGGTGCTGCGCACTGTGCTAATAAATACTTGCAAGGTTTGTATCCCTTTTTCCCAACAACAGGTTGCATTTTCTCCCACATTATTTGATGTCTCTCTTCTACTCTGTAGTTTGTCTTTGTGGAAATGTCAGACTGCTGTTGTGAGACCTATTTGCATTACAGGCTGAAGAGTGGTAGTAAGCAAGTATGGTTTTATGAGATGTCTGATGATACACTGGCATAACCTGGGTCATTTCAACCCCTGAGTTTGGGTATGTGGTCAGTAGAAATCTAGTATGTGACTTTCTGAGCACCCCTGACATTAATAAATGTTATCTAAGCAACCCCTGTCTGGGATAGTGGTTATCCCTGCTTTACAGATAAATAACAGAAACACCAAATGGTTTGCCTGAGGTCATACAGGAAATTCGTGTCAGAGGCAGGCACTGAACCCATGTCTCCCAAGTCTCTCTATTGTAACAGGAAAGGCATCCTACTCTCTTTCCTCCTGCCTCTCTCCCACTGAGTTTTTATTGACTGAAAAGGGAATTAAAATCATGGAGCTTTTAATCCCTTTACAGACCAAATATACTTAAACACGCAAACAAAAAAATACCCTGAAAGCAGCAGGTTGGAATGAACTTTGGAAAATGGGTTAGAACAGCTGTTTTACAAGAGCTTTTTTGTAAGCGTAGTCATTAAATGATTCAAGCTTTTGCTTATTTTGAACTTCCCAGAATCTAGACTGCAATAAAGGTGATAGTATCCTTTCAGACAGTGTGGGTGTATTTGTCATTAATTACACTTTTATACCTATAATCCAGCCATTCGAGGTGTCAGCATTGCTGGACCTTTCAGAATAGCTGTCATTAAAACAAAGGATTAGGAATGGTTATTACCTGTAACTGAAACTGTTAATCCAGCATTTGGGATTTGATTACATCATGGTTATGGCTTCTTAAAGCTAATAATTCTTTTGCCACTTCTCTGATGTACAGTACAGCAGTGAAACTTATGGAGATGAAAATGCATAGTAAAAGCACTGGAGTTTGTCTCTCCTACACACACACCAAATAAGATAGTGCCAGGAGCTAATTCCTTCATATTGTGTTGACTGATCTGGTCTTTCAGGCACAAAAAGTAATGAGAGTCACATATGGCCCACTGGAACTGTCTGTATCTCTGGGAGTTGCTAACAGGAGTTATTATCTTGCTGCTCTTAGAGGAAATGACAGCCCTCATGCTTCCTCTGTTCCTGTTGCTCTACGCTTTTGGCTTTATTGCAGAAACTGCTTTAAGATTTTCTTCCAGAGAAATTCAGGTCACAGAGATGCTTTGACATGTGGAGTTCTGCCTTGGAGATGTTCATACTCTTCAAGGGGTCTTGGGAGTTTCTGCAACACTTCTCCCAACAAACCCCCAAATATATAAGGGGCATTTGATGTTACAGAGTAGATACCCAAATTCTGCAGTGCTAAATTATTATTGTGGAGGCAGATAAGACAAATTAATACTCTTTTATTTAATGTATTTTTGTATTTGCTTTCTTGCAGAAGTTTCAAGCCAGGTTAAAACCATAATAAATGAAATAGCTGGTTTGTAAAAGTGTTGTGATAGGAACGGTATAGGCGATGACACAGAAGAGCTTCACCCAAACAATGGCTCTTCAAGCCATTGATTATCTCTTCTTCCACAAAGGAAAACAGTGCTCATTATACTTGTGTGCGTGTTAGTTTTGAGCTGAAAGATTAGTAATTTCCTTTGGGTATCCAGCTAATTTGCAGGGCAAGGGAAGCGTTATTTGACTTGCCAGCCAAGGAGCTGCTTTCCAGGGCATCCAAAAAGATTTTCACAATGGGAGTTCCTACAGAATTAACCAGGGTATTTCCTGAAGCTGTTGATAAATTAGCAAAGTGTCCAGGATCGCTCTGATGCTGGCATTATGGAACTGGATCTGATTGTTGCCTTCCTATTTGTTTTATTTCCAGCAAAGGTAAACACAATTATGAGGAACGAGGGATTAACAGTTGGAAACCAAGTTTATCTGTTTGAACTAAAATCCAACTGCAGTGCAAGCAGATGATCCTCACCCCTCCTCTGGAGGGACCAAGCTCTGCTTGGCTACCAAACTGTTTAGATGCCAGTCAGACAATTGTCACCAGTATCAAAGATACATGGTGTTAACCCAGAGCAAGTCCCGTATACATCTGTGGTGTTATGGAAAGGACTATCGCTCCTTCTATTGCATTGTGCGGGCCAGCAAGCATGTTTAGGTGAATCAGTACTGAGGATATAAAGAACTGTATGTCATTGTTGCTAAGAATCTTGTTAGAAAGAGAGATGCACATGTTGCAAGACAGTCTCTTCAAAGAGTCTGCAGTCTAGGCAATGAAATAAAAGGGCATTTGGAGGAAGGGAGGAGAATGAAAGAAATACTGTCTTCAATTTTCTGATGAGAAACTCCCTCCATGAATGTGAGTTTATATTTAAGTGTAGTAATTGCTAGCTTAGTAATTACTAGTAATAGAATATTTTTAAATTACTCTTACACTAGTAATTAATGGAGAGAGGCATTAAAACAACTCTGGAGAGGCTCTAGCCAGTATTGGATTGTCTCCACTGATAATACAAAAGCCATCTTAGTCTCTCTGAGTTTCCCATGGCATCTAAGCTTAGGCTTTGAGAACTATCTCCAGAGAGTGAAAAATGGGTTAAATCTCAGTCTTGTGTATCCTGCTCCCTTTAACCTTGAATGTGCCAGTTAGCTGAAGCCCCTAGTTGCTGGCCCAGCATTCCCATCACTTTTTGTTTAGGGAGTAAAAGAGAAATCCTTCTGTTGGAAGGACAAACAGAAGTCTTCCAGTTGGACTACTATACATGGCATATTCACACTTCCTTTTTCTTCTGTCTGTGTGGGGAGACCTATTTTGTGCCTTTATGAAACCTGCGTATCAGAAAGATTACAAACAAATAAAGAAAAGCTGAACTGGGAACAAAATTAGCAGCATGGAGGAGTCGAAGACAACTCCTTTTCCAAGTTGCCTTTTAGGTTAATAGCTGCCTGAGCATGGGACTGTAGAAAAGACTGTCAGGTTCAATAATGAAAACTGTTGAAATAAACATTATTCTCTTCCTGTGAATGTTGAAACAGAGAGAAGTAGAATGGAGTCAGTCCCAGAGCCGCAAGTCTTTCCTGGCTGATGACAGGTTACATTTTTAAGGCCAGTTTTGTGTAGCACTCATGTCATTTTTCTCCCCGGCATTTGCACAGTAATGTCTGTAAGGAAGATGTTAAGTGGAAGAGTTAAAGCTTGCTGTCTTGTTCCATGCAAGGTCTCAGGCTACTTGAGGTTTTTCTTCACTGCTACAATGAAAAAGAAATCTGTGCAGTTTTAAAATCTTAAATGTAATTTCTGTTCATTATCTGTAGGTTGTTATGCTTGAACATAAGAATAAGATGCTTTGGCTACTGCACTGCTGATGTTTAAAAGCATAAGCAGACGAGGACACTCTAAAGTGCTAGTAGTGCATGAACACTCCTTGAAGTATATGTTGAGATTGTCAGGCTCATTATTGCCCCCTCCATGTACAGGGGCAAACCTATATATCATTATCATTACATAGAAAACCCCCTGTTTGTTGCCAACCAGTTCAATATTGTTTCATTTCTGTCTTTTGAAATCTCAGGTCTTGGCTCTGAAAATATATATCCACAGTCCCAGCATGTGAAGATGATATTTGCTGATAGTATCTGGTAGCAAAATTTTTTCCTGGTAGCAATTTATGCTGCTGCTGGTTGCCACCATTGATACAAGGATGGTATAGGACCATTTTGGACTTAGAGCAAGATTCATTTTAGCCCTTTGTATTAGTCATCCCCCCACATATTCTCTCCACTTCACTGATGGTTATACACACATGCACACTTTGGCAACGTATTTAAAGGCATAGCCAGTTTGCTAGAGGAAATCATTCATTCCAGGGAGCGTATTGTACAGAAACTTGCTGACCTGCTGCCGCTTTCACTTGAATTGCTTCCTTAAATGACTGTTATTTTGCTTAGGCAGTTGGGAGGTGCTGGAGGTGTCGCGGGCATCTTGGTGGTAGCAACTGAGCCCCACGCATTGCCTGGGAGCCCTGTCACTTGCAGGTGACACTGGTGCGTCTCAGTCCTGGGATGGCTTTGAGGGAAGGCAGGAACATATGCCATGGTCCAGGATGGCACAGTCATCTCTAGACATGGAAAACAGGACCCCAAAGCAGCTCATAAAGAGCTCTTGTAAACATCTTTCTAATCTCAGCATGACAAACTGAAGCTTTTTCAGTGAAGAGAAACTTAGTTGCCATTAAGGTTTTCGTTGTTATACAGGAAAAAGTGCTTGGCCATAATGTTACTGACTTTCCTGAGCTGGGACCTTAAAATGAATCTGAAGTGGAAAACAATCATGGCACTTTTGCTTTACAGGAGCCATCTGAATGACTATACAAAAGCTGCCCCTTGCTCAGAGTTCACTGCACTACAGTGTTTCAAAATAATCCTTTCATGCATTGATGGATATTGCCTTGAGGATACAGCAAAACTGCTTAACATGGCAGAAAGTTTTCTGTGACTTCTTAGTTCGGACTTTTAGGTGAAACCAGATTAGAACAAATTTTCTTATGTATTCTACTTATTTTGACCAACATGGGCTTGTGTTTTTTGCACCATAGAAAAGGCTGTAGAAGGGGATGTGCTTGAGGCAGGTAGGATCTAGCTGAAGGAGCACTGAACACCAAGTTATCTCAGGGATTTTTTATATAGAGACATACTTTGAGATCTCATTTGTTGATTGTTTCACAGTTCATTTTAGGGAGAGGAAATGCACCAGTCAGCAACTCTCTCTTGGATTTCAGCTGTTAAGGGCTTATATATAAGGAACACATGAATGTTCATAGGTAAACTGGTTTCCACGTGAGGTGGTGTTCATTCATCTGTAGGCCTGAGCCTTGTGTGGACCTCGCAGTTAAATCATACAGGTGGTCAGTCTTTCTTCTCACTGTGTACATGTGGCAGTGCCCTCCGTCGAGGAAAGTAGCTGCTGTCTTGTAAGGCAGAAACTTGAAATCAGAATATCTTTACTTTTCTTACTAATCTGGTAGCAGCTCTAGTTCTTGAGAGTAGTACTCCTGGGGATTGCTGCCAAGTATGTGCAAAGTGGTGGCGTGGCTGAGACCAGGCAAATGTTTCAGGATTAAGCTGATCAATCCTAGTTAACAGGTTATTTAATTAAACATCAGGGTTAAGTGCATCAGAAAAAAAACATCTGCAGGCCTTGCAATCAGGTTAGCACAGATTTATGCCAAACATGCATCTGGTGTTCTTTCGGGTGGAGAAGCAGAAGCCAGAGCTACTGTGGGGTTCTCCTCCCTGCTGATTTCAGGCTTTAGCAACTCCACTCTGCTGTTTAAATCTTACCTCTCCTCCTGGCCATGTAAGTTTACCTATTGAGACTGTGGACTACTAGTTTTCCTTACCAGCATTGCTAATTTTATTCAGAATCCTTCAAGGGTTGTGTAAAAGGGGTTAATTTCAAACATTCTTTTCTGTTGCTTCAGTGGCTCTTAAATTTGTTGCCAGAATCAACAAAACTGCTCTGATTCAAATATGTTTCATTATCTGTGAATATTAAACATTTTTGGCATATGGAGCAAGTACTCGGATAACATATTTACATAACTTATTTGTCTATTGTTGAAAGTCTGACCTTGTCTGGAATTTCTTGTCAGTACCTACCCCTTTTTCCCTTGGTGTAACATGTTAGATTAACCATGCCTATCAATTCATGTCTATTCACCCACTAACGGGTGAATCAGTATCTTTGAATCCGGCCACACATACACATTTTTTCCCCAATATCAGGATGAATGGGCTATGGTTAGCAACAAAGACAAACAAAAGTGCATCTGTTATTTATTATCCAGTTTGCAAACTTGAACCACTGATCAGGCATGAGTACATAAATAAAACAGAAAAGAAAGGGGAAATATGTAAAAACTATCTGGCAGCAATCTGAAGACGAGTACAACTGAAGTGTCCTTTGGAGCCAGCATGCCCCAGGGCTGAGAGAAAGGCATCCATTTCAGAGCTGAACAATGCTAACAATTTTGTGAAATGACTGACCTGTGTTCAGACCTCGAGCGTGTTTCCTGCAGCTAAAATTGCCGTCCCAAACATTTTGTGTCTCATGACATCTTCCCTGAGCTTGCCCTCACACTTTTTCCATGATCAAGCATGGGTTTGGTTCCATCACAGGCACTCACAGCTGGATTCCACCTTCACGCTTGCTCTGTGTCATCTTAATTCTGCTGGCTCCCAAGTCCTCACTAATAACTGGGGATGATTTAGCTCAGGACAGGAATCGGGCTTACTGGAAGAGCCTGGAAACTTTAAGTTTTAATACCATAATGAACTGTTTTGCATTAGTGGGTGTCTAGTGTTACCTATAAGGAATGAGCTGGAGGCACGTTTGCTTACCTGTTTATCTTGTAAAATGCCAATCACTAAATATAGGATTAGCCTTTGGCTTCCTGTATACAGCAGTGCAGCAGGGAGATTGTACTTAGTGCTTTGTTGGAAGCAACAGCTAGTTTCCTCTTGTTTTTCAGCCTCATTCTTCAAAGGCACCCTATCCCATGCAAATATTTTACCTCATGCACGTGAAAATATTTTACCTCATGCCAGCTGCTAATTTCCACTTCCATGTGCTTGGTCCTAAGCTGACCTCCCCAGTCCCCTGTTTGGAAATTGTGTTCCATTTCCCTCTCCCAGGTTAACATCTTGTACTGTAAATAGAGCTCTGAAAAAACAAAGGTTCTTGCCTTTGATGCATGTTAAACAGGTTGAGGGTAAGTCCAGAAGGTACCACTGGCTTTTGGTCCACCTGTGTAGTTTATGTTGCAGGTAGCATAGCCTGAACCCTTAAAACGTTTGCTAACATTCCATAACAGTTTCTTAAAGACTGCAAAGTCTTGCTCGAAATTGCCACCTTCTGAGACTAAGTGTAGGTGAGCAGAAAGAATGTTGCAAGTGTTCTGAAGGTTGGGACAGCTGATAGTAGAAAAGGCATGTGTTGAGGCAGCAGATTCTGTATTTAAATATATAATGTATTGTGTATATATATGTACATATATAATTTTATTTATATATAATGTGTGTATATATATATGTGTATACATATATAATTGTATTTATATATGATATATGAAATAAATGTATTATTTCTCCTAGAAACTCCAAACCCCCTAAACCCATAGCTGGCTGGGATTAGAAGTGTTTCATCCGGAGCTCTGGGTTATCCTCTTATTCTCAGGGGAATGCGTGGTGATTGTCCCCTTTGCAGTGGTACCACCTTGTTGGAGTGCCAAGCCCAAGGATTCTCCTAAATCCCTACAGAGAGGATGTTTCCTGGGTACAGAATAAATCCAACATGCTATTCCCATACATCCCTATTAAATATCCGGCAGGTTTTTTTAGGATGTAGTATGTGTGGAGTGCACATGATCGGTTTTACATCCAACTGTTTCACTCTGAAATGTCCTCCTTCCACTTTTTCTTGAGGGTGATACAATCTGATATGATTAAAAATCACTGCTACTTTATGGGTTTGCCCCTGCCCTGCAAGACATTTCAAATATTCAGAGTCCACTGAAGTCATCTTGTGTGAATTTCTTCCTTGTTGCAGATACAGCATTTTTAAAGCATGAAGTAATACGCATGCTTTCTCCAGTGGTTACATCTTGTCTCTGAGAAGCTTAGTGGTTTGTGCTGACGACAAGTAGTTGGCAGAGTAACCCATTGTATAGCTGTCCTATTTAATCATTATCCCTCAAGCATGTTTATGAGCTGTTTAAGAGGACAGCAATTTCCAGTAAATTAACAGAGCAAGATACTAACTTGTCTCTGAACATGTGGCTGTTTATAGGTAGAGTAGGCAGCGTAAGGGATATTCTGCTTTTATTCATGATAATAGATTAGTCATGCTATTCCCCTTTGCAGAGTTATAGTGACCTTTAGTGGCCTGTTATGCAAGGCGCTATTTACAATCTGTGTAGTACAAATACTTTGGCTTATGTCTCTTTGTGTTTATGCATGTTGCATGTATATGCACATGTGTTAAATAAGATAGAAGAATGTTCATGGGTGAGTAGTGATTTTTCAGTCCCTTAGATTTGGGATGTCCAGCTAAAACTCTAAAAGTTGGTGGTTTTTAAATGTCACAGAGATTCATTCAGTCTCAGCGTAATGTAAGCAGGAGCTTTGTACTAAGATTTTATTTAGCAGATTGATTTCCTACAGGTGAATTTTTCATTGAAAGGTGAACTTCATGAAAAGTTACCATCGTTTTGTCTGACTGATTGACTGAACCTTCCCTTTACGCATGTAAAAATTGAGGAAAATAAAAGATGGTGTGAAATATAAGTATCTGACAATCATCCTAACAAAATAAACAAGAAAATAAAGCCAGCTGTGGCCAGTCCTTTGTAAAGGCTGCATTTCCTTCTACTTCAGCATGATCCACCCATTTCAAAGTTTTTTGTTACTTTTTTCCTAGTTCCATAAGCATGTGCTGATTGATCATGGATGAATATGATCTAATTCCTGCCTGGTGGAATTCCCCCAAATTCTGTAGGCCAAATAGTAGTGTCTGCTGTCTTCTAGGAAGTGGCATCTGTCTTTGGCTGCTAACGTAGGCTCTAGGTGACCTGCTGGTCTATTCAGAGACGGAAGGTGCTCAGTCCTCGCACATCTCCCTTCTAAGATGGCCCAAGACATTGAATTTAGGAGCCGCCTCATCAAATCTTAGAGCAGTTTGGGTTGGAAGGGACTTTCAAGGTCATCTAGTCTGCCCCCTTGCAATAATCAGGGACATCTTCGTCTAGATCAGTATCTATTCAGGATTGCTGCATAATTGGCAGAGAGGAAAGGCTATTTCCAAGTTAAGACTTAGTCCTCTGAAGGTGCCTTTCTCTGTTTCCGCTAAGTGTTTTAAAAAGGATGAGATGTAGCCAAGCTTCAGTTTAAGAAAAGATAATAATTTAGAGAAGAAAGGACCAGATTTATGTTGCTTCATGCCGGATAATTCCTTTTAGTCTTGGGATATGTTTCTGCTTTCGTTTGTTCTTACGCTATACTTGTACAGGATGTACAGCAGGACTATTTAGAGAGTATGCCAAAAGCTGGGATAGTACAGGAACTCATACTCTCCTTTCTGTATCTCTTGCATGAATCTAACCACATCTGTCCAAGTGTCTGGTAAATCAACCTTTCAAGAAGACCAAGTATTAAATAGATCTGTTTGCTGTTCTTGATTTAACATAAACCTTCTGGTTGATCTGGATCTAACTCCTATGTGAAAGTTCAAAGAAAATAATTTCAGTGGGCTTTGTTAATTTCTTACCTAGAATAAATAATAAAACTCATTCCAGGTGACCTGGACAAATGGAGAATATCATAGTCTTCATTTTCAGTTGATCCCAAAGAGACTAAACTGTGGGTAGCTACCTGTGCTTGTGACTGTTGGGTATGTAAGGACAGATATTGTAAAGATAGATTATGAATACATACTTCAAAGAACAGATTGTAAAGAACCTGCGGACCAGTGAAGCAGAAAAGCTATCTCTTACCAAAAGACATAGACATCTTTTACCTGGAAATAGCATTTAAAATCTAGATGGACCTTTGTTTTTTGTTTCTTTTTTGGCAATACTTTGGTTAACTCAGCTATAAACTGTTTAATGCAGAATCAGACTCAGAGCACGCAGTAATTTCATATCTATAACAACTTTCATTCTCCCTCTTTCAAGTATTTATGATTTGAATAAGGTACAAGTTTTCATCCTCTCAGAGGAAAGGATGTGAGGAGGTCCCTATGTAGGACTATCACTTGTTGATTTGACAGAAAAATCTCTCCCTCACTCTCACATGTTTTAAGGATAGCAGCAGGACGAATTTGCTCATACTTCATTGACAGAGCTAATTTGTATTAAATTCCAATAGATATTCTTCAGTGAATATCTATAAACTGCAAAAAAGTGAGAAGGGATTTCTAGTGCAAGGTTTTCTTGACTGAAAATCATTTTGCCAAAGGTTGGGGTGTTTCAGTTGTTTCAAGCATCTGCTTTTCTGGGCAAGTGAATAAGCTAATGATACAAAAAGTCTATTTTTGTACTATTTGTACTGAAGGTAGAAGAACAGTTTTGGTGTTAAGGATTGTGCATTTACACAAAAATTTCATTTATCTCAATAGTTCTGATATAAGCTGTGAAACAGCCAAATTGGCCAAAGCAACAAATAATATAGTTACAGAAAAGGTAATGGAGTAACATTACTGGCTTAAGATGCTATGCAGCGATTTATATATTTTCCTGAGATTTTTCTCCTCTGTCATTATCTTCACACATGTAGAACCCAGACAGCTACATGTGAACTAGATTTAGATACATTCATATCCTATCCAGTCAAGAGAGACAAGTGTTTCCAGAGCATGGTTTGTCCGTTTTACTTTAGATATTTTCTTTAGGATTATTTGACCCTCAAAGTGTTTATTTCTTTCATTTGGACTATTAATGGAAGTCCAGACATCCAGATCAGATGTGTTTTTTATTGACAGGCTAACCCCATCTTCTTGTGTCATGGAATTTAATTCAGAATAGTAATTATGATTCATATTTGTGCTTGCAGGTTGGTCAGGACAAAGGAAGCTGTTCTTTTCGCAGAAACCCCAGCCCATGCATTGTTCCTCAAGAGAATGAGAATATTTTCCACACGATATTTGCTTTTTTCACAAAGTCTGGCAGAAAAGTATTGGTAAGAAAGTCCACTTACAGTAAACTTGAACATACAGTATATCTTACAAAAGATTTTGCATGGTTTAACAAGAACTCAAGCAGATAGTTCATCACAGAACAACTGTCTGGTGCCTGTGAACCAATACTCATCATGTGCTGTGGGAATATTTAGTGATTTAGTTATTTAGTGAGGGTCTGGCACAGGTTGGACAGAGAAGCTGTGGCTGCCCCATCACTGGCAGTGTTCAAGGCCAGGTTGGATGGGGCTTGGAGCAACCTGCTCTAGTGGAAGGTGTCCCTCCCCATGGCAAGGGGTTGGAACAAAATGAGCTTTGAGGCCCTTTCCAACACAAACCAGTCTGCGATGCTATGATTTTAATTATCTTCTTTTTAAAGAGAAATAGGAAGTTTCAGGAAGCTCAGTGGGGAGGGAGTTATGTGACATGGCAGCACTCATTTGGTAACCAGAGCCCTCGCTCTCATGTTGTCATAGGCATATGGAGCAGCGGGGCCCTGCACTATGCTTTGTGCCTGACCCATGCAGTGGGCTGATGTGCAGCAGTGGCCCTGCTCCTTCCAGCCTTGGGCGCTCACCTGGCTCAGCAGCTCTGAACAGGGCTTGATTTTACTTGGCTTGCTGTCATGCAGATCTCTGATCTAGCTGCCTTCAGGTCCTGAAAGTTGCTGCTATTTCAGTGCAGAAGTGCTGTATTCTAGGAGCTTACTCTGTAGCTTAGTCAGCTGGTGTGTTTGCTGTCACACAGTTTGTCACTGAATTTTTTCCTCCTTTGCCTAACAGCTTTTTCCATATTTCCTGTAGGACTGTGAAAGACCAGGCAGGTCCTGCTTAATTATACGCTGCAACTTAAGTTCACTAGCCAAAGCAGAGTCCTGTGATATAAGTATCTACACGCTGCTGAATACAGAGATACTGAAGAAGGTACGTGCTTCCTTTGTAGTTTGTCTTGAATACCAATTTCAGTATGCTTATGTGCACCAATGGACTCAAAACTTGCATTCCTTGCTCTCTTTACTAGTGTGTTAAAAAAAAGCATCATGGTGTCAAAGAAAACAGATCTATTTATCAACAGCATGTATGGAGGTGTTAATCCTAGTTATTACCCATTACCCATTAAGCCAGAAATAAATTAAGTTCAGAAATTTATACATTGAGAAACAGCAAATGAGGCCCCTGATTGTATGCGTGGTGTTAAGGCTAGAGACTTCTGAAAGTTGAATTGATTTCGGAAAGTTTTCATTCTGCAAAGTGAAATTAGAGTAAGTGCATGTAAACTGTGACCAACTATCTATCATTCCTTCCATGTAAACAGAGACGTGGCGGGTTTTTGTAATTTTTTACTTCAAATGATTATTATTCAAAGAAGATGCTTCATGACCATATTAATGCTGAGCTTGACATTTGTGACAAGAAACAAATGGTTGCAAGTTAATTCCTGTGTTCTCTGAAGCCGCTGAATGAAACAGCAGACCTTTTAGATTTCTAGTGATTTATTATGTTTTGCCCTGTTTTCCTTTACTTACAGAAATGCTGACTGTGTAATTGTGGCAAGATGCCGTAAGGTTATGAGGGTACAAGGTAATCAGAGGAGAAAACTGAGAACAGGAGCCTACTAAAATAAACTTGTCTTTGATAGCTGCTAGATTACAAGCATTGTAAAGAGCTCTTATTAGAAAGCCGTTCCTAAAGCAATGGATAGCTGTGAGCTTTTCCACCTGAACCCAACCACTCTGCTAATGTTTGTTCCTATTTGAAAACAGGGAATACAGGCAAGGCCAGAAGTTTTGGGTATTTGTTTACATGTTTATGGAAATGCTGAAATATGTAAGCAAGTAACTGAGTGCACACAAAATGTGCTTCTGGGAAATTCAGTCCTAAGAATAGCCAGGATTCATCCCACCTATTGGGTCCTTTTCAAGATGACCATTAGCAGCACTCCTTCAAAACACATGCAGTGCTTACACATGTCTTTGGGACAGTATCAGCAATACATGCCATTTGCTTGCTTAGCACTTACCCTCCCCAGAGTGAATAGCATACAAATGACTAACCTATGAGATGGAATGGCCGCTTATTGGAATGTGCCTATTAAAATGCACTGTGTAAAATATAGGGAGAATATGTATTAATAAGGGGAGGTGTATGCTCAATATTTAAGGTATTTACAGTGCACAGCTGCAAATAATTCAGAGTTTATCCCAGGTTTCATATTTGTTTTTTTCTGTTCCTTTGAAAAACAAACAGGAACTCTCTTCGATAGTGGATATTGATACTGCCTGTGTTGACTGGCAGTGGTCTGCTTTTTGCTTTCTCAGTAAATGTGGGAAACGTTAACAGGCCACATAGAAATAATGTGTTTCAAGCCCAGCGTACCTGATTTTGTTTTAATCTGAGATATGTGCTCTGTTTTGTCTGTTGTAAGCATAAGGTATATTTTTTTTAAAACCAGAGTTTTAACCAGAATAGTGCTTAACTGTCACCCTAGCCTCCTCTAAGCATTGTCTAGATGTTTTTATTACACTGGAAAATGATTGATGTTTTTGTTTTGGAGGGTGGTGGGGAGTGGTGGTGCCTTTTTGTTGTTGTTGTTGTTGTGTCTTCAAATCCAATTCTTCCTCTTTTTACTTCTCAGGACAGTTCATCAGTCATCCAGTTCGTCACAAGGGCAAGGGTGCGGGTGGACCCTGACCTCAGAGTTGTGGAGATACCCAATGGGAGCCCAGAAGAAAAACCAGTAAGTAAATCATAGGATCAGCCAGGTTAGAAAAGACCTTTAAGATCATCAAGTCCAACTGTTTCCCTGGCACTTTCAAGGCCACCACTAACCCATGTCACTGAGGGCCTCGTCTACATGGGTTTTGAACAATTCCAGGGAGAGGGATTCCACCACTGCCCTGGGCAGCCTGTTCCAATGCTTCTTAATATTCAGTCTAAACCTCCCTTGGTGGACCTTGAGGCCTTTTCCTATTGTCCAATCACTTGCTCCTTGAGAGCAGAGACCAGCCCCCTCCTGGCTCCATCCTCCTGTCAGGCAGTTGTAGAGAGTGATAGGGTCCCCCCTGAGCCTTCTCTTCTCCAGACTATCCCCCCCGCCCCAGGTCCCTCAGCTGTTCCTCATCACACCTGTGCTCCAAGCCCTGCACCAGTTCCATTGCCCTTCTCTGGACCCACTGAATAAACCTGAAGAGAAAGGTTTCCTGATCCCAGTGGACTGGAGATCATTGAAAGCTCTACACAAACTGGATTGTGTGGCTGGGCTTAGCCCATGAGAGTGCCCAGACTTTGTCTGGCTAGACTAGCAGTAATGTGAACTGTATTTGTGTGGTTTTCTCCCCTCTGATAACCATACCATTGCAGTGAATGACATTCTCTGGAGCAGAAGTATCTGTGTCGTGCTAGTCAAAACTGTAATACCCTTGAGGTTCTTGTGCCAAAATTAGGTTTAGCTTCCTGTTCTAAGGTTAACATCTGCTTTAATCTAATTCAGATTTTTCTTTAAAATCTAGCAGAGACTTGAAACCCCAGAAAAGTCTTTTCAGGTGTGCCAGTGTGAAATATTTGGAAGTGTTAATGATATCTGGGGAGCTGTGAAAATGGGCAAGGGGACCTAAACTGTCAAATTCATTTAACTGTTCCATTGTGCTGAGCTGGCAGAATTTATGTATGACCTGATACTGCATTTTGTAGTGGTCTACGTGTGATTGAATTTCGAAGGGGAAATATTAAAGTTCAAGGCAAATTCACTACATAGTTTTGGCTGTAAGCAGAACTGCACAGGGCCATGTTTATAATCTACTAGAGAAGGAGGAGGTTTCCTACTTTGCTTTCGTTTCCTACTACCAAGCCGCCTAATACTTACACATGAAAATTGAATAGGCGGCCACACGGAAATCAGCTTTCTTTTTGCCTGATGAGATTTTGAAGTTTAATTTCTTATTTCTGTCTCACATGAGGATCAAATTTAATCTGGACCACTTTCAATTTCTCCTCTTGTTGTGTATTTTTGGAACATGATCTAGATGCCATCTCTCAATTAACCTTTTATCCCCAGTGATTGCCATTGCCACCAGCCCATGCAACCATTCTCTCATTGACTCCATTTCAGTGAGTTCTATTGAGATTTGAGTGTGATAGCATTGACTTCAACACACTTTTGGAAGACCCTGAAAGACCCTGACATCCCACATTAAAGCATTTCTCAGAGATGCTGGATTTAAAATCCTACAGGCAAAGGAAGAATTGAACCTGCATCCATTTAATACCCTCAGTCTGAAAGTAGACCCACCAATACAGTGACCATCTTCTCCGCCATCATGTTTGCAACCCTAGACTTAACTTTCTATTTTATTAGACCTGTCAGAAATATGTGTATATATGTATATATTTTATTTGACAGGACACCATTTTTTCCCTTCTGTTTTATTTTCTTTGTCAGTTTTCTGGACCATTATAAGAGCATTAAAAAATAGGCTTGGCAGCTGAAATAGAAAGCATAGCAAGCTTCTCTGGGAATGTGCCTGCAGCCTTAATTTTTAATACATTGCTTGATTTCTTTTTAGCTCTGCAGCTTGCATAGAGCAAATCTTGTGATTTTGTGGCAAAATTTCACTGGCTGAACAAGTGACTGATACCTATGCCCCAGTTGAAATGTAAGAAGCCACCATCTCTCTGCCAAATGTTTTGATCTGTAAATGGTTTCAGAATCTCTCAGAATGATAGGCACTATGTAAAATATGTGGGATTGCTGTTATTTCACGTTCAAACTTTAGAAATGTTCTTATCTAGGAATGCGAGCTCTGATGTATTTCATTGTTATCCAATGCTTGGAGAAAAAAGAAGAAAACAAAACAAAACCCCAAAACATTGTTCTTTTCCTGTTCCCGGAAAGCCTTCCATCAAGCCTTGAGTTGCAACAATGACAAAGTGCACTGTGTGTGCTGGAAAGCTATGTTAATCTTCAAACAAGAGCTTGCTCCTAGTTCCTGGGAAGCCCTAGCCGTAAAGGAGCATTCTTGACATGTTGTAGCCGTGTAACATCAATTTGTAATTTCCAGTCTTTTCTAATGTGAGTGCCATTTGCTCCCTCCTTTATGCTCTTTCCATATGTCTGTTGGCTTCACCATTGGTATGTTTTGCATAGGGTCATGTTCAGGGAAAAATTTAAGACGTGGTTTGGCTCAAAGTATTCGTTTTTCATCCTTCTCTTGTGGAATGCAGAAGGAAATAGTACTTGTTGCAAGCCACAGCTATTCAGCTGGAAGTAGAGATAGGAGAGAGAATACGTCTTTGTTCATACTCCTCCCTTCCTTTTTAAAATCTCATCCTGGATTCTTTTCAGTGACTATGGACTGCTGTACCATATCCATTTGGATAGCAGCTCCTTCTGAACAGTTGTGCATGGACTTCCTTTGAGTCTGGTTATGAAAGTGCTAACAACAAGAAACATTTTCTTAGACATTTTCTCATGGTAAATTTGAAAGAAAAGGCCTTTTTGCCTTCTACAGCTAAATGGAGACTTATTAGCACACTTAAATGGTTGTTTAGAACAAGGTGCCTTTACTTCACTGGGTACTTTTACTCTGTATTGTACAACATCAAGTGCAAATAGTCTGTAATGAAGAGAAAAGGAAATTGAAGACTCATATTTGTGATGTTAGTGTTAAGAACTACTGTTGGTGGCAGGACCACCCCTATAAATATCATCAGTAGACTATTTGTAAGGGAGATGCAAAAGCTTATGTAAATATTTGCAAGCTGGATAGCAGCTGTCTTTGTAATGAACCCATTTTTTAAGAAAAAAAGATGCATTTATTCAGTTCTCAGAAATCATTTCTCTGGATTTGGATATGGTTTCATGTGACTTGGAATGATATATTTTCTGTCTCCAGTTACAATAGGCTGTTTGAACTCTTATATTGGACAAGTCACATGAAGAAGGTGAGCAGAGTTTGGATTTGGCTCTGTAGTGACAGTTGTATTAGCAGGAGTATGTATTGGCTGAAACCGATGGTGTGGTATTTTCAGGAGGCATGCTTTCTTTTCTTGAGCATATGGGTTTCCATGAAGGTTTGGCTCCCTTCTTCGCTGCATGTGAGGCAAAACCAACAATAAGCTCCATGAGACCGCCGTGGTCAAATACCAGATCCAAGGATTCACATCCTGTGCTCTCTGCTTGTGTGCAGGAGGAAAAGTGTTCTTCTCTCAGAGGCACTTCCCTCTCTGAATGCCAGTGTGGAGGGAAGAATAAGCTGGATTTCACCATGTCAGAACCAGCCAAATATGTCTGAGTCTGAATAGATGCAAAGCTGAATAGATTTTTAACCTTTCTCTCCTCCTGCATAGAGTTCACTGTTTCCTCATTTTCAGCCCAGTCACCCCATATTTAATTTGACACAAGCAAGTGGTTGCTCTACATGGATTATTTTTCTTTTCTCAGGATTTAGGTACGTTTATGTACAGAGATACAGGAGAATGGTGTCTTTTTTGCAAGTCCCCTCAAGTATAATGGCACCTGGATGGACAAATCAGCCAGCAGAGCAGTGTGGTTTGAACCACCAGAATCATTCTGGGTGATAATAGAAAAATAAAGTAACATTTTTATCATAAGCCAGTGCCTTCCATGATGCTGTGGTTCATGATACAAGCACATAAAATTCAATTAGTGCACGTAGGTGGGAACTAAATGATCTCTAAGGTCTCTTCCATTGCTAACCAGTCTATGATTCTGTGATTCTATAAGCAAAAAGAAATGAAAAGTTTGCAATTATGTATTTCTAACTGTATTTTGCTGAAGTATGTTTCTTGTCTTTGAGTCCCAGTGCAGCAGCGTGTGTGTATTCTGCAAAGGGCTTCAGCACAGTATGTACTTTAGGGTTTTGCAAAATTCCTACTCCGTTAACCTCTTAACTTCTTGCCTACACGCTCTACTGGAGAGTGTTTTAAAAGCATTAAATATATATATGAAATTCTGATTCTTTTCAGTTTGTTCATAAAGATTATCAGAATATAGCAAGTGTTTGGCACAGGTAGATGATGAACTGGTAGATGCCCTTGTCCCATGTAGGTTCAGCATTTCAGAAACCAGTGGTAGGGTGAAGCCCTCTTGTTTTACAGAAGGGCAGTTGCATTGTGTAAAATCTGATTGACGTGTGAGCTATGTCTCACTAAATGGCAAGCTACTCTGCCTCCCGGGCTTCCCTGCTTCCAAACCCCACCAGTATGGTGTGAAATGCAGAAGATAAATATGTAACTAAAACTCCTCATACATCGTCAAGACAACTCTGCTTTTCCACAGCCTTTCCCTGGTGTTTTGTCGCAGGCTGAAAACAAGCCTGTAATCCGCTCCATATTTCATGACTGTTGTATCTGCTTTCTCTGAACCAGGTGGCTTCTGTATCAGTCACTCTTATCACTCCTGTATTCTCTATCAGTTAGGACTGTGGGAAGTCCATTGGGCGGGGATGGGGACTGCCTTGTGCTCCCCAACACATTGGCTGCCCTGTTGGGGCTCTTCTGGGGTGGATGGGATGAGGAGTTCAGGTTTTGCTGGTGACTGGCTTTCAGAGACTGTGTGATGGCCATGGGTCAAGTGGTGGATGGCTCTCTTCTGTTTGGTAACACCATCCTCTGCCTCCAACCTCTCCCCATCCAAGGATGACTTGCTTCCGTGGCCTCCCACCACCTACTCTACTGACTTCTTGTTGATCACCCTGACATGTGATGTACACTGTCTGTTCAGTCTGCTTTGATTGGGGTTCAGCTTGGGTTTTTTGTTGTTGGTTGGTTGTTTCACCAAAGCTCATTGCAGTGGTTGCATATTAATGCAGGCGCATTTTGAGAGCTTGAGAGGGATAAGGACACTAATAGGTGCAGCGTCCCTGCTTCTCTCCAAACCACAAAGCCATGAACAGTGGGGTTTTATGCTTGTTTGTTGATTCCAGACTGCTAGAATAAACTGGGTAAATAAGAAGCTGTTGTTGCTTTCTACCCTTATAGTTCGAGCTGTGACTGCAAAAGCTACAGCCAAGCTATTCCAGCCAGAGTGCTGCAAACCTGAAATCTGGGGCTCTTGCTTCACAGATGATGTATGATTTGATCTCTGCAGTTATTCCTAGCTCTGTCTTTTGGCAGCATGAAGGACATACAGGTCTATTGTGCTGGATGTTGTATTATGTTAATATTTACTCTCTGAGTAGTGGGAAGCAGACACCACCTCATTTTGCATCCAGGGACTGCCTGAAAGGTCTCTTCACTAAAGCTGGCAATACTTACAATGTTAGGAGGGTTTCTTTTTTCTTTTAGAGTCAGAAAGGAAAATAAATTAGTGCCTTGTCATCTAAGAAATACTCATCTAACTTGTGTCTGCAAGATGGATGCTATCCATAGCCTCCGTGAGAAATGGACTGCCACATCAGATCATCTTTCCAAACTGGCTCAGAAATACAAGGAAGGGACAAGATTTGTGTTTGGTCCCTCTGTCTGGTATTTCCCTTACACTCATCTTGGCTATGAGGGAAACTGCTGCTTAGGAAACTGTTTCTGTTCAGCAAGATATCTAAAGTCTGACAAAGGCTTTGTGCTAATGTCTGAAACACCAGAATTACTCTTTTTGTGTGGGTGAAAAAATGGCCCATGGTCAAGAACTATTTTGAGCATTGTGATACTAGTTATGGGAATATGTTTGGATAATGCTATCTATGTATAGCATCTTTCTTGTCCATTTGTTATGTTTCCATGTTGTCATCAAATGCCTGATAATTTCTCATTAATAGAAAAAAAACCCAGTGTGTGTAAATCAGCTGTGTTCAAATTCCTCCCCCAGAAAAGTTGTGGTCTTAATCAGGATTAGCTTGTGAAACTGAGATGAAGGATCTTCAAGTCCTTCTTTACGGAATGCCGTGGTGAAATAGAGCTCTACTCAACTGCTTACTCTCACCTGTGCCTGTAATTTGTGTGGGTGTTTGCTGAGTCTGCAGATGCCTACAGAAACAGATAAATGGTTGTTAGTGGCATACGGGGATGCTCTCCTGTCCTATTTCGCACTCAAAGCAGGGCTGTTACCTGCACTGGCTCAGGATCCCCATGGCTTTGTGTAAGGCTTGGCAACCTGCAAGGATTGAGAACCCAGAGCCTCTTTGGCCCCTGTTCCAGTGCTGCCATCACCTCCCTGTTGCAGCCTTTTCCTGAATGCCCACCTTCAGCACCCATGCGGGTTGTATGGCATCGTGTTCCTTTTGCTGTCTCATAAATGATGGTGTTTGAATGGTGTCACCAATGAATGCAGGTACTTCATGACTGTATTTGACTAAATCCCAGACTTTCATCCAATTTTAACTACCACTTTTTTCATGTTTTGTTTAAAAGATTGATTTAACAATTCATATCTATGAGAGGGTTTTGACGTTTTGAGCAAAGATGATGAAAGGGGTTTGTGAAGGAGGGAGGAAAACTCTCTGCTCTGCCTTCCAAAACAAACCAAAATAAAGCCAGACAAAGCAATGTATTACCTTAAAAAAAAAAATCCCTGCTGTCTCTCTGCATTTGCTGGATATTAAATTGCAACATTTAACATAGAAATAGCCTTCACTGAGGAGAACTGGTTTTGAGTTTTCCACTGAGAAACTGGTTTTGATTGAAATAAGAGACTGGAAATTCACATAGTGTATATGAGCGGTATAATTTTCTCCCATTTTCTTCTTAAGGCAGATGGTTAAGGAAAGCTCTTTGTAGAAAGTATTTCCTTGCCATACATGCTATACAAATAGAGAGAAGAGAACAGCAGGGGACTGCTTTCTGTGTTCCCAGAAGAACCCAGGACTGCACACACCCTTCTCTCTTTCACACAATGTGCCTTGTGAAGCACAGCAGGGACAATTTGTTTTCAATAGGATTGTATGTGAGTTGTGCCATTTTTTGTGGGGGAAAATAAGTTAACAAGCTCAGCAAACATGAGTGTTTCATGTAAAGCATCAGGGTGTTTGGCAGGCCCAGGAACATGTTGAGTAAGACAAACCATGCGAGATGTCATGGAAATCCCTGCCAACCCAAGGGATGAGCTATTCATGCAAGCCTTTTTGCACCTTTAGTGGACCAGCACCAGAACAAGCTCAGTGTATGGGGTGGGATGGTGGATTGGCAGGGTAAGACTTATTTCAGAGTGGAAGCTGATATCCTTTGGATCCAATGCATGGCTACTTAGAGTCCACTTGAAAGCTTTAAATCCCTTCTGAAAAATAGATGGAAAGCATAAAATTAAGGGCGCATTCTATATTTGCTTGACAGATGAAATATGATCAGTGAGGCCACCATGCAGTGTGTTTAATGAGTGCAAGAGAAAACAATACAACTTCCAATCATAAAAAGATCTTTTTCTAATTGCTTTGTAGGTGGTCTTTGAGGCTTTGCACAATCTGGAGCCTCGTGGGTATGTTGTCGGATGGATCATTGCCATCAGTTTGCTGGTGGGAATTCTCATCTTCCTGTTGCTGGCCGTGCTTTTATGGAAGGTAAGGTAATAGATGCAACATAAACACCAAGGCTAGTCCCAGGAAAAAAAAAAAAAAGAAAAGCTTAAAGTTATCCTTGCATTTAACATTCACTTTTTTTAGGAACTAAAAAATTGTCCACTCCATTACAGAAGTCATTAGCCAGCAAATACAGTTTTATATCCAGGCTTTTGTGAGGGACAGGGAGAGATTCGTGTTGTAGAGAAAAAGTGAAGGCTGAGGGTTTTTTAGGGCCTGGCGATTAAAAGTTGAGACCTCTGATACCATTTCAGGATAAAGCAGTGATCCCTCTTAGAAATCTGCTATTATCTCATACTCACATACTTGGTACATCTCTCTGGTTTTGGGATAACTGAGGTTCATTGATTTCGGGGTTTCCTGAAGATCAGGTCAAATTTCTTGACCAGCTGAAAGACTGCACGCATCCCTAGCACAAACCTGTCAGTAGCTACTGTTTTCAAGAGGTAAATGCCTGGGGGAGAGGAGTATCCAGTAATAAATTCTTCAGATCACTCAGAGTTCCAGATGAGAAAATGCCTTATGAGAGCAAGTAGTGCATGGACCTGTTAAAAGCCATCCTTCGCACAGTCTCTGATAAGATACAGCTCTTGTACCCAGGCGCTGTTACATGGTAAAACTGGGCTGATGCTGACAATTAGCAGCAGCCATCTGGTGTGGTAAATAGAAGGGTAAGGAGCTTCAAGTGTTTTCATTCCTCAGTTCCCTTTTACCAATCCATAAATCTAAAAGGCCACGGTCAAGGTCAGGGACTGTCTTTGAGAGCAGTAAATCTCAAGTGCATACATAGGAACAAGTCCAACCTTATTTTGCTTCCCGTGGCGGAGGTCCAGCAGC